>NC_060149.1:859609237-860234237 GCF_021461385.2 Schistocerca piceifrons | reverse complement strand
GAAGGAAGATCTCATTTACTAACTTACAGAATTATATCTTAAATATATAAAATAAGAGATGACAGAAATATGAGAAACACAGCACAGTTAATACAAGTCACAGAAGATATTTAAATCGAAGACACATCACCTGTTCTCCGTTTTGATATAAATTGTATGAACCCTAACAGAGACAACAAGCATCATAGAACAGAATCTGAAAGCTAACTCAAACCCCCCAGATTAAGGAAATACCCAAGTTGATGGAATGGACGACAAAAAAAATTTACCTTGAGTTTGTCAGTAAATAATATTTACAAGATGATGGACTGCCAATGGTCTCACCAGTGTTTGGAACTCCAGCAAATATCGCCATAAACCATGAAGCCAAACTGATTTTTTAAATTTTTATCATAAATGGTACAACATTCTATACTGGTCTCATACATGAAAAATATCCTGTGTTTAACTGTTGAACCACTAAGAAAAGTTGACCAGTTACATGTAGGACTAAACGCAATAAATAAGAAAGTGAAGTTCACAATAGAAAAATAACATGAAAACCAAGAAGTTTCTTACATATATATATTGGGGGGAAGAAATGAAAGAGGAAGCCGTCTGGTAGAATTTTGCTCAGAGCACAACTTAATCATAGCCAACACTTGGTTCAAGAATCATAAAAGGAGGTTGTATACATGGAAGAAGCCTGGAGATGCTGCCAGGTTTCAGATAGATTATATAATGGTAAGACAGAGATTTAGGAACCAGGTTTTAAATTGTAAGACATTTCCAGGGGCAGATGTGGACTCTGACCAAAATCTATTGGTTATGAGCTGTAGATTAAAACTGAAGAATGTGCAAAAAGGTGGGAATTTAAGTAGATGGGACCTGGATAAACTGACTAAACCAGAGGGTGTACAGAGTTTCAGGGAGAGCATAAGGGAACAATTGACAAGAATGGGGGAAAGAAATACAGTAGAAGAAGAATGGGTAGCTTTGAGGGATGAAGTAGTGAAGGCAGCAGAGGATCAAGTAGGTAAAAAGACAAGGGCTAGTAGAAATCTTTGGGTGACAGGAGAAATACTGAAATTAATTGATGAAAATATAAAAATGCAGTAAATGAAGCAGGCAAAAAGGAATACAAACGTCTCAAAAATGAGATCGACAGGAAGTCCAAAATGGCTAAGCAGGGATGGCTAGAGGACAAATGTAAGGATGTAGAGGCTTATCTCACTAGGGGTAAGATAGATACTGTCTACAGGAAAATTAAAGAGACCTTTGGAGAAAAGAGAACCACTTGTATGAACATCAAGAGCTCAGATGGAAACCCAGTTCTAAGCAAAGAAGCGAAAGCAGAAAGGTGGAAGGAGTATATAGAGGGTCTATACAAGGGCGATGTACTTGAGGGCAATGTTATGGAAAGGGAAGAGGATGTAGATGAAGATGAAATGGGAGATTCGATACTGCGTGAAGAATTTGATAGAACACTGAAAGACCTAAGTCGAAACAAGGCCCCAGGAGTAGACAACATTCCATTAGAACTACTGACAGCCTCGGGAGAGCCAGTCCTGACAAAACTCTACTATCTGGTGAGCAAAATGTATGAGACAGGCGAAATATCCTCAGACTTCTAGAAGAATATAATAATTCCAATCCCAAAGAAAGCAGGCGTTGACAGATGTGAAAATCACCGAACTATCAGTTTCATAAGTCACGGCTGCAAAATACTAACACGAATTCTTTACAGACGAATGGAAAACTGGTAGAAGCCGACTTCGGGGAAGATCAGTTTGGATTCCGTAGAAATATGGGAACCAGTGAGGCAATACTGACCCTACGATTTATCTTAGAAGCTGGATTAAGAAAAGGCAAACCTATGTTTCTAGCAGTTGTAGACTTGGAGAAAGCTTTTGACAATGTTGACTGGAATACTCTCTTTCAAATTCTGAGGGTGGCAGGAGTAAACTACAAGGAACGAAAGGCTATTTACAATTTGTACAGAAACCAGATGGCAGTTATAGTAGTCGAGGGACATGAAAGGGAAGCAGTGGTTGGGAAGGGAGTGAGACAGGGATGTAGCCTCTCCCTGATGTTATTCAATCTGTATATTGAGCAAGCAGTAAAGGAAACTAAAGAAAAATTCAGAGTAGGTATTAAAATCCATAGAGAAGAAATAAAAACTTTGAGGTTCGCCGATGACATTGTAATTCTGTCAGAGACAGCAAAGGACTTGGAAGAGCAGTTGAATGGAATGGACAGTGTCTTGAAAGGAGGATATAAGATGAACATCAACAAAAGCAAAACGAGGATAATGGAATGTAGTCAAATTAAATCGGGTGATGCTGAGGGAATCAGATTAGGAAAAGAGATACTTAAAGTAGTAAAGGAGTTTTGCTATTTGGGGAGCAAAATAACTGATGATGGTCGAAGTAGAGAGCATATAAAATGTAGACTAGCAACGGCAAGGAAAGCGTTTTTGAAGAAGAGAAATTTGTTAACATCGATTATAGATTTAAGTGTCAGGAAGTCGTTTCTGAAAGTATTTGTATGGAGTGTAGCCATGTATGAATGTGAAACATGGATAACAAATAGTTTGAACAAGAAAAGAATAGAAGCTTTCGAATTGTGGTGCTACAGAAGAATGCTGAAGATTAGATGGATAGATCACGTAACTAATGAGGAGGTATTGGTAGTGATGGTGGTTAGTGTTTAACGTCCCGTCGACAACGAGGTCATTAGAGACGGAGTGCAAGCTCGGGTTAGGGAAGGATTGGGAAGGAAATCGGCCGTGCCCTTTCAAAGGAACCATCCCGGCATTTGCCTGAAACGCGTTAGGGAAATCACGGAAAACCTAAATCAAGATGGCTAGAGACGGGATTGAACCGTCGTCCTCCCGAATGCGAGTCCAGTGTGCTAACCACTGCGCCACCTCACTCGGTTAGGAGGTGTTGGATAGGATTGGGCAGAAGAGGAGTTTGTGGCACAACTTGACAAGAAGAAGGGATCGTTTGGTAGGACATGTTCTGAGACTTCAAGTGATCACCAATTTAGTATTTGAGGGCAGCGTGGAGGGTAAAAATCGTAGAGGGAGACCAAGAGATGAATACACCAAACAGATTCAGAAGGATGTAGGCTGCAGTACGTATTGGGAGATGTAGAAGCTTGCACAGAATAGAGTAGCATGGAGAGCTGCATCAAACCAGTCTCAGGACTGAAGATCACAACAACAACAACAAATTAGCAGCCTAATGTACTTCTTAGGGTGACTAAGGGTCACAAAATTGAACGGTTATAAGGAAAAACGAAAGTGAACATGATGTAGAAGATTTAAGTAGGGGAGAGCGTTCTAGTTAGAGGATACTGTATCCAGGAAGACATAATGTTTTTTGGTTGATACGTCAGTCTAGTGACTGATTTTATTCACTTGAAGGAGTGCATACTTGAGACCGCCATAAGCCTTGTGCACCATTTTCTACGGTTTTATTCTTTATCAATATGAGCTTGTATTCAGGACAGCATCTGTAAGTATTTCGCGTTCTGCACATTTACTTGCCGTATACTGCATCAGAGCAATTTGGAATATATTGTTGATTCTTCAGACACGTAATTTTATGATGAGTAAAATTCTATATATTTTTAGGACTGTTGATATAACATGTGAATCATCATGTGTCTCGAAACTGAAGAAGGGCTTTCACTATAGAACGTGTGGTACTTGCGTATCAACTAAGTTTCTTCAGCGTCTTAACATTCTTAGCTGTCTTGAAAATGGAAATTTGTGTTGGATCCCTGTAGCATCTATTTGAAAATGTATTTAAATTGTAATTGATTTTTGTTAATATTTCTCCTGAATTTTACTTCACTTACTGATAACTGGTGTGTAGTAGAGTAATAATGTAACCGATAGACGACTGAGTATAGTATTTTTATTCCCCAGGATAACATTCCTGGCGAATACTAAAAACTGTTCCAAGTTCTGCCCTGGCAACTCCCGGAAGCCGAACCACCTCTGTCAATGACCAGTAGACTACCAGCTGAGCGAATTGTGGCAAACATGGAAGCTATTGCAGCAGCAGGGAATGATGCAGCATCCAAGTATGCTAACGAAGAAAATGTCATCAGGATAGCTGAGAGACACTGTCGTACTAGTGGCAAAGTAGAGTGATATAAGGAAGACCTGGGAGTAAGGCCACAAGTATTCAGGTACCGAACCAGTTGAAAAGAGCCTCTGAAAGGTAAAGTTGCGAAAATCTGAAGTCTGTTGGAGAGCTGATAACGAGGGAACACTAGAACACAGGATGTCATTGGCATCCCCATCGCCGCAGAGTGCACATAAAGCCGCAACGTAAATGCTCCACCATTGCTTAACAAATCTCTCATTGCTGTGTACTGATTGCCGACTGCCAGTGCATAGTCTCAGCGCTTGTCTCAGTTATAGGTATCCAGTGAGAAGGGAGACTATGGGAGTCGACCCTTGGCACGCCTAGCTGTGGAGTCACAAGTCCTCCTGGAAGGACTATGCCACTACCAGCTGCAGTGCCTAATTGCGAGGCAACGCTGGTGTAGCGCAGAGACTGCCATAACCCTGTAGGCCTGCTGCAGGCTTTATCTGTGTGACCAGGATTCTGCCATCATCCTTCTTCGGGAGTGGGGGTCATGGCTGCTGCTCATCCCATTCCTGCGGCAGACATCGATGCTAACGGTTAACGTCCCCTAAATGGGTTCTTTCCCCTGCATGACTTTGGGCCATGTCTGCTGAGTGCAAATCTTCACCGTCAGAGAAAGCACTTTAGAGATCGACACGTACAGCTGGACTCCAGAGGTCTACGGCCGCCTGGTGACGTAACCGCCGGCACACGACGCATTGCCGCGCCGGCAGAACTGCAAGTCGAGAGCATGCCAGCTTTCCCCTTCTGACAAGGCCTAAGCTCTACCAGCCCGACTGTGTCACAGCGCCTTAGAATAAATCCTGTATATCTGCTTAATAAATTTGTTATTGTCAACAATGTTTTCTGAGGGCTCTCGAGCATAGCTACGTTTCGCCACCGTATCCTGCTCAACTCTGACCTGACGATTGTAGAGGTCTGGGACCTGACTCCTATATTTTTTGTCAGCAAGTGGATGCTGTCGTGGAGACGTCTATTCCTGGTGCCACACCCACGAATCTAGGACAACAGCAGCTGACTGTCTACATAACTCTGACGTGAGGTCAATAACTACCAATTGCATTTCGTAAGAGCGCCATTTGGTGAGTGACTGATATTTGTTTGCTTTCTTATAGTGTATTTTGTTGTGGCCAAGCTGAGTTTGTCCGAAGGAACCGACAAGACAGGCATTTCTCAGTTCCCTGGGAACACTAGAGAAATTAGTTGCAGCCAGTGAGGTGTCTGTATTGTAATTTATTCAAGCATGACTTGCCATGTGTTCAAGTTGCGTCAACTACCTGTAGTCCATGCAGAACGGTTGATCGTCGGCCACAGTAGTGCACAGTATCTTGTTGGGCTACGGTACGGCGCAAAGATTTAATGTAGTTTAGTTCTTTTTTGCCTACTGTGTGTGCAGTTTTCTTCCCTTCTTGTATATAAGCGGATGGATTTTACTCAAATACCAGACATACGAGAGCGACTCTGAATGAATCGGCGTAAGCTTTGAAGTAATAGGTAGCCATGTTATTAGAAACTACAGCGCAAAAGAGGCAAGACAACAAAGCATTGCGTAGGAGAAATAACAACGGGATGCTATTAGGGGGCAAGGATACCTTGCTTCTTGGGAAAACAGAACTGTTGAGTGTACCCACCCATCCCATCGATCTCACAGCAGCTAACTTAATAGGGCTACTTTTGGAGAAAACAACCGAGAATTTATCTATTTTTATTCGTGACGTAAGGACTGCCACCAAATTGGAAAAATTGTCGGAAGGAACGTGTTTGAAGACGGCTAGATTAAGGTTAGTGGGGGACGCGAAAATGTGCTTCATGTAGCATGCGACTCTCAGTAACGCCCAAACATTTGATGAAATGACTAACGGTCTAGTACAGCGCTATCGGAAGCAGAACAGCTCGATGTTCTTTAGAAATAAACACAAGAGACTTTCGCAAAGCACGTCAAATTTGTGGAACCCTTATATGACAGGATTACGAAACTGAAACCGCAAACGAACGGACTAGCGCAGAATGCGGAGGCCGATACAGCGATACGGTGATACATGTGGCAGAGAATAGGTCTCTAAATGTGTTTCTAAAAGGTATATCTGCTGATACGTCAAGGAGGGTCAAAACGGAGAACCGAAGTGACTTAACTGCTGCCATGAAGATTGCTATGCAATTGGAGGAGATCGACATTGCTGCACGAAGACAGAGTGATGGTGATGCTTTTTTCTCTGAAGTGAACTGTGTAAGATGTGGGTGTGCAGGCCACATCAGGAAATATGGTCAGCCATAACGTTACGAATGTGGGGAGGTAGACCATAAAGCACTTGATTTTCGGAAGAAAATACGGCACAAGCAACATCGTAAAGACGGTCGTTAAACAGGAGTAGGAGTAGACCCGTTGAATCTTGTTTTGACAATAAAACGCACTCTTTGTTTCTCCTTCCCCTCATCATTATCTATGTGATAGTTTCAATTCAAACTGTTCGTAATTATATCCCTAAGTATATTCTTGAATTGACGGCTTTTAGAATTGTGTGATTTAGAGTCTAACCGACATTTTCCTGATTCCTTTCAGTATTCATGTGCATAGCCTCATACATTTCATTATTTACAGTCAATTGGCACTTTCTGCATTATCCTCTGATGACATTGCTAGGAAAAAATGACAGTATCATCTGCAAACAATCTAAGACGGCTGCTCAGATTATCTTCCAAATCTTTTATATACACTGTTGGGAAAATAATCGCAGCACCATAAACTAATTAACATAGGGTAATGAAATTTCGGCAATACATTTGTCTAGGTAACCTATTTAAGTTACAAACATTGCAACATCACAGGCTGATGTAAGCGCGAGGTAAGGCATTACAAATGTGAAATGCTGGTACATTAATGATCGGTGTAACCGTCCGAATGTTGAGTGCAAACATGCAAACTTGGGTCGGCCAGGGTGACCGACCGGTTCTACGCGCTTCAGTCTGGAACCGCGCGACCACTACGGTCGCAGGTTAGAATCCTGCCTCGCGCATGGATGTGTGCGATGTCCTTAGGTTAGTTAGGTTAAGTAGTTCTAAGTTCTAGGGGACTGATGACCTCAGATGCTAAGTCCCATAGTGCTCAGAGCCATTTGACCCATTTGAACCGTGCAAACGTGCGTGCATTGTATTGGACAGGAGCCGGATGTCAGCTTGTAGACTGGAGTTCCATGCCTGTTGCACTTGGTCGGTCAACACAGGGACGGTTATTGCTGTTTGTGGATGACAGTAGAGTTGTCGTCTGATGATGTCGCGTATGTGCTCATGTGCTCGACTGGAAACAGATCTGGTGATCTAGCAGGACACGGCAATATGTCAACACACTGTACAGCATGTTGGATGATAACAGCTGTATGTGGGCGAGCGTTATCCTATTGAAAAGTGCCCCCTGGAATGCTGGAGGTGAATGGCAGCACAACAGATTTACGTACAAACTTGCATTCAGTGTGTGCAGTCCTAAAGCATCGACTGCACTTTATAGAAATAAGATTTTCTATTAATTTGAAAGTGTTTTGCACGGGTCATTTTTGGAGTCCTGCCACCGGCCATCGCAACTTCTTCCCTTCCTCGTTTGTTTGGTGCTGACTCTCACAGTAGCTGACACAAGATCTGGCGATTAGGATTCCAGAACCAACGCTGCCTTCGATCTTCACCGACCCGTGGCAGCTCATCACTAATGTTCCTCTCTTTTCTTTCAGAGGATCATTGCTATTAACAGTGTTTGTCTTGCAGAATATACTCCATACGGCGTTGATGCGGTCTTGGCGCACGTGCTTCACACATTCACAACGGCCATTCTGATCGTGAGCTTTTGCTTACGTTACCGTGGCAACGCCCCAGTGTCGTCATAGTCTGCCTCGGGCATGGATGTGTGTGATGTCCTTAGGTTAGTTAGGTTTAACTAGTTCTATGTTCTATGGGACTAATGACCTCAGAAGCTGAGTCCCATAGTGCTCAGAGCCATTTGAACCTTTTGTCGTCATAGTGATGGGCGACCGCTGCTTTCAGTCAGTTGCGCCACGTGCTACGTTCAGGTTCGTATGTACACTTGTGCATTCAGAAATTTGTGTGAGTCTCTTGCCGTGTGTATTAGTGGAAAAGTGTGTATGAGTGTGTATGAGTGGAAAATGACTGCCTGTAGTGCAGAGAAGAGAGCTTTTGGGAAAGGAGCTATGTGGAAATCCCAAACACTCGAATTATATACAGATTGCGTGTTTACTTTGAAAGGGAATGGGACAATGGTGATCCTTTGATATCATTGAGTAAAGTGGTTGACAGAGTGGCAGAAGCATTGAACATCGCTATAGCGACGGTGAAGAGACTCACAAATGATAAAGAGGCTGCCCTGTTACTGTGACGCCTGGAAAGTCAAGGAAGAGATTCTGTCGTGTGATTGAAACAGACAAATTTGACGAAAGTGCTATCATACAACACGTATACGCGTACTACAGCAGGAAGGAGTATCCGACGCTTAAAAGGGTTGTTGGCATCACTGTCAGACAGTGATTTGTTCACAGGCAGAACGACAAGCCTCTCCAGTGTCTTAAAAAAAATTGGCTTCTGTTGGAAGAAAGTTCTCAGGACGAAAGGTATTAATGAAACGCAGAGACACAGTAGCATGGAGATTTCGTTTCCCGCGCGACTTGCTAGCAGTGAATCCGGACAATGTAACATGGATTGACGAAACATGAATCAACGTGTGTCATGCACTTTCCGTCGCATGGACAGACAACACGCACCACGGAACTATGAGAGTGCCAACTAGTCAGGGAGCGCGACTAATTATAGTTCATGCTGGCTCTATGAACGGTTTTGTGCCCGGCGCTATGATGATGTTTCAGTAAAATAAAAACTATCGACTACCACGAGGAGATGAATGGAGATACATTCGAAGACTGGTTCGTTAATCTTTTGCAAACAAACGTCAGTTCTGGTAGTGATTTTGTAATGGACAATGCACCGTAACGTTCTGTACAATTAAATAAGGCACCAACGGCTGCTGCAAGGCGAGAAGAAACAGTCAGCTGGTTGAAAGATAAGAAAATCGGCTTTGAGCAGAATACGCGGAAAGCGGAACTTCAGGAATTAGTGATACGATACAAGTGACAAAAGACGCATTATGTGATTCATACAGTAGCAGAGAACCACGCCCACAAAGTTATACGTCTTCCACTTACTGCTGCCGTTACAACGCAAATGAGCTCATCTGGGCTCAAATAAAAGCAGGTGTAGCGAAGCGAAACAAAACCTTTACTTTGTGAGACACAAAGAGGTTGGTAAATGAGGCTGTCACACGAATAACGCCAGAAAATTGGAAGAACGTCATGAACCACGAGTGGAAAGATATTACAAGGTCAAACATAGAAGAAGGTGTAAGAGAAGAATCCGTTCATAATATTGTAATTTCTTTTGCAGACGATGAGGACAGCAGCAGCGAAGATACCGAAGAATATGTGGTCGTGACGAGAGATGACCAATCAGATGACGATGATCTTGGGGTTTCCGTTCTCCTGCACGAAAAATAGAAGTAACGCCCTTATTCGATATTTTACACGTAACATTTGTGCAATTTGCTTTACCTTTTTAATGCTGAAAACCTGATTCTGTGTAATTTTTATTTTGGCTGGAACCATAGTCATGGTAATTTTTTTAATGATGTTGCTGCCGGTCGCTCAACTACGGCGATACTCCATAGGCACGCAATTTTATTAGAATTAGCTGTGAGGAACGATGTCGAAAGCTTTCTTGAAATCTAAAAATACGGAATTAGTTTGATACTCCCTGTCGACAGCACTCATTACTTTGCGTGAGCTAGTTGTGTTCCACAAGAGTAATATTTTGTAAATGCATGTTGTAGCATGTGAGGAGTTTGGTTTCTTCTGCGCAGTAGTTTTACATGGGAGAGCGTTGGTGCGCCGCAACAGGTAGTGCGTAGTTTCGAGAAGGAGTCACGTGTTAACAGTGACAAAGTTATGTGGCATAACGGGAAGGATGCCACAGAGAGCCCTGTATGTTGATTCAACGCCGCCTGGGAACAAGGCCGTATCACTACTTCCATAACGTCAGTGTATCCGGCCGACCCACAGCCTTCTGCTAGTCGGAGGCAATGGGCGAGAGTTGAAATGTAAAACTGTGTGTGCTGCTTCTGGAGCCAATAGATTTATATTACCCCTCGTCCTAGTGATATGCAGTGTTATGTTTCTGTAGCGGGTTGAGTACCGTATAGGGACAGCATGGTGGTACTTTTTCCCTTCGCTTGCTGGCATCTGCACTTCGTTTGTGGCTATGGTAGCGTCATGTGTGACATCTCGCATACTGGGCCCTGTTGGTGTAAGCATGGAACGAAATGAGTGTTTTCGTAAGTTG
This sequence comes from Schistocerca piceifrons, assembly GCF_021461385.2. Classification (NCBI taxonomy): domain Eukaryota; kingdom Metazoa; phylum Arthropoda; class Insecta; order Orthoptera; family Acrididae; genus Schistocerca; species Schistocerca piceifrons. The sequence continues at coordinate 860,223,705 of NC_060149.1, read as the reverse complement.
CGGATGAAATAATGCCCCAGCGTCTTCCTTTGGTTGCAGTTTTCGAGACCAAAACAGAGAACCTTTTTAAGCTCCTCGTGAAAGAAGAAATGGACCAGTAAAAGTATTTATGCATTAACTAATATTCAGATTTGCGCAAGGATGCCCACTCGATAATTTGTTGTGGTGGTGGGAGCTATACCTGTGGTATGGAGTATTTTTGAGATTTGGGAAAACGAATGGTGACTTGTAAGTAGCCATAAAGAAGTTCCACTTCCAACTCAGTTAAAATCCGACGTAATACCAACATTTAAATCATTTTCTTGAAAGAAAAATTATTGAATTTACTTTTTCTTTTACCTTTTCCTGAGAGCTGGGGATAAGGGATGGGGGCGGAGACACGACCCCCCTCGTTCGTTTAGGCATGTGCGCTCCTGCATTTGTGATCGTGTGATGAATGTTTCATGTAACAAAGAGCACTTGGACCAATATTTTGAGCAAAATTGCTGAGTAGTGATGTGAGGTTAAATGTTTAACGAATCGATGCTTTTTGTCCGCAGGTAGCGTATAACTGAGTCAAACATGTGGTTACACTTTCATTTCGTTTCGTTGTTAATGCTGAATTTTTGACGACTGCACCAAGTTTTTATCTTTCTTTTACTTGTCTTTCATGTATCTTTACAGGGACAACGAAATAAAAGAAGACAAGAAAAGTATGTTGAACTTCTAACATGGTTCGAGTTTATAATATGCCAATGTCATCAGCATTAAGCTGCCTCACATGTTAAATTTCCCACAGTTATTCACAAATTATTACTTCATTTCTTTTGTCATGTAATTTTATGTCTCATTTTTCATCATCTTATTCGTTTGAGATATGTGTCGTTGTGAAATGGCTACCGACACAGCCTTGAAATATGATGAAGAGTGGTTCATTTACACCAACTCTCAATATGAAAATATTTCTCTGCAGCCGGCCGCTGTGGTCGAGCAGTTCTAGGCACTTCAGTCTGGAACCGCGCGACCGCTACGGTCGCAGGTTCGAATCCTGCCTCGGACATGGATGTGTGTGATGTCCTTATGTTAGTTAGGTTTAAGTAGTTCTAAGGTATAGGGGACTGATGACCTCAGATGTTAAGTCCCATAGGGCTCAGAGCCATTTCAACCATTTTGAGTAAGGACCATTATTTCTACCGAGTGCTCCATAGTGCTTAGAGTCATCTTCTCTATTTAACTGTTATCGTTCTTGTTCCACAAGTACAGAAATTTGGCAGATTGCTGTTATACTCCATCTAATCCTATCTACAATTTTCGACTTACAAGAAATCATCAAATTGGAGTTTGTTACTGTATGCAATGTACGGATATATCCTCTTATCTCTGTACGAGTGTCATTTTCTCAGCTGATACTATCTAGAGGTACAGTTCAATGTTCTACTATGGACAACATTCTAAGAGAAAAGAAATAATGAAACTGGAAAGGGAAGTTAACAGGCCGTCTTTTGCTTTGCTACAAAGGAACTTTAAATGCATAGAAATCCTCTCTCCTATTCTTGGAAGCTGTCTTCCATTCAGAAACCAGTGCGTCTGTGCCATGCATGAAGTGAGTGAATATAGGCTGTTACATAGGAAGAGGATATCTGCGTTGTTTCGGTGCAGAGTGGTGTATTATCTGTAGGAACAGAGGGGATCAGTCTCCAAGTGATGCAGTATGTCTTGATATTCGCCTATAGTTGATGGGAACACCTCACAGACTTCACTTAGGAGTCATCCATTGACAGATTTACTACAACTCTACATGTTGTAAATATCTGAACAATTTCTACTAACGAGAGAGAAATAAATCGATATGAATTCACTCAGCCCTCTGCAGGAAGAAGTACTGATGTCGAAAAACAGCACTCATCAAAAATGAAAGTATTGGGCACAAAATCATAGGGAGAAAGTCACTGTCATCCACCAGGACCACAATGGAAATTGGCAACTTACGTCTTGTGTGTCTGGCTACTTTACTCTGTCTGGTGGGTTTTCCATTAGCAGGCCCGGCGGATGGCTTGACGAAAGCTGACTGCCAAGTGCAATGATATCGTGGTTGAGTAGAACAATGATTGAATCTGTGAGTGTGAATTCCTAAGGGATCAAACTGCTGAGGTCATCGGTCCCTAGACTTACACACTATGTAAACTAATTTAAACTAACTTAGGCTAAGAACAACACACACACCCATGCCCGAGGGAGGACTCGAACATACGGCGGGAGGGGCCGCGCAATTCGTGACATGGCGCCTCAAATGTTCAAATGTGTGTCAATTCCTATGGGACCAAACTGCGGAGATCATCGGTCCCTAGACTTACACACTACTTAAACTACCTTATGCTAAGAACAACACATACACCCATGCCGGCGGGAGGGGCCGCGCAGTCCTTGACATGGCGCCTCCAACCACGCGCGGCATGGCGCCTCAAACCGCGCCGCTACTCCGCGCACCTTCGTTGAATGTCTTGATTATAATTTTGCATTACTTTAACAGGTGTTAGAGACCGTTTCATATATTACGTTGCGCCATGGAAGTGTATTTAATACCTCATGTTTCATTAATAGAAGGCAGATGACGTTGTTCATCCATCGTTCAAAGTTCAGTACCAGAACAGGAATATTTTCAGGACATAAGTACCTAAGTCATAACAGATATACACGAAGGTTATTTTCAAGCAGGTAGTGCCAGCCAGCCGGGGTGGCCAAGCGGTTCTAGGCACTACAGTCTGGAACCGCGCGACCGCTGCGGTCGCAGGTTCGAATCCTGCCTCGGTCATGGATGTGTGTGATGTCCGTAGGTTAGTTAGATTTAAGTAGTTCTAAGTTCTAGGGGACTGATGACCTCAGATGTTAAGTCCCATAGTGCTCAGAACCATTTTGGTAGTGCCAGTTTTCAACTTCTATTTCTGTTCAGATTGCCTATGCGAATATTTCATCGGCGCATTATGAAAGTACGGGTGCTTATAAGACGACGGAACCGTGACGACACACAGACGATAAAAAAACAAAGCGTGCGAAACCATATTGGCACTAATTCGGGCAATTTTCCACCGGTGTGAGCGTCGGTTTTCCTGCGCGAAGCCGAGCCCATTTCTCTTAATAAGGGAGTGAAATATGAGCTGTGGCTGTGTATTCGCAGCACGCCTGCCCTCTTGTTCCCTCCCTCCCCACCTCCCCCCAGTCAGCCAGCAGTACACCTTCTCTCTGCCTCCTTGTCTTCCCCGTTTTCCTTTCTTTGTCTCACCTTATCTTCCTCCACTTATGTTCCAGTTAGTTTCGTACACATATAGGCGCGTAATAATTAAAAATATCCGTTCAGATGTCGTTTCGGTGCCATATATCTCACTACGTGTTTTAATTTTTATTTCTATCTTTACGAAGTACCCAGAAACGAATAATGTGTGTTATAAATGCTCGTGAGTTACGTAACAAATGACTGTTGTCGATGTACTCACTCTGAGTTGGATCGTGTATCCAACAGTCGACACTCGACAATAGGTATCTGGCTCAAAATATGACACTTGTGTTACTATTTATACGAGACTACTAGAAATTACTCAGTCACATTCAAGGCTCTATATTTTTCGAAATATTATATGTACAAGAATGATTGATACATTAGTAGAATCGCAAACTCACTAAGCTTGCATTTAGCACTGAACGAATGTTGCATGAATGCCCCAATGGCTACACCACACACTTCCAGGGGCTACAGTCTGGAACCGCGCTACCGCTACGGTCGCAGGATCGAATTCTGCCTCGGGCATTGATGTGTGTGATGTACTTAGGTTAGTAAGGTTTAAGTAGTTCTAAGTTCTAGGGGACTGATGACCTCAGATGTTTAAGTCCCATAGTGCTCAGAGCCATTTGAACCATTTGAACACACTTCCAACATCGTTTCATGCCATATGCAGTAACATCCTGTCAATGGTCATCACAGCAACAGTGATGAGCTCTGGTGCCGTTCAAGTGTTCTTATAAGGGAAACGCCACATCACAACCCCTCAGATTTAGTGGTAAAACGGCCCAGCGGATAGCCCGTCAAAAACTGAACATACATCATGCATGTAAACAGGGGGAAGGTATATTGAGCTGTGAAAAAAGAAGTAAAATTGAAAAAGCGAACGCTCCAAGCTCAAGATATGCAACATCGCTCTCAATGCGCCAGCCGTAGTGTTGGCCTGTGAACTGAGAGATCTATATTCAAATTTCCCTCGTGCCCAATTTTTTTTTTTTCACCCAGTCCGTGACGTGTCTGTTCTGTAGTCTTGGCAATTGTCGTACTATACATTGGTCATAGAATATGTGTCCTGTTGTAAGAATATATGACTGCCGCAGGTAAATATGATGAATACTGTGAGCAGGCGAGATGCCGTATAGACCTCTCACAGAAATGAAAACAACAAATAAACGGGTGTTAAACTAAAGGCATTCAAGAGCCAAAACTTCCAAAATGGAACCAGGAGCCATAACATGTGGTACTTGCGTAGAACAAATGGGAGGTACGTACGTCTGGAGGTCCCTTCAGGGCATCCTGCTGCTACAAACGGACGTTACGCCCCGACACAGACACAAATCTGAATGCGGCGGACAGACACGTGAATGTCCGGACGGACGGTTCATAATTTCGTGAAAAAAATCTACATGTACATATATAAGGGACTCTTTCGCAGTCTAACACCGTAAGCACACAACCACGACGCGACGGCTTTCTGTTTACGAGAGACATTAAACATCTTGAAGTTCATTGTCTCTATTTTTGCTTCTTTTTTCACCGTTAAGTACGCCTTCTTCCTGTTTTCATGCTTGACCTGTGTTCAATTTTTGACAGGCTATCCACTGGACCATCTCACCATTAAATCTGAGGGATATGCGATCTGGAGGTTCCCTTGTTAGCTGTGGGAGTACGGTACGTAAACACAGTCCTTAATATGTCCAAAAGGAAAAATATCACATGGCGTGACATAAGCGGTGATGGGAGGCACAAGGAAACAGAGCCACATCGTCTTCACCAGTAAGCCGAATCCAGCGACGCGGAACTTCACTGTTTAGGTGGTGACGAACATCAGTGTTCCAATGAGAAGATGAAATTCATGGAACAAGCAGTCAGCTGTGGAAAAACCACAACTGCAACATATCAAGGTAAGAGGTACCTGTCAGTCTTCTCACAGAAAAAAATCAGCCCAAACAGCTTCGTCTGTGACACTGCACAGAATATGTTAGCCTTCGGTGGAGATCGTTGCTGCACCACAATTTTATGTCCCACACTCTCAGATCGTGGCTGGAAACCTTTCCATATTAACGGAAGGTTGTTTCATCGCTGAGAAGAGAGAGAGAGAGAGAGAGAGAGAGAGAGAGAGAGAGAGAGAGAGCTGATTGCAGACCCTTTGGAAAAAATGGATTTTGTTATTTATACGGATGGAGGGATGGATGTGGCTTCACAGCCAGAGAAAACAAAATCGTTATGCAGACAGGGTGATCGGTTGAGAAGAGCTCTGACAAGTAGATTAGCAGAGGGAGTTATGCCACATATACTGATTACTTAACATCAATCACGATTTTTCTATGGCAGGAGACTGACAGGAAAATAGCAACGTCACTGTGGTCAATGATAAGGTAGTTGCAACTAACTAATGGGCATGGCCTCCAAAGGCACACTGAAGGTTTATAATATATTACCTATCAAATCAGAAATCCAGGTGTGAATGAAGTTACCGGTAACCACCATACAGATTATATAAAGTGTCCTAACATGTGTCGATGATGAAATTTTATGTTCTCCTTAGCTAAAGAAAATGCTATGACCAGCCAGGAGGCTACAATATGCATCTGGAGAATATACGGTGTGTCTGAGTGCAAGACTGTTTACGTGTTTTAGCCCTAACAAAGAGTATGTACACTGTGGTCCACTGTACTCTCTGACAAACACACCCATGTTGCGTCAGCTAACGGATAACTTGAAAAACAAGTGCTGTTTAGTGTTTAACAACGTTCTACAGTTTGTCTAACGGGGATAATAAGAATACTCGAAAAGTAACTGGTGAACAAATAAACCTCCATCAAAGTCAAGACCAAGAAAACCTTGTAAATTATTATCTGCCTGCATACAGTTTTAATTACCTACCTGTAAACAACATATGTACTACACAGAAATGCTACATTACAGCAGGAGTAAAGTATTCCAATAGAGGACAATGTCCTTCACAATATCGTCATATAAAAATATTGCTGAGTTAGGACTGGTACCCACAAACAACTCTATCCCACAAGTCCTAAGAACAAGAGTAAAAGTGTTACACAGACTTAAGCCCATTTCCCATTACAGAAATTACACCTTTAACTAAAGGATCTCTTTATAAACAACCGTTCCCATTTATATTTACTTAAAAAATAATAGTTAATTTCTGTCTAACTGTAGCTTTCTGGATTTTCTGCACCTAACAATAGAACAACCACTTTCAGAGTCCACCACCGCTGGAATAACGAGATTTAATGGACAATCAGCAGCAGAAACTGTAAACTTTAAGTTCTATAGAGAACTTCTCCCAAAACGTGGAGCAGAAGAACTGCCAACGTACCCAGGAAGTTGTGGTGGGTTTTAACAATGGTGTTATTAAAGAGAAACAAGTCAAAATAAAAATCCCTGAATGTTCTCGCGTAGAAGAGCTGGAGGAAGGAACAGAGCTCATTCTTAAAGCCATAACACAGATATTTTACAAGAAAAAATATTCATATATACTATGTAAGACGTCGTGGTCTCCTGACCTTCATTGCTTGCATATTCCGCACTCACAATCATATTCCGCAGATCAAGACGCTTCATTTGGACCCAACCTCGATAAGATAAAGTAAATGTTGTATGAATTCATGTAAACGATATGCAAATAACAAATAAGTGTGGACCGAGATTGAAATACTCAAGGCTGGCGTACATATACACATTCAAGACACGACGGTCACAAAAGCTTTTAGTCTGTGAGAGGCAAACTGCACGCCAGGAGGCTGGTCCCTTCTGAAGACGAGTCAACCTATCAATGTCGACCGGCGACCACCCATAGAGCAGACAGCGTTTGTCAGAGTTAAGGGGAGAACGACCCGGTGTTCAGCTTAAAAGCAAATTCCGCTACATTGTGTGGGAGTGCCCAACCTAAGCATTCTTTACAAACATAGCACACAGTTTCACAGGTTTACACAGGGAGACAGCAAACGCCAAACGTCGATGCTACAGATTTCCAGATTGGTTGCCTTAAACAAAACGTCATTCTCCTGTTTTAGAAGAGCAATGCTGATTGGCAGACGATATTTGTGACGCCTTGAGCTGAAGAAGTAATGGGAGAGACCAAAAGACATATCCCTACACGCCTGGCATGGAGAGGGGCTGTTCTGTTGTCGCTCTTGGAGCGAGAACACGTAACGAGAGCATCTGTGCTCGTACGTGTACTCAAAGAGCGAGGAACAAGTCTCTCCTCAGTACTTCACTGGGAGAGGACCTCTGTCGAGACCGAATCGGAGTGCGACTCTATATTGAGTCCTTGTGATTAAGCGTTGTTCACTGTGTTGGCCGCCACATTTATTGTGTGGTGTGAACGGACAGAGTCATAGTTAAACGCCTGCAAGCGAATTCTTGTGTGGCATCGCGGTGGACTGGTTATCTGACTGGTGTACCACGCCAATAGCTAGACTAGGGGCGCATAGGAGTCCTTGACTTCATCAAGGTGTAGGGAGACTTTGAATGGCCAGGGTCAATCCAGATAGAACGAGAATTATCTTATTTGTCAGCAGCGAGCGGCGCAGACAGCAGTCATTGCAGCCTACGGTATTGTGCACTACAGCTCTTGCGAGCCCCATATTTCATCCACAACAGTACACTTCACTGCATTTTACACACGACAGCCTCGACCATACCTAGCAACGTTCTAACAAATAATTGTTCAAGTCGATTAGGTGCAGCACTCAGCCACTCTGCCAAGTCAATGCACTTTTGATTGTGTAGGTACAGGAAGGTGGTCGCTAATTTTTCAGGCACCTCATATACGCCTGTTTGACATACTGTCTCCGTTATGCATCTAAATCACCACCAGCATGACAGTTATGCCTCTATTTTGCATTACTGAAATTACTCTCACTAGGTTTTTTCCCATATTATTAAGACAATAGTAAACAGCTCTGAGAAATATTACGTTCTGAATACCATAGTAACCGTACATAACAACCACGTCTCCCAGTCTTCATCCATAGCGTGCACCATACCCCTAACTGTAACGTGCCTCACGATTGGACAGTCATCCCATTCCTATCGCACTGAGAGATAGAAAAAATATGTTCGTACAGCACATCCATTTATTTATGAGGAACAGCTGGCATCACATGGTAATCACATGTGTATGTGTGTAACATAGTATAAAATGCACCTATACAGTTTTGTACTACATCTCGCGATTATCAAATTGTATCACTTCAAATAATCATAGTTTTGTACTACATCTCACGATTATCAAAATGTATCACTTCAAATAATCATGTACCGAATAATCCATAGAAAAAATAAGTATAGCACATAGAAACCATACACATTTTTGAAATTGTGATTGGCTTACGAGGAATATCCAGTAGCGCTTGAAAAGAAACATATCTGGTTTATAAGTAATAATTTTGCGAATATTTTTACAACATGTGGACTATGACAGAAGGTGTTCACAGGATGGCAGATAGAGCTATCGATGACTTTTTGCGGGTTGAGTTGTTTCTGGGGAAGGAGACCAGAAAGCGAGGTAATTGGTCTCGTCGTATTAGGGAAGAATGGGGAAGGAAATCGGCCGGGCCCTTTCAAAGGAACTTATCCGGCATTTGCCTGGAACGATTTAGGGAACTCACAGAAAACCTAAATCAGGATGGCCAGTCGCAGGATGACCTTGTGCGATTCGGCAGTGATGGATAAACAGTGGTGATGAGATGTGGACTGGTGGGTGCCTCATCATTACCGGTGCATCAGCTACAACATGTCCTAGTGCACACATTTGGTGTTATGGTCAGTGTGACGCTATCACAAGTGTTTTCGGATTCTAGTTGTGAGCGACGTGGGTGCTATTCTGTCATTCTGTGCAACGGATTAATCTGAAATGTACCCTTTACCCTGTGGCTCCTGCAAGACGCAATTTCCATTCCCACACCACTATAGAAGTCATACAGAGGCTCCTAAAGAGAAATGCCTGAAAAACTTTCAGCAATAAATATCATATGGAGTCGTCTGCTGTAAGACAATTACACAAAAATTCACAAAATTCCTTACGTAACTAGTGGGATACTTCAGTACTGGAGTATTGCTAGATAGTGTAAGAAAAACATGAAACTAACGAGAATTATAATTTTTTTTGGAAAATTCTGAGAACTTACAATAGCACTTTTAGTTATGTACTGAACAAGTTATTTCCGTGTTCTTTTCGAAATGTGGAGTTGCCTCTTAAGGATATGATTCGCTAATGAAATTGCTATACAAAGTTTAAGATTGTTATTGAGAGCCATGCCTACCCAACTTGAATAATTATCCGTTAGAATGTTGCTAGGCACGACCGAAGCTGTCATGTGAGAAATGCAGTGAAGTGAACTGTTGTGAATGAAATATGGGGCTCGCAAGAGCTGTAGCGCACAATACCGTAGGCTGCAATGACTGCTCTCTGCGCCGCTCGCTACTGACAAATAAGAAAACTCTCGTTCTATCTGGATTGACCTTCGCCAATCAAACTCTCTCTACGCCTTGATGAAGTCAAGGACTCCCATTCGCCCCTAGTCTAACTATTGGCTTGGTACACTGGTCGGATATCCAGTCCACCGTGATCCACTCAAAAATTAGCTTGCAGGCGTTTAACTATAACTCTGTCCGTTCACACCACACAATAAGTGTGGCGGCCAACACAGTGAACAATGCTTAATCATAAGGACTCAATATAGAGTCGCACTCCAATTCGCTCTCGACAGAGGTGCTCTCCAGTGAAGTACTGAGGAGAGGCTTGTTCCTCGCTCTTAGAGTACATGTACGAGCACAGATGCTCTCGTTACGTGTTCTTGCTCCAAGAGCGACAACAGAATGGCCCCTCTCCTCGCCAGACGTGAAGGGGTATATCTTTCGGTCTCTTCTATGACTCCTTCAGCTCAAGGCGTCAGAAATATCGTCTGCCAATCAGCATTGCTCTTCTAAAATGGGTGAATGACGTTTCGTTTAAGGCGACCAATCCGGAAATCTGTAGCATCGGCGTTTGGCGTTTGCTGTCTCGCTGTGAAAACCTCTGAAATTGCGTGCTATGTTTGTAAAGAATGCATAGGCTGGGCGCTCCCACACAGTACAGTGGAATCAGCTTTTAAGCCGAACATGGCGTTGTTGTCGCTTTCTTTTCGGTAAACGCTGTCTGCTCTACGGGCGGTCGCCAGCCGATGTAGATAGGTTGACTTGTCCTCTGAAGTGACCGGCCTCCTGGAGTGCAATTTGCCTCTCCCGAAATAAAAGCTTTGATGACCATCATGTCTTGAATGTGTGTGTGTATGCCAGCCTCGAGCATTTCAACCTCGGTATGCACTTGCGATTTACTTGTTATTTGCATATCGCATACATGAATTCATACTACATTTACTTTATCTTATCGAGTTTGAGTTCGAATGAAGTGGCTTGATGTGCTGTATATGGTTGTGCATGCGGAATATGTAAACAACGATGGTCAATGGTTCAAATGGCTATGAGCACTAAGGGACTTAACATCTTAGGTCATCAGTCCCCTAGAACTTAAAACTACTTAAACCTAACTAACCTAAGGACATCACACACATCCATGCCCGAGGCAGGATTCGAACCTGCGACCGTAGCAGTTCCACGGTTCCGGACTGCAGCGCCTAGAATCACACGGCCACCGCGGCTGGCAACAAAGGTCAGGAGACCACGACGTCTTACATACCTCTCTCCTTCCGACAAAATTTTTGTCTGGGATTTGTGAATGGAGAGGAAAACTTTGACAAAGTAATGCAGAAATTGTTCTTTTAGATTTTCCTTTCAAATTTTCGCTGCCAATCTTAACAATTTTTTCTAATGATTTGTTTATAGCTGTTGTTTCTATTTTTTAATTCTACTATGTTTTGTTGTTCGGCAAATATAGACTTTACAACGGTTGCTATTCTTTGTTGTTGCCAGTATGTGTGTCTGTTTTTCTTTTCATTTCCAAAATTTGTTTTCACAATATTAATTTTTCTAAACTCGTTAGTGTACAGTGTATCATGTTTTAGTGTGGCTGTATCTTTTCTTTAGTTAAGCTTCATGTGAATATTCGCAAAAGGACTTTTGTGTGACTTTCTTTTATTTATTTAGGCATTATTTTTTGTGTCACTGTTTTAAGAGTGAACAAGTGTTTTTTCTTTATTCTATTCTCGTTCAACCTATGGTTTTTTATATAAAAAACTAACTTGGCTTTACAAATATTTTTGAGATTATCTACTTCTACTAATTTATTTTCTATACATAACATTTTAAGGTGTCTATCACATTATGGGCTTTGCATATACGATAAAATAATTACTTTTACAAAAAACGTAAAAAAGTATTTTTACATATATATCATTTCCTTAACTCTACATTTGTATTTTATCAGTCTTTTCGTTTTGTGCTGCATCAGTTTCTGTGCTCGACCATCCCCACTGAAATACTGGAAGGCGTCGACTCATTTGTATGGGTGTCACAAATCATGAGAGAAGCACTCTAGCATGTGATGCCAGGTCTTACTTGTTGACATCGTCATCATGGAATGGTACTTTTAACCAATGATGATCACTGTGGTTTACTGCAGAAACAGTGATGTCTTGGTACTCCTTTGCTGTCACACCTGGAACGGTATGGCAGTTCGATGATCGTAGTTGACTGCCGACGATCGTCACCCAATATTGTGCTGTGATGTCTTGGTACTCCACACCTAGTTCGGTATGGCAATTTGATGATGTGGTAGGGAGAATACTGTTCATCTTGCTGAATCTATTTCTAGATAATGTTGGTTGGTACTATATAATATTCCATTTGCCATCCACTTGTATTTGTATGACGATTCAAGGTTTAATTTTAGAGAGGTGGTTGTAGTAGTTGCCATGCATCGAAGTTCATGGAAAGATGTTTGTAGCAATTTGCTTTGTAGGATAGGAGAGAAAGGTATCTTGCTGTCTTCTGCCCTTCTTCATCTTGCATCTTCTGTTCTTCTCTTCTTTCTTGCATTCTTCTGTTCTTCTTGGGATACGATTACGTGAATTTTAGTGTGGGAGTCATATAGGATTTGTAGGATGTGACTGCCTTTCCAAATGTTACTTGATGAGTTTGTAGATCTTAGTAATTATTTTTTTGTACCTTCAGTGTCGTCTCGTTGTATTATGATTCTCCCCACGCTCTTCCGTTGTGTAGCAGTGTCGTGACATATGAAATGTCCATGCTGTGTGTTGTCCACCTGAAGTCCAACCTGGTTGTAACCTACATTTCCTGTGTGGCGTTGGTCTTCATGTTGTTGTTATTGCCCTAAGTGCTTTCTCAACATGTCTGTACCCTCTCTGTCGCTATCTCGAAGCATCTGGTGTTAAGGGAGCTGGTGATTGGTGTTGGTGGCGATGTCACCTTTTTCATGTAGAGAAATTTTCAACAAAGTTTTCTTTTATACAAGCAACAAGAGATTTTGATTCTATACAATACAATGTTTATAAACATGAAGAAAATTATTATTTATTTCTCACATTATAATTTAATTAAAGCATATATCTATCATTTTTATAGCCTACCACTTCTTCATTCTTTTAATTGTTGTGTACCATTTATCGTTTGTGTGCATGTTGTAATGTACTTGATACTACAAGGGGTTGTTAGTGTGTATTGTGTCTCTTTTTCTTTTAATTAATGTGTTATTTTGTTGATTCTTAATTTATTTTTGATTTAGTGGTTAGTACACGATTTGCGATTGCCCCTCTCTTTCCCTTTCTTCTCTTTTACCATTTCTTTCATTCACATTCTTTTAGGTGGCTCACGTGGTGGATGCCAATACTTTTACCTGTTTTTGGGTTCGTTAGCTCTATGGCATTTTCGTGAGCGATCCTGGAAATTATCATTGGCCCTTTATAGATTGCAAAAAATTTTCTGCATTTATTTTGACTCTTATTTGAAAGGTAATGAGTTTTTACGAATACCTTTTGGCCCAGTGTGAAGCGTTTCTTTGTGGCAGATTTGTCTTCAGTGATCTTACATCTCATTGGGGATCTACGTAAATTCTTCAATACTGTAGTTGGTGGATAAGTCGTGGTACTATGTGGTGTCTCATTAATTACTTCTTGGAAGTCTCATAGATATAGGTCCCAAGTACAATGGCTCTTTCTACAAAATAGTTTACGCAGTGTTCCCAAATCTTTCGTAGTACGTGCGGCAGGATTTTCACTTGGTTTATATTTGCAAATAAAGTTGAGTTTGATTTTTTAATTTCTCTAATGTGTTTTTCCAATGCACTTATTTGTATTGGGGCCCATTATCTCAGATTATTCTTTTCACTCTCCCAACTTGTTTTGTAGAGTCCTTTTGAAGTGCTTTACTAATTGTAAATCCAGTGGCTTTCTTTAAGGGTGTAAGTGTAGTGTATTTTGATGCTAGTTCAATTACAACAAATAAGTAGGTTAAGCCTTTCCAGCCGGCCGGAGTGGCCGTGCGGTTCTAGGCGCTACAGTCTGGAGCCGAGCGACCGCTACGGTCGCAGGTTCGAACCCTGCCTCGGGCATGGATATGTGTGATGTCCTTAGGTTAGTTAGGTTAATTAGTTCTAAGTTCTAGGCGACTGATGACCTGAGAAGCTAAGCCGCATAGTGCTCAGAGCCATTTTTTGAAGCCTTTCCTTGTTCGCAGAATTGGACCATAAATATTGGTTGCAGTAATCTGTCTTAATTTATCAGGGATAATTGGAAACATTGGGGGTCTGGTCTGATATGTCACATGTTTTGACTGTATGCATTTTTTACAACTTTTAAGAACGCATCGAATACGTCGCTCCATATTTGGGAAGTGTACTGTTTGTTTCATTTTTAGATAGCATTCTTTGGGTCCAAAATGTCCACTGCTAAAGTAGGTATACCAAATGTATTTATTAATTCCTTCGTCAAAGATGCATGATAACCATTGTACAGTATCATCATTACATTTGAAAAGTAGGATATGATCTTTTACTATGTATTTTTTTCTAATTTCTGTGTTGGTTTTATCGGTAAGTTGGTGTTTAATCTTGAGAAGGGACTGATCTTTGTTTTTTTTGTCAGATAAATTTTTTTCAGCATTTGTGATAAAATTTTCGAATGATACGTTTTTTAGATAATGGATAGTCCGTTCTTCATCTTCAGTGTTGATTCTCTGGTCCTCTGGCATTCTCTGTGGTGAACGAGACAATGCATCGGCCTGAATATTTTCAGGCCCTGGTATGTATGTGATTGAAAAGTCATACTCCTGCTGTACTTGCATCAATCTTGCCAAACGTCCGTGGGTTAATTTGGAGGAGATTAAAGACTCTAATGCTTCATTGCTGTGTATACCTGTGTTTTTCTGTCAAACAGAAGATGTTGATATTTTTGAAATGCCCATACTATGGCTAGAGCTTCTAATTTTGTTATAGAATAATTCTTTTCTGCTTTCGTTAGTACTCTATTTGCAAAGGTTATGGTTTTATGTATTTTCTTACCGTCTTCCTCAATTTGTTGAAATAGTACCGCCCCTATCCCGGTATTTGCACTATCAGTTACTAGACAGAACTTCTGACTTAAATCTGGGTGTGATAAAATTGGAACGTTATTCAATGCCTCCTTCAACTTATGAAATTCTTCATCTGCTTGTTTATCCCAGATCCACGGTGTGTTTTTTCCTGCCAGTGCACACAATCTTGGTGCTGCAAGTGTGTCTACCCATATAAATTTTTTTGTAAAAATTCATCAACCCCATGGATCCCCTTAGACTTTTCTTGTTGTAGGGGGTAGGAATTTTAAGAATAGTGTCTATCTTCTTCTCGTCTGGCGTTATACGTTTTACAGATATGTTATGTCCTAAAAATTTAATTTCTGATTTTCCAGAATGCGATTTAGTAATGTTGACGGTCATCCCATTTTTTTTTTTCATAATTTGTAGGAAATTATCCAGTATATAATTATGTTCAGCCCAAGTTGCCTCCGCCACAAGAACGTCGTCCACATAGCGAGTAATTTTCTGACGTATGTGGAGATTCAGTATAGAGTTCAGACCGCGAATAAAGGCAGCTGACGAAATTTTGAGGCCAAATGGTAAACGTTTGAATTGGTAGCAACGACCAAAGGGTGTGTAATTTCGACATGAAGGCTCCAATTATATTTGCCAAAAACCTTAACGCAAATCGATGGATGGAAAAAATCTGTAGTCCATGAAACTTCTGAATCAACTCTTCCAATTTCTCTGGTCTATCTGTTCCCGAAATTATAACTGTATTTATTTGTCTTGAATCGAGTACCAAACGTATGCTCCCATCCTTTTTACTTACAATGTGTAACGGTGAATTATATGGTGACTTGGCGGGTTCAATTATGTCATCATTCAACATTTTTCTGATTTCAAGAAATACTTGCTCTCGATAACTATATGGTATGGAATAAGGTGGAACACAAAAGGTTTTATGATCTTTGACCTCAAATTTGTATTGAAAATCTTTAATGCTATCTTTCTGTGGCGCAAATATGTCCGCATGTGATCTCAATATGTCTTCTAAATTTTTTTTTTTATCGTGGAGCGAAATATCATCTATTTCCTCTATCTTCTTACTAATCTCTCGATGAACTTTTTCTATTATTTCTGGTGCGAGTGGGTCAAGTTTTCCCTCAAACTTATGTCTAGCGTGTCTCCCCTCCTCTATTTCATTCCCTTCTTGACTTAAATGCGGCTTTACTTTTCCTTGTTCTTTTTCATCCTTCAAAGTTTGAATAAAATATAGTATTACATCATCTATTGTTTCGTAGCCTGGTGGTGTGCAAATGTGAACCTTACCCTCATTAATGAAATCAACACCGATTATCATATCAGCCGTAAGTTTTGGTACGATTCTAAAATTGTTTTCAAACTCGTTACCTTGGCAATTGAATGAAAGACGTGTTTCGTATTTCACCCGTATTGCATTTTTTCCTAAGGCTCCAAAAACTCTTACCCTTTTTGTCCTTGAAATCGGTAATTCTTTCTCTGTATTGCACCTTTCAAATAGGCTCTCTGATATAGCCGTCACTTGACTCCCACTATCTATGATTGCTTGTGTCGTGATTTCACCAATGTTTATCTTTAATATGGGTTGTATAAGTGTGAAAGTTACGATTTCCTTTTATTGCATCAGAGCCTCTGCTATAGATTCATAGCTTAACCTTTGGATAATTGTACCTTCACTTCGTGTTTGTGTTTGCTTTGGTGTTAACTCCGTGAGCGAAACCGTTTGCGACCTATCTACCTCTATTCGTCTGTTTTCGTGCTCCTGTCTCTCCTTTTCCTCCATTTCCAAACATTCCCGAATGTACTCTCTCTCTCTCTGTCTCCTTATAGTCACCCATATTGTATACATTATACGTCTTTTGTGTTCGTGGCGTCTATGTTTTGTTTTTATCTAGGATACTCTGCTCTGTTTTATCGCGTTCATTTACTTGCTTCTCGTCAAATATATTGCTAAGTCCGGTTAACAATTCTTCATCGCTTAATTCTTTAATACGTGGAAGTGGTGGCAGTTCATCCTCGCTTTCAGAATTTTCCCATTCTATGCTGTTTTCCCAGGCTATGTAGCATAAGTCACGTGTATCTGGTGCTGACTCTTTATCGGAAATTTTTCGTAAGTCCCTGTTTGTCTGATTTTTGGCTATTTTCAGTTTTTTATAATTCTGATCTAGCTACTTCCAAAACATGAATGTCCTTTTTTGATTGTTTTAATGAATAGACGTCACTTCGCTTAAACTTTTCGCCATTTTCCCGTCAATCAACGTTTTTCAGGATTTGGTGGCCTAATTTCTGGTTCTGATTTCCCTTTGCTGTGTTGTTCTTGTCTCTGTGGACCATATTTTCCTCGCTAATTATTCGCGCCCTGGTCTCGCCAGTTGCTGTTTCTAACATCATGACCTCTTTCGAAGTACTCTTGACCGTTGGCATTTTGACTCCTAAGCCCATATCCGCCACTGTATGAGTGTCCATTACCGTTCCTATTTCGGTACCAATTATTCTGGTTATCGTTTCTATACCAATTGTCTCCGTTGTGCCACTGTCCTTGTCTGTTAAATTGCCTGAAATTATTGGTGTTAGCATTACGATTATTATTATTGGAATATTCGTTCCTAGTCCTCTCCTTTTGCTCTTCCCTTTTTTTTCTTTTTTCTTTCACCTCGTCTTCTTTAAACATAAATTCAAGTTCCCTTAAAACCTCTTTGAATTCTTCGGTATTTTCATTTTTTCCTACTGTTGCCTGTTGATACTTTACCGGTAATTTCATTCTACATAGACGTATATCCTTTCCTTTACTGTATGGTTTTTCTAGGCATTGATTCTTTTTGTCCATTGTATCAAAGAATTTTACCACGCTTTTCTCTCCTGAGTTTTCATATGGTGTCATCTGAAGTAACTCGTATTTAATTTTGTTTTGCGCCTCCTTAGACCAATAACTTTCGAAAAATGCTGTTCTGAACTGTAGGTAAGACGTACAGGTAGCCGCGATCTTTTGCATCACCTCTGCTACTGTCCCTGACATGTGTGCACAAATGAAGTCAAGTTTGTGAGCTACGCTCCAGTAGTTTGGTAAGCCTACTTGAACCTGATCGATGAATGTGCGTGCATGCAAGCTACCGTCTTCTTCCTTGAAATGTTGAAATTTTCTAACTGTAAGGAAGTGGTCTGTATCATATCTACTCATAAATCCGGTTTGAGGCTGATTCATGGATTCAAATAATCTGCCACTGCTTGTGTCGTCGTGTTTATTCTCTGGTAATCTACTGCCTGCCTGCCTATTCTCAATTTCCTGACTCATATCCGCGTCATATCGTATCATTAGTGAACAAAAGTGTTGTTCGTGTGTTTCTACTCTCTTCGTTCGCGGTATAGTACCTGTGCTGCTATTATGTTGTGTCATTGGATTTACTGGTTTAGTTGCCTGTCTTTCGATTGGTATCGGCTAAATGTATGTGTTCCATTTTTCTAGATACTGTGTCTGGTCCTGTGGCATGTCATGTATTACTTTAATCGGGGTTTTCTGTTTCGATTTCTGCGCGAGTGTTAAGTCTAGCCTTGGTTCCACTTGAACTTTCTTAGACTGCGCGTGTTCGTGTACTGAATTAATGCTTGACGTGTCAGTTGTTTCGCTACAGGTGTAATCAGTCACGATCTTTTCTTCGATAGTTTGTATCAACTCTGTTCGAAGCTTTTCAAACTGATCTCTGTTTTTAAGTTCTATTTTATTGATCCGCTGATCATATTTCTTGAGTGCAACCTTTGCAATCTGGCTTTGAATTGCTTGTTCTTCCGAAATTTGTATTGCTGTTCGAGTGGCTTGTTTCGTAAAACGTTCCACCTTTTTGTCAACGTTTACGATGTCCAATTGGACCCCGTCCACGTCAGTGCGTAATTGCTGCTGACCTTGTGTTAGTACCTGAATTCTTTCTCTAGATTCCTTCGTGTCTTTGTTTATCTGAGTGATCTAACTATCAATTCTGGCGATCCCTTCTTCCAACTGGATTTTAACCTATTGGATCTGTGTCTTTATAGCTTGATTATCCTGTTTCAATTCCTGATACTGTTTTGTCATCTGTGTATTCTGTTTCGTTATCTGTGTATTAATATCCAGATTCTGTTTCGTCATACTAGCGTTCATTTTTTGTAACATCTCCATGATCGCGTCCTGTAACACTACCTTCTGCTGAACTATGTATTCTCGATCTATTGTTTTCTACTCGGTCAGTTATGTTGTTTACTGGGCTATGCCGTGGCGTTTCTAAGTTTGATAACTGCAATAACCCATGCTGTCTGTGTTGAGGACTACTTGCGTTTGTCATTGAACCATTACGTGGCGCAAACAACTCCGCATTCTGCCCTCTCTGTTGTGTATGTCTTGTGTTTGCAGGTATAGTTGCGTTTGTTATGGAACCTTTTCGTGGAGCTCGTAACTCCGCTAAATTCAGTGTCTGTTGTTGGGGCATATTTAGAATGTGTACGATAGGTTCGACGTATTCTAAATGTTCCCCCTCTTCCTCACTGTCTACTTCTCTTTGAACGTTAGCTAACTGCCGGTTCATTGACTGTATTGATGCGTATTCTGTCCATGAATATGCGGCAAACAAACGCGTATCCTGTACTCATTTCGCTTCTAATCTTTGCCATTTCCTTCGTGGGCTGTCTATTTCAAGCTCAGAATGTGCCCTGCCTGGAATTTCATATTCTGGAAATTCTATGTTCTCGTCCCTTCGACTCCCATCTGTCTTATCTGTCTCAATTCTATCCCAGTCTAACTGAGCCTGCTGATTCTGCAGCTCCCCGACTGTCCTATTCTCTGATCCACCGTCTGTCCTATTCTCAGGTTCACCTTCTGCCCTATTCTCAATAAGCTCGTTTACTTGCTGTCTATCTGCTTGATTCTCCCCCATCTTGTGTACTTGCTGTCTCTCACGTAACCATTTGGCTTGTCCTCTCGTAAACATGGAAATTCTTTCAGCACACCACAACCCTATCTACAAAACTGTACGAACACTTACCAGTTGGTTGAAACAACAACAACAATGTCGTCACTTCTCAGCTAATGTTCTGTCTGTTCTGCTACAGTCTCCAATCTCCACCTGTGCGCTTGCAAAGGGAGAAAAATGTTATTTCTTAATTCTAACTTATATGATGCTGCGTCACACTGCGTCTCTGCGTCACTTTGCGTCTGTGCCTATGACTTGAAAACCCTATGCCCTAACAGCTACACAAAAATCGTAAAAAAATGAAAAAATTTTCAACACAAGAACACACGCCCTCTCTCCTATAATTCTGCTTTCTTCACTACCTGTATCTATTCTGATCCCAATCTTTGCAAATGCCTATTTAATACATTAAAGGAAGTTCTTCAAAGTGCTACTGCTGTGACATGCCATACCAAACTATCCTGACACTTTCCTATCCTGGTAGCTTACCTATTTTACCTATCCTGGCAGGTTCGCCATTTTCTGTGGTGAACGTGTGGGTGCTATTCTCTCATTATGCGCAACGGATTAATCTGAGATGAACCCTTTACCCTGTGGCTCCTACAAGATGCAACTTCCATCCCACACCACTACAGAATTCAGACAGACGCTCCCAACGTTCTAAAGAGAAATGCCCGAAAAACTTTCAGCAATAAATATCTTCTGGAGTCATCCTCTGTAAGGAAATGACACAAAAATTCACAAAATTTCTTACCTAACTAGTGGGATACTTGGGTATTGGAGTAGTGCTAGTTAGTGTAAGAAAAACATGAACCTAACGATAATTATTAATTGTTTTGCATAAATTCTGAGCAATCGCAATGGCGCTTTTAGTTATGAACTGAACAAGTTATTTCCGTGTTCTTTTCGGAATGTGAAGTTACCTCTTAAGGATTGGATTCGCTAATGCAATTGCTATACAAAGTTTAAGATTGTTATTGACTTATCACAATGGCTGAGAGCCGCGCATAGTCAATTTGAAAAATTATCCGTGGGAATGTTGCGAGTATGGTCAAGGTTGTCACGTGTGAAATGCAGTGAAGTGTACTGTTGTGGATGAAATATGGGGCTTGCAAGAGCTGTAGCGCACAATACCATAGGCTGCGATGAATGCTGTCTGCGCCGCTCGCTGCTGAAATATAAGATAACTCTCGTTCTATCTGGATTGACCATCGCCAATCAAACTCTCCCTGTGCCTTGATGAAGTCAAGGACTCCTAATCGCCCCTAGTCTAACTACTGGCGTGGTACACCAGTCAGATAACCTGTTCACCACGATGCCACTCAAAAATTCGCTCGCAGCATTTAACTGTAATTCTGTCCGTTCACACCACACAATAAGTGTGGCTGCCAACACAGTGAACAACGCGTAATTTCAAGGACTCAATATAGAGTTGCACTCCGATTCGGTCTCGACAGAGGTGCTCTCCCAGTGAAGTACTGAGGAGAGGCTTGTTCCTCGCTCTTTGAGTACACGTACGAGCACAGATGCTCTCGTTACGTGTTCTCGCTCCAAGATCGACAACAGAACGACCCTTCTCCACGCCAGACGTGAAGGGGTATATCTTTTGGTCTCTTCCGTTACTTCTTCAGCTCAAGGCGTCAGAAATATCGTCTGCCAATCAGCATTGCTCTTCTAAAACGGGAGAATGACGTTTCGTTTAAGGCGACCAATCCGGAAATCTGTAGAATCGGCGTTTGGCGTTTGCTGTCTCGCTGTGAAAACCTCTGTAATTGCATGCTATGTTTGTAAAGAATGCGTAGGCTGGGCGCTCCTACACAATATAGCGGAATTTGCTTTTAAGCTGAACACAGGGTCGTTCTCCCTTTCATTTGGCAAATGCTGTCTGCTCTACAGGCGGTCGCCGGCCGACGTAGATAGGTTGACTCGTCCTATGAAGGGACCGGCCTCCTGGCGTGCGGTTTGGTTCTCCCAACCTAAAAGCTTTGGTGACCGTCGTGTCCTGAATGTGCGTGTGTACGCCAGCCTCGAGTATTTCAACCTCAGTGCGCACTTGCGATTTACTTGTTATTTGCATATCGTTTACGAGAATTCATGTGACATTGACTTTATGTTATCGAGTTTGGGTTCGAATGAAGCGTCTTGGTGTGCGGAATATGATTGTGAGTGCGGAATATGTAAGCAATGAAGGTCAGGAGACCACGACGTCTTACATTAGAGCTGTATATTTAAGTACTGATTTATTATTAGATTTTCTATACATCGACAAGCCAGTAGCCTGCTTACCCTCTTACAGAAAGAACTGAAAGGAAAACGATGCACATTCATGCTTGGCTGTTACCACTTGTAAGTGGCGCAATAATAGGTGTCCGATGGGTCTGTTTTTTTGTTTCGTCGCATATCAGATTTGTCTGGAACACTTCATGTCTACTTCCTTGTTTTTATCGTTTCTGATAACGCCAGTGATCTGGCAGCTGTAGTTTCAAAGTTGCGTGCTGAAGTTAAATGTTGCAGTTTCTGCCGTTAGCGCGGACTGACTATTACGTCAGCATTTCCCCTAACACGTCTCTGCTCACCAGAAAGACCCATTTTGTAGTCATGGGGAGTAATGAACACATATCCAGGACCCAAAATTTGGGCTACCACTGGAAGTCATAAGTAACACCGAACGATATATTCACGATATTTGTGCTACAAAGTTTTTTTCTGGTCCGAGAAACAAGGGAAAAACATGCCAAAATGTGTTATAGTAACGTATTGTAACTGCTACTTAATACATTTATATATGTATGAAAACATACTTGTATGACAGGCAAATAAGAGAGGCGAAACGCGTATGGAAATAAACAAACTGCCTTTCATTTTGATGCGTAGGCGGAACATAGTGTAACACCGAAAATACAGATAAAAGACCTTCTGTACCTCGCGCCTGATTCGTTAACCCGCAAGTATTGAGAGCACTGTGGGAGTGAACAGGCGGAGGAAGCTGCAGTTCTAACTGTTGCCTATTCCGTAACTATCTGTGGCTCTGGAGACGACTAAGGGTTCTCAAACAGCAGCAGCAGCTACAACGACAGCTCAGCATCGGCTACATTCTTCGTCGTCCGCACAGCTACAACATCGTAAGACTGTTAACTGACAGGTATAGGAATGTACATGTTTTTTATCCGGTTACATTTTTTCCCAAAGTATGACTAACTTGAATGATAAGTTGCAATACTTAAAACTAGTAGGCACCTGTGTTATCTTTGTTCTGAGACGTTATTACCAGGCGGGGTCCCTTTTCCTTCCCATAAAATCACCGAGTGTCGTAAGAATATAAAAATGTATTAAGTATTTATTGCCAGTTTTGTGTGTTTGCTAATGACCAGTTTCAGTCTGCCTCTGTAACTGTTCATTCTTGTATTACATAACAGAAGCTACAGTAACTAGAAAACTTTAGTATTAACTTCTTTTACTTAAAGTGACGTTAAATTTCACTGGCAAAACTAATAACTAAAGATACAGCACGAATTAAGAGTGTGCTATTTCATTTATTCTGTATTTAGATTAGCGAGTGACTTCTGCTGGCATGGTATGTATCTTATTGTTGTAATTTTAAAAATAAAATGAGTTGTTCGTTTGCTTAAAGTAAATTCAGTTCAATATTTCAATAATCAAAAGTAAATTACATCCCTTTTCCAAATTTTGCATTATGTTACACTGAAGTTACTGACAGTCATTGTTGTACATAACACAGCTTAAGTTAGGCCAGTCATTTGTTTCATCAGTAACTTTATTCAGTTTTGTGGGTTCTTGCCCACTCGTCACTAATAGGATGCTTAAGGGATGCAGCGTTCTCGGAATACTATACAACAATTCAAACAAATAACATTAGTAGTTTTATTTGTAGAAAGCAAATTGACAATAATTAACTCTGATTACAGCAAATGTCGCTAACGAGAGGCGACATGAAAACAGTAAAATTCTTGCTGTACACAGGGTCCCCAAGTAAGCGCTTGATACGGATCACGACAATCTGATAGCGTAGCACATATATCCGTTTGCAGACTGGGACCATCGGAGCGGCTGACGCTGGCAGGATCGGCGCTTATACTCACTTCTTCAAGATGCTCGCGGCACGGCGCGGTCCAATTCCGCTCACCTTTGGCCGATGTTTCCTCACAGCCTTCTCTGGTTTTCTGTTCGTCTTAGTTTCGGCAATTGTGGTTACGCCAGAACAAATTTTACTTTCAAAATTTAGTAATTCAGAATAAGTGATAGGAAACACAGTGCTTTCTGATTCACTTATTTTCATGTCGACTGTTGTTCTGTGGAAAAGTGTAACAACTTTTTGTTGCCACGTCAGTGATTATTTGCTTGAATATCTTTGCCATTACCTTCCTTAAAATTTTGGAAATTCATTGCCCTATCGGGCTGGCGACCATTTAACTATCCTCTTTTTTTAGGTAAACAGTGTTTCCTTTGTAGCCGGCCGCGGTGGCCGTGCGGTTCTGGCGCTGCAGTCCGGAACCGCGGGACCGCTACGGTCGCAGGTTCGAATCCTGCCTCGGGCATGGGTGTGTGTGATGTCCTTAGGTTAGTTAGGTTTAAGTAGTTCTAAGTTCTAGGGGACTTATGACCTAAGATGTTGAGTCCCATAGTGCTCAGAGCCATTTGAACCAATTTTTTCTTTGTATTATCAGTGATTTTTGTGGTAAATATCATGTGGTACACTTTCGCCCCCTGTACGGTTCGTGACCGATTGCATTATGTTCCACCCATTTCAAAATTAACACCAGTATTTAGCTTAAGTTTAGAATAGATTCTTCCTTCAGAAGAGTCTGTTGTCCACTTTTCTCCAACCAAACGGTGTTATTTTCCTATGGTAACGATAGCCTTACCCACTGTAAAATTTCAATAGGCAAATGTGATAAAGGTTAGTTATACTGCAGTCCAGTAGGCCGATTAGGAAGGGGAAGGTTACATTACGTCCACGAATGACCAATCTTGTCATTTAGATTTTTGTTCATCAGTTTCAGCAAATGTCTTCGAAGAGTGCCGACGTGATGAAATAGCACACGAGTTCAGCTAAAAATTGTTTTTTAACGCAACTGATGTAATATTTCTTCACATTTGGTATCTTGTTATTTCATTCACACAGCCATGCCCCAGCGCAATTGGAATTTTTCTTTGTACCATCTATACTTGCTTCACACGGTCAAAGAGAACGACTGGACGTGATGGAAGCTAAAAAAGTAGTGAATAGCTTCAAATATTTATCGAAAAAATGAGAAAACACTCAACATAAAATAAAAATTTCGTCACTATACATTACAAACGATATCGGCATAGCGATATAACGGTGAATCAAACTATCGCCGATACACATAGATACTTTGTGGAAATACATCGATATTTTATCAACAGCCCTAGCTTCTAACACTATGGTGACTTAGCGGTGATACATAAAATGGGACAATGCCGCATTGTGGTTAGCTGAGAGCATCATGAGGTCGACGAGACGTTCAGAAGCAGTGGTACAGATATTGCATAGCAGGACCAAATAGATAAAACTGTGGGAAACTAGTTAGAAATACGAAAATACTGAAAAATGAGAAAATAGTGGAACATCTGGACAAAAACGTAAAATTTGGGAGAATGAGAGTACTTACGTATCTGCCTGGGTGTTCTGTCTGCAGTAGTCTCGAATGACAAAATACTAAATTATTATTAACAAATAATCTTTGAGTGACTTAATTTATTATTATCAAATAGGCACATCTTACAACTTCTCCCTATGCAGCCTAGCTCCAGAGTGTCTCAGTTATAAAAGATTGATTTCTGGTGTATGCTTCAATATCAGTGAGTAGTAGGGTAAAATATGTTCTGGTGTGTTTTGTTAGATCAGGTTGCTTACATTAAGGAGCAAGCATACATTCAGAGGCAAACTTCATTTATTTATGGCCCCCTCCCCTTAACCTATTGTTATGCTAAATGGTTTATGGCCCACATAGGGTTGATTTATGATCCCCAAGGGATAATCATTCCCATGATAAAATCCCAAACCCTCCACTTCCCACACCTCCCCCTCACCTGTCTGGAAAATCCTGAACCCCTCTCCCATCCTCCTCACTGATATAAGCTCACTTTTGATATCAAGTTAACTGACTAATTAATTAAACTGAGCAATTAATTAACCCCTCCCCTTCTGGGAAATCCCCCACCTACCCTCCCTTCCCCATCTGGAAACCGGAAGGAAAATAAACCAGTCTGAGTTGGAGAGGAAGGATCTCACAATACGAAATTGAAGTCAATGTGAGTTACTTACAAGAGGATATACTGTTTATTTGTAAAGTTCAGTTTTCAGGAATTGAATCTTTTTATTTGGTGGGATAAGCTCAAATCAAGCAACAACATGTTCTAATTATGTAATTACACTGCTGCAGTTTGGAGTTTGGAAAACTTTCATATGTGCACTCACTTTGACATGCAGCAATCGACTGAGGTAGTGAACAAAGGTACCACAAGAGGATGTCCCACGCCTCCCGCTCCCCATCCCTCCAACTCTCCCTCCCCATCATTTCCAGAAAAACTGGTGGGAAGGAGACTCACTCTGTGCTGGAGAGGATTTTGTGACACAAAATTCAAATCAGTGTCAGTAATATATTGATGCATGTGCCTTGTTTAATCAGTTTGTGAGAGACAGGGCTCTCCAATATGGGTAGAGGTGATGTCTGCAACCCCCAGCCCCACATCCCATAGAGTAATAAGTAAGTACCAAGGATTAGAATGAAGTGCCATTAGGGGTCTCCAGTGTGTGTGTCTATCGTCCAGGAGTCACCACAAAAGTAAAAACCACTCTAAGTCTTAAACTACAGATCTAAATACCACTGAACATGAACAGGATATTGGTCTCCTTTGATCTCACAGCACCAAACAAAGCATGAAGTGGTGGCATTCTGCTTATCAAGATATTTCAGACTTACTTCCTGTCTCTGTCTCTCTCAAGATGCCACTTCCTGTTTGTCTGTGTGAACCAGCATCTCCAAACATGCAGATGGAGGCTTTCACCTGCCCACAGATTACTGTGTTCTTGTAGGCTAATGCTGAGGGGCAATGGGACAGTTGATACAATTTCAATATAAAAAAATAGAGGGAAGTAGTCCATTTGCACTAGCCTATCAATTTAATTGTTTAACAGTTTACAGGAGTGAAGTAGATCACTTAAAACAGTCACCACCACCTTGCAATGATCCTTCTTCATAATAAAAACATATTTTCAATGTCTAAGTGTCAAACACAAACGATATGCAAATTATGTAATTTAATGTCCACCGCAAATAGATCTTATTGCTAAATATATCTGAGGTTTGTATGCACCAACATTTGAGAACACAAGCATTCTCCTCGTCCGCAACATTTACACTAAACATATCTGGTGATAAAATCCAACTGATGAAACACATTAATGATCGCAGAGAGTGTGCCATCTGCCAACTGCTAGGGAGACATGGTCGCATTGTCCACCATCAGCAGGGACATCTCATTCTTACTAAGAACGATCTTCGTAAGGCCTCCTGTTTCCGCTATTAATGTACGCATATGTAGCATTAGGCCGCCCTCCGTCAGAACACGTAATTCTATTGATTCCATGCAGTACTCATATCATGGTATTTTTCTCTGATTTTATATATTCTCAGTCAGTTCCCTCAATTTTGCTCTATTTTCGCGATTTAACATATTTCATTGTATTTCCCCTAATTTTATGTACTTCATATCAACTTTCCGTGATTATATCAGATTTTCCCAAAGTTATACAGATTTTATGGCATTTTTAATATTTTTTCTACAGTTTTCCGTATGTATATGTGCTGACATATCCATGTGTTGTATGATTTTCTATGAGAAAATTTGCGCATCTCATACACCAACCTACTGAAAGAGCCAAAGATTTTCCCTCTTCCCAATGATCCACATGCATGCTTTTTTGATAAGACGATCATGAAAAGTGTAGTAACAGTCGTTTCGTACCTTTATGAGGCTGAACCAGTGGTGCAGATGACGGATACCTTGGAAACTCGAAGTCTGGCAACAATTTTGTGTATTGGTTTGGCCCATTAGAGAGCCTGTCTGCAGACTCATGTAGTGCTGCACGTAATGGGAACTCACAGTCTGGAAACAGTGCTACATGTTCATTTGACTTCCACTCCACTGTTTACTGGTCTGCAAAGTGGAGTTGAATTGTGTGCAGAGTTGATTTCTGTTGCTGGTCAAACACTTTTCCATAAGTATATTCTCTTATTGGTTACCAGATGTGCATCATTATTTCTGTTTATACCTTCCAACTCTGATAGATACCCACAGGCCTGCAGGGAAATCTACAAACTATAGTGAAATGAAAATTAAATGGACACCCCAGCTGCAAACAGGCACTGATGTACTTCGTTGGGGACATGTTGAAAATGTGTGCCCCATCCGGGACTCGAACCCAGGATCTCCTGCTTACATGGCCACTGAGGGCACAGAGGATAGTGCGCCTGCAGGGACTTATCCCTTGCACGCTCCCCGTGAGACCCACATTGCAAACATGTCCACACCACTACATTCATAGTATACAAACTATAGGTTTTACGTAGTTACTTTTATTACCCCAGTCATAAGTTATTCGTTAGCTGACAGTGTGTCGACTGCAGGTAGCATCTGTGACCATAAAGTGTTTATCTTCTCTCTCTATCTTTCTCTCTACCTATCTACAGAGTGTGATTCTCCAGCAGTGTCATTTTTAGAGTAACAGTTAGCAAGTGATGTGTCTGAACCGCAACCATCCACTGCTGACAGTTATACACACATATACTTAGAGGCTCTGCACATGTATTACCAATTGCGAAGTCTCGATTTCAACTACTTGTACGTTATTTTCGACAGTGCTATAGCCTTACAAATAGTGAAATGCTCTTCATAAAATGGTTCTGCAGCATGTGTAAGCACATTTAAATTGATCTTGCTAAAAAGCTTGATATCTTATATATAATTTATATTACTAATATTTGTAACAAGATTGTCTAGATTCGTCAGTAACTCAACCATCCAAAGAATCCCGCTGGGCCTGTCACATCACCTTTCGTATTCTAAAGATCCATGATGATTGGATATGATCACTCCCATCAAGCTATTTTGTGTGCCAGACGTCAGCTCAATGGACGGAGACAGTCCTTCATGAGTATCATTCATATGTACAAGGTAGAACAACACATTAGTCAGACACTATAGTTTAGCACTCTACTCGCGTGTATCCAGCCACATATTATACAATCGCACTGTATTTGCTCTATTTTATGTACTGGTATGTCTGTGTCCATGCTTTGTGTGTGTGTGTATGTGCGTATGTGTGTGTGTGTGTGTGTGTGTGTGTGTGTGTGTGTGTGTGTGTGTGTGTGAATTCCTAAGGGACAAAACTACTGAGGTCATCGGATCCTAGACTTATACACTTCTTAAAGTAACTTATGCTAAGAACAACACACACATCCGTGCCCGAAGGAGGACGCAAACCTGTGGCGGGAAGGGACACGTAATCCATGACATGGCATCTCTACCTGTGTGGCCACTCTGTGTGGATGCATTTGTTTGGTGGTGGCATTGTGCACTAGCTCGCACACATGAAACTTTGCAAACAAAACATTAGCTCCAATCTGCAGCATTGTAATTATGTAATTGGGACATGTAGTTGCAGAATGTGAGTTTTTCCCACCAAATAAAAAGATTCAGCACGTGAAAACATGTAAGGTTATGGTTAGGTGGTTTCTTACTCTATGACTGAACACAACTGTGTAAACTGTAATGACATTGTTTAATATTGCAATTCTGTCACAGCGATACACCCGTTTACACAGTTCACAATGTGACAATGTTATGACAGTTGTCAATATGACACACCTAGAGATCTGATAGTGAACTAATCTTAAACACAACAGTATTAAATCTTAACTAGAAGTTTCTTCACAAAATTATTCTTACGATTATGTTATGATGTTGGCTAGTACTATGATAAATCATCTGATTCCGGTTCAAAGTTCGGTACTATTTTTAATGATGCTACAGCTAATTTCTAGCTGGAGGTCAGCCGCTGTGAACGCAGTGTTCGGATTTCTCCTTTGTGTCGTACAGAGCGTTATGCGCTGCATACTGCAGTTGACGCCAGTCCAGAGAAGAGTCCCCGAAAATTTCGGTCTCTTCTTTCTCATAGCCGAACCTAGGTTCTTTCGTTCTCCACGTCACGGCTTTTTTCGACCAATAGGAGCAGTCCTCTTATTTTATGGAAACTCTCTCTACCAATCGCAAGGATCCTACCGTTAAACTGCGTAGAAATCTCGGCACTTTACTCGTTCCCGGTGTATTTCCACCAATCGTACGTTTTGTGCCTACTCCAGACGCCTAAATAGTTATATGAGTCTATTATGTTTGTACCACTTGCAGTCCACATGATCGAATGCATCATTGGCTTTGTTCACATACATTCCGAAATGCTGTTTCTTAAAGCTTCTCTCTGTCCCACTTCTGGTGGTCCCGTTACTCCCCCTGCAATATGCGTCACCCGTCCGCTCGCTGATCCGCTGTGGGACGCGCCCCTTTAAGAGCTTTTTGTAGTGCCTACGGGGGATTGAATGTCATCCTTTTTACATTGCATACTTATAGGCAAATCTGCTCATTACTGATGAAGTAAGTTAGGTGTCATATTCACCTTCGAGTTACGATGTATAAAACCCTTATGTAAGGTACGATATTGACCTTTATTTATGCTGCCACGTTACATATCCTCCTCCTTCCATGTTCAGTTTTGCACTGGGTCAATCAGTGGTTGAGAAATTGACTTGACGTCAGTGCAAGATCGTTTGCAACTGCTGACTGTAGCTATTGACCTATTTACTGACCAACTTCCTATTTTAATTGTTTGTTTACCTTAGTCAGTGGTTTGATCTAGTCTCCTTATCGTTCTATTTCACATTGTACATTAGCTCTTATGTTATGTTCATTGTTTTTTCAAAATGTAACATTCTTTCTAATTTTCTGATTTTTTACAACTCTATTTAACTTGTGTACACTCCTTTTCTTTCAATATAGTTGTCTACATTTTAATTTCAATTTAAATACAAACAATTGGAGCTTATCTTTAAATTTGTATTAACCCTAAGAAACATTGTAAGTTTGAGACTGATCTGTTTTTTTATTGCCTAATTTATGTTAATTTATGATGGATATGCATTGAAGTTGAGGAAATCGTCATTTAACATTATCCTAACCTTTTCCAAATTCTCCATCTTTCACATCAATCATAACCTAATAATATTCCATTTATTATAATAAAACTGTATAACTTACTTTAAACTCAACCAAATGATTCCCATAGCTTTACAGGCATAATCCTATCCATGAACATGGTTATATTCCCCAAAATCTTAAACCTATGCATTATAACTTTACAAAAATTTTCAAATTTCATTTCACGAACATATTCAATTTCTAATCCTATTAATTACTTTACCAAACTTACACATACATCATGGGATACCTAAACCTCTTTATATTTATCTATCCTCTTTTTTTTGAAAAACCTATCTCACACTAAAATGTTAACCTTGCCAAAGATGTTAACTTTATGTTTTCTTAATTAAAACATGTTGAAAAATATGAACCACTAGGAAATATTATCGTTGTGTCAAGATAAAAATTATTACACGCATCGCAAATAAGGATCTGTTGCTAACACATAAAAGTCTTGAAATGCAAATATTTTTAAACACAATTACAAACATTTTTCTTACTACCCTTTGTACGAATACTAGTCTGTCATAGACAGTTCTTTCTCCTACCTCTTTAAGATGGTTCATAGAAATTGTCACTTTTTTCTTCAAGTGTGTCGACGTGCCTCCGTCGAACATGGGATGATGATCGGCCGTGCACCTCGCCGCGTCTCTGCTGAGCATGGAACGAAGGTCGGCAGACAGAAAGGTTGCTGAAGGTATGAGCGTGTCGTGAATGCGTGGTTGCCTTTGCTCGATTTCGCATGTGTCTATGGCGACTTTGTATTGGAGATCTATTCTTGGTAGCATTAACGTTTCTTCTTCATTTGACGAATCTTTATGTCGGTTCATCAATGGTCTATTCGTCTCCAGGTTTTCATATTTGTAGTCATCTTCCATCTCTCGGTATGATATCTGAAGGTGTGTTATCCCCATAAGGGATATCGGATATTTGTACTGCTATAACACTTAAAATGAATAATGGTCTTGTATGGGAAGGGATTTGAAACGGTTTCTTGATCTCTTCTGGTCCAGGCTCCTCTTTCTTCCAAATGTTCTGCGTTGCGTCTTCTGTTCTTGGTGCATCTTGCTGTCTTCTCACTTGTGTCTTCGTTCTTCTCTGGACCATTAATTGGGATTGAAGACCTGCTGAACCTCGTTATCGTTAATTCGGCCTTATGGCGACTTCTTTGAAATTGTTTTTTATTCTTTTATTGTATTCGGTTCTTCATCTAGATAGGTTGCACAACCTTCCATCGTTTTCTCGCTCCGTCCCAGGAGTATTAGGGACTGTTTCTCAGTTGCTGCATCCTGTATCGTCTGAGAACCGTTTCAGTGATTCTGCAAATTGCGTTATAGAAACGCGTCTCTTCTTCTTCCTGTGGTGAATTTAAACACCTGCCACTCCTTGCTGTATTGTGTCCGCCTCCGTCGCTGTTCAGTGGACACCCTTTATTTCTCCATAAGATGCTTCTAAACAGTTCGCGATAGAAGTGCCACGTATCTAACACTTTCGCAAAACCATTGTTGTAACGCTTGCATGTGGCTTTTGTATGAATAAAGCTCACGTCAGGGTACATGTTGATTGTATCCAGGATCCGTTGTAGCTCTCCAAACTTTTCCACAGAGGTGTTATCCTCTAGGAACGTTGCTTTCACCAAGGCCTCTTCTTTCGTCATCTGGTAAGATAACGTGCCAGGCACTCACGCTGTGTGTTCCTTCCTCTCACGTTTAAACGCTCTCCTCAGTCCTGCCGTCGATCTGGCCGCAATGACGGTGCACCTTGTCTGCTGACTTCATGTTTAATACAATGCTTGTTCCTGCTTTACGTATCTTACTCCTCTTACGTCCTCACCTATTCTCTATTTTACATGATAACATTATATATTTTATTCTAACCCTTGCTCCCTTAAGTTACGTTACAAACTCTACCAACATTAAATTTTTTATAACTTTACAAAAATAACATTAATTCTATCCAAAAATTGTTTTTCTTAACACTATTTTTACTTATTTATCATTTTTCTCCCAATTTCGTTTAATTCTTCCTTAAGATAAAGGTCATGGTTTCCTCATCTTCATCACGATGGATAATAAGAGTGAAACTGGTAGTGATCACGGTTGGTCAGTTAGTGAATCTTTCCCATTACCGCTCATTATTTTTCTAACTACAAGTATATTACGTTATTTTGAAAACCTTCCCACCTTGACTCCGGCTCCAGCGTCTTTTTCTCAGCAATCTCTTGTTTCTGGCCTTTGCTGTAACAGAATAAAACACAGTTAATCTTCTTTCTCTATTCTTTCCCTTTTCAAAAATTATCTCTATTATTCTACTGCGTTGTTTTAAAGTTTAAAAATTTCTTTTCTCAGTTGTACTTATCCTCTTCTACTTTTTCTCCCTAGTAAACTTTTATATTCCCTTCTTCCCTAATCATACTCTTCCTTCTTGAAATCATTTCTGGGTCAGTCTTACTTCCAACCGTTTACCTCCTTCCACGAAACAACATGTCTCTCGCTTAGCTTAATACTTCATTTCTCTTTCCTAATTATTACCTCCTAACCACTTCTTTTATTTATTTCTCTTATATCTCTCTATCAGTATCAGATTGTGGTACATTCCACAAATTATATGTTATTCATATATTGGCCCCAACAAAATATCCTCAGTTATTTGTTCACCGTCCTCGACGGAACAAATTAGAAATGATTATCCCCTTCTTACCTAATTATCTATTCCCTTCCTACTTCTTCACTTCCTTTCGTCCGCAAAAATCAACTTCCTCCTCCTTCACACTACATCTTCAAGAGAGAATCTACTACTATTTCGTCAAACTATCCACATGCCTATCTCTAACTTCCTCCTTGTTTTCTGTTCATTCCCCAGAACACATTTCGTTTGTAGAAGAGTTACTTTCGTTCTTATTTTCCTGTGATTTCTTCATCGTTCTCCTTTTACCTTCCTACCAAATTAATTTTTATTTAGTTAACTGAGGTAAGTACAAGTTCAAGGTATTATCTGTGTGCATTTATTATCTTTCTTTAAGTTCTGAACATTTGATACAATTAAATTCTCGTGTGGAGTTAGTCTTCTTTTTCTTTTGTTTACCCTTTACACAATTTTAAATGACTCACGTGGTGCTAACCTAATGATTTTCCTGTTTTTGAATTAATCAGTTCGACTGCATTATCGTGGACTACTTTACTCGCTTCTTTGGGGGCCCTGTAAATAGAAAAGAATTTGTGGCTTTGGTGTTTTTTCTTGCTAGAGAGATGGTGGGTTTTTACTGGTAATTGTTGTCCTAGTGAAAAAACTCGTGTGTTAGCCGTTCATTGGTGGTCTCGTTTGAGAAGTTACATGCTTATCCCTCTGGCATTTCTTACATTTAGCTAGAACCTGTCTGGTTCTTCGCTCCATATATGCGAAGTGACAAGGCACCTTTAATTTTTAAAAAAACATTTCTTCCGAGCAAAATGGTTTTTAGTCAAATGAGTGTAGCAAATGCACACATTTATCAGTTCCTGTGGTATGTATGCGACCCATAGACTTGCATTTGCATTACGCCTGTAGAGTAAGACACTGTCCCTTATGAGATAAAATTGTCTAATGTCCCGTGATTCCCTGTTTTTCCACTTAATTTTAATCTTTGCTAGATCTGGATCTTTGTCTTGTTCCCTCCCTAACTGTTTTAAGGTGTTTGTAGCGTAGTTTTCAAATGGCACGTTTTTCAAGTAATACATGTGTACTTGTTCTTCTTCCGTGTTGCTCACTCTGCTTTTGTTAACTCCTTCTGGCAACCGGGAGAGGATTCCATTTGATCGTCTAGGCACGTAAGTGACTCGAAAATCATATTCTTGCAGCATTAACATCCACCGACCTAATCTTCCCAGTAATAGTTCTGCACTTACCAGAAATTATAGTGC
Organism: Schistocerca piceifrons; assembly: GCF_021461385.2. Lineage (NCBI taxonomy): Eukaryota > Metazoa > Arthropoda > Insecta > Orthoptera > Acrididae > Schistocerca > Schistocerca piceifrons. The sequence goes on along the minus strand of NC_060149.1, from coordinate 860,188,798 downwards.
CTTATGGTCCGTAAACACATTGGTTTTTCAACCAAACAAAAAGTATCTGAATCTACGAAACCCCATACTACTGCCAAGGCTTCTATCTCCGTGACTGAATAACTTTTTTCACATTTAGTGAGGACTCGACCAGCGAAAGCTATTGTCTTTCTTATCCGTTGTCCGTCTTCCTCATATTGTTGAAAGAGTGCCACACCCAAGCCTGTTTTCGCAATGGCGGTTGCCATGCAGAATTCCTTCATAAATCCTCTAAAAGTGGTGCCCTTAACAGTGGCCTTTTTAGTTGTTGGAACTCCTGTTCTGCTTGGGCATCCTACGCCCAGGGCATATTTTAGCTAGTTAATGCACATAAATGTGGGGTAGCAAGGGATTCCAAATGAATCTTTTGTAAAAGTTAATGAGTCCCAAGAACCCACGCAACGTCTTTCTATTATATGTAGTGACTATGTCCTGTATGGCTTACAGTTTGTTAGCATTAGGTTCAATTCCCTGTTCAGTGATAACATGGCCTAAAAATTCGACCTTTTTATTCCCAAAACTGGATTTCAATATGTTTACGGTTACTCCATATTCTTTTAATGTCCGTAGCAGTTTGTCAAGCGCCTCTTTATGGAGTTGCCCTGATGGTTCTGCTACTAAAATGTCATCAACATAACAGGTGAGACGCTGTTGGAGTTCTTTGTCTAACACAGTCCCTAAACCTCTTATAAAAGCAGCAGAGGATAGGTTCAGTCCGAAAGAGAGCCTTTTCAATTGGTAACTTCGTCCAAATGCGATAAAAGCTGTATACTTTCTACATTCAAGTGTTACTTCTATTTCCCAAAAACTAGCTCTCAAATCAAGGGACGAGAAAATCTTAACTCCAAGGAACTTTCGTACCAGCTCTTCCAATTTTTCTGGGCGATCGTTCTCAGGAATGATAATGGAGTTTATCCGTCTAGCATCTATGACTAACCCAATACGTTCATCGTTCTTAGGCCGCGCGGGATTAGCCGAGCGGTCTAGGCGCTGCAGTTGTGGACTGTGCGGTTGGTCCCGACGGAGGTTCGATTCCTCCCTCGGGCATGGGTTTGTGTGTTTGTCCTTTGGATAATTTAGGTTAAGTAGTGTGTAAGCTTAGGGACTGATGACATTAGCAGTTAAATCCCATAAGATCTCACAGACATTTGACATTTGACATCCTTCTTATATGCAATTTGCAAGGGACTGTTGTATGTTGAGGTTGACGTTTCAATAATGTCGTCTTCTAGCATCTTATGTAATTCTAAGAATACTTGTCTTCGGTGACACGGTGGGATAGTGTAAGGCGGTACTCTAAATGGCTTGTGTTCTTTAAACTGGAATACGTATTGAAAATTCTTAAGGGCACCGGCTTTTGGTAGAAACACCTCAGAATACAGTCGCAATACTCTTTCTAATTTGGCTTTGCCTGTATCTGAGATATCACTCACTTGTCGCAACTTATTATCGATCTTCTGATGAATTTCCACCATTATCTCGTCATCTACACGTACTGTTTCTTTCGCCCTCCTATATCGTGGATGTTCCACGTCCGATTGATACAGATCCAATTGCTTAGTCAATTGTTTGTAAGCCCCTGACATCTCTTAATGTCTGAGTTTCTGTTCAAATTTAAGACGCATCTTCCTGACCATCATATACCCTTAGTCCATATTGAGTGTAGCTCGATTTTGACCCATGAAATCGGCTCCAATGACTATGGGTACAGAAGTTTTCCGCACAATTAACATGTTCGCTTCTATTTCATTCCCCTAACATGAAAAACTTACCCGTGTTTGTCAACTAATCACTGCTGACGCACCCATGATCGGTCCTTTGACTTAACACGTTTTGTTCGTAACACTGGTAGTGCCTGTTCAGCGTTACATTTCTCAAAAAGTTCTTCCGAAATCGCCGTCATTTCGCTTCCCGTATCAAAAATGGCGTCTACAAGCGTGCCACCTACCTCAATCTTAACGACAGGTTGCACCTCATAAGGAGATTGAGTTTCATTTTCATGTATTAATGCCTCGAGTCATAGGTTAACCAGCCAATGTGTTGGGCCTGCCACTCCCACTGGTTTATTACCGTTACTTGATTCTCATCATTACTTTTAACACTTGTCATCTGAATGCTTTGGGATGAAATTATTTGCTCCTAATCATTATTAAACGCCTCTATAACTTCTTCATATCTACCTGTCCTATATATGTATCTGTCTTAGGATCATTATTGGTATTATCAATGGTGCTTTACCCTCTCGGCATACTATTTCTCTCTTCGTTACATATAAATGAGCTACATATTTTACAATTTGGTCATCATCAGTTTTTGTGCTACTGTCTATATACAACGTTAATAACTCCTGTTCCTAATCATAAGTCGATTGCCAGTCAATTGAATCCCAGCATGCTGGTGTTTGTATCCGATTACTCGATAAGGCTACTTCAGAATCTTGCTGATCAAAACTAATTCTATTTACATGTTTAAGTATATAATTAACTCCATTTTGCGATTGAATCACTTGTGACTGGTCTTCATACCGTTCATCTCGTCAATTAGGTCTTTTACGTAGGTTTGGTGGCCTCAACTCGATTTCCTTTACCGGTCCGTTTCGCGTGTTTTTAAAGCATGATTTTCCCAACCTTTCTGCGTTCTGTCTATTCCATTTCCACCTGAGTAACCTGGATTTTGTTGTTGAAAACCTCTAAACCTTCCGGCTCCGTTTTTACGGGGATTATATCTCGGATCATAGTTACCACCGTAGTTTCTAGGACCAAATCCATTATTGTAATTTCGCGGCCCACCAAAACCATAATTATTATTAGACTTCTGTGAATTTCCAAAACCATAGTTATTGTTGTTATCTCATTGGCGATTGCCAGTGCTCCCAAAACGATTACCTTTTCCTAGGTTATCATTGCCATTGTAATTATTATTAAAGCCTGGTCTGTTGTTTTCTCTGACTGCACGTTGTTCCTTCGCGTCATCCTCACTGAAAATGAGTTCAAGTGCTCTTAACATTCCTTTAAATGCTTGTGTATTATCTCCTGTCCTACCAACCAATGACTGCTGATAACGTAATGGTAACTTCATTGTGCACATTCGTATCAGTTCCCCATCAGTTGCCCATCTAAACACTGATTCTTTTTTGTCATTTCTTCGAAAAATCTAACCGGTTTCTTTTCTCCTGAATTTTCGAATAACTCTTTTTGTAATAACTCATACTTCATTCGCCGGCCGTGGTGGCCAAGAGGTTAAATGCGCTACAGTCTGGAACAGCGCGGCCGCTACGGTCGCAGGTTCGAATCCTGCCTTGGGCATGGATGTGTGTGAAGTCCTTAGGTTAGTTAGGTTTAAGTAGTTCTAGGGGACTGATGACCATAGATGTTAAGTCCCATAGTGCTCAGAGCCATTTGAACCATTTTTGAACCATTATCCGTTCCCTTCATCTGTGTCAAGTTTTCTGGTATTCGTTCTACCACATTTGGGTCTTCAGATGACATATTTACGCCCCATTTTGCATCGTGTCTACGCAGTGGTGTGCAGTTATCTAAATCGTACGGTTACTCGTGAATCGTACTGAAAGAGTCAGTTAAATTTCCCGTTACTGGAAAAGTGTTTTACCTTCCTATTTGATTCATATTGACTTGCGGCCTATAAAGTGTTGTACTGTAACTTCGAAATTGCTGAATTGGTACATGTGTCGCCGTAACTTGCTCTGTTCTTGCGTCCCTCGCATACGTTCCGAGGGTCGGCTGCCGCTTTGTGGCCATGCGCGCGTTTACCGTTTCTCGCTCCATTGTCAGCTGTGACCGCACAATACCTGCTTCGCTCACCTGTGTTAATTGTTCTTTTCCTATTTGCTTATGTTTCGTTTCGGTAATCATTGACGCAACCTCTTGTGGATATACGACTGGAATTTCATGCATTTTTCGTGTTTCCGCTCCTGCTACGGAAGATTGCACAACTGACTTGTTTACTTCTCGATTTCTGTCCATCACTGTGTCGGATGATACTACCCATTCCGTTGCTTCACTGCTACTTTCTGTCCGGGTCCCGACACATTATTCGGTTCTGTACGAAGCTGTTCATACTGTTACTGATTTTTCGAGACTATGTTTTCAATGCGTGTATGGAATCTTTTTAATGCGGCTCGCGTTACACGTTTTCTGACATTGAGCTCTTCCACGATTTGTTGCGCCTTACCAGAGGTCTTACGAGCTAAGTTGTTAACTCTTTGATTAACGTTAGACACTGCATCCTGCACCTGGTCAACGTCAGAACACATCTTTTTCTGGCAAGCCATTAAGGAGTGTATAAGCTCGCTCGAGTCTCTCGCCTCTCTCAGAATTTCAGTAAATTGTTCATTAACTTCCTTTCGTAGCTTTTGTAATGATTTTCGCGGACTTTTCCAAACCCAGTGTAGATTTCAAATTAGAGGCCATTTAAGGCAGCATTGGTTGCAGATCACCCAGCACCTGCTGTTGTTTTTAAATTCGCCATTTCGGTCTTTAGATCTGCCATTTCAGTTTTCAAGTCTGTTAACCCTGCATTTGTTTCAAGTTTTAAGTCTTCTAACCCTGCATTTGTCTGCTTTACGACCATAGTGAGTTGCTTCAGTATTGCGAACACACTATCTCACTCTTCGCAATCGTCACCTGTCACGATTTGATATAAGTCTTGCCGTTTGCCGTTCACGTCTTTCACGTGGCGTTTCACCGACTTCCGTACATAGTGTGGACGCAGTTACACACATTCTTTCTGTTGGAAACTGTTTCGTATGATTTAGAATCACAATATTTGGTTCAACGTACTGAAGTTGTTCGTCCTCTGATTCTACTTCTGACCCACTAGCTCCGTCATCTGTTTTTGTGAATTTTCAGATTGTGATACCAATCGCCAAACTAACACCATTCCCTCTGCACAAGCACTACGTTCCGTTTCTTGACTCGCACTCGATACTTTTTGTTGTATATCAATCTCTATCTTGTCAAGATCTTCCGTTTGCCCTGTTTGCGATAATCTCCGTTCTTCCATCATCTCCGATCGTAAAACTAGCCTCTGTCTTTCTCGAATTGCGCGAGCTTGCGCTCTCGTCAACATCAAGTTATATGATCTTACACGTTTCCAAAATATCATAGACAGTTTCTTTGACTATGTACACATTATTATCAACGCTGTTCACTGTTTGAAGAATTTCGACCCAGTTCAACAACGCTGTGAAAAACTTTGAGCGCGCCAGCACAGTCATGCACAAGCTACTTTTACATAAATAAAAATCTTACGTCATCTATTAATGCAACTATTCTACACTTTGGATCACACATTTACAGTATTCCGACCACTATACATTTACATACATTGGGTAACCTCATCACAAAAACAACAAATAAAAACCTTTTTTTTCAAACTTTCAATTTCCCTTTCTAATTTGACTAATTGTCATCCAGGCAGACCAATTGCCATCCTGGCAGGGTCGCCATTTGTAAGGTTATGGTTAGTTTTGTGAAATGTCGAGCAAAAGATTACCGAAGGTCGCTCGAGTTTACAGTAAACACAAGCTGGTGAACCAACAAGTTTATGCCTCTGCACGCACTATTTACCTAAGCTGTGATGAGTTGTTGTCTGCATAGCTGCTCTCGCCCACTGAAATTCCTATGAAATCTAATTAAGCCTCTGCTGAATTTTCCAGCAGAAACTATCCATATGTTTCTCAATATGCGAGAAAACATAAACTCATCCCTAGTCTCAGACTATGGAGATACACACTCACACGGATGGAGCAGCATGCATATTATAATGCCATCTCTGTTCTCGCAAGAACAATTAACTAACTGGCTGGTTTGTTTCTCCACAGTTGTACCTCAACGACGCTACAGCTAATTTCTAGCTGGTGGTCAGCTGCTGTGAACACAGTGTTCAGATTTCTCCTCTGTGTCGTACAGAGCGTTATGCTCTCCATTCTGCACTTGACGCCAGTTCAGAGAAGAGTTCCTGAAAATGTCGCTCTCGTCTTTCTCATAGCCGAACTCTCTCCCCACCTGGGTTCTTTCATTCTCCACGTCACAGCTTTTTTCGACAAATAGGAATGTTTCTCTTATTTTGTGGAAACTCTCTCTACCAATCACAAGGATCCTACCATTATACTGTGTCGAAATTCGGCACTTTACTGCTTCCCGGTGTGTTTCCACCAGTCGGATGTTTTGTGCCTGCTCCAGATGCCTAAAGATTTACGTGAGTCTATCACGTGTGTACCACTTGCAGTTCACATGATCCAATGTATCACTGGTATTGTTGATGTACATTTTTAATTCCGAAATGCAGTTTCTTGAAGCTTCTCTCTGTCCCACTTCTGGTGGTCCCGTCACTCCCCCTGCAGCACGCGTCACCCATCCGGTCGCAAACCCACCATGGTACGCGCCCTCTTAAGTGCTGCCTGTAGTGCCTCCAGGGGTGCAGCCTCTGTGTATGCCCATGCTGGCTTCCACACAAAACGTTTCCTCTCGCTGCTTCTTTCACCTTATGCTCATTGGCATGCATTATATAGGAGTGGAGTGTTAATACCATCGATTGAGTGTCATCCCTTCTGCATGACATACTTATGGGCAAATCTGCTCATTACTGCCAAAGGTATCATATTAAACTTCCTGTTACACTGTATGAAATCCATATATTAGGTGTGAAATTGATCTTCATTTATTCTGCCACCTTACAAATTGATGTTTAGAAATGAACAGTATATCCTCTCCTATGTAACTCTCATGGACTTCAATTTCTTATCATGAGATCCCCCCCTCTCCAGACCACACTGAGACCTTTTCCCACGAATTTCCAAATGAGGGAGGGATGAGGGATTGGGGATTTCCTGGAGGGGGAAGCATTAAGTAATTGATCAGTTTAATGAATTAGTCAGTTAGTTTGATATCAAAAGTGAGCTTGTACTGGCTATGTGGAAGGGCTGGAGTAGGAGGTGGGGGATGGATGGGGGTTTCTCAGAAGGACAAATTATCACCAGAGGGTCAGAAATCAACCCTCAGGTGATCATAAACCACTTAGCAGAACAACAGGTTATGGGGCGAAAGGCAGTCATAAATCAATCAGGTTTGTCCCTGAATATATGCGTGCCTCTGAATGTATGTAATCACACTAACAAAAAGTGCATGGACACAGTTTGTCCTACTACTTCAGCGATAACTCATTCAGACACATGCTGTCTTCTAATTGCCTGAGAGAATCATGACACCGATGTGACATTGGGAACAGTGGAGTGGATCTTGCATAATTGTAGGAATTATGTAAAACTATAGAAAACGCGATAAAAGTACGAAAATGTTTGACAAATACGTAAATTTGAGAAAAATTGAGATAAATATGTAAAAGTGCGAGTACTTACATATCTGTCTACGTATAGTCTCTGCTGGTACCTCAATTGACATAATATTGTTGTTAACAAAGAGAACTCAAGTTCTTTGTCTTGATGTAATTTGTTATTAACAAATAGACACAGGCTGGTCCTCTCCTTATGCTGGCCAGGTGCAGAGTGACATGTCCCACTCAAGCGCCCAGGTACAAAGGATGGTGTCGAGGGGGTGCTTGGTCCTTATTCGTCCATTAGGAAGGGGAGAGGAGGAGTAGAGGTATTCCCTCCATTTTTACGCCATGTGACGACTATTGAGTTATGTCTGGACCTCGAAAATGTCACAAAATTACCTGGGAGATTACACTGGGTGACTCTAATTAGTTCCTGGTGGTCCCCACGGGAAAGGGCATGTAGGCACCAAGGAGCCAAAGTGCAAAGCCTGACACCAGATGTCCTTATCAGTAACCCTGAAATAAGATCGTTACCTCATCCTGTAACAGCACACCTATCCTATGTATGTTTTCTGATGTTTCACGCCATTCACGCCAGTGGTCACCTGTCTGGTGGATCATGAAACATGATTTGTCTGAAAAATCATTGGACTTCCAGTTGTAGTACTTGCTTGCAAATTCCTGCCTTTATCGCTGATAAACAGCATTCAGCATGGGTGCATGAACTATGCACATGCTGCGGAGGCCCATACACAGAAACAATCAGTGAACAGTAGCTGAGGAGAGACTGTTGGTAACCCCTTGGTTCATCTTGGTAGTCAGTTGCTCAACCCTTGCACGTCCATTCGCCCATAAACATTTCTGCAGCCATCTTTCACCCCTGTCATCTATGGCCCATGGTGCAACATTGGCACTGGTTTTCGTTGGCGACATTTTGCCATGGGTGGCATACTTTAACCACAGAAGCACTCGAACCGTTAACAGACTTTGCCGTTTTGGAAATGCTTCGACCCTTGTCCCGAAAACCAATGATGAAGCCCATTTGGACGTCAGAGTATTACCAGGTATCTGCATAACGACAACGACTGCAATATTTACGCAGCCCCCTCCCACCAGGCACACTACATATAGCCTCCAATGCTCGTGCTGCCACCTGCCTTCTGTGAGTGGTTATTGCACGATGACATCAAAAATAGTCAGTGATCACAGTTATGTGACTGGGCTGTGTAGCAGCCCTGCATACTACGACCAGTGCACCAGGAGTGTGAAGACTACAATAAAAGAGATGATTATTAGGATTTATGATTTTTAAACGAAGATTACTAACCGACCCGCCCAGACAGCCAGCTCAGGACTGAAACTGCCCTGCGCATAACGACGAGGGCTGGTGTATCAGCCCACCTGGAAGTTGTTTTCGGGCTGTTTTTCCATCCGACTTGGTGAATACTGGGTTGGTAACCACATCCGTCTTTACTCACACGTTTCTCAAAAACTCAGAAAACATTTTTATAATCTAAGATAGGTTATTCCCACATTCCCACATAGGTCAACACTACACCTAGGCGATGGGTTCATATATTCCGTCAGAGGGCGTGGAGGGGTGGGGAGGAGGAAGGGTTGATGAGAGGAAGGGTATTGGCCCTCTCTACTGATAGCATTCCCAAATCCGAGAAGTTACGTGCTGAGCCCCTTACGATGCGGGATACCAGCTAGTAAAAAGAAGAGACGAAATTAAGATTACTAAAGCATTTAACAGAACGTTAGCACAGTATCACATCTTCAGCCCTTTTAATATGTCAATGGGAAAGAAATATTGATCTCATAGCAAGTCCACGTGCAAATATTCCAAAACTGGAGCCAAATTATGAATGTGTTTTATGCACTGGTGGCAGAAACTGCAGAATTTGGCTTCCAAGTGGGTGCAAGAAACTGCAGTTACTCCCTTATCATTAAAAAGGCCCAGCGTAAGTTAGCAGGATATTGCCTGTCGGGGGAATTAATGAGGGGCTTATAAAGACTACACTGATGTAACTAATTACTTAAAATTGCTTGTTATTGTACTACCATACCTAAATTGACCAATAAAACGTAAATGAAAAGTGTGGAATTCTGCCCACTCGTCTCTTATAGAGTTCCTAAGGAAGCTGTTTTTTCGGATGACTAGACAACATCCAAGCTAATCATATTAATGGAATTTATTACAATAATTGAACTGACAATACTTAACTTTGTATTTACAACGAGTTGTCGCAAGCAGTTGGCGACACGCAAATAATCAGTGTCCTTCGCTTATATACAATGTCCATGCAAGTTATTCACACAGGTTCATATGGATTACAAGTTGCTGCTCTTCTACTCCTCTCTTCTAGTCCGGTTCTACTAGTGTGGCCGAAGACAGGTGGCACGTCGCTTTTATTCTCTTCGTGTACACGCCACTTCTGTCGTGGTGATGTCCTAGTCAGCGTGCTATTGGCTGACGCCGTCTCGCAGCCCTCTCTGCTTTATCGTTTTCGATCTTCGTGCCGGCACTTGACGTTACGCCAGAATAAACAGCTAGTGGTCGGACTAAATTGTCCCCCATGTTTACTTACATCCCAGTTACAGCGACAGCGATGACATATTTATTTAATTACACATTCACGTTGCAAAAATGTGCCACGAAGGCGTCTATGAAAATCTAGAAAAAGGAACAATTTGTGGCCTTAAGGCATAGGGATGCCTAGTGGGTCGACGCCCGGGTTGCGGCACACAACGCGCAGTCGCTGTATTAGGCGTTATATGACAGCATTTTACCAACTGCGGCAGATGATTGTCCTTTTCTGCGCAACGTAACAGTTAGGGGTGCTTCTTTCGGGTCACGCTCGTTTGAGTTGGTATCTGGAGCCATCTGTACAGAGGCTCACTCAACAGGCAAGTCTGAACTGCGAATGAAGTCGGCATCTCGTTGTTGAAAGATCAGTTACTCAGTTGCTCTCAGGCCATATCGAGAGAAGCCGCGGCTTGAGCTTTGTGAAGAGTCGCGACAACATTTGAGCAACGTCTCCATGTGAGGTGAGCCCGTCTCGTCATGTCTTTCCCTTGGTGCATATTCCACACTCTCAACCTTCGATGTAGTACTCCTTGGTGCGTCTTGCCACGCAAGAGAAAAATGTTCTTTCTATACTTTCCGTAGAATAATGTGAGTGTGTGTGTGTGTGTGTGTGTGTGTGTGTGTGCGTGTGTGTGTGCGTGCGTGCAAGCGCGAGGTCCAATATATTGTTCCATTTAATTAGTGCCTTATAAAGAATACACTGATGTAAACTAATTCTTAAAATTACTTATCATTGATAATAATTGGAAGTAATGAAAACCGTTATCGAAGGCCAATTTAACTACAAATAAAGTCATTTTTTATTGTCTTATAGACTAGCTGAGAAACCCGACGTTGCCTGTGCATTTATTTATTCCAGTCTACCATAAATCCATCTCCTAACTGCTCTGCCCATTTCCTCGTTCCCCCTGTCTCCGTCCACCTCCCCTGCCCCCTCTGTCCATCCACCTTTTCCATCTCCCTCTCTTCATCCACCTCTTGCCCCCTTTTTCTACTCATCACCCTCTCTCTCTAGGCACATCTCCTCCGTCTCTATCAATTAGCCCTTCCCCCTGTCACTACCCATCACATCCATCTCTCCTTCTCTTGGTCAACTTCCATCACCCTATATCTCTGTACATCCCCTCCACCCCTCACTGCCTGACCATCTCCTCTTCCCCTCTGTGTGATGATCTCCTCCTCCCCCATCTCTCTGCCTGTTACTTCCTTCTCCAGTCTGTCAGCCTCCTCCTCTTTACTTTCTCTGTCCCTCTCCTCTCCGCTCTATCTGTCCATTTCCCCCTCCACTTTCTCTCTCCTCCTCCTGCTCCCCATATCTGTGTCTATCTCCTTCTTTCCCATCCTGTTTGTCTATCTCCTCGTTATCACACTGACCGCAATGGGAGAATGGTGGTTCTTACCCTTACAGTGACCGCAGCTCGTGGTCGTGCGGTAGCGATCTCGCTTCCCACGCCCGGGTTCCCGGGTTCGATTCCCGGCGGGGTCAGGGGTTTTCTCTGCCTCGTGATGACTGGGTGTTGTGTGATGTCCTTACGTTAGTTAAGTTTAAGTAGTTTTAAGTTCTAGGGGACTGATGACCATAGATATTAAGTCCCATAGTGCTCAGAGCCATTTTTTTACCCTTACAGTATTTTCTTCCGGATTCTAATTAGTATGTCTACCAAATTCGATCGAAATACTTACAGGATGAGCTTTGTATCTGTGATTTTCCAGACATACGCACTTGTCAAATATACCGGGTGATCAAAAAGTCAGTATAAACTTGAAAACTGAATAAATCACGGAATACTGTAGATAGAGAGGTACAAATTGACACACATGCTTGGAATGACATGGGGTTTTACTAGAACCAAAAAAATACAAACGTTCAAAAAATGTCCGACAGATGGCGCTTCATCTGATCAGAATAGCAATAATTAGCATAACAAAGTAAGACAAAGCAAAGATGATGTTCTTTACAGGAAATGCTCAATATGTCCACCATCACTCCTCAACAATAGCTGTAGTCGAGGAATAATGTTGTGCACAGCATTGTAAGCCATGTCCGGAGTTAATGGTGAGGCATTGGCGTCGGATGCTGTCTTTCAGCATCCCTAGAGATGTCGGTCGATCACGATACACTTGACCCCAAAGCCAATAATCGCACGGAATGAGGTCTGGGGACCTGGGAGGCCAAGCATGACGAAAGTGGGGGCTGAGAACACGATCATCACCAAACGACGCGTGCAAGAGATCTTTCATGCGTCTTGCAATATGGGGTGGAGCGCCATCCTGCATAAGCATCGTACGTTCTAACAGGTGTTTATCAGCCAGGCTGGGGATGATGCTATTCTGTAACATATCGGCGTACCTCTCACCCGTCACGGTAGCAGCTACAAAACAAGAATCACGCATTTCCTCGAAGGAAAAAGGCCCGATAACGGTAGATATGGTAAATTCAACCCATACCGGGACTTTCTCGTCGTGCAGTGGAGTTTCCACGACAGTTCTAGGATTTTCGGTAGCCCAAATTCTGCAGTTAAGGGAGTGGACAGACCCTCGGAGCGTAAAATGAGCTTTGTCGGTCCACAACACGTTACTCAACCAATCGTCATCTTCCGCCATCTTTTGAAACGCCCACACCGCAAATGTCCTCCGCTTCACTAAATCGCCAGGTAACAGTTCATGATGTCGATGGATTTTGTACGGATAGCATCGGAGGATACGCCTCAGTGCCAACCAAATAGTAGTGTATGGAATGCCGGTGCGACGTGCAACTGCATGAGCGCTGACTTCCCTGTGCATAGACTACCCGCTACAGTCTCCATTTCTTCCTGAACTGTCTCAGCAGCATTACGCCTTGTGCTCGGTCTACCACTACTGGGTCTATCGCCTAAGCAACCCGTGGCTTCTAACTTCGAAATCATTCTCGCCACAGCTGCATTTGTCAATGTACCTTTACTCGTTCGAATCCCCTTCCTATGGCGATAGGATCGCAACGCTGAGCTAGCACATTCCCAGTTCTGAATACAGCTTCACTAAAAGCGCCTGTTCAGGTAACGTCAACATGCTGCGACTGCTGGCGCATGTGATTCTCTCTCTCATTACAGCTCCTTTTACCGCAGTGGTTAGACACTGGCCTCGCATTCGGGAGGATGACGGTTCAATCCCGCGTCCGGCTATCCTGATTTAGGTTTTCCGTGATTTCCCTAAATCACTCCAGGCAAATGCCGGGATGGTTCCTCTGAAAGGGCACGGCCGACTTCCTTCCCTAATCCGGTGGGACCGATGACCTCGCTGTCTGGTCTCCTTCCCCAAACAACAACATCAACAGCTCCTTTTATACACGATTTTCATGCGCAGTCACTGACGGTTTGCTGTCCAGCGCCATCTGTCGGACATTTTGCGAACTTTGTTTCTTTTTGTTCTAATAAAACCCCATGTCATTCAAGGCATGTGTGTCAATTTTTACCTCTCTATCTACATTATTCCGTGATTTATTAAGTTTTAAAATTTATACTGACTTTTTGATCACCCGGAACTTCACACATATTTAAGATACCTCACGCATCTTTAACGTACTTCTGATACTTCAGATCGCTGTAGAAATAATACCACTGGTCAGAATGACGTCAAATTGCAACGGAATTTTATCGGAGAAGGGGTAATCGCATGGCAGAAGAAAAATAAATAGTTACAAAATGTTGCAGTAGATGGCGCTGTAAGCATCATAATTTAACAGTGGTCGACTACAAATGACAAATGAATCATACAACAATGCCTAAGGTGTACGTTTGACGTTAAACAGACTGTACTACTCAAAGTGCATGGGTGTACAGGTGTGATCGTAACCCCAACCAACAGCGCAAGTTCATATCATATCGGATGGGAAAAATCGCATTTTAGTTGTCCTGAAGCCAAAAACGGTATAAGAATAATCAGTCTCATCGGTTTTTAAGCGTCCAGAGGCCAAAAACCGCACAAAAAGCATCAATCACATCGGTTTTTCATTGTCCTGTGGCCAGAAACCGCATCTAAAGTATCAATCAGAATCAAATCGGATTATTAATTTCCTTGTGACTGGCTCAAAACGTGTTCAATATGCTGTATGCCGTTTTCTGCAAGATGAAATCAAGAAACAGCATGTTCCACAACTGATTGAAGTGGTTCCGGGGTCACGTTCAGAATGTGTTGCGCAATGTGTGCCTTCAATGCAGCTAAGTTTTCAATCGGAACAATGAAAACAACATCTTTCAGATATCCCCGCAGCCAGAAGTCACACGGATTAAGATCAGGTGATCGGGACGGCCAGGCTGTAGGGAAATGACGGCTCATAATTCTAGCATTTCCGAAATGGCGCTTCAGCAGCTGCTTAACTGGATTTGCAATGTGGGGAGGTGCGCCATCTTGCATAAAAATAATCCCATCCACACGTCCACGCTGTTGGAGAGCTGGAATGACGTGGTTGCACAAAAGACACTCATAGCGCTTACCAGTGATGGTACAGGTAAGAGGACCGGAAGCACCTGTCTCTTCGAAAAAATGTGCCCCTATGATAAATGGTGCCGTAAACCCGCACCACCGACTGACCTTTTCAGGATGAAATGATAATGGTTATTTGTGTTAGGATCTTCCGTTGACAATATTCGACAGTTCTGTGTACTGACATATCCTGTCAGATGGAAATGGGTTTCATCTCTCCACAAAATCTTCCACCGCCAATTACTTCCAGTTCCATGCGAGCAAGAAATCCTAAAGCAAAGGTCTATCTTGCTGGGAGGTCAACACGAAGCAACTAGTGCACATGGGTAATTTTGAATGGATAGCAAAGAAGGATGTTTCGTAGGATTTTACGCACCATGCTCACGGGTATGTCCAATGATCGGGTAATTCTCCGTGCACCACACGTTTGCACACCACCACTCATCTCTTCTTGCATTGCTGTGGCCACTGCTTCCAATGACGTCGAATCAATTTGGCAGAGCGCGATCCTGAATTGAGACAGTCATGGAGAACGTCACAGACGCGAAAGGAGGCAAAGCCGTGTACCTGGCGTGTATATAACAGCTTCAATGGGTCGTGCACATGACAGGTGTTTCCATTTACGTATTCTGACACATACAGCGCTATTTGTTGATCAATTTTCACACTATTTTTCTTCTTCTGCCATAAGTTTTCCCCCTTCTCCAATAATCTTAGGTTGCGATTTGACTTCATTCTGACCAGTGGTGTTATTTCTACAGCGGTTTGGAAGTTTAACTTTAATTATGATCACCCTGTTTGTCTCACCTGTATGTTCAGCTAACATCGCCCAGCAGTTTCATTTTAATCTCAGTGTTTATGGCGTATCTCTTGAACTATCCGCCATATTATGTATAATTTTGCAGCCCCCCTCCCAGAAATCTGTAAGTCCCTCCAGATCCTCGAGCGCCATGCACTCATCCTCTGCAACCTGATTCCTTTCCCCCACCTGCTCCTATTCCGACGCCTTGTTGCTCCTCATCCTCCGGTTGCTCCTCTCCTCTCCAACCCTCACCCTCTGCCGCACCTTCACTCTTGTGTCTCCCCTACCCTGCATCTCTACACCCTTCATTTCCTTTCCCAAGATTGCTTCTGTCAACTCCCGGATGATGCCCTCTCTCCCTCCATTTATCCCTCCTATCAACTCTGATCTTCACCTCCCCCTCCTTTCTTCTGTCCTGTCCCAGACTCCCTCTTCCCCCCTCCCTTCCATCCTGTTGTTTCCCTGCCTGCCCACTCTGTGCCTCCCTTCTCTCCCTCAAGCCTTTTTTGCGTTCTTTCCTCCGCCTTTCCCCATTCCCTCACATCTGCCCTGCTCTCCCCCTCTGAGTTCTCTCCCTCCGTCTGTCTCCCCCCCCCCACCACACCTTTCGTTTTTCCCCTCCTCCCCCTTTTTTCCCCCTCAACTGTCCTGGTCCCCCCCCCCACCTTCTACCCTTGCCTGTGGTGTGTCATCTTCATGCTGACTTTTTAATGCAGTGTTGTGCATCTTTTCTGAAATGTTGCGAATAGGCATAATACTGTCGCTGGATGTTAACAGAGACCAGACCGTCGCTGTGTTTTTTTTTTTTTTTAATTGTCTGTCTACTATTTTCCTTGTCTGCTCCCTGTGTATTTTACTATCATCGCCCACCATTTGTTTTATGTTTTAATTTCCCACAACTTCCCGCCGTTTTACAATTTATATCACTGTTTTATCGCCTGCTTTTATTGTTTCTTATCTTCTTATGTTTTAAAAATGCTTTAGGCTGAAGAGCAGCGTACTAAGCTGCTGGCAGCGCGTCCCCTTTGAGGGAATCGAAATCCAATTAAGGAAATAAAAAATATATAAAAAAATTTGCAGCTACATTCCGTAAATGTTCCTAATGCCTGCGAAGTTCATTGTGAGTATAGTTAGATATGGCAGTTTCTCACTCATCTCACTGTTGATGACATCATATCTCCTGAACTATGTGTTGTACAATGATCTTTATTTACAGTTAAAATCAGCGGCATTAGTGGATACAGTCTGCGAAATATGTTGCAAAATGATTTAGTGCCAGTGAAGTTATAAATTTGAACGTCTTGCATGATGCAGTGGTTTTTCAAGCATTCAGCGTTTATCACATTGTGTCTGCTGAACTAAGTATCGTACAGTGTTTTAATTTATCTGGCTCATTCAGTGAAATATGTGAATACTGTCTGCAAAATATGTGCCGAATACAATTTGTAGTAAAAAAATTATAAAGCAAATGCTTCAGGAGGCAGCTTTACTGCAGGAACAGCGAAAATGTAGTAAACGACATTCTTTTATCCTTTCACAATTTTGTGGTGGCCGTCAGCGAGAAAAAAATTCGCAAAGGTTTAAAATTATGTGTAAAGCATGTTGCAAGTCTCTAACTGCTCTCATTCTCAAATAGAAGATAACTAATATATTGGCATTCTCGCGTCGTGGCGTACACTGCTTCTTCAGCCCATCCCTACCCCATTGATAGATGGGTGGTTCCTACTCCCACAGTTATACTTTATAGATGGTAAATAATGTTTGTAACAAGTTTGGTTGAAATCGGTCCAGTGGTTAAGGAGGAGATGTGGAACCCACATACATACGAATATTCATTTTTGATAATTTGTATGGATATGATTTTTACTGCGTTAACGGCAACAGGTAGGGATAACGTATCCCTAGTAAGTGACGGTATATAGGAAGTCCACTGCCATGCAAATTTTCAAACCGGTTTGTGAAAAAGTGTCTCCGAAAGCCATTCACAGCAGGAACAAAATAATCGACCTCGCGGCTAGTATCCCAGCACGTAATTTCAATGACAGTTGAATAGGTTTTATGGAAATTATGAACGTGCTCAAACTTGAGATCGGACCAACCTATTACAATTTCTGCACAGTAGGGGACGAAAAGCATACTTTATGAGCTTAGCAGCGGGTAACAGAAGCTGCAAAAGTTGCACGCAAGACCACCGTGACCCCGAAGAAGATACTGGAGTATCTTCTTCTGGATCTGGAAGGATTGCTGTAGGGTCCAGGGTTCGCTGACTAGTGGTATATTTCATTTAATTACAAATAACATACGACTAAGAAACTGAGAAATTAAAGAAGCTGGTCTGTTCAAAATGGCCCTAATTATTTTTACTGCGATTTGCAGTCGTCCATTGGTAGATGCATTGTATCCCTCGCTGGCAGTCAACATTGACACATGAAGCCAGGAAGCCAACCATCTTATAGCCCACTGTGCCTACAACACTTGTTCCCCCCCCCCTTCCGCCACCCCCTCACACCACACGCGGTAGGAGAAGGGCCAAATTATCAAGCGACCTCTAGAAACTACATCACGTAAGACCGTAAGTTGTCGGTCGAAGTGTTCCTTAATGATCATAGTATGATTAAATAGGAACAGCTAAATTTGAACACAATGACGTCAAAAAAGAAGAAGAGGAAGAAAAGAAAAAGGAATACACTGTTCCGAAGTGTTGTATCCTGCCTACTAGTCAAGTATGGGGTGCCTAGGAAACCTGCCTTCTCGTGTCTCTAGACAACAATTCAAGCAACTCGTATTATTTAATAGTATTACAGAAAGTAAATGAATATTAACTTTGGGAAATACAGAGGTGTCGCAAGCAAAGGGCGACAGACAAATGAGAAATCTCTTCAGTATATACAATTCGTAATACAAGTGAAGTAATACAGTGGATGCTTCTATCCGGGTCGCTGGTCTTGACGCTTTTGTAGAACTCGTAGAACTGGCCGGGGGCAGGCGGCGTGGCGCTAATGTCCTCTTCGTATAGTGGGTGTTGCCGTCGCGTTGTCGCCCTGGAGAGGGGTCGGTCAGTGTGCAGTTGGTTGACGTCTTCTTCGCAAACCGAGCGAGGTGGCGCAGTGGTTACCACACTCGACTCGCATTCCGGAGGACGATAGATCAATCCCGCGTCCGGCCATCCTGATTTAGGTTTTCCGTGATTTCCCTAAATCGCTCCAGGCAAATGTCGGGATGGTTCCTTCGAAGGGGCACGGCTGATTTCCTTCCCCATCCTTCTCTAATCCGACGAGACCGATAACCTCGCTGTTTGGTCTATTCCCCCAAATAATCCAATCCAATCCTTCTTCACAACCCTCTATGCTTTAACGTTTCCGGCTGGCGTGTCGGGGCTTCGCTTTACGCCGTAACACGAAAGTCAACAGCAAACTGCGCAAGGAATCGACATTTTAACATTATGCTCTGTTTTTGGTGACACCGTATTCCAACGCGACATTTTCTCTTAAACCAACTAGTACTGGAGGAAGGGGTGAAACCAAAACCAATCCTATATTAAAGAATGCTTTTCACAGAAGCTTACTATGCTATATGATTCGTTTCTGAAGTTTATAAACAATTTGGGACGCAATAAATCGAATATATCATCAAGGTTCGATGAACCCTCTGCCATAAGCTTAGTTGTGAATTGCTGAGTAATTATGTAGATGTAGAACGAACCGTTACAGAGTGGAAGCAAATATCTTCTTGCAGATGAAGCAAAAGATATTCTGACAATTTGTCTGCCTTAACTTAGTAACTTGGAGACTTTTCTTAACTTGAGTTGAAACTAGTTGATTGATTCATCCGTTAAGTGTGACTGAGCATTGAGGGAAATGGAAAAGGAGGTTGGAAAAACAGAAAGAAAGGGTAGTTGGAAGTCTGAAATCTGTAAATATCACAAAGGCAGCTAGAGGTAAGAATACAGTTTACCCATTCCACTCCGAGGATCAAGTGCTCTCTGGTCACATGATATAAAAATACAACCCAGTGAGCGGCTTACCACTTAAAAGTGACGCACAGGGGTTTGTGGTGTGGCTCCAGCACGTATGGCGGGGCTGACCAATCCAACTCTCAGCAGCTCGTGTCTGATGCCTGCGGTGTCGCACTCAGTTTTCAACAAAGCTTGATGGCATGCCCGGAGTATTACACAGGTTTGTTTACTTTGCATACCGAATTCCGGTTCACTCTCTATTATACTGTAAATGTTTCTTGAGTGCAGTGTCAAAAAAAAATGTCTCTAAGCACTCTGGGACTTAACATCTGACGTCATCAGTCCCCTACATTTAGAACTACTTAAACCTAACTAAACTAAGGACAGTACACACATCCATGCCCGAGGCAGAATTCGAACATGCGATCGTAGCAGCAGCGCGGTTCCGGACTGAAGCGCCTATAACCACTCGGCCACAGCAACCGGAGAGTACAGTGTCCTACTCAAATGTCCAGCATCTGTGTCGTTCGAATGTGATATGATTACTGGTGCCGCTGAAGTTACCACACCGGTGTCTCTAATGTGCAAAGCTGTGCAGGAGAGGGTCTGTGTGTAGTCAGGAAGTGCACGAAACCTCGAATGGGCTTCTGATGTTTTAACTTGAGCCTTTCTTCGACATTAAGAAGTACTTGTATTCTGTATTCTCTATGTTCCTCATCCGACTAACTCCGTTAATCCTGCCACATCACTAATACTTGAATTTCATTAGTTTCTTTTTGAACATGTATTCCTCAAGAATCTGCAGAATATTTTTTCTTAATTCTACACTCGTAGCCAATTACAAGCCACTTCCACGGCGTGCCAAACTTAGGCTAAGCGCAAATCGAGACATATATAACACATGTGACATGACACGACACTACAGCACGAAGCGCACGGTCTGCATGTGCACGCTGGCCCAGCCCATGTTGATACGCATACACAGAGAGCCCATCATCTTGCTAATGGTCACCCATTTAAGTAAGGGACTGCGCAAAATTCGAAAAGTTTGCAACGAAAAACAGTGATCGCTATGATTTTGCGTTTGGTTTGTGTTACACCATATGTTGCTGCGTATGAAATTCAATTAAGATATTGAATTTTTCTTTAGACTTGGGAGGAGCTGTCTATCTGCCTCCGATCTTGAGAAAGGATCGCACTTAGCGCGTACAGACGGCACACCAGCGAGGATGAAATATTCGTAACATCCCTCATATATCCTAAGTCACTCGAGACATCGAAAAGATAATTTGGTGAACGATAGCCACCAAGAAGGAGAGCATTTTGCCAAACTCTTAACACATGGAGCTCTCTTGTCTAATGCGATATATCAAAAGTTATAGTTTTTACTTTTTTTTCAATCCAGTGACTAATTTTTTAAGAGTCGTCGATAGCTAGTGAAACGAGAATTTCCTAGTTTGTAAATAAACGTGCAATTTTTTGTCTTATGTTAGTGCAAACCGACACAACGAGCTTTTCTGTAAGCTATTGGCCGGCCGCGGTGGCCTCGCGGTTCTAGGCGCTTCATTCCGGAACCGTGCGACTGCTACGGTCGCAGGTTCGAATCCTGCCTCGGGCAGTTAGTTAGGTTTAAGTAGTTCTAAGTTCTAGGGGTCTGATGACCTCAGATATTAAGTCCCATAGTGCTCAGAGCCATTTGAACCAGTTTTTTGTAAGCTATTGATCTCACTGGTCGCCAATTGGTTGTTTAATGAGACGCTCTGTTTCAGAATTCTGACGCAATAGCTGCTGCAAGGCGAGTTAGTGCATATTATAATGTTTTTTGGCAAAAAAGCACAATTAAACCTGTTAACAAAAGAAATGTAGCTGTCACTTGTAAATGTTGATGCTTCTTCGAATGAGAGAAGGTTAAAAACTCACACAAAAGTAAATAGTCAATTCTGTTGCAAATTTTGTTGAATCCCCGGAACCCACCGTATTTCTGACACGGAACGACTGGAATGGATCCTTACCAAAGGGTTTTATTCCTGTTCTTCATCTGAGAAATATTAAAACAATGACGAGCGTGCGCCTCAGATGGAGTGACACGCACATGTCACACACTGGTTACACACTACGACTTGCCATACTGACAATGTGTGATTCGCTTTCTGAATAATACCGTCTGTATTCTTCATTTGTGTAGCCTGTTGTGTAATTAGTTTATCGATGATTATGCCGTGTATGCAACCATTGGAATGCTTTTTCTCTACACTACACGCCAATCAAAACATTGTTATTCTGGGGGCTCTCTCGACTCTTTCTAGCGCACAGTGAAAATGTGATGTGTGCATGCATGTAGTATAAAGTCTCTTATTACTTTCATATCTGTATTCTTCATTTGTGTAGCCTGTTGTGTAATTAGTTTATCGATGATGATGCCGTGTATGCAACCATTGGAATGCTTTTTCTCTACACTACACGCCAATCAAAACATTGTTATTCTGGGGGCTCACTCGACTCTTTCTAGCGCACAGTGAAAATGTGATGTGTGCATGCATGTAGTATAAAGTCTCTTATTACTTTCATATCCAAGTGATCACAATGAAACTCATATACTTAAGATCTTGGACGCTTTTTAGCAATAGCACAAAGGGGATACATGTACGTAAATTTCCACTTTTCGAATTTTTGCAACGGATCGTACAGAAATGTCAGCAAAGGAAGTACGTAGATGTTCTTATTTCACCGTTTAATATTTGGAATTTCGGGCCTTTCTTCTTGATCGCATGATTTCATAATATTACTTGCTCTTTCACTACCCTCGCTATGAACTGTCTGTTCCTTCTTGTGATTTGAAAGAGTTGTGGAGGCAGACGGTATAATCCTGGTAGTTAATGGCTCACCAGTCACTAAACTGTAAATTGTTCTTGACAAAAGAAAAAATTACGAAATAACATAGCAAAAAAAAAAAATAGGTATAAATAACTGAAAAATATAATGACCTAATGTAAAAGATCGAGAGCTTAAAAGGCGAAAACGAAACGCTGCTCAGTGACAATAAAGTTTAGTACTACGGCAATACTTTTCGGAGGGCCAAGACTATCACTAGCCATATGCGGATTGCCTCGGGGAGTATATGGAACTGCTTTCCCGCTACCCACCTCACCCTTCCCGTAGCGGCGCGAGAAACTGTGCCGCAACCGCAACGCCGCGAGACCTGGCGCAGGCTA
Organism: Schistocerca piceifrons; assembly: GCF_021461385.2. Lineage (NCBI taxonomy): Eukaryota > Metazoa > Arthropoda > Insecta > Orthoptera > Acrididae > Schistocerca > Schistocerca piceifrons. Next base: position 860,166,464 of record NC_060149.1, on the reverse strand, counting down.
GTCTCTCGTCACCATCGCGCGGTCGCACTTGAACCTACAGAGTAACAAAAATGCGCCTAACGTTAGCGTGTGAGAGCCGTGGGCGTCCCAAGCCCCGGTCTGCCACTCGGGTTTGCTCGGTCCTTCTTGGAAGCACCCGGAACGGTGCGATTTTTTATTTAGCACTGAGATGCGGCATTTTTTGGTCGGCACAACTCTCTGAGTTCCGCACAATCGTGGTATCAGCGCTGTTTACCCTTTGCTATTTGCATGTGGTATGAAGAACGTTCACAGGTCCAGTGGCTGTTTGCGCAAAAAGTGGGTGTCTAGCAATCTATCGTCACAATCCTTTAAAATGAATGGGAATGACAGAAGAGACGGTTGAGAATTCTCATCTGGCATAAGTTACATGTACTGCTTATTTGCTGTGGAACAACATTACACTACCATACAGAGAGAATTTAGACATTTAGATGACAATGAAAGAGAAAGAAATTACAATGATCGACAGACGGGATTCATTGTTGTGCTCATCAAGAAGTACGTTTTGCTAAATTTGCGTGCGTGGAGCACTTGAAGAAATTGGTGGTACGAATAGTAAAATTCCTGCAGTCACACCCATTATTCCATTGTCAATTGTAACAATTTTCATTGGAAATGAACGAAGTATAGAGACTTCATATACTACTGTAAAGTACAATTGTTAAATCAAGAAGCATGCCCGGAACAATTTTTTGATTTAAAACTCGCTACTGTTCAATTTTTTTGAAGAAAAATGGAGTGCAGGGACATAAAGTAGAACTTCCGGAATGGAGTGCACACTTCGCGTTTTAAATGGACTGGACTGTACATTGTCCACACTAAAATATTGAATTGAAAAGTAACTTTGATGGGGATGCAGTTAAAAAGAAAATAGCGTTGTGGAAGCGACACATTCTGACAAAGACAGTACAGTTCCCTAAGCTCACTGGCGTTCAAGAAAGCACAAGGTTCAAAGAATTCATTCTTACCTTGCAGGGATTAAAAGGATAGTTTTATAAAGGGTCTGAGGACACTGTGAGGCTTACATCTCTTTTAGAGGTGTTTCCGAGATGGTCCGCAGTTTCAGCTGAAACCTCCCTGTGCATGTTCAGACATAACTGATTGACCTGCAAGGTAATTTCAGTTTCAGTAACAAATCTTTTTACGTTAAAACTTCCAGAACTTCTACATTGCTCTCTTCGGGTAGATTTTCCAAGTATTCAAAATGAAGTTGAAAGAGTAATACAGTATTTCTGTGCAATCCTAAGGCATCGACTCCACACCGAGCTGCGCAATGCCGCGAAATGGCATCAAGAAGGCGTTGGCCCACGCACCAATGGAACGAGCGGAGAGCTCCAAACCTTCAAGAAGATAAGAGTTCAGTATCCCCTATCGACGCTAATTTAACCATCCGCCCATCGCTGGTCAAGCCCCGTTCGGTCACAGACTTCGAGAGCAATTTATTGAATTCAGTGGCCTTCATGATACTGATTCGATATGGACCATGCAATTCCATCGTTCGTCCAAGTCGACGCCAGGGTAGCCTACCTGATCTCGCTTTGCCTTCAGATTCGTGCATTATCGACGCTAATTATTGGGTCGGGAGCCAGTTTTGCTTTAGGTAAGTCGCAGATAATTTTGTATAGTGCTAATGTTAATTTACTCCTACAGCACCATTCTGCTAGGATGTCCATGACTATGTTGGATATTGATCATTCACTTGTCGTATGTCACCCGCACCTGAACATTCCATCGCCTGGTAGCGCGAGGTTAGTGAAATCCACCACAGTCCAAGGCACCACCGATATCCAGCTGATTTCTGCCATATGTTGGCTATAAATTCAGCTTATCAATCAATGTCAGAACTAAAGCAGGCAAAGGACACACTCTGGCATTATAAGCTGAAATATTGTTATGTACTTCCCGCCAGTAGTGAAAGAAATTGAACAAAGAAGCAATAACTACATATTAAAACCTTCTCTACTGTCCATAGATTTCGAAATAGCTGTGACCCAATTTCAACAAAATCCGTACTAAACTCACTTCAGAATCAATGCACTGATTCAATATGTGTTGAAGACTAAAGAACGTGTCTGTCAACATCACTGCTTCCATTAGAGTTCATCAGGACGGTGATAAATTTGTAATTAAAAGATGAATAAGACAAGAGGAACACAACAGAGCTAGTTACAAATGAGTTTTTGAATTTTTGACACTAGCAGATAACTTAATAAGGGTAAAAAGAAATAACTACAAGAAAGCAGTTGGTTTGGATTGTTATTCAGAAAGTACATGGAATCGTCCAAAGTGGTCTATTTACACGTATCTGTAGGAACAGTAAACTCTACAATAGGTGTAGATTACCAGTTTTTAGTTGTAACAGAGCAATACACTGTCAGAAAGAATGTGAAGCATCCACGTAGGCTGTCAATATAACTTATTGTACGTATGTACCATCGGCAGGTATGTAAATGATTAAAATTGCGATTCTCTCTCACAGGCAGAACGACAACCAGAGTACGTCAGTGTTGTTAGTGCTTAGTGTTGTGTTTAGGTCTGGTGGGGTTTATATGAGGTGGTAATAGGGTCAGATATTCAGTGCTCACTCTGAAAGACATTGCGATGCCCCGTACTTGAGACAGCGTTATTAGCACCTGGCAAAATTCTCATTTGGCCCTCTCGTCGTAATGTGTCTGAGATTTGAATATGACAGTGGTCTGTTGTGCGAACGCACAGAAAAATGGGGACAGCTGTATCTGTTGTTAAGATTCTGGTCGACCTCCTCTGACCACCAAAAATGATTCAAATGGCTCTGAGCGCTATGGGGCTTAACTTCTGAGGTCATCAGTCCCCTAGAACTTAGAACTACTTAAACCTACCTAACCTAAGGACATCACACACATCAATGCCCGAGGCAGGATTCGAACCTGCGACCGTAGCCGTCGCGCGGTTCAAGACTGTAGCGCCTACAACTGCTCGGCACCCCGGCCGGCGCTGACCAACACAAAGCAGGATCGCCGTATTGTGTACCCATTATATCGTAATCATTTCACATCTGTGCCTACCATCCGAGAGCAAATAATGGACTTCCTGCAAAATTCTGTGTCATCCACCACCATTGGTGGGAGTAGCACCCAGATTAGGAAATTACTATTTCATTCCTAGGCTTCCGTTAATACCACAACAAAAACTACTGCATGTGGAATGGTACCATGGCCAGGAAGCATGGACTGGTGATGAAAGGGGTCACAGTGTGTTCAGTGGTGAATCGCAGTTTTTCACTACCCCGGACGACCATCGTCAACGAGTATGGCGTTGACCTGGGGAGAGCTCCCATTCTTCCAAAGTTCTGGAAAGGCACTCCTGGTGTCATGGTGTGGGGCGCCACTGAGTGTGACTCCACGTCGCAGCTGGAGTGATTGAGGGAAATTTGATGGCACAACGGTATACTACTGACATCCTATGTTCTCATGTGATATATCTCATGTGACAGTACCGTGGTGCCACTTTTGAACAGAGAAATGTTCGTCATCACATTGCACGTATCTGTGTGAAGTGTCTCTGTGATGTTACGGTGGCTCATTCCCAGCGAGATCCCGAGATTTGTCCCCCTGATGGAACACATATAGGACCAACTCGGCCATCAACTCCGCCCCAGTGTCAGTATCCTTGCTATCAAGGACCAGTTACAGCAGCTTACCTCGGAAGAGGCTATAACGTCCCACTGACACGCTTGCCAGCTGAATCAATGAATCCATTCAGAGCAGAGTGGGTATAACCTCATGTTGGTAAATGGGGTTCATGCTGCCAAGATCTTTTAATCTCGTTCTTCCTCTGCCACTGCAGGGTTAGGCCTAGGTGCTGTTCAAGTCTCACCATACCTTCCTCAATCTTCCGGTACACCTATTGCCCCATGGTTCATATTTAAGAAGTCTTTGTGGAGGCATACGAAGCACATGTTCTCTCCATATTTACTTGTGTTGGATTGCGTTTTGAGTTATTGCTTGCATCCCTAATTTTTCCCTTGTTGCCTGTGCATCATTTCTATTTTGTCTTCGTTGTTGATTCTTTACATATCTTACAAATCTCATTTCTGTGGCTTCTAGCTTTCGGAAACGTTTCTTTTTCTCAGCGTGAAACTCTCTGTCCCATAAAATAAATTGGGGACTCACAAGACATTATGAAACTTCGGTTGTGTTTCTTTCCTTGTTTTACGTTAAGTGTTGTCTTTACTGTGGTGCGTATACGCTGGTATACAGCATACATGTCTCAATTATGTGATACATCACATCCTAAATACTTGAAATCGGCTATCTACTCTATCGTTTTATTATTTACTATTCTCTTTCGCGCTGGGTGAATACCTAAAATGACCACACTTTTAGTTTTATTTGTAGGAAAAGTAAGGTTGTAGTTTTCACTTACCTCATTCACTGTATGCAATGCCATTTGTAATTTATATTAGCTATCTTATATGATAATTTGATCGTCCGCGACTGACATCTTCATTACACTGATCAGCCGGAACATTATGACCACTTATCTATGAGCCGGTATGTCCACCATTTGCACGGATAACAGCGGCGACGCGTGGTGACATGGAAGAATTACGGCCTTAGTAGGACGCTGGAGGGAGTTAGGGCCACATGTGCACACACTTAACTCCCGTATATTGCGGGGAGGAGGTGATGAGCTCTGAGACAACGTTCAAGCACATCCAAGATGTATTCGAATGGGTTCAGATCTGGCGAGTTGAGGGGCCAGCACATCAATTGCAACTCGCCACTGTGTTCCTTTAACCACTCCATTACACTCCTGGCCTTGTGACATGGCGCATTATCTTGTCGAAAAATGCCACTGCCGTCGGGAAAGATGATCATCATGAAAGGATATACGTGGCCTGGAACTAGTGTAGGAGATTCCTTGGCCATCATGGTGCCTTGTACGAGCTACACTGGACCCATGGATGCCCACGTGAATATTCCTAAGAGCATAATAGAACGGCCTCAGCTTCTATCCATCCCACAGTATAGGTGTCAAGGAGCTGTTCCCCAGGAAGACTACAGATTCGCGCCTTGCCATCGCTATCATGAAGAAGGTATCGGGATTAATCAGGCCATGCAACGCTCTGCCACTGCCGATGATCGTGGCTGCGGAGGCCGATCGTTAGGAGTGTTCGGAGCACTGTGTGTTCATATACACTTGTACTAAGCCCAGCATTAAAGTCTGACGTAAGTTTCGCCACAGTCCGCCGCCTGTCCTGTTTTACCAGTCTGCCCAGCCTACGACGTCCGACATCTGTAATGAGGGGTGGCCGCCCAACACCACGACGCTTGGACGTGGTTTCACCTTGGTTTCATCACGTGTTGAAGACACTCACCACAGTACTCATCGAATACCCGACAAGTCGCACAGTTTCCGAAATGCTCTTGGCGAGCCTCCGGGCCATTACAATCTACCCTCGGTCAAACTCAGATAGATCGTGCGCCTTTCCCATTCTACAAACGGACAGCACGCTCACTGATACTACATCCACGGTGAAAGTGTCTGACTAACAGTCATTCCTTGCCAGGTTACGTTGCTATCGCCTGGACGGGTTATATCGACGGTACGTAGGCAATCGTAATGTTATGGCTGATCAGAGCATATGTTTATTGCTCCCAACACTTATGCCTGATGGTGTTCTGTCTCCTCTCCATTCTCTGATCATGTTACCTAGACAGATACTGAATAATGTTTGTTGCACGCTGAATCATTGTTTCACTCTTTGTTTCTTTCTTTTTTTTCATTCTTCATATAGAGGCTTTTGTGACGTGTTAGACGTGTAGGGATCCCTCTTTTCCCACTATTACTCGTAGCGTATCTCAGTGAATTCTGTCAAATGCTTTTGTGTAGTCCACAAATGATAGGAGAGATTTCGGAGTAAAGTTTCGTCTCTCATATTATCCGGCTGAGTACAAGAACATCGTTTGTGCGTTATCTTCCCTTTCGGGAACTTGCTCGTTGCTCCACTGACATTACATCTGAGATGCTTCGAAATTATTGATTTATTATTTCGTTGTATCTTGTGTAAACGTTATTCAGAATCCTTATATACCATTGTTGGACATATTACTTTTTTCACGTTTCTTATATACTGAAATGGACCTTGCTATTTTCTGTTCCTCCAGTATCTCATATTTTACCTAGCACATGTTAAAGATATGTAGTAGTATTAATTCTAAGCGAATTCCTCCATATTTCATCAAATTGCAGTATATTCTATCTAGTTCTGGTGCTTTTGAAATTTTTCATTTGTTTTCCAACTGTCTTCACTTCTGTCCGGCTTACACAGTCTATTCCTTGCTATGGTTCTTTGTCATCTGCTACTTTGATTTTTCAAATGTACTGTAGTGATTTATCAGATTTTTGTATTACATTTACGTTTACGGTATCTCTTTCTCCGTTACTTAGATGTTTCATTAATTTGTATGCTATTTCTTATCTCCCATGGACATCACGTTCAGCTCTGCTTATAAACGCATCCCACAATGCGTTGTGAGCATTTCTTTTCTCATGCTGTAGCTCTTTAGCTTCTCAGGAATTCTTCTGTAATCATTCACTATATACTTCATCTATATGATTTATGCCTTTTTGTATTGCTTTGTTCCAAACTATTAACCCTGTTTTCCGATTTGTTCAATATTTTTCGCGTACCACTCCACTTGGTAGCTTTCTCATAGCATTTTTATATTAAACTATTCTTCGTTTATGCCTCATGCAAAAGGTACTTCATATAGCAATCGTGTAAATCTGTTCTGGTATAGGCCAGTTAGTAGGGGGACAACCTATGTACCACCCCACTCTCCTTTGTTGCCGAATTTATTCAAGATGGCGGAGATGACGTCATCCAAGTTAGCGACATTCAGACTTGGCAACATCGTATGACGTCATCCAAGATAGCGGCTTTTGGTGGGAGAATAGTCCAATTATGCTACCTCCACTAACTTAACCTCAAGAAAAAATGGCCGGAAGTTTGAATTTTGGCGGGAAAATAGCCCAATTGTTCTATGTCCACTAACCTAACCTCAAGAAAAAATTGCGGGAAGTTTGAATTCCAACAGGATAATGCATGTAAAGACTGTACTTGTCTTTACTATTATTATTCATTATCATTCATTAACATTCATTATCATTCATTATCATTCATTGTCATTCATTATCATTCATTATCATTTATTAACATTCATTATCATTCATTGCCATTCATTATCATTCACTATCATTTACTACCATTCATTATAATAGGCCTACCTCCACTAGAAAAATGCGCCAAATTCAAATTCCAACACGATATTCTCTCGAAAACTGTACTTCTATTTATTATTATCATTTATTATTTATTCAAGATGTCCGATTTTCTCGGTGAGAAAGCCATTCTCCTTACATCCATAACAAAAATCTTTCACTAGTTCAAACCCCCAACACCATAATTGATCACATGTACGAGCTTTCTCCGTCACTTATCTTTTTTCACTGCTAGCCTATCATAATCGTGTCAAATAATAAAGTGCACTTATAGTAACGTAATCCACGTCCTTTGATTTTGCTGGGGGGAATGGACTGAAGACTTTATTTCAATCAGTACGGTCATCACTTGTTCTCCAACACAGTCAGCACACACATCTATGATATCGCAGTGCAGTCACCACGACATCCGTGCCCCAACTGAATTAGTTCAAATCCTCGCCACCCCCTGGCCAGCATGCGGACACACTACCTATGCCTGTCACGTGAGGCGGCCGGCCACTAGGGCGGGGGGCAAGCCCAGCGATCACTCCCACGTCATAAACATGTTTATGCCGGACACGTTGGAACTTGTCGAGTTTGATGTCATAGCGGTCCTTTGTCTGCTCACCACGTGCATTCGTCGCCTCCACACGTTTCCTGCCAAAATTGACTCCCTCGGAGCTGAATCACACAATGGTTGGCCATTTCCATGCAACACTTCTGGCACCACATTCAAACATGTTGATGCCGACCTCACACAGCCGTTCGCCACGTGTCCCTGGGTGAGCGAGAATGCAGTGCTACACTTTTGGCGGCAAAGTTTGCTCGACAGTGGAATCCGCCATGACTATGTTAGAGCACATTTCGACCGCACTAGAACGCCCGCTAATTGAATCACTCTAGCACGCGCGTAATAACTGTACAATCGCTGCACCACCGCCCTGCTTACGTCACACACCCTCCATACACGTGACGGACATAGCCTTCTGTAAATACCTGGAAAATGACTGTTTATTCTAGACGTTACGGTCATGCAGGTGTATACCAACTGACTTCTCCATGATCTCACAGCGAAACTCCAGAGCACGGCCGGCTGAGCCCGCTCCCTGGCCGGCTGACGTCAAGTGGTTTACGGTGCCCGCCCAGCCGTCACGGCCAGCGCGACAGGTAGGCTGCGGCGCCACAAACGGTCGGTCGCACCAGCGAGCACTTAACACCGGATACGATGTTTCCTGTCAACCGCGTGCCGTGCGTGTTTACTCGTCGCGTGAATGCTCGCTAATTCACTCGCACCACCCTGCTACATGAAATAATTCCATGCGGCGGCGAGCGGCACCTGAGGGTCCCACCATAAACGGTCGGTCGCGCCCGCATACACGATGTTTCCTGTCGACCTCGTGCCCTACATTGGATACGTTAGGTGCCAGAGTTTGTCCGACAGTGGAATCTACCATGGCCATACAACAGCGTATTTGCTCGTCGTGAGAACGCTCGTTAATTCACTCTCACCAACCCGCTATATTAAATATTTCCATTTAGAATTTCATATACATATTCAAACGTGTTCAACTCCCTAATATCAACTACTTTTCGAGGACCAGAACGCTACCTCTTCCTCTTAGGAACCGGCGCCAAGTTTGAAATCTGCCAGTAAACAAAGCTCACTTGCGCTTCCGCCACCAACCTAAGAAAATTGTTTCAAAGTAAGCCACCATCACTCAACCCCTTCCTAATCGTTTCTGGTAAATGGAATGTTTTTTCTACCGATTTGGAAACTTCCTTGACGTCACAACGCGCGATCGACCACGTGGCTCTGTCAGACAAAGAACACTCTCACTAAGTTAACTGATCACCTGATTCCCATTATTCAGCCCACATGCCTCGATTATCTAATCCAGGATCTTGGCGAAAACACACGTCCATACACATGAGCCATCGCGCACACCTAGCTTAGTACCTACGCAAGTGAATGTAACAAACTCCACATGACTATTTAATTAATCTGATCAATTAATTAAACTCTCTGATGCGGAAAACTACCACGTCCACCTAGACTTGGAACCAATTTCGCCACTGCCACACCCACCTGGACTTGAAATGAAATAGTTAAAGTCCCTACTGACCACCACGTCCTTTTACCGACCCATGTTCGTTGGCTAACATGTACTAATGCTTGCCTCCGTTTACTAACGTGCACTAACGTGTACTAACCCACATTAACTTATATCACATTCTGCCTATGCCAATAAGGCAAGATTCAAATCTAATGATCAGTTCGTGTTTCACTACCAAACACAAGAAAATTGTGGCAAACGAAGCCACTAACTCAAGTCACCTGTGATGACTCAAAATCGTCTGCTTTGCCTCTTTCACACACGACGAGCGCGGGACCGCCCACATCACAGTCTGGATCTCTATACTAGCGTCGGACATACTCCTGTATAAATATTCTAGCTAAACTATGACCGTAATACTGTTGTTCAATCCACACGGTCTAGCACATGGCCAGAGCACACCTCCAGTACTTAAGCTGAGAACATTGCTCGCCCCATCTTTAGTTAACCGCTGAAAGACGGAGATATGCTGCAGTCACATCCCTCGCGCTCTGGTAGCTACTCACCTCAGCAATTCGATCTAACAAACCCTCCAAGTAGAAAAAATAACAACCAACTCGAACTCTCTCTTATTCTATATCGTCCCACAAATACTTAACGTACATTTTATTTACGCATCGACTATACTTATCACTCTCATTCAAAAAACACTCGTCCTGATATACACTGCAACATGTTGCGCAGTCGGCAGACACCCAAACAGCTCCTAATTTCTGTGCACAAGATCAAACTACTCCTAAATAATGCAGTACACATACCTGTAAACACCATCAGTACTCGTAATCTGTCCAAATAACGCACAGCAAAGTAACTCAACAGACGCGCCCAGTCAACCTATCCCACATTAAGTCAAACGTCCGACAGCCCTCAATTCGCTCTAAGGCCTCTGTTTGACCCTTCAAACATGACTTGATGACAGCAGCATTCACACCAAACACCTGAGAAATTCATATCAGCTAAACGCCTAACATGACTATCCCAGCCAGGCCACGCGAGTCGTCTGTCACTGTCTTAACTCAGTGCGGTCCAACACACATGTTAAGATCGCATTCCATTGCTCGCCGGCCTATATGCGACACATCTCCACTTTCACGTCTGTTGTCAGAATAGCCGAGAGCGAGTTCACACACACATCCCAGCGCTTCTCTCCCCTCTCAGTCTAAAACTATCATTTGAAAATTAAAAAAAAAAATAAGAGCCCAGTGAACCTCTCCAAAATTGTATAGTGCCCCCCAGAAATAGTTAACGCTCGCTTTCTTGTTTTCTAAGCTTATTTGTAAATTCAAATTCTTACCCTAACAGAAATTGTTCACCAAAATAATACTGAATGCGCTCCCCACTTCCTACCTTTCCAGCTCTCAACATATGCAAATGTTCCCAACCCTCCTATATCCCAGCACAACCGATTAATCATTCTTATTCCTTGTTATCGAATTTACTGGTGTAATTTCCTAAGGACCCGTTATCGGAATACCTTCCTGCTTATCTTTCTGATGCTTCCTGTGCTTACTTTTACAGAGATCGCTAAATTATCTCCACAGCCCCCCTCAATCTACACAAATCCATTATATACAAACCCTACACAAAGTAAACCACAATAACTTTACAATACCCACTACATGCCCCAATTCTCTCAATTCCTAAGGAAGCACTGTGAACCTGCTCTTTCTTTCTACACACGCCACACTCAGCGGTAATCAGGCCTTCTGCATCAACGGACGGAAGTCCCTCTCAGAACTGTTCCACAAATTTGGCGATCGCTCCCCCTCAACACAAATGCTTTACTCTCTGTTATTCTTCCTTGCCTGCTCGCTTTTTTTCTACAAACTTATCCAGACTCATAGCCTACAAGAACACACCAAGTTTTTTTCTAAGTACAGCATCCTTTAAACCACTCAATAACCAGAAACAAACAGACCAAAAAATTATATTCGCACTCTCGAATACCGAAGTCGTTGATCTCATTATACTTATACAGTTAAATCTTACGATCGCGGTCTCATTTGATTGGCATTCCACAATGAGCTAAGTATCGGAAATACACTCTCTTGACCGCTGTTACTCTGGAAATATCTCTACCGTCCTTACAACTTCCTCTCTACTCGTCACATAACATAATCAATATTAACTTTACAGAGCAGTATATACAAACGCTACACAATGTAAACCACATTAACTTCACAATACAGAATATACACATTTGACACAAAACAGGGCACTTACCCAGTATATCTCTACAACATGCGAAAAATATATCCTATCCCTAGAGCATCTATATACAGCAATGCTCCCCAGTCCTAGGAAAGCACCGTCAACCTGTTCTCTCTACAGACCCGACACTCGGAGCTAATCTTCACTCTTACATCAGTGGACCTAAGTCACCCTCAGAACTCTTTTTTACAAATTCGGTATCGTCCCCTCCTCAGCACAAACGCCTTACTGTCTCTCCTTCCTCATCTGTTCGCTTTTCTTCAAACATCCTCGGACTAATAGACTGCAAGAACATATGTACTTTCTCCATAATATTACACCATTTTAGCTGTACTTCTCAATATCATGCACTAGGCTACACCCTACCGATCACTAGTTCGTCATAATTCCCAAGATATAGACTTCAAATTAATTCTCTACCAACGCCGAACTTTATCTATGTGCAGCATGCTGTAAACCACTAAATAGAAACAAACATACTCAAAATGATATTTCCACTCTTGAATACTGGTTGCAGTCATGTATCATTTTCGAGATCTTGGCTATAATTTACACGTCAACTAAGGTCTGTCCCAGGTTTAGAGAACAGACAAGCATGTATCCAACACACCACAATCGATCTTCACTCAGCTAAATAAAGGAAGCAAATGCGCAGAAATAGTCATCGGAACAATCTACATCCCATCTAATAACACTCCAATCCATATCAATCACCTTCTCAAATTCTGACCTAATCACCAAAGCCGCCCAACACATAATAATTACTTTGCTATTCAGTCGTCTAGAGGACATCAAAGTTCGCTCTTACAGATCCATACACCCCAACAGGTCTATGCATTTGGACAGCTGCTCCAGTTATTTATTATCATTTATGATCATTTATTATTATTTATTATGATTTATTATATATTATTATTTATATCATGTTACCTAACAAAAATGACTCCAAGTTCAACTGTGTTTAGCTCCTATGACAACCACCAGAGCAGTCTGTCATCACGTCAGGTGATGTCGCAATTATCATTATTCAAGACGGCTGCACCCAGTGCGAAACGTGCCACCTTTCCCGAACCTCCATGCTACATTAAAATTCCAATTTGGCTTTAGTCACACCCTACACGTCGTTCAACTGATCCCATTTCCAGATCTTTGCGCATCTAATATATGCAATTTACGTTGGAGAAAGACGTATCAGTTACCTTCTGCAGCCTGCCTACAAGCAGAATGACCTCAGTTACTGCAACAGGACCTTGTCTTGACCATTCGCCTGAAATTCAAGCACCACTGGCTGCACGTCAAAGCCACATATCTGTCCATCTAAACAGCCATCCACTAAGCCCCAGGACCAGCATGCTGTAGTGGGCTCTCTCTCTATACCTGCTCTCCAGCTATTGTCTAACGACATACACTGCACAGACAGATTCGTGAATAGCACAGATCACTGTCCTCCACTGCATCTCCAACTCGACATGTAAACAGTGTCCCCCTCAGCCAGCGAACCCGTCGTCATTCACGTTGCGCTGACAATTGTGTCAAAACTCACTTTCTAAGCAATGATGAGTATTCATTTAGAACAAACAGACAAACATAACTCCAAGCAGAAGTCATACATATGATTAAAAAGAAAAAAATGACCTCAATTTATATTATCCAACATTTATTTACATGTCCTAACGATACAGTCGTAGATGAGTCGTGTCATCCACTCGCTCACTCCTTCTGCACACGCTTTCACAGAACATGTTCCACTTACATGCCACCCACCCTGTTATTATAATTTTGAACAAGATTTTATGCCCTCACATAGAACCCAGCTCAATAGAACATAATAATTCCTTTTTCCACAGACAGCCATATTCGGTGAACACTTAAATGTACAAAATTACGCATACATGTAATCAAATAAGCAAATACTTTTACCGACATACACACACCTCTCACTGAGGATAGGGCATTTAATATTATATACTTAAACACAAACCAATGATAACCATATTCCGACGTGCACCTTGTCCTCATAATAAAGCACACTGGCCAATCCTGTGACAGCATGTTTTCCTAATTTCAATGTCATAGCTAAACCATACCTCCTCGACTTTGCAAGTATCATTGCGAGCATTGATAGATGACTGCTCAGTACGTCCATTCACACTTAATTCTCGAACACATAAAAAGGACCAAAGTATACCAGATAGTGATACACATGTTTCTAAGACCTCACGCATAGTACTCAATCAATCTCTCTGCCTATGGCGGTCACAGAGCAATCTCGCCCTCTTACGTTAAAAGACCATCCTCACTTCGGCATTGACCACTCTACCCTGCAATGTCGCTACCCAATTAATCCTCAACCGAGCAGAGGAATATAGCTACACTTCACCTCTCTTGTCTGAATAGAGCTTTCCTAGACCTAACCCCTCCAAGTGCACCACATTTCTCGAGATGTAACCAAGTATTGGAGCTTAGCACACTTTATCGATCTATAGTAACAGATCTCAAAGTGCCTTAATTTAATAGCTTACAGAAAAGAAGAACATGAACCGAGTGATATTTACACACAATGTAGTTAGACACATATTTACGTAAATCATCCAATCTATCATGTGTAAAACACTGTAGCTGCATATGGCTAGAACGCAGGCTATATCACGTGACTAAAGCATCCAGATAGAACACTGGAAAAAATCGACCTGAAGCAACTTGTCTTTCTCCAGAATAAATGAGTCAACGTTTAAATCCTACCTAGTTACAACTCTGTCTCAATCGATCATCCCGTACACTCTCTGTTATCCTTTAACACAGAGATGAGGAAGTTTAGACGTGAATGATTCTCTGTCCTCCTCAAAAGCATCAAATACAGTATTCAACTCACGTGTATCACTGTTACCTCTGTAGACATACACTATAATACGAACTCTACGAGAATAAAATTGACTACCTTCCTTAGTCCGCTCCCTTCGATGTCGTCGTTTTCCTGCATTCCTCTTGTTGCAGCATACTTGACTGCATGTACAAATTCCCCCCTGCGAAGCAGAAGATAAGCAAGTACGTTCACATTTTCACCGCATTTCGGTGTATATTAGGTTAGTTTATATATTGTATAGAAAGAAAGAGCAGGTTCGCAGTGCTTCCTTAGGAATTGAGAGAATTGGGGCATGTAGTGGGTATTGTAAAGTTAATGTGGTTTACATTGTGTAGGCTTTGTATGTAATGGATTGTAAAGTTACCAATGCTTATGTTATGGGATGTGTAGAGAGGATGACCGTATGTGTGTGTGTGTGTGTGTGTGTGTGTGTGTGTGTGTGTGTGTGTAGATTGAGGGGGGCTGTTGGGTTAATTTAGTTATCTCTGTAAAAGTAAGCACAGGAAGCATCAGAAAGAAAAGCAGGATGGTACTTCGATAACGGGTCCTTAGGAAATTACACCAGTAAATTCGATAAGAAGGAATAAGAATGATTAATCAGTTGTGCTGGGATATAGGATGGTTGAGAACATTTGCGTATGTTGAGAGCTGGAAAGGTAGGAGGTTGGGAGCGCATTCAGTATTATTTTGGTGAACAAGTTCTGTTAGGATAAGAATTTGAATTTACAAATAAGCTTAGAAAACAAGAAAGCGAGCGTTAACTATTTTAGGGGGGCCCTATACAATTTCGGAGGGGTTGACTGGGCTCTTTTTTTTTAATTTTCAAATGATAGTTTCAGATTGAGATGGGAGAGAAGCACTGGAATGTGTGTGTGAACTCACTCCCGGCTATTCTGACAAAAGACGTGAAAGTGGAGATGTGTCGCATATAGGCCGGCGAGCAATGGAATGCGACTTTAACATGTGTGTTGGACCGCACTGAGTTAGGACGGTGACAGATGACTCGCGTGGCCTGGTTGGGATAGTCATGTTCGGCGTGTAGGTGATATGAATTTCTCAGGTGTTCGGTGTGAATGCGGCTGTCATCAAGTCATGTTTGAAGGGTCGAACAGAGGCCTTTGAGCGAACTGAGAGTTGTCGGACGTGTGACTCAATGTGGGATAGGTTGATTGGGCGCGTCTGTTGAGTTACTTTGCTGTGCGTTATTTGGACAGATTACGAGTACTGATGGTGTTTACAGGTATGTGTACTGCATTATTTAGGAGCAGTTTGATAATGTGCACTGAAATTAGGAGCTGTTTGCGTGTCTGCCGACTGTGCAGCATGACACCAGGAATATCAGGACGAGTGTTTTTTGTATGACAGTGATAGGTATAGTCGATGCGTAAATAAAATGTACGTTAAGTATTTGTGGACGATATAGACCGCGTGGATTGAACAACAGTATTAGGGTCATAGTTTATCTAGAATATTTATACAGGAGTATGTCCGACGCTGGTATAAAGGTCCAGACTGTGATGTGGGCGGTCCCGCGCTCGTCGTGTGTGAAAGAGGCAAAGCAGACGATTTTGAGTCATCACAGGCGACTTAGGTTTGTGGCTTCCTTTGCCACAATTTTCTTGTGTTTGGTAGCGAAACACGAACTGACCATCAGAACTGAAGCTTGCCTTATTTGTATAGACAGAATGTGATATAAGTTAATGTGGGTTAGTACACGTTAGTGCACGTTAGTAAACGGAGGCAAGCATTAGTACATGTTAGCCAACGAACATAGGTCGGTAAAAGGACGTGGTGGTCAGTAGGGACTGGAGCTATTTCATTTCAAGTCCAGGAGGGTGTGGCAGTGGCGAAAATTGATTCCATGTCTAATTGGATGTGGTAGTTTTCCGCATCAGAGTGGTTAATTAATTGATCAGATTAATTAAATAGTCATGTGGACTTTGTTACATTCACTTGCGTAGGTACTAAGCTAGGTGTGCGCGATGGCTCATTTGTACGGACGTGTGTTTTCGCCAAGATCCTGGATTAGATAGTCAAAGCATGTTGGCTGAATAATGAGAATCAGGTGATCAGTTAACTTAGTGAGAGCGTTCTTTGTCTGACAGAGCCACGTGGTCGATCGCGCGTAGTGAAGTCAAGGAAGTTTCCAAATCGGTAGAAAAACGTTCCGTTCACCAGAAACGTTTAGCAAGAAGTTGAGTGATGGTGGCTTACTTTGAAACAATTTTCTTAGGTTGTTGGCGGAAGCGCAAATGAGCTTTGTTTACTGGCAGATTTCAAAAGTGGCGCCGTTTTCTAGGAGGAGGAGGTGGCGTTCAGGTCCTCGAAAGGTAGTTGATATTAGGGAGTTGAACACGTTTGAATATGTATATGAAATTGTAAATGGAATTATTTAATATAGCGGGGTGGTGAGAATGAATCAGCGAGCGTTCTCGCGACGGGCAAACGTGTTGTTATATGGTCATGGTGGATTCCACTGTCGGTCAAACTCTGGGGCCAAACGTGTCGACAGGAAGCATCGTGTCCGCAGGCGTGACCGACTGTTTGTGGCGGGACCCTCAGGTGCCGGTAGCCGCCGCATGGAATTATTTAATATAGCGGGGCGGTGAGAGTGAATTAACGAGCATTCTCACGACGAGTAAACGCGCACAGCACGTTGTCGACAGAAAACATCGTATCCAGTGTTAAGTGCTCGCGGGTGTGACCGACCGTTTGTGGCGCCGCGGCCTACCTGTCGCGCGGGCCATGGGGGCTGGGCAGCACCGTAATAAACCACTTGACGTCATCCGGCCAGGGAGCGGGCTCAGCCGGCCGCGCTCTGGAGTTTCGCTGTGTGAACATGGAGAAGTCAGTTGGAATACACCTGCATGACCATAATGTCTGAAATAAAGAGTCATTTTCCCAGTATATACAGAAGGCTATGTCCGTCACGTGTATGAAGGGTGTGTGACGTAAGCGGGATGGTGGCGCAGCGATTGTACGGTTATTGCGCGCGTGCGAGAGCGAGTCAATTAGTGGGCGTTCTAGTGTGGTCCAAACGTGCTCTTATATAGTCATGGCGGATTCCACTGTCGAGCAAACTGCGTTCTCACTCGCACAGGGACAAGTGGCGAACGGCTGTCAGTATCAACAGGTTTGAATGTGGTGCCAGAAGTGTTGCAGGGAAATGGCCAACCATTGTGCGATTCAGCTCCGAGGGAGTCAATTTTGGCGGGAAACGTGTGGAGGCGACCAATGCACGTGGTGAGCGGAGAAGGGGCCGCTGTGACGTCAAACTCGACAAGTTCCAACGTGTCCAGCGAAAACATGTTTACGACGTCGGAGCGATCGCTGGGCTCGCCGCCCGCACTAGTGGCCGGCCGCCTCACGTGACAGGCACAGGTAGTGTCTCCACATGCTGGCCAGGGAGTGGCAAGGATTTGAACTAATTCAGTTGGAGTGCGGACGTCGTCGTGACTGCACTGCGATATCAAAGATATGTGTGCTGACTGTGTTGGAGAACAAGTGATGACCGTACTGCTTGAAATAAAGTCTTCAGTCCCTTCCCCCCCTGCAAAATCAAAGGACGTGAATTACGTTACTATAAGTGCAGTTTATTATTTGACGCGATTATGATAGGCTAGCAGTGAAGAAAGATAAGTGACGGAGAAAGCTCGTACATGTGATCAATTATGGTGTTGGGGGTTTGAACTTGTGATAGATTTTTGTTATGAATGTAAGGAGAATGGCTTTCTCACCGAGAAAATCGGACATCTTGAATAAATAATAAATGATAATAATACATAGAAGTACAGTATTCGAGAGACTATCGTGTTGGAATTTGAATTTGGCGCAATTTTCTTGTGGAGGTAGGCCTAGAATAATGAATGACAATAAATGATAATGAATGTTAATAAATGATAATGAATAATAATGAAAGTTAATGAATGATAGTCAATAATAATAATAAAGACAAGTATGGTCTTTGCATGCATTATCCCGTTGGAATTCAAACTTCCCGCAATTTTTTCTTGAGGTTAGGTTAGTGGACATAGCACAATTGGGCTATTTTCCAGCCAAAATTCAAACTTCCCGCCATTTTTTCTTGAGGTTAGGTTAGTGGAGGTAGCACAATTGGACTATTCACCCACCAAAAGCCGCTATCTTGGATGATGTCATGCGATGTTGCCAAGTCTACATGCCGCCATCTTGGATGACGTCATCGCCGCCATCTTTAATAAATTTGGCAACAAAGGAGAGTGGGGTGGTACATAGGTTGTCCCCCTACTCCGGTTAACGTCTCTTCTTGTAACAGATGCACCTTTAAGACCATTCTTTAAATTGTTTTCATCTTTTTTTTCGATCTTGACAGATGAAATTTTGATTTTACGATTTAGTGGTCTGTATTTATATTTCTACCTCAGACCATGTAGTAGTCTTGTGATGATTTCTCTTCTTAAACGAGGTGTTTATTACCTTCAATTAGTTAAATGTTATGAATTCCATTAGTTTCTCTTCGTTCCGATTTTAATGAATGTTCACCGTTAATACATATTAAATTGGGAATTAAGACATTTCCAGCAGCACCATTTAAACCTCCCACTAAAATTACATGCTCCGTAATGTTTGCTTTATTTTGATGTTTCTGAGGTTCCTCATAATATAGGACCTCTTCTTTCTTCCTCCGTCGTACCATTTAAATCTCCCGCTGAACTTACATGTTACGTAATGTCTGTTTTATTTAGATGTTTCTGAAGTTTCTCATAATATAGGACTCTTACTTTCTTCTTGCTTTCGGCTGGTGCATAAGCTGCTTCTATTATCCAACGTCCTCTGTTGAAATGTAATCTTTCTGATAAGAGTCTTTCATTCATTTACTTTACCCTGCCATTTTCTGTGTATTAAAATCCCTACTCCAGATTGTGCTTCACTGTAAAACATGGCACAGTGCTTTGTTAATTTGAGTTATTTTGTAATCATTGAATTACCACCCAAAAATTTCTAGACTGGCTTAAGAGAAAATACATAAGAGTTGAGATCTTGGTTTTATTGCTTCAGGGGATCTACATTGTCTCTGCCCACTCCGTCCATCCCTCCCCCCCCCACCCCGCCCCCCGCCATCCCCACGCCCCTTACTCACTCCTGTGTACAGCACACAGCACGTTCATACAAGCACGTGAATCTGTTAGAAATATCCAACTTTCCGGTTCTGGCTAGCTCTCGCGTCACACTAGCTTGAATGTCGATTATGTCGACAAGGCTTCGGTGCTTCATGTGAATTTCTGTGGTAGGTTCGTATTGACAACACCAAGTTTCATCATCTGCAGTGATTTTTTTTCAGACAATAGTTTTATGTGTTTTCCATTTCAAGCAAGCCGTGGCAGGCATCGTTGTTTTGGGGGATATATCCTGCCAAATTCTGTCCAATTTGGGCGTTAGATCGTCAAAATTCCGATTTGATTTTAGGGCCCTGTCCATAGTGCCACAAACGTTCTCATTTTGGGTGAGATCCAGCGACCTTGCTGGACAACGCACGGTTTGGCAAGCACGACGACAAGCAGTAGAAACTCTCGCGGTGTGTGGGCGGCCATTACTCGTGGAAACGAAAGCCCAGGATGACTTGCCACGAAGGGCAAGAAAACTGGGCTCAGAATATCGTCGATGTACCGATGTGGTGTAAGGATGCTGCGAATGACAACCAAAGCTGCACTGCTATAAAATAAAATGGCATCACCATACCATCACTCCTACTTTTCAGGCCGTATGGTGGGTGGCATTGAGGTTGGAATCCGACCGCTTTCCGGGGCGTCTCCATACACGTCTTCGCTGGTAATCAGGACTCATTTCGAAGCGGGGCTCATCACTGAAGACAATTCTACTCCAAACAATGTCATTTCAGGACACAGATGTATCTGGAAAGGAGAGTGATGGTCTGCGATACCATTTCATTTCATGGCAGGACCCCTTCCGTTCTCATCTGCGGCAACCTTACAGCAGAGCCGCACGTTGACGATATTCTATACTCAGTTTTGTTACCTTTCATGGCAGCTATCCTATGCAAGACAATGCCCGCTCGCACAAAGCTTCAGTTTCTACTGCTTGCCAAGCTATACCTCGGTCAGCAAGGTCACTGGATCTCTCCCCATCGGAGAAGGTTTGGAGCATTATGGGCAGGTCCCCCCAGCCAGTTCGGGTTTTGGTGATGTAACACGAAAATTGAAGAGAATAAGGTAGAATGTCCCTCAGGAGGACATCCAATAGCATTATCAGTGCCAAGCTGATAACTGCTTGCATAAGGGCCACAAGTATTCAACGCGTTATTGACCTGATGAACTTGTGATGCCAAATTTTTCTGAACTTGTACTACTTTGTTCGCCTGTACATGTAAGCCACATCTTCCGATTTCTGTCTCATTCGTATAGGAGAATGTATTGAACACAGTGTCGTCCGTTGATAGTGACTGGGCCAAATATCTCACGGAATAAGCATCAAACGAAATAACTACAAACAACGAAGCTCGTCTAGTTTGAAAGGGGAAACCAGATGGTGCTACGGTTGGCCGGTTAGATGGCGCTGCCATAGGTCAAACGGATATCAACTGCGTTTTTTTTTTTTTTTTAACAGGAACCCTCATTTTTTTTACATATTCGTGTGGTACGTAAAGATATATGAATGTTTCAGTTGGACCACTTTTTTCGCTTTGTGATAGATGGCGCTGTAATAGTCACAAACGTATAAGTACGTTGTATCACTGAACATTCCGCCAGTGCGGACGGTATTTGCTTCGTGCTACATTACCCGTGTTAAAATGGACCGTTTACCAATTGCGGAAAAAGTCGATATCGTGTTGATGTGTGACTATTGTGATCAAAATGGCCAACGGGCATGTGCTATGTACATTGCTCGTATCCTGGAAGACATCATCCAAGTGTCTGGACCGTTTGCTGGCTAGTTACGTAATTTAAGGAAACAGGAAGTGTTCAGCCACATGTGAAACGCCAACCACGACCTGCAACAAATGATGATGCCCAAGTAGGTGTTTTAGCTGCTGTCGCGGCTAATCCGCATATCAGTAGCAGGCAAATTGCGCGAGAATCGGGAATCTCGAAAACGTCGGTGTTGAGAATGCTACATCAACATCGATTGCACCCGTACCATGTATCGATGCTCCAGGAATTGCATGGCGACGACTTTGAATGTCGTGTACAGTTCTGCCACTGGGCACAAGAGAAATTACGGGACGTTGACAGATTTTTTGCACGCGTTCTATTTAGCGACGAAGCGTCATTCACCAACAGCGGTAACGTAAACCGGCATAATATGCACTACTGGGCAACGGAAAATCCACGATATCTCCGACAAGTGAAACATCAGCTACCTTGGCGGGTTAATGAATGGTGCGGCATTGTGGGAGGAAGGATACTTGGCCCTCATTTTATCGATGGAAATCTAAATGGTGCAATGTATGCTGATTTCCTACGTAATGTTCCACCGATGTTACTACTGATGTTTCACTGCATGACAGAATGGCGATGTACTTCTAACATGATGGATGTCTGGCACATAGCTCCCGTGCGGTTGAAGCGGTATTGAATAGCATATTTCATGACATGTGGATTGGTCGTCGAAGCACCATACCATGGCCCGCACGTTCACCGGATCTGACGCCACCGTATTTCTTTCCGTAGGGAAAGTTGAAGGATATTTGCTATCGTGATCCACCGAAAACGCCTGACAACATCCGTCAGCGCGTTGTCAATGCAGGTGCGAATATTACGGAAGGCAAATTACTCGCTGTTGAGAGGAATATCGTTACACGTATTGCCAAACGCATTGAGGTTGACGGAGATCATTTTGAGCATTTATTGCATTAATGTGGTATTCACAGGTAATCACGCTGTAACAGCATGCGTCCTCGGAAATGGTAAGTTCACAAAGGTACATGTATCACATTGGAACAACCGAAATAAAATGTTCAAACGCACCTACGTTATGTATTTTAATTTAAAAAAACCTATCTGTTACCAACTGGTCGTCTAAAATTGTGAGCCATGTGTTTGTGACTATTACAGCGCCATCTATCACAAAGCGAAAAAAGTGGTCCAACTAAAACATTCATATTTCTTTACGTACCACACGAATATGTAATAAATAATGAGGGTCCCTATTTCAAAAGACGCAGTTGATGTCCGTTTGACCTATGGCAGCGCCATCTAGCGGCCAACCATAGCGCCATCTGGTTTCCCCCTTCAAGCTAGATAAGTTTCGTTCTTTGCAGTTTTTTCGTTTGACATTTATTTTGTGAGATATTTATCCCGGTCACGATCAGTGGACCACGCTGTATATATATCTTGGCTTAAATAATGTTGGGCATAGAGTTCTGTAGGGCTACTTGTCACGTTTGAAGAGGTGGCGTAACAGCAGTTCCGTGGGTCCTGTCAAGATTGAGGTACGTGACATTTGAATGGATGCTGAAAGTTGCTGTGTGAGTGAATCTACTAGCTCTGGACTGCAAGGTGTTTAGAATACGATGCAGTTGCTGTGTCCAGGGCTGCACGTGTAGAAATCCACGAGAGCCGGGTCCGGATCTGCGGCCGGTTCCTCGCACTGCGGAAAGTGACTTAAACAAGCCCAGAGTACACTAGGCGAGGTGGGAGTGGCAGTGTAAACAACCTGGAAAAACACGTTGCGTTAGTTACCACGACGAGATGAAGCGTCAGTAGCACACTGAAGGCTCACAACGTAATGGTAGTGAATCTACACTGCTGCTCAAGGTCCGAACTGCAGACGGCTATTGCAATATGTGCATGATTGAGAGGTTGATCCTGAAATGCGCCATTTTTCTGAAGAAGCATTGGTAATAGAGAGGGTGGTTCCTACCATTGAAGTCGTCTCATAATAGTGCCATAGACACCTTCGCTGTGCGTTCCGTTGGATTCTCCTGAATAAAACAACCATAAGTATTTTCATTAGATTGTTCGTTCTCTGAACAGAGGTTGCAGTATACAAGGTGCCCCAGAAGTGTTACGATAAACTTCGAGGAGCTGTAGAGAATGGATAGGAAACCCGTGTCCAAAGACGTCATCCAACGACGCTGCAGAACATTGAAGTTATACGCGCCGGTGCTTGCCTCTAGACCACCCCCTCAGCAAAAATTGAGACGTTTTACACTGACGGACCGTAGGGGGAAAGTCTCGCAATGTTGTTCGTTATTCAGTGACTCTGACTGATTGCTATGATCGCGATTGATTGCCACGGTCGCCATTGGAGAAGAGGGAGGTACCTACTGCATAGAAAGGCCTTGTCTTCTGTTGTCTCAGTGGATGACGGTTTCGGACACCAGTTTCCATTCACAGTGTATATTTCTCCTGGAACCGTCTAATGTTTTTCGGAATACAGGAGAAAAATAAACTGCAGATGAAACTCGTGTCCGAAACCGTCATCACCAAGGCAACAGGACACCGCACTAGAGGAGAAGAGGTCTGTTATGCAGCAGCTAACTCCATTCGCAATCACTGAATACAAACAACATTGCTAAACGTTAAGCCTATGTTTCGTCAGCGTACAAAGTCACGTATGCTGCGGAAGGGGTGCCCTTGTGGCACGCACCGGTTCCTGTAATTTCGAAGCTCTATAGCGAATGTTTCCACACACAGGTTCCTGTACTCGATTTGCTCCTCAAGACATCCTCTATAACCCGTCGAAGTCTGCCGTAACACTTCTGTTTTTTATTTCAAATTCAGTGCATTAGTATTTTTAAAATGATTCTTTCCTATAGTGTTCATTAAAAAATGACGATCATTCCACTTGGGACATGTGGGATGGTACTTTAGCATATTTGTTCGAGTTGTAAATATTTGTCATGTATTGTTGTTTTTCTGACAT
Source organism: Schistocerca piceifrons (assembly GCF_021461385.2). Classification (NCBI taxonomy): domain Eukaryota; kingdom Metazoa; phylum Arthropoda; class Insecta; order Orthoptera; family Acrididae; genus Schistocerca; species Schistocerca piceifrons. The sequence goes on along the minus strand of NC_060149.1, from coordinate 860,142,143 downwards.
GTTCTACATCCTGGAGGACCTCCTCACTACGGATCAATTGGAATGAAACTAAATCTAATCTAATCTAATCTTAGAGTAGCTCATTTGTGTCACTCTTGGCGTTATGTTGTGGGGAGCCATCACGTAGGACTTCAGGTCGCGACTTGTAAAGGATACGGAATGTCCGAAGCCAAAGCCGTGTGTCACAGCAGCATGCGTATGGTATTAACAACATCTGCGGCCGCTGTTAGTCTCTGATCAACCGTGCAGGATGACACAAAATGATGTAGGGATTTCGTTACTTTCTGTCTGGAATAAAGTAGCAAATGTGAAGAGATTATGACGTGCTCGGTGCAGAGTGGAGTGATGGTCGCATGTGCTGAAATGACGTGGTCGGCTGGAACCTTGACGACTCATATGCCTGACCAGACGACCACACGCTGTCCATGTCCAACATGAGGCCACTGCACATCCGTAAGAGCCGAAAGTCTAGATACTGAATGATTCGGCCGTCCGTCTAAATGGTGATTCCACGAAGCCTGTTCGAGCCAGTCAGTTGCTGATAACGCTGACTCACATGAATGTGTGGCATATCCATGTCCTTCACAATGATCAATCACCAGTAGACGCTGTTTTCCGCGCTTGTGTACCGTACCCGGCCTGGTAAATACGAGCAGTACTCTCGCACTCTGGTGGCCGTTCTATACGACACAGAGATTTGCAACTCAGGTCATTTACACACCCGCCGATGCTGTGTGCGTCTTCAAAGTTACATAGACAACCGACCATGACGTCTGGGTGCTTCACTCTTTTATTCAGACAGTACATTTCTGTATGTTTACGTAGCATGGGCTTTGTAGAGGACCTTTCATGTCCATTTGTGATGGTGTCTCTGTACATGTAAGTAATGATGATTACTGTCGCAATAGCCACTGTGCAAGTGAGATGATCGGGAGTTTTTCGAATGTTGTGCTCTTTCTACAGCCTTGGTGATAGCGAAACTATGATTTTGGAATGTTAACACAGTGTGCCTCTTAATACCAAGAACTAAAGATTTTTCAGCTGCGACTAGAGCGGCGTATTTTAGGAATATTACGAAAGAAAACAAAACAAGCAATGGACCAGGGAACAGACTGGAATTAGGTAATTATAATGACAATGTAAATGAATTGAAGTAGGTGGGAAATGTTGACTGCCGATGCTTAGTACACTGCCGAAAAAATATGCAACACTCTCATGGAACAAATCATTTCATTGACAAGTGAGGTGGCAGGTAGTTCGTCACTGTAGGAGTATATAATGACAAATGCAGACCTAATGAAACACACGTGTCTCAGTAAACGGTGCCCAAACAATCGCAACAACACACAGTGTATCTTCCTCTGGCAGCAACGCAGGTGAGTATTCTTGCATGCAAATAATTATAAGGTGGCCGAATGACACTCTAGCATCTTTCGGCCTTTATTGCAGTTTGGCAATGGCTCTTACAGACCCTGGAGCACGAGCAAGTTTCCACTTCATCATGTCGCATACAATTTCAACTGGCAAGAGATCTGGTGATATTGCAGGCCAGGCCAGTTGTTGTACACTACAATGAGCACGCTGCGTCGCAGCAGCTGTATGCGGACGCACGTTGTCCTGCCGAAAAAGCACATCACCTTTCTGTCGAATAAACTGCAGAAGCATAGGAATGGTTCAAATGACTCTGAGCACTATGGGACTTAACTGCTGAGGTCATCAGTCCCGTGGAACTTAGAACTACTTAAACCTAACTAACCTAAGGACGTCACACACATCCATGCCCGAGGCAGGATTCGAACCTGCAACCGTAGCAATCGCGCAGTTCCAGACTATAGCGCCTAGAACCGCTCGGCCACTCTGGCCGGCTAACATAGGAATAACAGCCTTTACAATGCAGCAGGCAGTTGTTACTTTAGAAATACCAAAGAGACCGCGAGTTGTAACTGATGATCCTCCACAGTTTGGGATAGGAACAGTGTGCCGTAGGCGAATGCACTCTGGAATAGGCAGCTAACCAGGTCTGCGGCATGAACGTGTATGTCCATCACTCACGTGCAGACAGAACCTACTCTGATCACTGAAGACAAAAGAGCACCATTTCACTGTCCAGTGGAATCCTTCAAGACACCAGAATAACGGTGCTTGGTGGTGTCGTGGTATAAGTGGTAGCCTGGCCAGTGGCACCCGTGATATTAGGTCTGCAGCAAGCACACGAATTCCAATGCTTGAGATGACACAGCAGACGTAACATGTTCTGGATGATGTTCAATTGTCTACCAGTGTTTCCACAATGCGTCAGCCTTGACATGCGTCTGTACTATACGGAAGTCCAGGACCTGGTCTACAGGTCTGGGCATTTTTCACAGACCACTGCTGAATGCAGCGTCACACCACCGATATATTTTACCCAACATGTGCTGCAAACCGTCAATATGTACATTGAGCTTCCTGCAGGTCCACAACCCGGCTCAGTTCAAAGGGCTAAGGTTGTTCAACAATTGTACGTACTCGTCAACGGAGTTTCGTTGAACCCTACAATGCATGTCGTACATACTGTCGACCTATAAATTCAGCAGAGTTACTTCATGCAGAATCTTAAAGAGAGGGCGCACAGACAGACATCCTGAGCACCATCTGACCGTCGACGATTGTGACAAGGGAGCCACTAACACTAAAGCCCTCAGGATTTACATATTATTCTCTGGCGCCACTAAACACAGCCCTCAAGGGCGTTGCATTTCTTTTCTGGAAGTGTATTTGGGTTAACGAAGTTTTTGCTGGATTCCAACAGATAAAAGTGTGAGACAAATAATTAATGGCGGTACGTTACAGTAGCAAACATTCTGAACGGACATTGTGTTAATAGCTCAAGAACAAACTACCAGGAAAAGTTTAAAAAGGCGTTTCTCCAACAGTGGATGTTACTACGTTGATACATCACTAACGCATTTCGTTATTTATTTGTAACCTAGCATGATTAAGAGAATCAGGCCCTCTCTCACATCTAACCAGGCGTTCTACATATTTTACATCGCATGTATTACAGTAAGTATGTTACACCGAACTCAGAAGAATCGGAAGTTACAATAGTGAAGGTAAGAGACATGTACACGGTTTATATTAACACATTACAAATAGAACTTTATTAGAGATTACGTTAAGGTAGATTTTTGATCATGAGTGCTAGCAGCAATGGGCATGGAGAAATAGATGAAGGAGGGAGGGAAAGAGGAATGTGTTTACATATGGTTCAAGATTATAATGGAAGAGAAGGTGGCGTGACTGACAGACAATGGAAAACAGAAAGAAGGAGAACTAGGAGAAGACAGGGGCATTGGCTTTGTTATTCGACACAGGGAAAGTTGGCCATTATATTAATTTTGGAGATGCGCTACGAAGATCAGTGGAGGAAGTGCTTCAACATTTTCTTAAAAGTAGCAGGGCATTCAACTATGCGAATAGTGCCGGACACCTCCTAGCAGCGACAGACAAGTAGTTTGCAAATGGTTTTCTTTAGGAATCGGCACACCTAGGATAATACAGTCCGATTAAAATTACTTGACATCTGAAGTGTGACTTGCCGCTACAATGTTGCCACATTCGCTGCCGCCTACCACTCGGTTATGAAAACACAGCTGGTCACTTGACAAATGCTGTTTATGTGTAACGTGGAGCAATGTTGGAAGCGGCCACTGCGAGGAATGACGGAAGTGGGACGTGCCCTGTCGACAGCTGATTTTAAGTGCCTAATGACTGAACTGCGGCAGACGACGCGTTTTGTAGCCCAGAGTTTAAACTCATGTCCTAAGCTGACGACAACCTGGTGATGTGCACTGTATCCGAGATAACGGCGATCAACAGTCTGCGGTATAACTAAACTCACGATCTCTATGGTGACAGCGTTTGAGGCTAACCTCTACGAACAAACTCAAGGCATAATATATTCAGTTTAAGCTGCAAAAGCATACTGTAATTTCGCACTGTCATTGTTTACCTGAAACTAACCTCGCACTGGCTACATGAGTTGTAGCCTTATCAACCAATGAGCATTCGTGGTTGGAACTTGGTTCCAGAATATAAATTAGATTTCATATGTAAACCAGTTAACTGAATAAAAGTAATGATCAAAGCCTCTTGATTAGATTTAGGAATTAAAAAAATACCGTTTAGTTCACGAGATTTGAACTGACGACCTTCCACAGATCAAGCTTACACGCCAACCACTGCGCTACATTATTACTCTGAAACAACGTGTTATATTTATGACTCTGTTGGTCCAGTCGCAACCATTCGTCGCAGCCTTAAAATATTCGGCTTCAAGCATTACCCTGCGAAGCTTACCCACTCTAAGCCGATGTCTGTGATTGTAATAACTGTCTACATGAGACTCAATCGCGTCTTGTGTTTGGTTAGTGCTGTGCGGGAAACGTATTTTTTTCGTCAGCGTCGTTATTTGGTGTGTGTGTGTGTGTGTGTGTGTGTGTGTGTGTGTGTGTGTGTGTGTTTCGTTTTGGTATGATTATCAGGTGTGATAAAATACGAAATAAAAGGGCCAGACACAGGATTCGGGAGCTAAACGCATCAAGAAAGCCAGACAAGGAATTGGACGTGAATTGATTAATTGTTGTGGCAGTTTCGCAACGCGGAAGCTTTCGTGCATGACGTTGAACGGTCTGATTAGAGGAAACCAGGTGCAGCGCTTGAAGTGTCAACTGTCAAGTAATTTTAATCAGGCTGCAGACAGGTGAGACCTTATGTTTATATTATGAGTGCACGAAAGATGTTTAATCTCTGAGGCGAGGTAATTGGGTGCTTGCGCGCTGAACAGTCGGTGAAGTATACATGGTGTGTGGAAGTCCCGAAACTAATCTGGCCCCAACTACCACAACTAGGTGTATGAAGCACTGGCACACTCATAGCGACGGATTTTAAGATGTAGCGCACACAAGCATTCATGGTTAGTCCTAACCAACTTGTGATTTCACTACTTTTCCATGACGAATAATTATCACAGTAGTGGAGGTTCGGAAGAACGAGTGATTTCACGAGTTTGAGTTTGACATCCTGTGGAAATATGTTCCGAAACTTTCTGAGGGCATAGAATTTTAAAGTTCCTGAAAAGTTATAGTGAGTTTCTTGACTGGTTTCTAATTTGGTACTGGGATACCGTCAAGCTGTATCGGAGGAATTTGCTCGCTGAAGTCAGAACTTATTCATTTCTGATGATATTCTGAGGTTATTTAAGACTTATTTGCATTTTGTTTAAGCCCTACGTTTTTAGATCGTCTTACCACTGAGGACAATTACCATTCATCTGGGTAATCGCCGTATTTATATCTCCAGGTCTGGTACTTCAGTAGAGCTGGACGTCGTCGGTATAGAGATGATATTTACAGGAAGAGAAAACCGATGAAATATCATTGACCTACATGGAAAACGAGACAACATGTTCACAGAAGATCATGCCCCAAAGAAACTTTAGCATTGCGAACACATTGATATACCTGGTTTCGTAGCATTCTGTATTTTCGCAACGTTCGGGTTTCGCATTTTCCTTGAATCGTCTACGATCCTTATCGTTCTTCATTCGACGTAATTCTGTTGTCAGCCACGGAGGAGGGGTTTTCCTACCCGGATTGTGCGTAAAGGGCACGTTTGTCGCATATAGTAGTGCTTTTAATAGCCAGTTCGTGGATTTTACTTCCATTGTGGGCTCCCTGATTATTATACGCCATGAAGTTTCTTACGTATCTGCTGTTAATTCATTACGATCCACATGTTTAATGTTTTTAGGAACTATATAACACGATTTGAGCCATAGGTGCCGCACGGAGTAGGCCATGAATATTACAGCGTGTGCTGAGAAATCTGGAGCCGAGGCTTGACCTATATCTGATACTTTGTCGATAGTTTTCGTTGTGATCAAACCTACAAGTGTGTGACTCTACACCGTTCGCAGTGCAGGTTCTAATGGAAAAATGTTCATGCTGTTGCAACTAAACAGTCTTTTTTTTATTTATTTTGGTGCGAGTAGTCTCTCAATAACTCTATGTCTAGGTATCCCATTACGATGACGTGTTCGTATTCACACTTCAGCGAATGTAAATTCGCAATGAAAGGAAGTCACTTGGCTGGTTTTTGACGACTTATAGATGACACCAGTCAAGCACCCCTGTCTTTATACACTTATTTCAATGAATGTTAATCGTGTCTGCCTTTCTTCGGTACTGTTTGATGTGCCTCAGAGTTTGGCTTTGAGATCAGTTCGTGTATACGCCTCGACATCCCTGTACCGTTTGTCTGGTTTGTCCGTCTTAATAAATTTGCCTTTTGATTCTGTGATGATGTTAAAAAGTTTCTGGGTAAATGTATCAATTTGAGGTAAGCGACCCTCGTCCGGAAACAACCGACTCAAAAGTTATAAGCCTAAATGGTATTGACATCTCTGACAGCGGAATACATATACCGGTACTGTCGTTGCTAAGACTGCAAGGTAGGCAACTTTCAGAGGATCAATACAAGAAAAATGGCAGCTTTCAGATATGGTAGCATGGACCAAAACAAGAAAAGAAGGTATAGTAAACATGGCCTCTAGAATACATGTCTTACGAAATATGAACACCTTGTTTATCTTCGATGCTGTTAAACACGTTTGTTGTACAGCAAGCTCTTTGGTTTCCATATTTTTGGAGGAAGTAGCACTGACCACAACAACACAAAACTGTCTAGTAAATATGGGATCTTAAACTACACCTCTAAAAAGACATGAGCACTTGTTCGTCTTCGTTACTGTGAAGCACATCTCATCTACTGAACAAGTGACCTCTCAAGAGACATGAGCACTTGTTCATCTTCGTTACTGTGAAGCACATCTCATCTACTGAACAAGTGCTCACAGTTCTTAAGCTATGCACTTTAGAGCTCATATTTACTGGGCAATTTTTTTCTTTTTTGGTCTATACTACCACATCCAAAACTTAGGAAACGAAAGAGGCTGCGGTTACCTGCCTTACAATCTTAGGAACAACAGCGTCCGTACATGTATTCTACTGTCAGAGATACAAGAACGACTTTCGTGAATAGCTTTCCATGATCCCTGAAAGTTTATAACACCTGTAATATTTCTGGATTTGTAGCCATCACATATATAAAAAGCTCTTCTTAGAGCAGTTGAGAGGGCAGCACTGGCAAGATGATGTAATGTGGTGTGAGGTACCGACGACAGATGGTTTGTTCGATACGGGTATCGCGAGAAAGACCGCCTAAATTGTGGTATTCCTCCGGCAGTGGTGGATGCGTCCGGAAGTTGCTCACGAAAATGATAAACTTCTGTTAATATTAGAAAAACTAAACGGTGTATTTACTTGCATTTCACGTAAAAGGATCTCTCGATCGCGGGCTATCATTCCATTATTTCAGAAGTGTTAGTTACCAAAAGAACAGTAAACAGCTGCTAAACGAAAAGATAGACAAGGCTATCTTCGGATCGCGCCTATCTTGAATGGCGGGCGATGTAGTTCGGCTGTAAGATCAGAGCTGGATTGACCGATGACCTCAGCAGTCTGGTCTCATAGGAACTTACCACCACCATCAGAGCTGGTTCGGCAGTCTCGGAAGACAGACATGTTGTCTGCCTTAGTCGGTATTGGTTAAATATTTAACCAGAAATTTCTGGTTATTTGTATATGTAATTGAGAAAAATTTGACAGTAATTACGCAAATACGTATTTCATTGTTTTGTTTTCGTGAAAGTATGAAGATTAGAAATGATTTAGGATTCATGACGTGCAATATAACTGTGCAGTTCCTTGTAGTCTACTAATAAAAAGCGAGTGGCATCCCGTATAAGCAAACAAATTGAAAATTTTGTTATTCATTCAACATCAGATCTTCTTTAAGTGCTTATTACTGCCTCAAGATAACTAATTCACTATCTTCGTGCTGTTCTCCGCACAGGGGACAACAGCTATAGGAGAATGCAGGGTGGTGAACGTTAATTAGTACTTATGCAGTCCACTCAGGGCGGAGGAAGCAAATGCGCATCTCGCGTGTACTGCAGTCTTGGTACAAATGAGATCAGCGACACGTCATCTGTGGTAACACAGAGGAGGTATGAAGGAAAGAAATTTTCGAGGGAAAGGGTTTATCACACGCACGCATATCTCACTCTCTATAATTCTTCCTTTTACAACTTTCCCTACACGGAATCAGCCTGTATGTCTTGGGCAATGAACAAATACAACAGTGGGTGTTTCTACCCATGCAGTTGTCTTCACAGCAAAAAAATAGCGAATTTCGATAGACAGTTAATACAGATTATCTGTTAACGTTGTGTGGTCTGTCCATGAGATTACGCTAGAAAACATCACTTAAAGATTCTTCACGCTGCGAGACACTGCAGTGTGCAGAGCAGAGGGAGGCAGCCAACTGCAACGTGTACGACGGCAGCAAGCAGGGGCCGGCGCAGTTAACACAACAGGACGCGTTTGAAGTGACGGCCTCAGAACACCACAGCAGCGGACAAGCATCCAGCGGTGCAGCCCACAGCTACGCACAATCAGCGTCAAAAAAATGGCTCTGAGCGCTATGGGACTTAACTTCTGAGGTCATCATTCCCCTAGAACTTAGAACTACTTAAACCTAACTAACATAAGCACATCACACACATCCATGCCCGAGGCAGGATTCGAACCTGCGACCGTAGCGATCGCGCGGTTCCAGACTGTAGGACCTAGAACCGCTCGGCTTCTCTGGCCGGCACAATCAGCGGCAGGAGGTCGAAGAAGAAAAGTAGTGTACGTGTTGCGTTTACATATAGCAAACTAAGATTTGGAATTGGAACATTAGTATTAGTAAAATGTCTGGGGAAAGGAAGTAAGATGCGCTCTCAGAAGTAAAGAAGGAGTTCAGTTCCACAGTAGTAGTGACGATCCGGTGTGTCAGATGCCAATAAAGTCAGATATGGGTTTAGTGATATGTTAAATGTAGTCACAAATAACCCAATTGCAAAATGTAAATTCAAACTTTGGTGATGAATCCGAAATAGCAAATTCGCATTGAGAATTCTGAAGTAGCCATGAATGATTTCACTGGAAATGTAGAGATACGTATTAATGATGACGGTGAAAATGTAGATTTGGGGCAAGAAATGATAATGTAAGCCCAAGATGTGTAGTACCTAGTTGAACTGAACTGATTGATTGAAATGACGATGCCAGAGAAAAAAACATATTACTAATGAGCTAACAGATGAATTAACTAAGTCGTGGTACAGCATCAACTGACACTTAACCAACTGAGGATTATGATCAGGATGTGAGGTTGATGCTGAAACTGATTTCACGAGAACAAAAGGAAACACAAAAGAAAATAGATGCTGGGGATACCAAAATAGCGAAAACAGATACGAGGTTAAAAGAAGTTAAAGCTCAACTTAGTGCCAAGTTCAGTGCTATGGAACAAAAGGCTACAAATCTTGAAACTAAAACTGAGGGATTTTGCAGGAAAATAGATTACGAAACAAAAATCAAATGGTTCAAATGGCTCTGAGCACTATGGGACTTAACATCTGAGGTCATCAGTCCCCTAGAACTTAGAACTAATTAAACCTAGCTAACCTAAGGACATCTCACACATCCATGCCCGAGGCAGGATTCGAACCTGCAACGTAGCGGTCACGCGGTTCGAGACTGAAGCACCTAGAACCACTCGGCCACAGCGTCTGGCTTATGAAATAAAATAATTAGGTAAAAAGTAGTAGTTTGTTAGTCAGTAATAAATCAAAAGGTTGACCATGAAATCAAAAAGATAAATAATAATTTGGAGGATAAAAATAGGGTGATAGAAACGAGTACTGAAATTAGTAATGTAAGACAAGAGCAAAGCAAAGCAATTAAAGCATGTCATAGTAAGCATACAGTACAATGGTATAATTTACAAAGTATGAAAAAGGACCATGAAATACTTACTCATAATATTTCACACGTAGAGTCCTCTTGTAAAGGCAACACAACTGCGATTCAGGGAAAATTCAGGGGAACAGAGCAAAAAGCACTTCCTGAGTTACAAGACAAAATAGAAAATTAAGTTACACAAAAGGTAGAAATTTGGTTCAAATGTTCAAATGTGTATTAAATCTTATGGGACTTAACTGCTAAGGTCATCAGTTCCTAAGCTGACACACTACTTAACCTAAATTATCCTAAGGACAAACACACACACTCATGTCCGAGGGATGACTCGAACTTTCGCCGGGACCAGCCGCACAGTCCATGACTGCAGCGCCCAAGACCGCTGGGCTAATCTCGCGCGGCTAGAAATTTGGTGTGGACTAGACAGAAAGAAAGATATTGTTCATGTAAATGTCTTAGCAAATCACACTAATGCGTATAGATTCCATCACTTGTCTAGTGAGGGAACTATACACTCGGTAAACGTCATTAGACAGTTTATTCCTAAGAACATGGCAGAACAACGAACAATGGAATACATGGCCAGCAAGTTAGAAGGAGAAGCACAATTATGAGGAACAAGAGGCAGTAACACATGTGTAACATATAAAGAATTTGTTCAGGCATTATTTAATCGCTGCTGGTCTTGCTGCATACAAAACAGAGCGAGAGGCGAAATATTTATGGAGAAAAGGCTTGATGGTGATAATGCCATTATGCCACAAATGGATACAAATAAGGTACTAGCAGGTCCCACACCGAATTCAATGGCGACAAGATAGTAATAAACATGGGCTTGACAGCCAACTTCTGTCAGAGGCTGATAACAAAAAATGGTCAAATGTATACTGCATTTGTCTACGGGAGATAAAGGTATCAGTTCAGTTGCAAAAAGCATCATATGGGAGTAAATTAAGAGGTTGAATTTGTGAAAGTTGTGAATGAAGTGCCTCATTCTACCACGAAAATGTCACAACAACAATTATTAGATGAAATGTCAATCAGTGGCATCAAAAAATTTTATGACTACTAAACCTCAGGGTGCAATAACGTTCATTTTTATTGCTAGGTTATTGACGATTACCAGGTGTCAGAGTTAACTGACAGTATACTTCTTCTCCTTCTTTCATTCAGAACTACATCTGCCTTCTTTAACATACTTCACTATGAAGGTTAAGATAAGTAAATTTTCTTACACTGAATGTGACAACAAACAAAAAGTTATGACACAAAAAAGTAACCCCGCAGAATAAACATCTGCATAGCACTGATGAAAAACAGACATTTACTGGAAGTATGTGGACAGGCCCGAGTATACGAAGCTTAGGATTACAGATACACCAACAAGAGAACACGGCATATTGTTACAAGGAGACACCTAAACCATATTAATGCACATAAAAATATTATAAAATATGTAGGGGAACAGTTTTTAAATATTTACAACAACGATAAATAAACTTTTATGTCCGAAAAGATTTTAAGAATAAGAAAGCAAGACGTGGCCTATTATACGCAACACAGACGAATTAATGAATAAAAATAAGCTGGAGATTCCAGAAGAAGAAGATGATGCTAAACCGGTAAGTGAATGTGACATAGTACAATAGCAGAAATTCTGGTGGCAAAAATAATGAAAATAATTAAATGTTGACTTGAGATGATGTGCAGATTGTGTCAACATAGACATATTATCACTCTTTAGTATGAATTGAAACGGCAAAGTGGTTTCCGCTGTAATGAGTTATGACGCACTGATAGGCTACGAATAGTCCTACCAATAAGGTTTATGGTAAATGGAGAGTTATGGTTATTATGCGACATAAAACTCGGCCAATTATTTACGAAGAGAGAAAGGAGGTAAATGGAGAGTTATAGGTTAGTCGACAGAAAAGTCGGCCAATAATTTACTTAGTCGGAGAAAGGAGAAGTGTGGTTATTAGGCGACATGAAAGTCGACGAATTATTTACATAGAGAGAGAAAGGAGAAGTATGGTTGTATGGTTGTTAGCGGCAGAAACGTCGGCCACCCATTTATGAAGAGTGAGGGAGGAAACGCAAAAGGCGACATGTAAGTCGGCCGTTAAGTAATATTGATGGGCGAAATTATTTCCGCTAACTATCTTTCGAAGTTCAATGGAGTAGATATGTTGTCGACGTAAGACACAACACTGACATGGAAATCTCATAAAAGACATAAACGTAACGTTTGCATACAAATGCTTCATACGAAGAGGTGACAGCACGCCTTCGTATGAACCATTTGCATAACGACTGGAATTTACGATATCCACTGGTTTTATGAAGCTATACGATAAGTTCGACTGTTTGAATAAAAGCATTTGGGACCTGAAGATGGTAAAAGAATTGCCGAAAGTGGTTGCTTTGAGAATAAAATAAAATACTTTAAAATATACGGCTGTTGATGAAGTTTATTGACATTGAACAGAAACAACTATAGAAGGCTGCAGGATGGTGAACATTAATTATAACTTATGTATTCCACTCACGTGTACTGCAATCTTAGTACAAATGTGATCAGTGACATGTCATCTGCAGTAACACAGAGGAGGTATGAAGGAGAGAAATTTTCGAGAGAAAGGGTTTATCTCATGCCCCTCTATCTCACCCTGTGTAACTCTTTCTTTTTCAACTTGCCCTACACGGAATGATCCTGTATATCTTGGGCGATGAGCTTAACTAACAAGTTTCCCACGAACTGAGGCATGTATGTTTGTTTCATGTCTTAAGACCACTCCCACTACCGATTACCGTCAGTGGATGTACATAAACTAATACCAAGAAAGGAGGACACGGAAGAACGGAAACAATGAATGATAAGCTCAATCTTCTTCGAAAACATATCACGTTCTTAAGATTTGTTTGAGATAACACTGAGAAAGTAAATGTTGAGGAAATATTGACAATACCAATGACTTAACATTTTCGAGACGGGCTAGCGTCTCACTCCGGCACTGGCCGATAGCCATTGATGTCGTATCGCCTGAAGTGCGTGTTGCACAATGACACAATTTTCTAGGTACGTTTAGTGGTATATGCGGATACTCTGTAAAAATGTGATGCAAATAGAGAAATTGAAACGTCATGCGGCTCCGTCTCAAAACGGTTAAAACAAAGTTCTTTGACGTACAGTCTGTTAAGTAAGATTGTGGTCAGATTAATCAGTAGCAAAATGTGTTTGACAACAAACCATAACATATACGTCCATCATTAATGAACAAAAGAAAAATGTAATTACCGTTAATAATACGTCCAGTCATCCGCGGCTTTGGTAATTTTCTTGGCATCTCCGTGGCATGCTTGAAACCAAATTTTCCGCGTATTGACGTGGAAGAGACCTCCATGTGCGTCGAACTAACGTTGACAGCTGTTTCAAAGTGCATTTTGCTTGGTCTTGACGCAATAACAGGAATGCGTCGAAAAAAGGTTACTAATCATTTTTCCATTTTTGGTGTCACTTTACCGATTAGGCCACGTTCTTCGAAGTCATTCACGCTTTTAACCGATAATTTATAGCGTGTTACCCACATTTGTACTAATGACTTTGATTTCCCCAAATATTTACACGCTGCAGCACGACTCATTTCGGACCTTTGGGGTAGCTGCAGAGAAACACATCCTCAAAACGCGACGTGTAAGCTGCACTCATCTCTCTTCTTGTGTATCTCAGCCAAGAATTCAAAGTAAACTGTTACATAAAGCATTAGCATGTCATTACATGAAGACAGACTTGTGAGAAATAGCTGCGCTGTAGTTGAATATTATCAAATAAGTTTAACCACATTCAGGAAAATCATGAAGAACACAGACTGCAGTTTTGATGTCATATTTCGAGAAAGGAATGTCAAAACGTAGGCTGTCTTTCCACATCTCATTAAGGAGACTAGACGAATCCAGACAACAACCGATACGTCCTTACCAAACTAGTATCTACTATCCCTTAAACGTTCCCTTTTAGGACATCTACTGCTTCAGTTGCTGAGTAGTGACTACAACTGAAAATTTTTCAGTATTCTGCATACTGTTACATGATGGCATGAAGAAACTAAATAATTAAAACAGAGGTCGTACTTAACACCTGAATTGATGATGTGTTCACGGAGTATTAACGCGGAGTATTAACGAGAAAATCTGGTAAATATCAGAGACAGCCTGCAAACAAAGTTAATGTTGCACAGTGTGATTAGTAGCTACCGGCCGATTCTGCGTGTGTGTTTGCTCGTGTAATCAGCAAAGTTACAGATATTACTGGACAGCAGTGACTGTGTGTTTGCACATTAAAAGCGGACGGCTGGTCGCTGATTTGTTTGCAGGCGCACCTGTCACGGCCTGTTTGTGGTTCCTCGGATACGGCTGCTGCTGCTGCTCCCGTTGATACGGACCAGAACGAATGGCTGCCAGCATTTTTGTGGCCGTTCTAAACTCGCGCGTGGGGAAGTCGGAACCCTGCGGTGTTTAACACACGATGAAAGAGCTACATCGAAAGGTGATAACTATTCGTTCGAAGGTCGAGTACTGGTGTAGATATTTTAAGCTATATGTCGCACGTTCAGTTTAAACTGCACATCATTACAACATATATATCTACCAGTGGATAGCTCTGTGATTCAGTCGAGATTTATTTCTTCTTCTTGACAGTAGTGCTCTCAAGCAACGCTGTTTCCTAGTAACCATCGAACGAGCTATCCCAATGTGTTTATCTGACTTAGCAGCTGTGAGTCAGCTGTTGGCTGTATATAACTTAAGAACCAAATCTTTTCTCACCAGAAAGGAGCAGCATTTTGCATAACATCTGCAAACTTCTGATTGCTACGCGTTGTTATTGCCTTTGCGTTTTGTTTTTGCATGGTGACAATGGTTGAGCTATTTGAAATAAAATCGTCGTAACTTGTGAACGGGTTGCGTTAGGACGTTCAAAGTGCACGGTTGGTCGCGAGGCATGATGGGAATTTGTATGTGCATGCGCACATGCTTTGTTTTTGTCGGCCATTTCCACGTGAAAATGTCACGGTACAGCGTGCCTGAACGTATAGCGCTTGTGAATGCTTACAACGCGAGCAATAACAGCCCAACTGCGGCTCAAAGGAAGTTTGCGACAGAGTTCAAGCTGAAGACAACCGGTACAAGTGTGCTATCAATCAAGAATTTGATTCGCAAGTTTGAGAGAACGGTTAGTGTTCGTGATATCAGTGCTGGCAGCGTCGGTCGCCCAAAAAGGATGAAAACCCCTGAAAACATCGAGAAGACACGCACTGTGTTTGAAACCAATGACAAGGAAATCGATCAGACGAGCTGAGCAACGGGTGGGAATCAACCAGGAGATGGTGCGACAATTTGTTGTTGAAGATCTGCACCTCTTCCCATACAAAATTCAAACCTATCAGCCATTGAGCCCCAGGGCCATTGAATAGCGGTTGTCTTTCGCTAACACTATTGTCCAGAGAATTGACGAACAGGACTTCGATGTGAATATGGTCTCGTTTAGTGACGAAGGCCACTTTCATTTGTATGGGTTCGTAAATAAGGAAATTCAGCGTATTTGGGAGACTGAGAATCCGCACTACACGATCGAGAAGTCTCTGCACCCACCTGTATGGTGGGCAATGTCCAGTCACGGAATAATCGCTGCGAATTTCCTTGATGGAATGGTCACTACCGAACGGAACATGGAGGTTTTGGAAGTTGATTTCATCCCTATTGTCCAAACCGACGCTGATTTCGATAAGATGTGGTTCATGCAATATGGAGCTAGCTCGACCTCATCGAAGCTAGAGAGTGATTGATGTTCTGGAGAAGCACTTTGGGGACCGTATTCTCGCTCTAGGGTACTCAGAGACCACTGGCATGCTCCTCGATTGGCCACCATATTCTCCGAATCTGGACACATGCGACTCCTTTTGTGGAGCTATATTAAAGAAAAGGTGTACAGAATAACCCCAAAACCATTGCTCAGCTGAAAACAGCATTCAGGAGGTCATCGACAGAATCGATGTCCCGACACTTTAGTAGGTCATGCAGAATTTTGCTATTCGTATGCGCCACATCATCGCCAATGATGGCAGGCATATCGAACATGTCATAACCTAAAACTGAATATCTGTAGTGACGTTTACATGTTGAATACAGTGTGTGTAGGCCGTAGTTTTGTAACTAATTTACGTTTTTTTATATTTTTCAATAATGGCCACCCCTTAGATTGATTGCAAATGATGGAGACGTTCACTTAGGCTATGGCAATTCACTTTTATAAACCATCTAGAGGCCTGTTTACACCGCTTCATACTAAAATGAAGCTATATTTAGCCACTGTAGGAACGTAATTGCTTATGAGAAATATCATATATTTTTTAAACGAACAAAGAAATAGTATAAATGCATCATTGTATTCAGTAAGCTTGTGTTGGCAGAAGAGCCAACACCGTGTTACTAGTGGAGGCCGAAATGCACACGTTTCAGCTCACGCAGGCAGGCGTGAGGAGGGAAGTACTATACTGACGTGAGGTCTGGAACATGACAAGGAATTAGAATTCAGAAAGCGGACGTAATCAATTTGATACTTAACTTTAATCCATTAATGATGAACGTCGCTCTTGACGGTACATGATTCACAATATTATCTGTTCAGAATACATTCATAGTAACGGAATATGGTGCCTTGCCAGGTCGTAGCAAATGACGTAGCTGAAGGCTATGCTAAACTGTCGTCTCTGCAAATGAGAGCGTATGTAGACAGTGAACTATCGCTAGCAAAGTCGGCTTTACAACTGAGGCGAGTGCTAGGCAGTCTAGACTAGACGTGCCGTGTGGTCTGCAATCACTGATAGTGGCGAAACGCGGGTCCGACGTATACTAACGGACCGCGGTCGATTTAAAGGCTACTACCTAGCAAGTGTGGTGTCTGGCGTTGACACCACAAAGAGCGCTAAGCTATTGGTTTCCTCAGCATCCTACATTCGTTTAAAATAAAAGGGAATATCATAGGCAGAAAAAAATGCGAACTCTTACGACCTGCCTCCTTCGACGTAACGTGATACAGTTTCTACACAGCTATTGCCATATTACGTCGACCCTGGCTGAAACCGAAGGAAGAGCATATTTGGTGAATTTAATTGTTGACGTTAAGGCACAACAAAGAGATAGCAGCAGCCAATATGATTTTCAGCACAGGTATGGAACACCGATTACTGGAAATAATTAATGTTGTTTTATCTCGTAAGTTATCAGCGATATTTCTATCACTCACATTTACAGAGGCGTGTAGGCAGTGAAACGACTCTGACCTAAGTATCCATAAATACAACTAAAAGATGTTTCCAATAATATTTCACATAGATTATGAATATATTAGAATGTGATAGCTCGGACCATTGAGACGTAGTTAATTAATAGAAATTTACTCTTGAGTGTTGAAACAGCAGAAAAGCAAACAATCTAATGACGTACTCGAGGGGGCAAGTAAATGGAATGGAAATATATCAGTACCAATTTTATTGTCACATTATATTTACAACCACGTTTAAACAACGTCTCTAATATTATTAAAATTACAAGTATAGCATTATCCAAGCTAGTTAGACCATAACATTTCAGACTAGAAAAAGAATTAAAATTGTATTTAAAGAAATAATATTTTATTACATTGAACACATCACCAGATCCTTTCAGGGCGACTTGAATAGGTACAGCAATTCACTTACAGCTTTGCGCCATACTTTTACAACTGGAGAGGTTAGGTTCTTCGATGCTACTAGTGGGGATATCTTTGAGGGGGGGGGGGCTATCATGGCCCTCCAGTTCAATCCTTTATTCCGCAGAGGGTCTCCATTATCTTTTCCACTTCTTCCTCAGCCTGCTTGCTTTGTTCTCTGAAAACAAATCCACTTAAATTTTCAATTTCGGCACTTCTTTGATTATTTCTGTCCAAGACTTGGATTTGACTACCTGCTGCAAATTTTAACTTTTGTTCTCTACATCTTCTGTAGCCTCTAAAAGTACTTCAGTCATCTCTATTTATAATCTTCCGTGTCATCATCAGTTTCATTTGTTGTTCCTCGTAACTCATCCACTAGCTCTTTTTCATTTGTTGTTAAAACTGCCCTCATTGCTCTTTGAAGCAAGTGCCAGTTTTAACTAAATATTACTTTCATTTCTCCACCACCGGCTGCAATTAGAATTTGATCTTACACAGCTCGCTATTAATTCGGATTTTGATTCAGATGTAATCTCGCCTCATTAAGGTTTGAGAACATAATCGGTACTAAAAGTACATAAAGACATCTTCTCTGCCGTTTTTCACGTCCTTGTTTGACTTAATCCTGTGTTCCATTTGTAATTCCATATTCATTATTTCTACCACATGTGCCTTCTATAACTTGGAAGCTAGACATGCTTTGTACTTCATTAATTGTCGTTATGAATAATTGGTGCACAATTCTTAACTGTCCCTTTTCCCAGCACTACACCATTAAATGCTGAACCTCTCCTCCTTCTACTGCAGATTCAGAACTCTCGACAGATAGATTATCAACCTACGAATGGATCCAGCATCTCTCCGGTCAAAGTATGCCCTTCGAATTTACACGAAACAGTCAGACTGCTGAAACTGAAAACAGACAAACTGTTGAATTTCAGTGCAGAAGTGATCGTCTCAGAACTAGAGTCCTTGATTACCTCACATCTCAAACAAACCTCTCTCCACTCCATGGAGTTTGGGCTGTTCTCATTGACCAGCTTAAGTTTGCCAACCGCATCGCTTTTTGTAAACCATCTTTTCATCGGTAGAGGTTTATGTTTCATATCCCTAAACATCTGTTGCTGGCACATTTCCCTTTTCTCCTATCAGGTTGGGAGATGGAACACACGTATTATAAATTTCCCACTCTCAAACTCATCTTAAAAGTGAGCTGACGTTGTTCGTTAAGCATCCTACTGGGTTGCGTTGCGAAATATAGTGTCTATCGAAAGGGTCCGCATACTGCCAATACGTTATTACGTTTCACGTAACATACAAGTGCACAGGTCGGTTGAATGAGATGAGTGTAGACGGAATGCCGAGAATATAGACATGGTCCAACAGCGGGAATTTTCTTGTGTTACCGTGATAAAATACCTCTTTACAGAGTGGTCTGGCAAACGCTGTCAGCCACGACCAGGGGACTAAGTACTGTGCCACTGTGGCGTGTACCCGATGGCCAGTCAACGATGCTATTGAGGATAACATTCATCTCACTATATTCTTGCAATCACCACATGCAATATCGACAGGCACCATATTTGTTTTGGCATATTTAGCTGTTCTGTGCTATAACTTGCAATAGGCCGTTTCAAGGCAAGTGCGCATTCAAAACGTATCAAACACGTCACCCTATCATTAAATATTAGTTAATAGCGGATCAGTGATATAGGCCTTCAAGAGAAACAACAACAACCAAGACGTGAGACAAATATCACAAGAATAAGCTCAACTTCGCATCTCTGCACAAGCTAATATTTTTTTTCATCTTGTTGTTATTAAAGACCTGTAGGACTTTCTTGCGAATTTATGCAAGTATGTTCTGAAATATAAGAAGTTATTTAACATTTAAGTCTGATTAGAGAATGAAGTGTGAAATAAATATTTGCCTGTTTATTTCCGATTATGTCCGAGTATGCGGTTAGGCAGGAACCTAACAAGACAGCTTTAATTGCTGCGACCGAAACGAGCACCAACAGTATTCACATTCTTCCTTTTGACAAATATTCGGTTCTTTATTTCTGGATATGTGGTGATTTCCGAGTGTGTGATTAGACAAGAACCTCATCGGTCAGATTAAATCGCTGCAAGTGAAACGATGAGCAGTAACGTGTATCTGACGGGTGCAACAGTGATCACATAGGCTAGTGTCAGTGACAGTATATGTTGCCCATAGTTTAACTATCTTTACAAAAGCTATTCTGCCTTTTGGTTCCATATTGTCTGATTACGGTTAATAACTAGGTGTGTGGTTTGAGAATGAGTATGTCAGCCCGAAACCGGTAAAAATAATTGTACAAAAAAAAAACTGTATATCAATACAACTGAGGTTAACGTCGGAATTGTAAAACCAGTTTTTTTTTATGCAAAGCGCACTTTAAATAGCAATCTAGGTATTTCTGGAAGAAGTATGCATTTCCAAGATATGTTTTGAAAATATAAATTGTTAAAAATCAAGAAATAATAGTACTTGTGTTAGCCATGTATCGGTCAAAACTTATGAAGCGCATTGTATCAAGTATTTACCATATTAATCATGTTTTGGTAAATTAAATTAAAATTTGTAACCCAGTAACATAGCGTTGGCTGAGCGACAAGACACCAGTGGGCAATCACGAGTAACGTAAGGTGCTGATTTTCAAAACCAAAGCCGCTACCTGTGTGGTAACAAATTTGCTTGAAGTCTGGCTCTTCAAATATGTGCTATCGAGAATTTTGCAGTGCCTATCAGGCTGTATACCATTTTGTGCTTTACAGTAGCATCATCAGTTTGCGTGTAATAATGAAATCTTTCTCTGTCATCAATGTGTATACAATGATGAACCAAAGCATTACGGCCGCCTGGTTAACAGCATGCTTGTCCACCTTTGGAACGCAATACAGCAGCGATTGTGAATGGCATAGGTTCTACAAGTCGTTGGTGGTTTTGTAGAGGTGTGTGGCACCAAAAGTCTACGCACAAGACACGAAATTTCCGTAAACCACTGAAGGCGCCTTAAGGGCATGTGTTCAAAGAGTTCAAGTTACGTGAATTTGATGGCCAAGATATCAATGTGGTTTCACTATAATGCTACTCAATCACCAACGTGGGTTTATAACTCAGTCAAGAAGACCAGAAAAGATCGATTAGGGGAAAAATCTTGTAGTCGCAAAATTACACAGTACTAGCAGGGAGAGACCTGATAAATATTAAAAATCCTGATGGGTAGAGTGCGAGCTTCTGGGGAGAGGCGTTTAAAGGACACTTTTTAATGTTTTTCTCGAATAACTCGAAAACAATTGCTCCTAGAGAAAATATTTTCTGTTTACAACGACACATTAGTATTTTTTCTTGCTTTTTCTGTGCTAATATGATTACTTTCGTAAAAATGCTGAACTGATTGTACACTGAGCAGTTAATTACGAAGAAAAGAATCTTATTTGTAAAACAAATCCGGTCTGATTCAAAAGGAGTTTATGCCTTTGAAATGATGTATATCATTTTTCTGTCTTTCTTGTTATGTCACTTCCATCGATACCTTCCCTCCTCCTAGCCTTGCTGTATTAAGATGTATGTGTCGTAAACGTATTGGTGGGAATAATTACCTATGTTGTGCCAGCAATGGCTCCTGTTTTATTATTTCATAAGATTAATCTCTCTCATATTTTATTAACAGACAAATGAGTGGGAAATGGGATGAGCGTTTACACATCGCAATAACCGGCTTGGGCGAAGTTTGAATAGCCGCCATTGTGGACATCTCACCGAGATAACTACGAATTTTACTAATTGTTTAGAACCTGCTCTTCATATCATTAAAAGTAAATCCGGCTGCGTAGTGCGTATTAAATTGTCTCACTTGAAACATTCCAAATACACACGGTTGCGACAGTACGACGCCAAGCCGGTTATCCTGAGAAAATGATTTTTTGTGACCTGACATTTTAAATCTGTAGACCTTCTGTCAGTTTAACACGCCCTGTTCTTATTAAGGTGAGTTAAACTGGCGACCGTTCGTACGACTTTGTAAATAAATCATTATTAAGCAGTATGTGTAACTTTACTTCAAAATATGTATGTTTTAATAATTGTTTCTTTTATATGTAATCCAACTAGACGTTCACATAATTATCGAAAGGCTCATAAAAACTGAAAATGGAATGACATTTATCTGAAACTAGCAAATCATTAGAAAAGTGTAGAAGATAAGGAAATCCCATGAAGCAATGAGAATTGGCAAAAATTTTTGAACACCTCATTGTTAACGGCTGCACCATAAGGTAAGACAATACCCCACTCATCCTGCCCAGTTCTGCTTTCTGTAGCTATGAATTTTTTTGTTTCAAGCTTTAAAAGTAGAAAATTTAGTAAACATTAAAACTTATGAAGACTAAGTAATTATAGCGTACCTTGTAAAAGAAGGTCACAAGATAGTGAATTTTTGTTATTAGGCGCACGCAACTTGTACTAGTGATTAGGGTTTGTTTTACACAGATGTATCTTAATGATGGAGAGCTTCGCGCAAAGGCCATAATTATGTGAATAGTTCACAACTTTGGTGTAGCACGATAAGTAATAGATTCGTCGAATTGTATTGTTTGGTAATATAATGATAACCCGTTCAGTAATCTAGAACGATAGCTTCTTTATATACGGAAACAGTTTAATGAGGTACCAGAACGTGAATTCCCTACTGGAAATTTAAATAATAGATTAGCTGCGACGAACGAAATAACATTCCGGGCTACAGATGAGAATATTGCTGAACCTGTTGTAAGAGGCATGCGATGTATGCGCTGCCTGCAACAGGCAAGGCATAGGAGAGTCTCTGACCAGAGAGTAGTATGTAGTTAGTTGTTGCTTGTCGCTAGTCGGCAGTAGTCTTCAGTAGTCTGCGTGAGTCGGTAGCAGTCTGCGCGTGTCTGCGCGTGTCTGCGGTCTGCTCAGGTCGGGACTCTGGAGTATGAGTATTATTGTTTAAGGTAAAGAAGCAGCCTTGCGCATATCTAGTAATATATGTGAACTGTCATCCAATTTCTTTCAAAAAATGCCCCAATAATAATTTTTATAATATAAAGTAATTTTTTTTAAGAAAAAGCATTCATTTCAATTTAAAGATTTTATCCAATGAATAATTAATTCCTTTCACGAGTCACAAAGCATAGGCCAGCATTGCACGGAGCTGTGCCGAAAATTTTTTATGTAAGAGCAGATATATTCGCAGTTTTTATTGAGGTAAGAATTTTTTTTTTTATTCAGAGTACAGGGTCGTGGCGCAGCGCTGCTGTCGTCATAAAATTTACCAGGTTACTGAATTTTTTTTTATTATTTTGGTATTTAGGAATTTTTCTGTCTCGAACTTAACATTCAATGAGAAAAGAATTTTTGTGGGTACAGTAAATGTGAATGCATTTCTGCACAGAGATAATAAATGAGAGCCAATTTTGTTCAGAGGTTACAATATTTAAAATTCATTTAATTATTATTTCCGTGGGGAGTTTATTCATGGTTCATTTTCATTTCTTTTAAATTTTTGTGGGGAGGTTACACTTGGCGACATCCGGCCAGGATCGTATTTCTTTGTGAATCTTCTGATAAGCAGTCGTATATCTGCTCTTATTTACTTAAATGCAGTTTGCATATGGGGCGCAACGCATTTACTAATTTGTCACTGTTGCTTTGACAGATCATCGGCAATTTATTGCTCTTTGTTGTAATTGTTTGTTCTATTTTGCTTTGTTTTTGCTTCATTTGTGCTTAATTTTGATTTGTGAAAATGCCGCGAAAAGTTGTTAACATTACATCGCGATGTACAGTGAGTGAAATAGCCGACTCGAATAGCTTGACCGATAATATTTGCGACACTCAGTGTAATGATGATAATCCCCTAATTGCAGACAATCAGTGCGTACCGACCACTAGTAATGATTCTAATGCTAATGAGGAAAAACAAATTCAATTGTGTCCTCTTTTAATTTAACAATTGACGACGCGGCGCGTTCCGATACAATGAACGCTGCCCAGTTCGACACACCCGATTTGCAAAATTTGAATTGTGAACAGATAAATTTTTCTAACGAAAATGAACAGTGTACTCAAAGTACGACAGATTTATTTGATTCCGATTTAGTGACCAACATTGCACATCCGATTGGTAAACCTTTTCAAGAATTACAGAATACCAAATGGTTACACAAAACGTGATAATTGCAGATACACCATCACACAGCACAGAGAATAGCGTTTCTAATTTTGGCTTGGATCAAATTATGGCATTGTTGCTACAAATTAATGAACATAATAAAAAACAAGACGACAATTACAAACAACTTAGTGAAAGTCTCAAACAGCGGAATGAAAATTTCGACAACCATTTCAAACAACTTAATGAACTAATTAATGAAAGTTTCGGACAGTGGAAAGAAATATTAAACAACAATTTCAAACAGTTGAATGAAAGTTTCAAACAGTCGAATGAAAAACACGACAACTTTAACGAACAGAACAAACAACTTAATGAACAGATTACAGCCGTTACCGTGCAACGCCATGATACTAAAGAACAATCACGTGACGAAATTGAGGCTTGTGCTAGGAACAGTAGTGAAGAAATTAGATCTGTTGGACAAGAATTAAGTAATACAGATGCAGCGACAACAGAATCACTTAGAGATGAAATTAATGCAGTCACTGAACAATGTTCAGAAAACGCAACACAGATACGCGACGAGTTTAATTTAAAGTCACCAGAACTTTCACGCACTCTGGATATGGAAGTCGATAAGAAATTAGAACAACAGATCAGCCAAATTGACGAACGTATTAATGTGACAGAAATGAAAAATGTTTCAGTCACTAACACGTCACAGCATACGCCAAATTCCGAACATTTGACACACTCACACAGCCAGTGTAACTTAGGTAATTTACAGAGACTACGTGACTTAGGCTACGAAGTGACACAGACAAACAGATTCTCACACAAACCTGAACCTGTTCACAAATTCAGAGACGATAACGTCGATTACAAGCAATTTTTATCCGTAAAAAAATCTAAGGTATCTAAAAATGACAGAGCACAGGTATACGCTTTGAACTGGATACGTCGATTTATTTTTGTACTTTCACCACCATTGTCTGTAATGCTGAAACTAGAATTGGCATGGATACAGCAATCTGCTTTCGAACTTTCACCGGCATTGCCTGTAACGCAGAAACTAAAATTTATTTGTAGCGCGTAATTGACCTCAGGGGATTCATTACGCTTTAATGAATATGTGCCGTAGCGTGCACAGGGCCCCGAGCGGTAGTAGTGCTATTTCATCTTTAGTTTTCTGCACTGCTGCCTTCTCTTTTACTATCCTTTATATATATCAAAACAGCTCTTTAACTATCGATCCATCTAGGATTAAGAAAGAGTAAAGAAAACCTGATAAGACAAGTTTTACCGAAAGTGACAGTTTTCATTAGACGCTCTAGAAATGACAACCACGAGAACTTTAATAACAGACAAAATTTTAATCATCAGTTTGTACAAGATTTTCAGCAGTCGCAAACACATTTTGGTAACAACAGAGGTTTTTCACCGTAATAGCAACAAAACCAGCCGGTTGGTATACCTAACCAACAATGTAGTCTGCAAGGTCAACCAAGCTTTAATGTTTCGCCGCCTACGCGTATAGCGTCAGCTCCAACAAATAGTAACGCACAGCAACAAGGAAACACACCATTTCAGAAAACACACCATTTCAATTCTTATCGCAATGCACCATATAGAAATGACTATCATGACAGACGTAAAAGTAATGAGCACAATTTTCAGCGTACGTTTAACAACAGTCGGTCTTATCAGCAGCAGAATCATCCACAACAACAGATTATCATGAATGAACCAGACAGTAGATATCATCCCGAACGTAATACGTCAGGACGAAATAACAGAACAGTACAAATAGTTGAAATGCCACAGCATCCTCCCGCAAATAACAGCATGTCAGAAAGAATTTGAATAGATACAGTACAGGTTGCATCTTCCAGCAACGTAAGCAATACTTCAGATACACAGAATCTTGTTCACGAAAATGTTATTTGAAACATGCCTTGTTGAATGAACCACTTTTATCGCACCCATATCTTACTAGAAACTTTTCCTTTGCCACCGACAGTTCTAACACCGCTTTAGGCGTACACATTTTTCAGAAAATTGAAGAAGATGGCACTACAGTAATTAAAAACATCGCTTTTGCGAGTCGCATTCTGTCACCTGCTGAACGCAATTATTCTGTTACAGAACTTGAAACACTATGTGTTGCATGGGCATTTACGAGATTTCGGCATTTTCTTTATGGAAGACATACGACCGTTTACACAGATCATAGAGCGATACAGTTTTTACTTTCCGCTAAATTTACACACGACAGATTAAGTAGATGGAAACTTTATTTGCAGGAATTTAATTTTACAATTGTTCACATTCCCGGTACACAAAATATTATAGCAGACGCACTATCCCGTTCTCTCAGCAACAATCAGCAAGACATCACAACCAACTTCTGCAAAGCAAATTTCAGCGTCATGTACATTCAACAAGTTGCATTTGAAAATTTCATTTCGTCGTCATTACAAGACATAGCACAAGAGCAGAGTAAAGACAACGTATAGAAAGAAATTAAACACCTTTGGCAAGATAGGAATAATGTTACCATTAGAAACCATTACACTGTATGCAATAACATTCTGTTTCGCTGCTCTCACCCTGACAGCAACAATTGGTTATTATGCATTCCTGACGAACTTGTTAACAAATTAATCTGGTATACTCATTTAAGTTACGCCATTACGGAGCCAGAAAATGTTGTCTTATACTGAGACAGAACTGTTTTTTACCAACATGGAGAAACGTATTCGACGAGTTTCAGCGTCATGTAAAATCTGCCAGAAAGCTAAGTCAGATACGACTTCACATATTCCTCCATTACATCCCATTGTACCTGTTAAATTGAGACACATGGCCGCTGTAGACATTTTTGGTCCAATTCCCAGAACTAATAGAGGTTTTTGCTACATCTTTGTCACTGTCGAACTCACTTCAAAATTTGTTACCTTCACTCCGTTACGTAAAGCTACTGCTAAAACTGTTTCGAAAGCGTTTATAAAACATGTTTTAATTCATGTAGGGCATGTATTGAAAGTAATTTCCGACAATGGATCACAGTTTCGATCTGCTATATGGACACGTATGTTGCGAGCTAGAAACATTTCTCCGATCTATACATCCAGGTACCATGCTTCTTCGAACCCTTGTGAACGACTAATGAAAGAAATTGGTAAACTGTGTAGAATATACTGCCATAAAAACATATTGATTGGGACACACACATACTCTCATGCCAGGATGTAATTAATTCCGTACCAAATGAATCTACTATGCTATCTCCGTCTGTTATACTGAAAAATGTTGAACCACCTAACAAAATTAAAGAATTAGTAACCTTTCCTACATCTCGTCGACTACGACGCCATGAAATAATTGACATTGCGCTGAACAACATCAAACGTGCCGCAGAGCGCCGGAGAAGACAGCAAAAACAGTTTTGTACACGCCGTGACTTTCACATTGGACAGAAGATATTAGTACGCACACATTATTTATCTAATAGAGGAAAAAGTACGTATAGTAAATTTGAGCTTCTATATGCAGGTCCATATCGATTTCGCAGCATTCCTCACCCAAATGTAGTACACGTCGAAACTCTGAGAACTAGAAAAACAAAAGGCAATTAACATGTCTCCAACATCAAACCCTTTATTGAATGAACATACTTCATGATTTATCACACTGTAATGCCATTTCCTGATTTTCTTTTTATGACCACTTATGCAATTGTATTTATGTGACTACTTACTGATGATTATCGTATTTTTTCTTGGCAAGTGCCCGGCAAGGTAAGGTTAGCAGGTCGCTTTTCTTGTCGTTACACATCAGACCGTGCACACTTTTCCAGATAAACTTACATATTTTATGACTCATTAAGCGATTCTATCTAGGGACATATTAATTTTATCAAATTCTTTCTCCATTAAAGTCTTCAACTCTCGCCTCTATCAACTACACAACATACAAGCTGAACAAAGAGCGGCATTTCTTGTTGTTACACATCAGACCGTGCACATTTTCCATTTTTCATGTATGTATGAATGTTTTACTGTTTTGTTTGTGTGCACTATGAATGTCTTTGACATTTTGCCTTATGATATCTCAACATCGTGACTATTTTACATTTTTTTTTTTTTGCTGCTACATTGTGATACTCTGTGTACATTTTTGCATCTGAACACTGTCTATGTTTTTTGACATATTACGTTTTCTGTCATGCTATGCTGTATGCTCAATTATATCACTAAAAACCAGCTTTTATTTAATGGGTATATGATTTAAATGCAAGACATTAATCATTGTTCATCATTTTCAGAAATAAATAACATGAAAAAGAAATAAATTAAACAGAAATGGGAATTTCACCTTCAGAATGAACGAAAGAAGATGCAATACCTCGTCACGAAGAGTAAATGGATCAGAATTAACAAGCATTAACAAGAATATACTATACACATCATACGATAGCAGTCTTAACTAATTTTTTCTTTCAGAATACCAGGCGATTGATGCAGATTGTCAGACAGAACTACACATCTTAGTTTTAGTGATGAAATATGCTAGAAATAAGGAACTCTACACTATGAATAGTTGTATAATGAAGTGACTTTTTTTGCAGATGAATAGTGATGCAGAATATGCTGATATGGATAATGAAGTTTTTCTTTACAGGTGATGATAATAATGGAATTATGGTGATATGGATAATGAAGTTTTTCTTTGCAGATGGTGATAGTAATGATAATGAAGTTTTTCTTTGCAGATGAAGATAATGTTGAAGTTTATGTATTTATGCTATGTAGTTATTTAAGTATTTGTTGCGGTTCGTCTTGACAGTATGTCTTATGTCGCATGGTATGATGACTGAAGGTTTTGGAAAGGACAGCTAGAGAACATATATATTTTTTACACATTTCATTACCTGTTAATTCGAAGTTCACTACTTTTCAGCATAATATGCGTTTCTTCTTTCAGCTTAATAATCCATTTTGTTTTTTTCCAGAAGAAGCTATTTATGAAATGAATGTGCTATAAGCAGTTGGTCATTAAACCTGTGTCATTCATGAATGTGATCACATATACTCTATTTGTTTCATAAACTTGCTACAGCTGACTCATGACGAATGACGTTACACATCTTCATTTGCAGCAATGAGTCAAATGCAAATATTATTATGCCCCAGCAATTAACTATCGATCCCAACACAATGCATTGCTAGCACAAAAAAAATGTATTACCAGTCCCAAATAATGCTACCAATTTAAAAGAGTTGTGAGTAATACTGAATGATGTTTTCTAATCACAGACTTTGAGTAATAGCTACAGTATGTTACATTTTTAAATATGTCATATGTCACTTAAATGATGAGTTCTGAGTAATAGTGAATGATATTTTGTAATAATGCATGCATGCTCTACACTCTTTAACTCCTGTTTTGACTGATGACTTCTGATGGTTTGTAACTGGCCAATGAGTGCCAACAATTATTTTTAAATATGTCACAAATCACTTAAATGAAGAAAAATGTTTTGTAATACTCAATACTTGCTGACCAATGAATGCCACTGTTTCTTATATTTTAAATTTGTATTATGTCACTTTTATGCTATATATATGAATACTAGTAGCTTGATGCTACACTCATTAGCTCCTGTTTTGAATGGTGACTTCTGATGATTTTTAACTGGGCCACTATGTGCCAATAATTATTTTTAAATATGTCGTATGTCACTTGAATAATTAAAAATGTTTTGTAATACTCAATACTTGCTGGCCAACGAATGCCACTGTTTCTCATATTTTAAATTTGTATTATGTTACTTTTATGCTATATATATGAATACTAGTAGCTTGATGCTACACTCATTAGCTCCTGTTTTGAATTATGACTTCTGATGGTTTGTAACTGGTCAATGAGTGCCAATGTTCTCTGTAAATAGATAACGTATGAACATTATTCTGTAATACTTCATACATGGTACAGAATTGTTCAGTAACTGGGCGATGAGTGCCTCCAATTAATCAAATCAGTTGATAGACTAGTAATTATCAATGATGACTAGCATAAGACTTAAAGTCCTTCACCTTCTGATCTAATTACCAGAAATTACTGTAATATCCGTTTGTCCTGTCTATCCTCATGTTCATGGAGCACTATATTTGGTTTTTGCACTAATTCTACGCTGGTGTACCTTACAAGAACGTGGTGTTGACACGACATGCTGTCCAGCACCTTGAGCGATGGAGATGTTATTATAGTCCCACTGTTTGGTGTACCTAATGTACTACCAAAATGATAACGTGGAATATTACTACGACATTTCAGTTTCTTGGCTACAGTGATTAATACTTCAGGGAAAAGAACTTCAGATTGTCTCACTTGGTGTTGTGCTTCTGCAGAAAGATATGGACTTTCAGTGCAGCTGCGTGCAACCTAATGTGCTACAACAATGATGCAATCCTTCCCTTTCCTATTCTAGTTCTTGTAAAATAGTAAAAAAAGCTACAGTGCGTGTGCACTTTGTGTCATTTGTTAATATGATTTGTACTCATTGCCTATACATTTTGTGATTTCCTGATATGTTCTGTACTACAGTGCGTGTGCACTTTTGCCATTTGTTAATATGTTTTGTACTCATTGTGTATACATTTTCTCATTGCTTGATATGTTCTGTACTCAGTGCATGTGCACTATATTTTATTTCATGTTCTGCGCTTATATATATGTTTATATTCTGTGATTGTAAACTTAGTTAATTAAGAAAAATTTGTTGCTCATGGCAAGTCCAATTGACTCACCATTGCTGCCAAATTTTTGCCCCCCTAGTGGAGGGTTATGTAAGAGGTATGCGATTTATGCGCTGCCTGCAATAGGCAAGGCATAGGAGAGTCTCCGACCAGAGAGCTGTATGTAGTTAGTTGTTGCTGGTCGCTAGTCGGCAGTAGTCTTCAGTAGTCTGTGTGAGT
The DNA here is from genome assembly GCF_021461385.2 of Schistocerca piceifrons. Lineage (NCBI taxonomy): Eukaryota > Metazoa > Arthropoda > Insecta > Orthoptera > Acrididae > Schistocerca > Schistocerca piceifrons. The sequence goes on along the minus strand of NC_060149.1, from coordinate 860,111,335 downwards.
CGGTAGTAGTCTGCGCGTGTCTGCGGTCTGCTCTGGTCGGGACTCTGGAGGATGAGTATTATTGTTTAAGGTAAAGAAGCAGCCTTGCGCATATCTAGTAATATATGTGAACTGTCATCCAATTTCTTTCAAAAAATGCCCCAATAATAATTTTTATAATATAAAGTAATTTTTTTTAAGAAAAAGCATTCATTTCAATTTAAAGATTTTATCCAATGAATAATTAATTCCTTTCACGAGTCACAAAGCATAGGCCAGCATTGCACGGAGCTGTGCCGAAATTTTTTTATGTAAGAGCAGATATATTTGCAGTTTTTATTGAGGTAAGAATTTTTTTGTTTATTAAGAGTACAAGGCCGTGGCGCAGCGCTGCTGTCGTCATAAAATTTACCAAGTTACTGAATTTTTTTTATTATTTTGGTGTTTAGGAATTTTTCTGTCTCGAACTTAACATTCAATGAGAAAAGAATTTTTGTGGTTATAGTAAATGTGAATGCATTTCTGCACGGAGATAATAAATGAGAGCCAGTTTTGTTCAGAGGTTACGATATTTAAAATTCATTTAATTATTATTTCAGGGGGGGGTTTATTCATGGTTCATTTTCATATTTTTTAAATTTTTGTGGGGAGGTTACACTGTTCTTGTGGGAACAGAACCAGTTATGTTAATTTTAAGAAAACTAGAGACTATGGTCGATGATTTTATCATTACGAAACAACAACCAAATAATTTGACTAATCACGTAGTAGAAAAATTAAAACAGAGGTTGCTAGTCACGTGACCAACCAGTTGCGAGGTGATCTACAAATTATTGTGAGTGAGATTACAGTCTTGATAAACACCATTATAGGTATCCCAGCATCCGTGCATAAACTGAGTGACAATCTTATTACTTTACAAGCATAGCAAGAACTAGTAACTCAACCAGATGATGCCTCCACTGATCACTAAAATAAATTAGATTCATTTTTAAAGGAAAAGTACGAACAAGCTACTGAAAGAATAAAATCAGGTTAACAGAAAGCTATGCAGCAAAGTATTACCAAAGAATACTTTAGCACAAGCTGTTAAAGATGACTTGGGTCACACACATAAAGTTTTAACATAAGATTTGCCTAAATGACAAAAAATGTCCAAAATCACTTTACAGATCAGACAGGTAACACAGACAAAGGATTAAACGCAATAAAAGGACAATTTAGGAGTGACATGCCCCAGGCAGATAAGGTAACAGAGACCTGTGATGATTCCCATAGTCCACTGCCTAATGGAAATGAGATGCATTGTAGTAATCTGTTGCCCCAAAGCCATACTAGTTAAAGTATGGAGACAGAGCCATCTTCATCTGTTATTATGCCAGATAAAGGTCATCAGATTCAAAAAATGTTCAGATGTGTGTGAAATCTTATAAGACTTCACTGCTAAGGTCATCAGTCCATAAGCTTACACGCTACTTAACCTAAATTATCCTAAGGATAAACACAGCCACCCATGCCCGAGGGAGGACTCGAACCTCCACCGGGACCAGCCACACAGTCAATAACCGCACCGCCTTAGACCGCTTAATTTTTTAAATTCTTTTTTAATCTCGTTTTGGTCGGTTTTTTTTTTTTTTCGGAGGGCAGCTAACCTTCTGACCGAACACGCTGAGCTACCCTGCCGGCAAACCGATCGGCTAATCCTGGGTGGCTTCAGATTCAACTGTTCTTCATATTTATGACAAACACTGATAATAAGAATGACAGAAATTACAATAAAGCCAAGTACATACAGTACAGCACAAGGCAGGGCCGCTTCAGCCTTCGAGCGCAGTGTCAGGGGCACAGTTTAAGGCGCCAGTGCCACACAGCTGACTCGTGGCATACAGACGTTGCTCTCGTCTAGGGTGACCATACGTCCCGATTAATCAGGATTGTCCCGTTTTTTGAGGCTCAAAAATTTGTCCCGACTTTTTTTTAAAACAAGCAATTTGTCCCGATTTTCAAGGATTATTTTCAGACATTTACAAAGTGGTCAAAATATTTTCTGAGTGTCGATTTTATAAACTATCAATTGAAACTGACATTCCGTACGTTGGTATCCCCTGATAATGTACACCTTAAGCACTATAATTGTTGCGTACTCTTATTTTCTTTGCTTTTGCCTGCCATTGTTGTCAGCACTCAGTATCAGCTTCGTGAAATGCTAGCACGTCGTGGCGATGCCGAAACGAAAATCAAAGTTTTCGGAATAGCTTCAGAGGAAATTTCCTTGCTTCACTGCTACAGAATGACTGTTCAGCAAAATGTAACGTATGTAACTGTGCTTTATCTGTGTCTCATGGTGGTGCTGCAGATCTCAAGCATCATATGGAATCAGAGAAACACAGGAAGAATCTTCGATCGGCAGGTTCCTCGCAAAAAAATGACGAGATATTTTGTAACTTCAAATACACAGGAACAGAAAAACGTAGCTGCAGCAGAAGGAACCCTGTCATTCCATGTTGTTAAACACCACCAAATCTATCGTTCTAATGACTGCAGTGTTCAACTAAACAAAAAATTTTCCTGATTCTAAGATTGCAGAATATGTTTCGTGTGGAAGAATAAAGTGTGAAGCAATTATCAACAATGCTATAGCTCCGCATTCCCAGAAACAGGTAATAGCTGCTGTAAACAGTGAAAAATACTTTTCAATATCTACTGATGCTAGCAACCATTGGCGTCAGAAATTTTTTCCTGTGATAGTTCAGTATTTTTCTGTAAGTGAGGGTGGACTGCAGACGAAATTGCTTGATCTTGATGAATTGCAGAACGAAAAGTCCGAAACAATTTCCAATTATCATTCTCATGTTATACAGTCATTCAGTATCATCTCAAACTGTGTTGCATTTGGTGCAGACAATACTAACTGTAATTTTGCGGGGTTAATGAAGAAAGAGGGTAACAATGTTTTCCACATCTGAAAGAAAAATGAAAAAACTCTAACATTGTTGGCATAGGTTGTCCAGCACATGTTGTTCATAACACACTTCAAAGTGCTTGTGATGTTTTACCTGCTGACATTGACTGCATTGTCATGAAGTTGTATTACCATTTTCATATTTTTTCTATTCGTGTTGCAGAACTCACTGAATACTGTGAAATTGTTGGTGTCACTTACAAAAATTTACTTTCCTTTTCCTAAACAAGGTGGCTTTCATTGTTGCCAGCCATAGAAAGGATCTTGAAAATGTATGAACCTTTGAAATCTTACTTTTTGTCACAGTCCAAGTCAAAGTGCCCTGCAATCTTAAAGAGTTTTTTCAGTGTTCCTATAAATGAATGCTATTTACTTTTTGTACATTCACAAATGAGTGTTTTCCAACAATCCATTCTGAGCATTGAGAAACAGAATAATTCCATATGTGATGTATTAGCAGTCTTAAATAAAGCTTTGACAAGTCTAAATTCAAGGAAACATGAACATTTTGTACCACTAAGTGTAAAAAAACTGCTGAATGATTGTGATGACCAGTCTGTTAAGAAATTTCACATAGCAGTATCAACGTTTTATGATAATTCAGTAGACTATTTATCCTCATGGTTACAGGGAATAGCTGAGTTTTCTGTATTCTCGTGGATGATGCTCACAGAAACACCAGAATGATCATTAGTTGAAAATACTTTAATGTAGCTAAATGAAAAGGGCATTCTAGTAAATGACAGCCTCCTATGTGATGAAATAGTTCATATACAGTAATTTGTAAAACAACAAGTGGAAACAGACAGTGAACAATGGAATCAGTTGATGGCACATGAAAAATGGTGTCGTTTTTTCAGATCTTGCCAGTGTAATGAACAGTTCAGAGAATCGCTTAATATAGCGCAGTACTTCTTTTCACTCCCTGCCTACAATGCAAATGTTGAAAGAGTTTTCAGCTTACTATCGTCACAGTGGACGGATGAGAGGAATAGATTTACGGTGAGGAGCGTTAAGTGTATTTTACTAACCTGTTTAAACTTCAGTAAGTACAGTTGCGCTGACTTCTATTAACCTGAGTTGCTGAACGAAATTTCATCTTCGAATAAATATGATTGCAGTGTGGAATCCACAAAACCATAAATTCCTGGTGTTCACTAAGAACTTTTTTTGTAGTGATTGCTACTGTATATCTTTGTACATTCTGTGTTATAAATGTTACATTTCTTAATAATTAAATTTCTGAAAACTTGAAATGTACTTCTTTCCATTCTTTGTTTGGTTTTGTACACACACACACACACACACACACACACACACACACACACACACACACACACACACACAAATATCTGTGAAGTATTTGCAGAGGAAGAAGAAATGTTAGCATTAAAAGTGATATTTAACGAGAAATAAAAATTGGCCCACTTCTTGGCCAAGGAAATGTGTGAAAGTCCCAATTTTGTCCGAAGAAAATATGGCCATCCTACTCTCATCAGGTGAGCGTGACAATGGAAACTGCCTCCCACCATGCGCATATAGTGTCTGTGTCGCGAAGTACTTCCTTCGCTGTGCTATCCTGCACCTGCGTCCCAATGTAGCCTAACAGTTGCGGTGTGGATTGTATCCAGCAGTTGTCTGTAAAATATTGCTACCGGGATACGTCAAAAGACGAATACGATAATTCGGTGACGCAAGCAATGATGCAGCCACTACGCTATACACGCTACTGAGAGTGCGGCACGCCTTGTATCAATAAAATGTGATTGACGGACACCCAAACGGTTACCGTCCTCAGGGTTATGTCACAGAATACTGAACATGGCATAATACACAAAAACAAACCACCACAATGGATGAGGGTAACTCTAAGCCAGTTATAGTTTATACTGTAAAAGGAAACTACAGATTTTGCTCTTTCGCACGCCAAACAACAATCAGACCACCAGGAGGAGTTCAAAATGGTTCAAATGGCTCTGAGAACTATGGGACTTAACACCTAAGGTCTTCAGTCTTCAGAACTTAGAACTACTTTAACCTAACTAACCTTAGGACATCACACACATCCATGCCCGCGGCAGGATTCGAACCTATCACCGTAGCGGTCGCGCTGTTCCAGACTGAACCGCTCGGCCACAACGGCCGGCCCTGGAGGAGTCCCCATTTCCTCAAACCGTGCATTAGTAAAGGAAACAATAAGAGACGAAAACACAGTTATTGTTCAAACAAATCACGGCACAATAATAGTCATGTATGCTCAACCACAGATGAAAGTAGAAGATGAAATCTAAAGAATAACAGATGTATTAACGCAAATAAAGATCGACAAAAGAGTAATCGTTCCAGGCGATCTCTGCGCAACGATAGACAAACCAAACATTAAAACAGCTGTTATCCTGCACACGGTAGAAGGAGGAGGATATAGTCTCATCAACAAACCCGACCCGAAAACCGACATAGCGCTCAACTGAACCTGCGCAATAAGCCTCGTATTCTTGAGAGGCGAGGGCATAAAGGCCAGGCAGTCTGGGCATCAGCGGTTAGCACCACTAAGAAAACATGCACCAGTCACAGCAACTTCTGAGTTAAATCAGCCATTATCAATAACTGAGCCCAGGTCAAGCAGGATATTCAGAAAATTAGACACAGATAAGTAAACAGAAAGCTTAGGAAATATAAAGAGAGCAAGACTTCTAACACACACCTACAACAAGAAAAGGAATACACCAAGTGACAGCAAAGGCAAAAACCAAATTGGCTTCAGGGCCAGACAACATTTTGAACACCTCAAGGAATGCTGTCACATGATAGGAGATCACTGGTTGGAACTATTCCTCAACTGCATCTGAACAAGAAAAATACCACATTAATGGAGAGCTCAAACACGAAAATCGTTTTTTAACGGAAAGGAGACACCAGCTTTTCGAACTCATACAGAGGCACAGCCCTCGAAAACAAATCTTTCACCATTTTCATGGAAATATTTGTTCCGGCGTAACGACAGGCGCCGGCACGACGATGAAGGCGGGAAGAGCAGAAGAGAATATAAAGCCCGTAGAAGATGATGCGCCTTAACTGTAGACCTATGCACCAGCGCCTCAAGCGTACATATCTGTAACTACAGGCTGGTTCACGTAGACCTACTACACCATCCAGTCTACACCTGGTGCGCGTGCGCAATGGACAGTGATAACAAGCGAAACACAAACAGAACTGTCTGATCTCTCGTAAAGTCGTTCGTTCTACCGCACGAAACACAAAGGGGACCGTGTGACATATTGTAACATCATCCGTTCGAATTATTTATGTGACTCAAGGTTCCTATTTCATAAGATAACGTTTATCATTATTTATTAAGTAACTGTTATTCTATTATGTAGGTTACTACTGTTCTGAATTACTGACTCAACAGTTAGTTTCATATTACGACGCTTGGTTACATAGGTGTACGTATTTATACAGCATTTTGCACAGGGAAGACCCACTTGTTTTTGGAGCTATTGCCCTGGTAGTGAGAGTAAATCTTCGGATAAGAGCAGAACGGCGACGAAAACAAAAACCAGACGTTGAGTTCGATCTTGGCTGAAAAGAAGGGACAAAGACAGAGGATTATATTTACTGCATTTGAAAGGACTGATGCTCGAAGATCCGCATGAATTTCGGAGCTTCGTGAGGATGGACATGGCCCGTTTCGAGAAGCTGCTGTCTATGGCAGAAGATCGAATTAGCAAGTGTGACACAGTCATGTGGGAGGCTATCTTATATTCTCGAAAGTAAGAATTAAATCATATGTTTATACGTTCTGTGATTATACCAGCCTAGATCACGAATAAAATACCGGTAAATGCCCTGTTTGGTTGCAGGCTAGATTAAAAATAAATTTTTCAGTGCGACTGGGGAATCTTTCAAGTCTGGCCTTTAGCCACAGAATAGCACCATATGAAAAGCTGTTGTAGCTACATGCACTGCAATTTGCAACACTTTAAAGGACCAATACTTAAAAGTGCAATTGTGTTTTTTTCCAAGTTTGGACTATATATGTGTGCTACTCAGAGTTTTACAGTTCGCGTCCGTCACACTGGGCCAAACTGCAAGGTTTTTCTCCCTTTTACTGCAAGTTTCTCTTTTCTGGCATGCTGAAATCAAGCAAGAGATGCAATCAAATCCAACATGAACTTTCGTAAACTAAGGCATTACGATACAAATCGGAAATCACCGTTTAACGTTATATGCTTATTACTCAGGAAGGAACGATTTCCAACTACCTTATTATGCTACAGTGGGTCATACATGCACCTTTCCTCGCTGTATGCCCGATGTAAGACTCTTAACGCCACTTTGCTCTATTTCATTTCTAGAATACGAAGCTATAAATAGAAAAAATCCTTTCACAAACAGCTAATATAAAATCGTCAACTGCAAAAAAAGTTTCTTTTCTGTATTTATGAAACATGCGTGCTGAAAAAAAAAAAAATGCGGAAGATCCTCAACACGAAAATATGAAATTAGCCACTAGCCGCCTAACGATAACGAAACAACAATCAGTAACCACTGTGGTACACCCTTCTGCGCATGCGCCAGTTTCCGCTACCAACTGCGCATGCGCAGATTGACGGCAGTTTATAACTGCTCTCTATTCTGGCGCTCGGATAATGTGTCTGCTAATTTTCGTAGTTTCACCCGTTCTACCGCTAGATGGCTGTCACGTAGACCAGTACTAGACAGCCTATATAGAGGGAGAGATTGGCCAATGGTGATAGGGTCGCTGATTGGCTGAGAGCCGAGGGCGCGATGTTTTTACCAATCTGACGCTGACTTAGTACGAATATAGATAGATACTGTGTGTAATTCTGTACTGTTGGTTCTCTTCAACGCTTCGAACACCAATTCCATTGTACAATTATATACAGGTTGTAATACGGTAGGTATTGAAGGACTTTTGCATGTTCTATGTCGGTTCTATTTACGTAAATTACCTTACAGTCACTTCGTTGGTCGGATCTATGACAATACTTTTAGAACTACACAGCACATTTTAAAGGCGAAATTTTTATTTAAAGTGATTTACTGAGTGTCACTAGTAATATGAATTACAAAATCATCAAGGACAGTCAAGAGGAATGCGTTGCTCCGGTGTTGGGTGCAAAAACCGAAGTGAAGATGGATATATGATGCTGGTTTTCCTAAGAAATGAAGAAAGACGTAAACAGTGGGCAGTGAAAGTCAACCAAGAAATTCGGCAGACGTACACACTGCTTCGCAATACTTCCATCTGCTCACAAATTTATTAGGCCTATATAAACATAGACGAATGGCATTTGTTTTAGTCATGTACCGAGTATTAAGATACAAAATCTGCTTTTGCCTCATTCGTCAAACTCGTGAAGTGGCTAGCTTTCTCCTTGCGTCGCTACCTAATTGCGCGTCCCGCGCGATGTGGTAAAAACATGGCGACTACGCGCCGATTGACCCCTCTCTCCCTATATAGGCTCTCTAAGCAGTACCATTCGTGGCAGATTGTCGTGTGCATAAGCGCCGCGCCGCGCAGCTGCGGCCGCAGTGGAAGACGAGCCGACATACGAACGCTATAGCAGTGATTTGTGAGCTCTTTTGTTTTGATTGCATTGAACGTGTATATACCGAAGGACATTTATTATTGGCATGTCGCCATTTGCTTCCGAATCACCTTTATGAATACGCAAAGTATTGTCACTTTTACTTACTGTAATAAACTCCATTAAGACGATTTGCTTGAATTGTTGCCTAGCGATCCGAGAAAACAAGCTTCCTGGCCTCCCTATATTAGACGAGTGGGCAGAATACTACAGTATTAACCAGTAGGCTTACCACTACGGTGTCGTCGAGTATCGAGAGAGAAGCAATAAGTATCGATCACTGCAGAGGTACTGCACAGCAAAGCGATATCACGAGGCGCCAGGGAGATAGTAGGAAGAAACCGTGCCCCCGTAGTTCCGAGGCGCCACTGCCGCGCTTCTTCTCCGAAATAGCGCCGCCAGGGGACAGGGGGCCAGTTCTGTTTGAGGTCGGATCCTACCCACTTCCAGGAAGTTCCTGTCGCAGTAACGTCGTTATGCTGCCTACTCGACGTGACACAGCCCGTGTCAAAGGTCAGGGAAAGAAGAGTCTTCCATCTCCTGTGAACTGAGTCTATGCGCCAAGTCTATCAAAACTTTGTCAGCAAGTGTCTACAAAATTGCGTTTTCTTAGTAACTGTAGTGAAGCCAGGGTATGCCCATTCTTAACTCGTATCAATTCGCCGCTCAGTAATCGTGGCAGATTTAGTACGTTCTGGACGGCAAGTCCACACCTACATTTCCATAGATACAGCCGAGCCTGTGGAGCGAGATAAGTTTTGTTGCAGTTAATAAAGTAATACTCATTGAGATTGTTCTAATTAACTGCATTATGACTAGCCACCTCAGTGTCCAAGAAGTCGAACACAGTCAGTAAAGTGACGCCGAGGATGGAGATCACGATTAGCAAAAATTTGTGGTAAGGTCTTATGGGACCAAACTGCTAAGGTCATCGGTCCCTAAGCCTACACACAACTTAATGTACCTTAAACTTACTTACGCATACATCCATGCCCGACGAAGGACTCGAACCTCCGACTGGGGGAGCCGCACGGACCGTGTCAAGGCACCTAAGACCACGCGGCTACCTCGCGCGGCTCGCGATTAGCTCATTGTTGCATATTGCGTAACTAGTCCGCTCTTCCAGCAGTACTGTTTTTCTGTTTCTGTGTGTTCTTATATTGAGTGTTAACGACGTCTCTTCCGGATGTGTCTTAAACGCAAGCTATACAGTTGAACAATTATTGCAAGCACTACAAAAAATTGTGGCAGCACCATGACCGTCACCCCAGCCTGTTCAGTTGGGAATAACAAACGGTAGAAGCGCCTAAATTCAGAGAGTTTCTGGGACAAAGCGAAGACTGGGCTCATAATGTGGATCAGTTGATGGCGTATTTCAATGCCTACGGAGTAAAAGGTAACCAGCGTATTTACCGTTTTCTATCCACCGTAGGCTCATATGTATTCCAACTGGTAGTGAAACTGTTTCCAGGTCGCCATCGTCATGAGGTCCCCTACGACGAGTTAGTTGACATGCTGTCAAATCATATTAAATCATAAGTGCATGTAGCAGCTGCTCGTTGTGATTTTGGATAACAGAAGTTCGTGGCGTTGCTAGACAATGTCACTTTCAGTGCTCGTGTGGGAAACGTTACAGTAACATTATGATGAGAGATGCGAATATTCAGAACGTCTCTCATTCCCGTATTCGTGCAACCGTACAAAAGCATCCAAACCCTGACTTCAGTACAGTGTTGTCAATTGCAGAGTCACAGGATACTGTCGGTGTAACTGATCATGATTTTCAAGCGTCTGCAATACCTGTTATCAACCCTGAGATAATTAAGAGGCCAACCCCCTTCCCCCCTCCCCCCTCCACCAGCCACCACGCTCAGGTCGGCGTTGCCCGACGTCTAGGTCATGTGCAAAACAGTTGCACAGTCAGGCCACAGCATAGCCCATACAATCACGGAAGTCCTGCCTACGTTGCTTTCAAACACATGATACGGCACAGTGCCCGTTCCGCAAACCCAGGTGTTTTGCATATGGTAAACAAGGCCACATACGGTCGGTATGTTTAGTCGTATATGGTGTTAAGCTGCCCTGCAGAATTTGCAGGGCAGTGACGTCATCAAACAAGTGTTGGCCAGCCAATGGGCGTCACCGCTGATGGTCCTTACTAAGTCGTTGGGTGGGTTGAGACTCTCTGCAGACTTTAAATCAGTCGCACAAAGTGGCCATTCGCGCCTTTCCTGCGCCTACCACTGCATCAGAATTGCAAGCTATAATGGGGAAGCTAACCAATTACATCCTTTTTATCGCGAATGCTGCTAAGATCGCGGTGCCTCTAAATCAGTTGCGTTCCATAATGAACTGTGTTAGGTTCAGTTCGAACCCAGCAAGCCTGCCATTCTTGCAGTGGATGCCACGTCTTATCGCAACTGTGTGGTGTGTGTGGTGTTGTCATACCGAGTGGGCTCCAATGACAGGCCAATAGCATATGCATCAAAGACAGTAGCCGAGGCGAAACACAATTACAGCCAACTTGAAAAGGAGGTGTTGGCTATCATTCATAAGGTCAGGCACTTCCACCAATACCTGGGCAGCCGCCACTTTTCTCTGTTTACAGACCAAAGATCACTACCAGCTCTGTTCGGGTCCTCACAACCTGTGCCAGTGTGTAAGGTGCAGAAGTTACTATGGTGGGCCCTTCTCTTGTCGAATTATCGGTACGAATTGGCTATCAGCCAGCTATTTAACATTCCAATCCCGACCTCCTGCTGAGGCTCCCTATTGGCTCCGATGCTGCATTTGTGTCTTCTGATGACTTCTATCATCACATTGATTCAGAAAAAATCCTACTTTTGGAAGATTTTCTGGTCACCTCTCCCTGTGTGGTGCAGGAGACGGCATCGAACCTGGCACTGAAGATGGTGCTCTAGCTTTCTCGGCGTGGGAGGCCGCGGAGTCTGAAGGAGATCCGCCACCGAGTAGTTTGTGATTGCTTTGCTCATCGGTGTGCCATCCCTGTACAGATGGGCGTCCTCCTGATGCACACCAAAAGTGACGATGCAAGAGTCGTGGTCGCTCAGTCCCTGTAGTGGGAAGTTCTTCAGTAGTTTCACCAGGAGCATTGAGGTATTGCCCACATCAAAAAGTGGGCAAGGTGCCATTGTACAGGGCCGCGAATGGATGCACGAATAGAAGCCATGACTTCACAGTGTGCTGTGTGTGCATAGTATGAGTTCGCTCGCCCACGTCAGTACTCTGAGTGGCCACGTAATGACGAAACTCAGTAACGCCTGCACATAGATTTTGCTAGGCCATACTGGAGCACACGCTGTCCTTACAAAGCCCTTTCATCCGCAAGCGAATGGCGAAACCTGACGCTTCGTAAGGACCCTCAAATCACGAATGGACAAGTTTAGAGCCACCCACACACGAGACCTTCTGAGTCATAGATTCGGCCATAGCAACCAGCTTTATTTTGTATGTTTGGCAGGGGTCGCAGATGGGAATGGGGTGTGGTGTCTGAGATGTTGTCCTGTTCCGCCTACATCATCCATGGTCCGACAGGGCTGCAAAAGTGGCATCATATCCAGATTTGGCCAATCCTCTCGGGAGATTGTGCCACGTCCCTTTTGTTTACAGATCCAGCATGCAGCCAGGTCATACAGCAACCAACGTCACAGTCCAGACGTCATCTTCGGAAGCACAGTAGTCTCCGCAGCGGGAGACGCCCATGGGCGTTGAACTGCCGCCGCCGCCAGGGGCGCAGTCGTGCTGGCAGCCCATGACGCAGCCAGCAGCAGGGTCGTGCCTGGTGGCCCGACCGAACTCCCCGGAGGGACCAGACGTCGTCTCCAGTGGCCCGCCTATCGCATAGTCTGCCTCTGCGCCTACAGCCGCCTATCTGCCATTACAGTCGCCTACTTGCACCCTGTCTTTGGTTTCCCTGCTGGCGTTTCCAGCCACACACAGGATGGATACCAGGCTGTGGGTGGGTGCTTGGCGCTGACTGAAGTTTCGGCACCTACTTGCGCAATTGCGTCGTCGATCTGTCGTTGCCCTCTCCCCTCCTTCCCCCACCATCGTGGTGTCCCATCTCCATACCCGACTCCAGGGCGAATGTTTGGGGGGGGGGGGGAGGGAGGTGGGAGGTATGCGGTATCATCGGGTGACGAAAGCAGCGCAAGAAGCATCGACCACTTTGGAGATTCTGCGAAGGCGCCATTGAGAAGCTAGGAAGAACCCGTGCCTCTCGTAGTTCCGAGGTGACATCTACTCGCCTCTGCCCTAAAATAGCGTCGCCAGGGGCAAGGACAGTTCCGTTCGAGGTCGGATCCTGCCCACTTCCAGGAAGTTCCTGTCAGAATAACGTCGTTGCGCTATCTTCTCGCCGTGACACAGCCCATGTAAAAGGTCAGGGAGTGAAGAGACTTCCATCTTCTGCGAACTGTACCTATGCGCCAACTCGGTCAGAACTGTGTCAACAAGTGTCTATGAACTTGTGATCTCTAGTGGCTGTTGTGAAGCTACAGTATGGCCATTATTAACTTGTGTCAGTTCACCAATCAGTAACCGTAGCTAATTTAGTGTGCTGTGAAGCACGAGTAGTTTCGTAGCAACAGCCGACTCTGGCGTGCGAAGATCAGTTTTGCTGCAATTAATAGAGTATTACTTATTCAGATGGTCTAATAAACTGTATTATTACTAACCACCTCAGTGTCCAAGAAGTCGGACACTACAACTGCCGTTTCGAGAAAGGATGGACCATCCTACATGCAGATAATATAGAAAGTGAAAGACACACTAAGGTGTACAGGGAAAACTAGTTTGTAGTCTTCAGAGACTTTGACATATTAACAGCAATACATTCATCCGAAAACTCAGCCTCTTAACTGGTGACACATCAAATAACAAAAGTACCTTCAGTCATCCTAAGATATAACCAGAATCCAATATCTTCTGATATCACCACATTCAAGAACCCAACACAAACAAAATGTGTACTACAAGGAGGCACGATCAGTCTGACACTGTTCAGTATCATGACAGCAGACACCACGACTATCATGGCTAGCTCAATAACATTCGTACTCTATACAAATGACATGGTTATAGGTTCAGAAGACAAAGAAGAGCTACAAAAGGTGCCAAACAGACTCATGTTGTGATCAGAGAAAAATGACCTACAAATAAGACACAAGAAAACCAAACATATGATTTTCAGAAGAGGTGGTAGACGCTCACCAAAAAACATGCTGCCCATTGAAACCAAGCCACTAGAAGTAGTACCAAATACAAATATCTCGAAGTTACTCTGCAAACAACACTAACATTCAACATACATGTGAAAGAAAGAGCAACAGCAGCTATAAAGGCAATTTGATAACATCTCGCCAGCCGCGGTGGCCCTGCAGCTCTAGGCGCTGCAGTCCAGAACCGCAGGACTGCTACGGTCGCAGGTTCGAATCCTGCCTCTCACATGGATGTGTGTGATGTCCTTAGGTTAGTTAGGTTGAAGTAGTTCTAAGTTCTAGGGGACTGATGACCTAGGATGTTCAGTCCCATAGTGCTCAGAGCCATTTGGTAACATCTCATAGTCCCAAAAACTCTGAGTAAAAACGGCGATAATGGGAATTGCATCAACAGCAACCTACGGTATCCACATTATCTGGGACAAACTAAAAGTCGGTGACCTAGTAACACGAGAGTAACTCAAATCGCGCTATATGAAACGAATCCTGGGCGTCAGGAAGACAGTGCCTTAATGACAACCTTTTGTCTCAATGAAAGAAAACGTGTTCAAGGAGACATCAGGATGCAGATGCTCCTGCCCAACACCAAGGCCTACAAAAGCACACACCAAATACTTACGGAAAAGCAAAACTCCATCTTCCACTCAACCAATCCCATAATGGCAAGTGAGCGGAAACAGAAAACTTACAAATTACTCCATCACATGGTAACACAATACACAACACATGGATTCCCCCACCATTTCCACCAAAACAGGAGATGACATCAACCGAACAAAACGTGCATCTGTGAACTGTGGAATGAACACTGTAAAAGATATCCTGTACAAAATTGCAGAAAAAGAACGATATCACTTATTTTACTAGGAATAGAGATGTAAATGAACTTGTATTTGCACGTTGTACGAATTGTCATTAATATCTAATAGCAAAAATATTAAAGGACTTTATGTGCACCAACACCTTACAAAACACTTTCTCAAATTAAAGTGTTACTGCATAAAGTCAGCGCTGGCGCGCCAGTCGGGAACGACAGAGAAGAGATGGCTGTAAGAAGAGATCAGTCAATCACACACTGACCAATCCCCCTCCAAGGCGACAACGCAAGAGCAGCGGCCCTTAGGTGAAAACGACATAAGCGCCGCGCCCGATTGGTGGCAGTCCACTTTGATAACAGCTACATCATAGCCACATCGTTAGCTGACGCATCGTAGCCTCTTCATTAGCAATCACTATGTAGCATAGTTAGAGTTCACCAGTCACTGCAGGTCAATTGAGAGCCTTTTATTAGTAGCAGTCACTATGTTTGTCTATTCTGAAGAAGACTGATTATTTTGTATGCTGCCCTTTACTTACAACGCAGCTGTGTAATTGTACTTGTGGACGATCATATATAAAGGACTACAAGAATTCTCAGATCAAAGCTTTGTATTTGTACTTGTTGTTTTGTAATAAAACTAATTAATACGAGTTATTTCATTATTTTTCTAGCGAACCGATTATGTTGGATTCCTAGAAACAACAAAGAGTAAGCCACTAACATGTGAAATGGAAACAACAGCCTCAGGAGCTGCGTTTCATTATCTCCTCAGTTAGGTACCACTATCATAAAACTAAACTAAAGAAAAAAATGAAAAGCTTCACTAACTGCTACAAATTGAATGACCTTCTATATGCCTCTGATATATTTCACTATGTTAGAAAAATGCGATTTTATAAGTAACAAGGATACACTGATGGCTAGTTGCTGTTATTAACTACGTGCACACTTATTGCCCTGAGTAAAATCTAGTATACTAGACGACATTAGGTTGCGCTACTCATTGCGTGGAATGAGTTGCACGCAAATGGTTTCATATTTGACTGTAGTAGGATGATTTTGTAGGTTCTGGCTCACTAGCTCAAAGTTATGAAAAATAAAAAAATCCTCATTAACACTCAGAACTTTGTTATTTTTCACAAAATTGACCTAATTATCCAGAACCTACAATATCATCCTACTATCCCTTTACCTAATAATTAACAATTAGAATATAGTAATATAATATATTATAAGATACTAATTACTATAATAAAAATTACTTATCTTAGATACATTTCCCATAGGTGAACGTAATAAAATAAATAAAATGAATTAGTTAACAAAGGTAAATTATATTAAAATTTTATATTGTCAATTCAAGTAAATTAATTAAAATGTATTAGTTAACAATGGATAATTATATTAAAATGGACAACAAATGTGGAGAACATTAAGAAAATAAATAAATAAAATATATTAATTATTTTTAAAAATTTTAAACTGTGAGCATAAATGAAAATATTAAGATGTATTAGTCAACAAAGCTAAATTATATTTAAAAAATCAGTTTTTATTTTTTCTTTCTTTCTTAAAATGGTTTAGAAATGTATATAAACATGAAGTTAATATATTTATAAATTTTTAAGTTTTTCATTCATTTATATAGAAACAAATGTTAAGAATTAAAAATTTTCAGTAAGTAATCATACTTGTGCATCATATGTAAGATTCTTTTTACCATACATAATTACATAAGCAAGTGTATCAATTGGAATTTCATCATTAAAAGTTGCACAAAGTTTCATATTTGTTTTTGTGTAGTTACAACATACATAAATGACATAACATACAACATAACATACAACAAACATTAATTGCATAATTATTTATAAGACTAAATGAACTCATATCAATATCTCATTTTAGCAAAGTAATTCGTTTAAAATCTAAAAATGCATCATATGTTTTTAGAAAATTATTTGGTGGATTAATATTCCACACTTCTTGAGGAAAACGTCATTTCTACCATTTTTTAAATAAATATTCTATAGTTTAACATGATCAAATAATGAGATATTAACTAATTGATTATTTTACGATTTGTCTGAAATACAACAAAAACAAAATATGACATATCAAATTCTTTAGAGTTATGGTAATTTGTTATATCTAGTTCACAACTGTTTTTATTAGATAAACCAGCAACTTCTTCCGTTTGAAATTCATAAAATGAAACAGGAATGTAGGATTTTTAAAAATATTTTCACGTTGTTCAAGTCTGTAATTTGGTTCATATTTTACAACAGGTACACAAATTTCCATAGATCCTGTATCTATTATACCTTCGTTAGGAAGTTTATATTTTATTTCAACACCAGCATCATTATAATCTGGCCAATATAGAATTGTGTTTCCAGAAGATGGACTATATGTAAAAACTACAGTTAAGTCTTCTTCAAACTTAATTTCTATATAATGTTTAAAAAATCCACCAAGTAATGACAATGCATGAAGTACTTCATTTGTTTTACTATTTACTTTTCCTGTATTAAGAACATGGCATTCTAAACATATTTTGTCAGTAACAGATGAAATTAGACACAGTAAAACAGATGAAGAAATAAAAGGATGCTCAATTGTGGATAAATATTATTTATTTTTTAATTGTTATAAAATGAAGCAATTTACCTACATAATTATCAATTATTTTTTTATTTGATTTTTCATCCTAAGTTGGATACTCAATACCATCATTTCTGGTAATACTAAAATGCATGTATAAATGTGCATGATTTGGATGTAGCCAACCATCGTCAACATTTATTTCAATTTCTGTATCTTTGTTGCTAACATTTAGATTATTTTTAGATTTTTCATTCACAAGGAATGAGTAAAATGATAACTTGCAATTTTATTCAGGATTTATTAAGGAAAAATTTTCTTAAGATATTTTTAAAATAACTGTTACAGTAGCACCATTTAAGTCAATTAAATTATCATTTTCATCAGTTAAAGTAACTTCTAAATCTTGAACTGTATCAGAAATAGGAACATTTACAGGATAATTTGGTTCATAAATTATTGGTCCACCACATTCAGCATTATGTTTAAATGAAGCAATGATATTAGATTTTTATGAAAATGATCATCGTGTTTTACGTACAGTCCATCAGCAAGATTCGAATCTACATTTATTAATTCAAAAGGAATTATTTGAGGAACATCTTTAGCTACCGCTTTTCATTAGGTAAAACATATTGATTAGTAAAACCTTGTAAATTTCCTATGCTATCTTGTATATCCATATATAACTTTACATAACTTTCAGTAATAATTCTACTTAAAACTTTGTTTGCTTTAATATTTCTATTCTGTATTTTCGAATGAATTAATTTTTCTAAATTTATAAAACTATATTGGCCTATTGGAATTTCTATTGTTTCTCCATGACAATAAAATTTATTAGTTATGTTGTAATATTTGGTGTCAGGAATGTTGAATAAAAACCAACTAGTGAAACATTAATATATTTGTCATGTATTGGTAGATTTAACCTTTTTCTAAGCATAGAAGAGTTATCACTAAGTTGACTGAAGTGGCTGAAAAACATGTCTCTAGACAGCGTCAATCTCTTCATTTACTACTGAAAAACATTACTAATAACTCAATAATCTAGATTGGGAACCTAAAGTATGAGTTCCATGAAATAATATAAAAGAGAAACATGGAGAACTTTTAACAAATTTTATAAGATGTGCAATATTATGACCACGTGGTTGTGGAACAACCACATTAATGATTGATAATCATATGTTAGCTCCAGGATAGTTAAATTGAAATAAAGTTAAACATTTATATATTCATTCAAAAAGCTTAGATCAAGCAAACCATCAAGAATTTATAAAACAGTGTAAAAAATGAAGAAAAAGTTAGTAAACAAATAGTTAGTTTTATTCGAAATAATGAAGAAATTATTCATTAGATGAATGTAAAGATAATTCAGTTGTTGTATTTGATGACTTTATTCTAGATAATCAAGATATTGTTAGAGATTATTTTACTAGAGGGAGATGCAAGGTTATAGATTGATTTAGCTTAGCTCAAAGTTATTCAAAAATACGAAAACTGTTAGTTGGAGACAATTAATATTTTAAAATATATTTAGACAAGATGATACAAATTTATATCATATTTAACAGGAGTTTGTTGGTGGAGATTTAAAGTTTAATAATTTTAAAGAAATATGTAGCAAATGTTGGAATGATAGATTTGGTTTTTTAACAATAATGTCTAGAAAATCAACTGAAGCTAAGATTAGAAATAAAATACAACATTTCTTAAAAACTTAAACATAAACATAAGCGTAAATTTAAAAATAAACTTAAACATAAATGTAAATGATAAACATAAATATAAACATAATCATTATTAATGTCTTTCTTCGTTAATGATGAAGAAGTTATTAAAAAAGCTAAACAATAAAGGAAGAAAGCTGAGGAACTAAAAAGAAAAATTTAAACTTAGGGAAAAGCAATCAAGAACGGAATATGAAAAATACATAAAGGAAGATCAACCTCTTATTGATGCTATTCAAAAAGTAAAATAAGTAATTAAATGTTTAGGTAATAATGTTATAAAGGCAATTGAAGAATATAGAGAAATTGAAAATCAAATGATTCCATATCATCATAATATAGATGATATTGGAGATATATCACGAATTAAAACATTAATTGTTTGGTCTGTTGATATTCCTAAAACATAAAACTATACAATAAGTGAAACAGAAATTAATGATGAGAAAATGAAAATGAAAATATAAATGAAAAAAAGGAAAAATATAAATGAAACAAAAGAGATAAATGTTAGTGAAATAAATTTATAAGTATATAAATTATGGTGAAGATAAAGTATTTGGCTTAAAACCTGTTGGTATGTTAAATATGTTGGAAAATACCTGTAGAATTTAACTGTGATAATTTAAAAATAGGTAATTAAACATTAGAAAGTACAGTTGGATTAATGAAACTTTGAACTGAAAAACAAATTACGCTGAAAGATTTAAATAAAAAGTTTGATGCTGTACATTTATCAAATTATGCAGGTGTATTATTTAATTCAGGAGCATTATAATCTGATAATAATCGAAATATAATAAGATCAAGTACAGGTAATAAATATAATTACTTAATAAAATAAATTGTTGATGTATGTTTTCAAAATATCAGAAAACAAACTATAGATTCTTCAGATAATAGTACTAAGGTACGAAGAGGTTTAGTTAAAAAATATACAAATAAATTAATTGAATACATTTGGTTAAATGATGTTAGACAATTAATTCATAGATTAGCCGTAATTTATGGTGAAGAACTAGCTGGAAATAAGAATTATCATAATGAAAACGTTAGTATTGCACAATTGTTAAAAAATACATGTAGTGATTTTACAATAAATGTACCAAAAGGAGTTTCATATTTAATTATATTTTTAAATAAACTTCCACATACATTTGGAAAAGTGATGAATATTGAAAAGGATTAGTAAATACTCTAAATAATAAGTTACCATTTGAAATGCATCTTCCGGGTTATAATTATTAAAGGAATAAATACATCAGATGAAACTTGTAAAAACATGATATTGAGTGTAGAGATAACAAAGATTTACAGAACAATGAAGCAGATAAAGTAGTTCAAGTAGCTGCCAAAGGACGAATGCATAAATGATGCTTAATTTGGTGAAATAGTTGTAGCAACAGCTGTTAGTGGAATAATGTATGGATAACGAAAATTAGGTATGGGGATTGATGTTAATGAAAGAGGTTGGGGATTATAGAAACTTTATTAAATGTGTAATTATGTAAATAAATAACATTACAATTGATTATACTTTGCTACCTAGTGTCAAAACCAAACCAAAATCTATTAAATTCAAGTTAAATAATGAACAATGAAATGCAACCATTTGTAACTGAACCACAAAAAACCTAAAAAATGTAAAAAAGGTAAAACAGTGGTGGAAATTTACTTATTACATTAGGTATACCTGTTGTTAAAAAAATTATTGAATATCTAACAAAACAGACAGAAGGTAAAGGACTCCCATAACATGAAGGTGGGTTTTTTCATTATTATTAGCTGCATTACCTTATTTAGCAACAATTGATTCTTTAGTTGGTGGTTCAGCAGCAATTGCAAAAGCACTATTAAATTTTAAAAAATGTTAATGAATTACAGGAAAAAAAAGTCACAACTTACAAATAGAAAAGAAAACTGTTGGTGCTGGAATGAAGAAAACAAAAAAAAACAATTAATAAATATCATAAAGCATTAAGTAATTTTAATATAGGAAAATTAACTAAACAATAAAAAATTAAAAACTTTCGTGGTGTATACATGATAGATGAATTGCCAAATAATTCATTTAAATTTGAATGTGGTATGGTTAATTTAGATACATCTTATATTTCGCATAGGCCATGGAATTTTTTTTTATAAAAATAGTGAGCAAAAGCTAAAGCAGTCTTCAGACTGTACCTATAAAAATGTTGTTTTTGATACATTTGGTGTTAATATACCAAAACAGTTTGTTTACTATCTAGGAAAACATGAACTATACTACAATACAGACAGAATACACGATTTTGATAAAGTAATACGCGGTCACTTATGTTAATTTGTTTCAGAATTGCTTTATGAAAATAATAATTTTTATGATATTTCAGATTAAATCAATGACATTTTTCCAAATGAAATACATTTATTTAAATAAAATGAACAAGTAGTAAATATATCTATATTAAATTGGGAAAATATTGAATAATTGAAAATATTGAAAATAGTATTAAACAACTACAATCATCCATAGATCGAATGATAACTTATGCAATTAAACAATATAAAAAAGAATTTAATATTACTTTTAAAATAATTTAAGGTTGTATTAGTTTTAAAAATAGAAGATTTGTTAATGTAAATGATTCAATTGTTGCAAAATTTCGATAATGGATTATTTAATTATGTTACAAAAGGTGAATATACGAGAATTTTAACACAATTTAATTACTATGTTACCAATTTGCAGTTTAATGAAAAAATGAATCAGATTAAACAAAATAACGACATAGCTATAAAGAATTTCATGAAATTTATTAAAAGCGTTTTCAGATTACTTCTCAAAAAAGCAAATAAAAAATCTTTTAGAAACTATGTTAATAAAGATACTGATCAAAAGTCTCTTTAAGATTTAAAGCAAAGAAACAGTATCATAGAAGATATTATGGCACATATTATAATAAAGAAACAAAGAAATCATTACAATACATTAAATAAAACTGATTCACTAGAAACTTATGTTAAACAATTGGAATCGGAAAAAAGAAAGAGCTCAGACTAAAAGGTAGTTAACAACCTATATGTATTGGAAAAATATATTAAATTTTATTTCATTAAATTTTTTTAATCCATTCAAATTTTTTTAATTTATAAATGGAAAATCGCAATCACACTTTACATGATTACTATATTCCTTGATTAAAATGTAAAAAGGTTACTGATACACATAATCCATTAAGGGCAACAACTAAAACTAGAGGACAAGGAACTGAAGGTGTTTGTACAATTTCTAAATCCTAAAAGAATAAATTTGTTAGGAAAATTTTATAGATAGTGAAGGTTTAAATAATAATAAAAATAATATTCGAGAAAATATAATTAATGAATTACATAAACCAGTTAGAAAGAATATTAAAAGAAGAAATGTTGTTTCTTTTAATATAGATAATTTATAGCAAGCTGATTTAGTAGAAATGGATTCAAGAAATTTAAGAGGAATCTCTAAAACAAACCAAGGTTAAAAATATTTATTAACAACAATCGATGTTTTTTTAAAATTTGCATTTTCTGTTCCTAATGCAGATAAAACAGCTAAAAATATAGATGAGGGTTTAAAAAAAAATTATAGTTAGAAAGCTATATAATTTAAAAACAGAATATGGCAAAGAATTCTATAACAATGTATTTATAGAATTAATGAAGAAATATAACCTTAATCATATTTCTACTTTTTCATAATTAAAAGCATCCATTAGTGAACGATTTAACAGAATACTTTAACAAATATGTAAGACATTTGATTTTGCAAGAAAATTATAAAAGGTTTAATTTAGTTAAAGTTCAAATTGATGAACACAAAAACACATTCTACAATAAATATGACTCCAATAGAAGAAAACGAAAAAAATTTAAAAATATGTAACATTGTGTCTACTGAGCAAGCTTATTTAAAAAGGTTAATTAAGTTAGAATTATTAAACCTAAAACTCTTTTTGAAAAGGGATACACAGATAATTGCTCAACAGAAATATTTGAAATTGAAAATGTCATTCATTCTAATCGAATCACGTAAAAATTAAAAGACATAAAAGTTGTTTTTTTGACAAGGAATACAAAAAACTAAATTTCCAAATACGTACTTAGTTGAAAAAGTTGAGAACAGAAAGATAATAAAATATTTGTTAAATGGTTAGGTTTTGTTAATTTACACAACAGTTGCATATATAAAGACAAAGTAATTATATAGCAGTTCAGTTTGATGAAGCTGTTTAATATCATTAATGAATAGTTCTCGTGTATAGTTATCCAAAATATTGAAATAGTTCTGATGACAGACAATCCTTAAATTCTCTTTCATTCTTTGATACAGATTTATTGAACTAGGATCACAGTTCAATCTTAACATTTCTTCAAAATATGGATGTCTTTCTTCGATTTTAAATTGTTCTCTCTATAAATTTTTTTGTTGTGTTCTAATTACATAAGAATGAATGTTGATCTTAAACAGTCATTAATTGCTTTAGATCTACATGTGGTAGTAAACAATTGATTTCTTCATTTCTTTAGTATTATTTCTGAAGAAGTATGAACTTTTTCTATCAAATTTTGAATTTGAACATCTTTTAGTTGAATTATTTCTGTGTTTGATTTATTTAAAGTTTGTAGTAGTTGCATACAATTACCTTTCTGTTTTATTCGAACTGTGTAAAAGTTTTTAATTTTATATTCTCCATGTTTTCTAATTGATGTTAAACTTCATGTTTAATCCATTTTTAAAATTGTTCAGATTCTTCTTGTTTACAAGATAAAATGAAAGAATACAATCCAGATACACTAATAAATAATGAAGATTCTTCATTACCTTTAAACCCCAGTAATTTACCAGTTGTAAATATATCTTCCTATTTTACATTGTCATCAATATGAATGTGTTTTCCAATTGTATAATCAGTGTATTTATTCTTTAATATACATGCAAAATCTTTGGTCACAGACATGGTTTATTTGATGGATCAATTATCATGAAAATTTGTTTATTGTTGTAAGTAAACTTTTTGTTCATTAGATCTGCAATAGGTTCCATTTAAGATAAACATCATTTACAAATTTTGCATAAAATAAACAGTTGTTGAACTGTGTAGTTTGCATTTCTTGATGATTATGATTAAATTAAATTGTAAATGAAATTAACTTCGTATATTATATTATTTTTTGTTTTAACTTTTAGTACATTAATTGCAATTCATTTATAAAGTGTTTAGCTTATTCAAGAGAATGCAATACTAATTAGATAATAAATATAGTTATTTTGATTTTATTATAAGTTAGACCCAGCAATTTTCCCTCTGTAATTAAATCTTCATATTTTACTTTATCTTCACAATCAACAAAATTAATTTACTATTTAGTTTAACCATCAGTTAGTTAAACCATCAATTACTTTGAAACAATTAGTTTTTAAAACAATTGTTTTACTATTTAGTTTAATAAACATTAAATTTTATATAAGTATGAAATATTTCCATTACATTTTGAATTTGATCATTTTTTTGATTTAGTTATTTCGTCATTCATTTCTGTTCTATCATGTTACTTTAAATCCGTCTTGATTGCAAATTTTTTTTTATTATTCATATGACCGGTTTCGGTTCATTCAGAACCATCTTCAGATCTGTAAAAATAATTATACTAATTTACTATTTCACGAAAGCAAATCTTTTTCATCCTATCTTATCAACATCAAATGCACCAGAACGTACCTGATATTTAAGTTACAGGAGTAACCCGTCCAATTCAGCAACTTTCACATGCTACGTCACATAAAATTGGTTGGCAGAGTGCACGTCATTTATATTAATTATGACACTATTACCGACAGGTGGCGTCTGGTACATTAGTTACATTCCATTTGCACATACTGTATTCAGTAGATCTTTTTATATTAAAAATATTTAATTAAAATATGTAGATGTCAAAGCTAAAATCTGTACTTGTCAGGATTAAAAAACAGTAAAATTATCATTTTTATACGATCTAACAGGCATAGGGCGATTTATATATCTATGGTGCTGGTGTGAACTTGTTTTCTTCTACGGTCTGCTTCCGTGGTTCCCGCCACTTTGGTGTTGTGCCGCGGCCGCTCAGTCGTCTGCTGTCCATCGCCGCGGGCAAGAGGGCCGCACAGGAGGGCCCCGTCAACGACGCCAGGCGTTGCACGCGTCTTCCGGCTTCTCCACCGCGCACCATCTCTCATCCCTCGGCCTGGATCTCCATACGCAACAGTTGTCATCTTAGTAGGTCGTCATAAATGCTAAAATAGGCGTTATGATTGAATTCGCTTTGTTCGTTGAGGATTAAATCCGGATCTTTATTTTTATGGGTGTATATTTCGATCTCTTCTAAAATGTTAAGGAACCGTCCCTTGTGAGCTCTATGCAGGATGTCTAAGTTGTTTTCAATATTCGTGACTGAGTGCTTTGTCGCAGCCATATGCGCCCCAAAAGCTGTTTTGTTTTGAGAGTAGGTGTGCTCCCTGAATCTGGTTTCAAAGTTCCTACCAGTCTGCCCTATATATTGTTTACAGCAGTCATTACATTTGATTTTATATACACCTGAATCCTGAAATTTATTCCTACTATTACATATTCTATGCCGGAGCTTCAATTTTAACGTGTTATTTGTTCGGAACCCTATTTTAACGTCGGATTTACGAAAGCATCTTTCAATTTTGTCTGCAATTCTTCCATTGTAAGTGAGAGCTACATATTTTTTCTTGTTGTTCCTCTTAACTGCTACTTGCCTTCCTTCTGTTTGTTCCATTTGCCTCTTCTTTATCTTCCTATAAATATTCATCACCTGCTTACATGTATATCCGTTCGCTACGGCCACTTGTTTTAAAATACTTAACTCCTTTTCTACTTCGTGTTGGCTTAGTGGCAATCTTAGTAGCCTGTATACCATTGAAGTAAAATACTGTTTGAAAAAGAAAAAATATGTAGCTCTCACTTACAATGGAAGAATTGCAGACAAAATTGAAAGATGCTTTCGTAAATCCGACGTTAAAATAGGGTTCCGAACAAATAACACGTTAAAATTGAAGCTCCGGCATAGAATATGTAATAGTAGGAATAAATTTCAGGATTCAGGTGTATATAAAATCAAATGTAATGACTGCTGTAAACAATATATAGGGCAGACTGGTAGGAACTTTGAAACCAGATTCAGGGAGCACACCTACTCTCAAAACAAAACAGCTTTTGGGGCGCATATGGCTGCGACAAAGCACTCAGTCACGAATATTGAAAACAACTTAGACATCCTGCATAGAGCTCACAAGGGACGGTTCCTTAACATTTTAGAAGAGATCGAAATATACACCCATAAAAATAAAGATCCGGATTTAATCCTCAACGAACAAAGCGAATTCAATCATAACGCCTATTTTAGCATTTATGACGACCTACTAAGATGACAACTGTTGCGTATGGAGATCCAGGCCGAGGGATGAGAGATGGTGCGCGGTGGAGAAGCCGGAAGACGCGTGCAACGCCTGGCGTCGTTGACGGGGCCCTCCTGTGCGGCCCTCTTGCCCGCGGCGATGGACAGCAGACGACTGAGCGGCCGCGGCACAACACCAAAGTGGCGGGAACCACGGAAGCAGACCGTAGAAGAAAACAAGTTCACACCAGCACCATAGATATATAAATCGCCCTATGCCTGTTAGATCGTATAAAAATGATTATTTTACTGTTTTTTAATCCTGACAAGTACAGATTTTAGCTTTGACATCTACATATTTTAATTAAATATTTTTAATATAAAAAGATCTACTGAATACAGTATGTGCAAATGGAATGTAACTAATGTACCAGACGCCACCTGTCGGTAATAGTGTCATAATTAATATAAATGACGTGCACTCTGCCAACCAATTTTATGTGACGTAGCATGTGAAAGTTGCTGAATTGGACGGGTTACTCCTGTAACTTAAATATCAGGTACGTTCTGGTGCATTTGATGTTGATAAGATAGGATGAAAAAGATTTGCTTTCGTGAAATAGTAAATTAGTATAATTATTTTTACAGATCTGAAGATGGTTCTGAATGAACCGAAACCGGTCATATGAATAATAAAAAAAATTTGCAATCAAGACGGATTTAAAGTAACATAAAATCACTGATTGCTGTTATCCCAATAGACATTATGTCTGTTTTTGCAAAGCTCTGTTCTATCAGTTGTTATTTTAATACTTTCATCTTTCCTTTTAGTGCTATCATCTAGTATTTCAATTATTTCATTGTTTAATATATTTAACCTTTGTATTTTTTCTATAGAATAATCTTTATATTTTATATGACATTTGTGTTATTTTATTCTATCTCAATAAAAAGATTCCATTTGTATAGAATTATCTTAAATTCAAAAAATTTATTTATTTTATATCGATATAATTTAATTACTTTAATAACTTATAAGACCCTCTGGTAATGTATCTACTTTATCTTCCAACACATATTTTTTATTATCATGAGGACTTTGTGCTTTTTTGTTTACTTGAATTGTATATTTTTTTGGTTTTTACTTTTAATTAAATTAAATATTCCATATTGTTCTATATTGTTAAACAAACAAGCTGAACTTAATCTGTTTTTAGCAACACATATCTTAATTCCTTAGATTTCTATTTTATTTTGTCAACAACTTTATAAGCATACATCTTTGCTCTTAAACGGCAAGATTCGTCCATTACTTTTCCATTTCAATGGGTAATGCCTTGTATTAAAGTAATCAATCACTGATTTCATATCTTCATAAAAATCTTCAGTTTTAATATTGTAAATATAAATATCTGCATCTTGATAGCATAATTTAATATTGTGTCCATATTTAGGTTTCATAATTTTATAGTGAAAATCATACATTAATTCTTTAGATAAATCAAGTTTACTTAATTCAATATAAATTGGTTTTTAAATATAATTTTTGTTTTATTCATATGTATGGCAGCAAGAATATCATTAAATATAGTTTTACATTGAAGTTTGGTTTAACTACAAGTTTATCACATAATTTACTGTTTGAAACTTATTTTATATCTCGTATCTTTCTTATACTTTCCATTGTTTTACCAAGTACGGAATTACTCATTAATTTACAAAAATCTTTTTCAAAATTATTTGTAGCTTCAGGTTAGTTCATGTGTATTTAGATCTATATTTTTCTTTAACCAATTAGATTGTTTAAAATTTAAAACTCTATGTATTTTTGTACGTTCCATTCATAAAGATAAATATTGTTTAAGATTTCTATAATGTACTACATAATTATGCTTTTTATCTAAAGTAGTTACTAATTTACTTTCATTTGTAGCTGGAACAAGTTTTGATTCAGGATCTAATGGTAAATCTTTATGTAAATTATCTAATTCTTTTGGATATTCTAAATGTACTTTAAATATATAACCATTTTCACAATTATTAGCATATCACTTAGTTTTGTACAATTAAAGTTATTTGCTGCATCCCTTTGAAATCCACCAAATGGAAAATATTGGCTCATAGCAAAACAATGTGAGTTGTATGCATCTAGATACATTATATAATTTGATATTTGTTTACTATTAAAATATTTTAAATTTTTATTTTTTGCTTTTATATATATTTTACATTTGAATTTCCATCTCTTTTTCCTTTTCATCCTTTAAAAACATATCATAATCATGTAATAATTGAAGTTCTTGTTCAATAAACTTTAACATTGCAGTCCAAGATAAACAGGGAGCTGTCAATTGTGAAGAAGGATCTAGATTATATGTTTGTATACATGTTTTTATAGAATTTTCAAATACATCACTTAACAATAATGCATTAGTTTTAACATATAACTAATAATATTTACCCTGATTTTTTGTATTGAATTTTCCCCAAACTAATTTCTCATGGTTATAGTGTTCATCAGTTATATTACTATCATTCAATTTACTATAAGATTTTCCTTTCCTTGGTAATTGTTTTTCTTCAAATTTCTTCGAAGAATCCATATAATCATATTGATAAATACCTCCTCTAATTACTAAATTATATAATTCTGAGGAAAAATATTGTAATTGTTTTAACTGATTTTTCTTTAAATTGAATGATAGTTTATCAAGTGAAGAAGCCATAAATTTATTATCATAACCAAGTTCTTTTACAAAAAGATGTGAATCATAACCAGATAAATTATGTAAATAAATAGGTAAAAAATCGGTTTGTTTTAGTTTTAAATTACAATTATTACATATTAGAGCTATATATTATCCAGTTATATGATTATGATGATGAAATTTTTAATACTTCTTGTTTCATAACATTACATAATGTACAATATTTAGAATTATTATGTATTTTATTTTGTTCAGTTGTAAGTGGTTTCATTCCTTCAATTCCAGAATAAATTCTTCCAATTTCTTCAACTTCTGGTTTTATACATTCAATAAATATCTTATGACAATTTGGTTCTCTATAATCAACAGGCTCTTTAAATTTTCCAGATATGTATCTAATGTAATAGCAAAATCCACTTGGGTCATATTTGTGATATTTCATTGTATATGGTGTTTCTGGATTTGGTTCACAATTATCCATTTTTAAAAGTAAACTTTCAAAATCAGCATAAATAACAGATGGAACTTTTTGTGTATATTGATAATTTTTAAAATATACAGATTCTCCATCACTTGGGATTTCAACTTTTAATGGGTTTTTCATTTAAACTATTTGGTGTATTATTATCTAATTTTTTTACTATTAAAATGTAATAAACATAAATCGCAAATAAATTTTACTGTTTCATGTTTGGTAACATGGACATCACGGTCAGTTCTGACATGAAGTCACTATTTGCGAATGTGCTAGTAGATGAAACTATCTGCATCCTTTAGGAGCATGTCCAGCCAGATATATGAGATCTGGTTGAGTTGTGCTTATCTTCAACATACTTCAAATGGCAAGGAAAATACTACAAGCATAGAAATAGGGTCTCCCCTATCTCTGCTCTCTGCCGACATATTCATGTAAGCCTTTGAAGCAACAGCCCTCGGTTCAGCTCCTTTATGCCCACATTGCTGGTTCAGATATGTGGCCGACACGTTCGCTATATGGCCTCATGGTGAAGCAGAGCTACACAAGTTGCACGGGAAGATACAGTTCACACTTGAAGCAGAGAAAAATTCCATTTCTAGACGTCGAAGTATGCAGCACAATGGAGAGCACACTGGGGCACAGAGTATATCGTAAGCATACACATACAGACAGGCATCGGCACACCCAATCCTACCACCACCCATTCGTGTGCTTAGTTCAGCGCCTGCTATACAGCATTTCCTACTTCCAACCGGTGTGTTGGTGAAGGTGTACGCCAGCACATCACTGTCATTATAATTTTCGTTTTGCAAAGTGTAGGATTTTAAACTTCTTAACCCTTCAATCACATTGCACCGTTGCACAATCTTTGCACCAGTTTGAAATCTGGACTTACGTTTGTGCAGCTTTTTTGTGGTACGTTCCATTATTGTTCCTTATCCAATGACATACAGATGATACACATTCAGAAATTCGTGTATGCAGTCGAAGGAGTCGTCATGTACAATTGATTTCAATTTATGTTTAAAACTACCATGATTTCCCTGTACCTTCAGTTCAAAGGGAGGATGCCAAATATTTTATGTCTGTGTACATAGCTCCTATCTGTGCTAAAAGAACGATATATTTTTCTATCACTCTTCTTCTGACTGGTTCGGTGCAATTCATTATGAATTGCTGTCCTATGGCAACCTCAAAGCAGCACTTGCAAACAATGTCCTCAGATATATTCTGGACATATTCCGTTCTATGTCTACCCCTACAAGTTAGTCATTAATGACTTACATGACTTACCATCCTTTCTCTCCTTGTCAGTATGTCACTCCATGTTGTCAACGTTTTCCAGTTGTTCCTCTCCTCGTCGACGTCTTATCAGCCCCCAAAATTTTCATCATCATTCGACAGCGCCATATTTCAACCCCTGCGATTTTCATCTCTTCAACTGAATTACTTGCTATGCTATTCCTTATCTTAATATCCCTATCCTTAGTGAACTTCAAACTCATCTCGTCACTCAGTATTTCAGTATATCACTACCTCTTTCCAAACAGTCTACTTTTCCACATTACTGAAAGGTGATCTGTGTCTATATCTGCACCTGGGAACCCCTTACAATCCAATACCAATCTGGGTGTAATACAGTTGGAATCCTCCTGTATCACCCAGCATTTATCAAATTACTTTTTCCTCTGGTTGTTCTTGAACATAGTATTCGCTTGTACTAACATGTTTACTACAGAACTCAATTAATCTTTCTCCTCACTCGTTTCTAGTACCAAGCCCATATTCTTCTGTAACACTTTCTTCTATGCCCTCACATACAACCGCATTCAAATCCTCCTGAAAACTGGGTTTTCGTCTCCCTTTTTGTACTGAATTACCAGTTCAGCATCCTCTTGTACGTTCTCCGTCTCTTCATTCTCTGCTTGAGACTCTGGCATGTATACCTGAACTGTCATTGCTGGTTTGCTGTCGAACCTGATGAGAAAAATCCTCTCACTGAACTGTTCACAGTAGCTCACTCTCCACACTACTGTCCTGTTCATAATGAATCCTTCTCTAGTTATACTAGCTTCCGCTGCTGTTGATATTACCCCTATATTCGTCTCACCAGAAAATCTTACATTCCTTCCATTTATCCTCCACTGTATCTAGACTGAGCCTTTGTGTTCCCCTTTTCAAATATTACAGCTTTCCTACTACTTTCTAACTTCTGACAACCCATACTTCGACTCGTAGAATGTTATCCAGCCCATTTGGTTATACCTCCTTTCTCTCATGGTCAGGCCTCCCTTGACAGTCCCCTGCCAGAAATCCGAATGGGGCACCAGTCCTGAATGTTTTGCCAGTGGAGGGAAACTTCCCGTATCTCCTGCGGGTGCACATTATGTGTCTTTAATGCACTGGTTTCCCTTACCTTGTACATCATCATGGTGTTCATCATTGCTGATTCTTCGGCCTTTTAGTAGCAGTTTCCACCCCAGGGAGATGGTAATGTCCTGAATCTCTGTCCGATCCTCCTACTTCTTTGATAAGACCTTCAGCGGATGGCTTCTTATGCTGGAAGTCTTTGGCCGCCATCGTTAATGACTTTTATTCAAAATTTCACTAGTAAATCCGGACCGGGGACCCAGGACGTTTTGATTACTAATGTAAGACGATAGCCGTAGACCATGGGTGAAGTCGTGCATACTGCTAAGCGTAACTCTGTCTTGTATTCCCCTACACCAGCGTTACATTCACCATTGATTAAGCCAGCTGGGATGGCCGAACGGTTCTGGGCGCTACAGTCAGGAACCGTGCGACCGCTATGGTCGCAGGTTCAAATCCTGCCTCGGGCATGGGTGTGTGTAATGTCCTTAGGTTGGTTAGGTTTAAGTAGTTGTAAGTTCTAGGGGACTGATGACCTGAGACGTTAAGTCCCATAGTGCTCAGGGCCATTTGAACCATTGATTAATACATTTTTACCTCTTGTTACAAACTGAATTACATGTTCACATACTTTCTCTAGCTTCAGCTTTTACTTGTGACGTCGGCACATACCCCTGAAGTATTGCTGTTGGTGACTGTTACTGTGGACTCTAATGAGAATAAATCTATTGTTGAACTGTTTAGAGTAAGAAACTCTCTGTTGCCTGTTATTTGTCAGGTCAGACATGCGTATCTTCTTTTCGTTTTGCGTCTGGTAAACCCCAGTGTAGCTAGACAGATTTTGGATTCTGCTTTCCAGGTTTTCTAACTTACCTTTAACATTCAGACCTCAAATATTCCACCCTCCAGATGGTAGAATTTCACCCTTTCGATGGTTATTGAATCATTTTCTCACCGGCGCCTCCCATTCGCAATTACTCCAGGATTTGCAAATGGGTGAATAATTGAGATTCCTTTGCCAATGTAGCGATCGTCAATACTACTTTTTGCTCATGTCCTGTGGATACTTATCATCTATCTTTGATGTGGTGATTTTCATTGCCTTCTGAATCCTCACAATGTTGATCGCCTTTGATTCGTGCGGCATTCCGGGGCATACTCTCACCCCAGAGGCTAGTGGGCGCCCCAAAACTCTGTCCGCTCCTTCACCTTCTTTGACAGTGCCTTTGGAATGAGCCTTCGGACGCCATTGACGATTTTTAAACAAATTTTAAGTTTTTTTTTAAGATTGAACCTGGATACTTAGGACGTTTTGATTACTAGTAAATAATGGTACTTATAGAGCAAGGAGCATTCAACTACACTCCTGGAAATTGAAATAATTCATTGTCCCAGGAAGGGGAAACTTTATTGACACATTCCTGGGGTCAGATACATCACATGATCACACTGACAGAACCACAGGCACATAGACACAGGCAACAGAGCATGCACAATGTCGGCACTAGTACAGTGTATATCCACCTTTCGCAGCAATGCAGGCTGCCATTCTCCCATGGAGACGATCGTAGAGATGCTGGATGTAGTCCTGTGGAACGGCTTGCCATGCCATTTCCACCTGGCGCCTCAGTTGGACCAGCGTTCGTGCTGGACGTGCAGACCGCGTGAGACGACGCTTCATCCAGTCCCAAACATGCTCAATGGGGGACAGATCCGGAGATCTTGCTGGCCAGGGTAGTTGACTTACACCTTCTAGAGCACGTTGGGTGGCACGGGATACATGCGGACGTGCATTGTCCTGTTGGAACAGAAAGTTCCCTTGCCGGTCTAGGAATGGTGGAACGATGGGTTCGATGACGGTTTGGATGTACCGTGCACTATTCAGTGTCCCCTCGATGATCACCAGTGGTGTACGGCCAGTGTAGGAGATCGCTCCCCACACCATGATGCCGGGTGTTGGCCCTGTGTGCCTTGTCGTATGCAGTCCTGATTGTGGCGCTCACCTGCACGGCGCCAAACACGCATACGACCATCATTGGCACCAAGGCAGAAGCGACTCTCATCGCTGAAGACCACACGTCTCCATTCGTCCATCCATTCACGCCTGTCGCGACACCACTGGAGGCGGGCTGCACGATGTTGGGGCGTGAGCGGAAGACGGCCTAACGGTGTGCGGGACCGTAGCCCAGCTTCATGGAGACGGTTGCGAATGGTCCTCGCCGATACCCCAGGAGCAACGGTGTCCCTAATTTGCTGGGAAGTGGCGGTGCGGTCCCCTACGGCACTGCGTAGGATCCTACGGTCTTGGCGTGCATCTGTGCGTCGCTGCGGTCCGGTCCCAGGTCGACGGGCACGTGCACCTTCCGCCGACCACTGGCGACAACATCGATGTACTGTGGAGACCTCACGCCCCACGTGTTGAGCAATTCGGCGGTACGTCCACCCGGCCTCCCGCATGCCCACTATACGCCCTCGCTCAAAGTCCGTCAACTGCACATACGGTTCACGTCCACGCTGTCGCGGCATGCTACCAGTGTTAAAGACTGCGATGGAGCTCCGTATGCCACGGCAAACTGGCTGACACTGACGGCGGCGGTGCACAAATGCTGCGCAGCTAGCGCCATTCGACGGCCAACACCGCGGTTCCTGGTGTGTCCGCTGTGCCGTGCGTGTGATCATTGCTTATACAGCCCTCTCGCAGTGTCCGGAGCAAGTATGGTGGGTCTGACACACCGGTGTCAATGTGTTCTTTTTTCCATTTCCAGGAGTGTATGTGTAGATACCTGAGATTAATTTTGATCCTGATTTAGCATGATGAAGATGTGTGTCGCGCGAATTCCTATTTATCTCAAGCTCGTTTAAAAAAAAAAAAACAACTGGTTCGTGCATTGTCATCCATCGTTAGACCATATAACTTGTAGATAGAGAGTAACCTGTCTTAATGGAACTATCACTAGAACCGTCATAGAGCACTGACTGTTCTGCGAAGACTCTGAGATGTTTGATCTGAAGAAAGGCGATATTGCCCGAAACCAGATCTTTCGAAATAAAAGCAGGGATCGACAGAAACAAAATAAAGGTATGTATTATTTTTATCACTGATTTTTTATTTATGAATGTTAGCATTATTTTCCGGTTGTGGCTAATTTTCGCAACATACTTCATAAAAGATCAAATGTACTGTCAGATTCTTGTTACAATGCCAATTTATTTTTTAAACATTCCCTAAACAAAGTATTATATATATATATATATATATATATATATATATATATATATATATATATATATGTGTGTGTGTGTGTGTGTGTGTGTGAGGGTCGCCCAGAAAGTAATGCACTGCATTTTTTTTCTCAGCCGGAAACAATGCTACGAATGCGAAATGGTACGTATGTATTATTTGAAGTCCCTTGAATGAGGACGCCTAGCTTCCGTCACTTCCGACAGATATAGCAGCTGCAGGACAGCTTCAAAATTGCGTCTGCTGCTGATGTACGTTGCAAGCAACGTGCCCTCATTGGATTTCTCACTGCAGAGATAGAAACTGTGGGGAACATTCATGAACGCTTGTGCCAAAGTCTATGGCTGTCGACAGAAGAACAGTTAGTCGCTGGGCACGAAGGGTGAGGTCATCAGAAAGTGGTTCGGTGAAGCTCCACGATTCGCAGCGATCGGGGAGATCATCTACGGCTATCATACCTGATATTGCAGCGAGCTGATGTCATTCCACTTGTTTGGGTGATTAAAGGAAGCCATTCGTGGAAGACATTTTGAGGATGATGAGGAGGTGATTCACACAGTGAAGCACTGGCTCCGCCACCGGACAAGGATTGGTACCGACAGGGCATACACGCCCTCGTATCGCGCTGGAGGAAGACCATACAAAGGGATGGAGATTCAGTGAAAAAATAGGGTGTGTAGATAAAACACCATTCTTTGGTGTGTGTAATTCTCATTATGTTCAATAAAGAATAGTAGAAGAAATAAATGCGGTGCATTACTTTCTGGGCAACCCTTGTCGTTATATCATTCTTACAGCACGTTTCTGTGGGATGAACGCTTTGTGTGAAATTTGCCTGGAAAATATTATCGTATGATACGAATGAAATGGACTATTGAAATTAAAATATTTTTCTAACGCTGTCACGACCTACATCAGAAATTATACAAAGGGAAAAGGTTTGTGAGCTCAAGTGTCTGAGAAGAACTGTAATACGTGATTAGTAAATCGAGTTCTAACTAATATGCATTCCGCGTATTTTTGAACTATGAGTTTTGCAGCTTCGTTCCTTGTTCTCGATTGTTATTGATTACGATAACTCTTGCCTTGTGCAGAACTGAATGAGCTGCTCTGAAACAGGTGCTGCACGCAGTGGTTCGGTAGTTTCTCTAACTCAGTGGCTGATCACCGTGTGCTACCGTGGTATAATGATTGTGTCGAGTACTGAGGTCGTGTGGACGCTAACTGGTGGACGCTACTTAGGACAGGGCGACGTCGGGGTGCAGCGAGGCGTGCCGCTCTACCAGAATCCCGCGGCGGGGAGGCGCCCGACACACGCTGCTGCGTCGCAGCCACACTGACGGACAACCGCACCACGTCGCCTCACTGCGGTTGCCTGATTGGACGCTCTCCCTGCTGCTGTGTGCTGCCGCCGCTGCTGTACTCTGCCGCTATATTCACAGAGGAACGTTGCAAAGGCAGAGGACGTATTCGAGAATTCTTCTACCAAATATAATGTAATTCCACGTTTCAACATATTAGCTCTTGTTCTGAACTAGATAACCCTGAATTGAGGCGTATTAGAACACGTGCAAAGTTTTAAATACCTAGGAAGCACGACGGAAACCGATTGGGCCCAGCAAAAAAATTAAAAAAAAAAGCCGAATGAGGCATTTTGTATGAAAAGGAGACTTTCCTGTAAATGTATGGACAAACATTTGAGGAAAATACACATATCAAAAAAACGCTTGCATCTCCTCGGTTCCGAGAGTTCCGGGACCTGTACAGAAAATTGGAATAGAAATCAATGTAAACATCATTCCCGCCCTTTTTGTTGCTCATGAAAACCACACATTGCAAGTTGTATCACCATACAGTGAAACCTTCAGAGTTGGTGTTCCACTTTGCTATACACACTGGTAACTCAAATACCAAGTAGCACGTCCTCTTGCACCGATGCATGTCTGTATTCGTCTTGGCAGACTATCCACAAGTTCATCAAGGCACTGTTCGTCCAGATTTTCCAACTTCTCAATGGCGATTCGGCTTAGATCCCTCAGAGTGGTTGGTCGGTCACGTCGTTCATAAACAGCCCTTTTCAGTCTATCCCAGGTGTGTTCGATAGATTCATGTCTGGAGAACATGCTGGGCACACTAGTCGAACGATGTCGTTATCCTGAAGGAAGTCATTCACAAGACGAGTGCCTCGCCAATATGGTGCCGATATGGTTGCACTATCGGACGAAGGAAGACATTATCGTATCGTACAGGCGTTACGGCGCCTCCCATGACCACCAGCGGCGTACATCGGCCTCACATAATGTCACCCCAAAACATCAGGGAACCTCCACCTTGGTGAGCTCGCTGGACAGTGTGTCTAAGGCGTTCAGCCTGACCGGGTTGCCTCCAAACACGTCTCCGACGAATGTCTGGTAGAAGGCATATGGGACACTCATTGGTGAAGAGAACGTGATGCCAATCCTGAGCCGTCCATTCGGCATGTTTTTGGGTCCATCTGTACTGCGTTGCATGGTGCCATGGTTGCAAAATGAACCTCGCCATGGACGTCAGGAGTGAAGTTGCGCATCATGCAGCCTATTGCGCACAGTTTGAGTCGCAACGCGACGCCCTATGGCTGCAAGAAAAGCATTGTTCAACATGGTGACGTTGCTGCCAGGGTTCGTCCGATCCATACTCCGTAGGTGGCGGTCATCCATTGCCTTTGGGCGGTCTGAACAGGGCATGTCATCGACAGTTCCTGTGTCTCTGAATCTCCTCAATATCCGAACAACATCGCTTTCGTTCACTCCGAGACGCCAGGACACCTCCCTTGTTGAGAACTCTTCCTGATACAAAGTAACAATGTGGACGCGATCAAAACGCGGTATTGATTGTCTAGGCATGGTTGAACTACAGACAACACGAGCCGTGTACCTCCTTCCTGGTGGAATGACTCGAACTGATCGGCTGTCGGACCCCCTCCGTCTAATAGGCGCTGCTCATGCATCTTTGACCGGGTTTTAGTGACATCTCTGAACAATCAATGGGATTGTGTCTGTGATACAATTTCCTCAGTCATCGTCTATCTTCAAGAGTTCTAGGAACCGGGGTGATGCAAAAAATTATTAGATGTGTATATATTACGCATCTATGGGAAGAGATTTGCAGACTGTACCGACGCCTTGACCAACGACGGAAGAAGAAAATGTAATTGATGTCTTCTCTCGGCTTCCTGTCGCGGTGCCGGGATGAAGATGCTATACGGAAGTTTTTAAAATTCACTGGGCTATTCATCACCGCCCAAGGACATCGTATATACGACGGAATGGGAGGAGCCTGTCTTTATGAGGGAATTCATACAGTACAGAGATACTTGACAACAACGGATGAGGATCTTTTGGACATTTTCTATCAACTAAGTAGCAGATTGCATCGAGACGACTGGGAGAAGATGCATAGCATCACTCACACGAGCATGCAGAACGAACTGGAGCGTTGCACTGAGCGACAGACTAAAAAGTTTGCAAGATGCCGGACGCAGAATGACAAGGCGATTCCCGACACGTCACGCACCGCGCACAGTGGTCAAGCTCACTGAAGACAATTGACCGGAGAGGAAGAATCTGTCCTTCAAAAGGGATGCAATTTCACTATCATCTCGAGAATGATACCTATGGAGGACATCATTGCTTATACCGAAGCGGCCATTTGGAGCCTTCCTTGTGAAACAGCAGCGGAAATACGCACTGAAACTGCCAGAATACTGGGCCGAGCAAAACCGTCAGCTTGCGACCTGAAGAAAGAAAAGGTACAAGCTATCAAAAGTCTTAACGCCGACAGGAGTATATTGGTACTGCCTGCCGATAAGGGAAATGCTACCATCGTAATGAAGACTGAAGCTTATGAGCAGAAGATCAGGAACCTTCCAGATCCGAAGACGTACGGAAAACTAAGCGCAGATCCGACGCAGCGTATCACACTCAGTACGATTCGGTTACTACAGGCGTCTTCTCCGCCGGACGACATAAAGAGGAACCTGCACCACACAGAAGCCCTACCATCTCGGCTGTATGTCTAAGACCAATTTTTAGCGCTCCTAGATCACCGACGTATAAAGTGGCAAAACACTTGTCCTCTCTGCTGAAGCCGGACGTGGGGAAGACTGAAAGATAAATAAAGGACTCAGTACATTTTATTGAGAAGCTGAAGAAACTAAAACTTGCACCAAATGACATCCTCGTCAGCGTCGGTGTTGTTTCTTTGTTTACGAAAGTGCCACTCAGTGAGTCTCTGGAGCACATTGGTTCCATTTTCCCGCAAGACATCACCAAGCTCTTTCATGCGTGTCTCACCACGAGCTACTTCACGTGGAACGGCACCTTCTACGAACAGCTGGAAGGCGTCTTCATGGGCAGTCCTCTTAATCAAGTGGTGGCCAACTTCTTCACTGAATATTTCGAAGAACAGGCACCGGATTTGGCGCTTTGCGAACCTAAGGTTTGGTACAGATACATCGATGATACTTCGTTGTGTGGAGCCTTGGTGAGGAACAGCTCAGTGACTTGTTAAGATACTTGAACAGCCTCCATTCCAAAATAAAATTTACCACAGAAGTAGGAAAGGTCAAAAAACTACCATTTCTGGACGTGCTGTTCACAAGGGTTATTAAAAACCTGGGCCACAGCGTATATCGAAAACAGACACACACGGACCGATACCCGCACAAACTGAAATCACCACACGAGCCAGAAAAAAGGCGTGATTAATATACTTGTAACGCGAGCAGGACGAATATGTGAGACGCAGCACCTCAGAGGCGAAACGTAACACCTGGAAAGTATTCTGTGGATCAGTGGGTACTCTACGAGTTATATTAGGAGTATAACAGAGCCAAACACTCGGCGGATTCACAAACCAGAAAAAGAAATGTTTGGTACGGCCTTTCTGCCATACATTCCCAGGGTGACGGACAGAATCAGTGACATATTGCGCAAACACGGAGTAAAGACTATTTACAAACCGACAAAGAAAATCGAAGAGTGTCTCAGATCGGCGAAGTGAAAAAGGAATCAAACTGCAAAGTCGGGAATAATCCGCATACAATGGGCATGCGGAGAAATTGATGTTGAAACGACTGGGCGATCAATCAACACCAAGATCACAGAACATAAGAGACAAAGAAAGTTGCGGCAGATGGAGAAATCAGCCGTGGCAGAACACGCGCTGTGTGAAGCCGACCACATAGTGAAAGTC
Source organism: Schistocerca piceifrons (assembly GCF_021461385.2). Lineage (NCBI taxonomy): Eukaryota > Metazoa > Arthropoda > Insecta > Orthoptera > Acrididae > Schistocerca > Schistocerca piceifrons. The sequence continues at coordinate 860,070,934 of NC_060149.1, read as the reverse complement.
GGGGGACAACCAATGCATCAGTGCTAGTTGCATTGTTGCCAAATTTATTCAATATGGCGGCGATGACGTCATCCAAGATGGTGGCATGTAGAGATGGCGGCTTTTGGCGGGAAAATAGGTCAATAGAGCTATGTCCACTAACCTAACCACAAGACAAAATGGCGGGAAGTTTGAATTGTGGCGGAGACATAGTCCGATTGTGCTATGTCCACTAACCGAACCTTCATAAGAAATGGCGGGAATTTTGAATTTTGGAGAATAATAGTCCATTTGCGCTACATCCACTAACCTAAGCCTCCAGAAGAAAAAAAATGGCGGGAACTTTGAATTCCAACAGGATAATGCATGCAAAAAACGGTACTTGTCTTTATTATTATTATTGATTATCATTCATTAACATTCATTATCATTTATTATCATTCAATATCATTCATTGTCATTCATTCTCATTTATTATCATTCATTATCATTTATTATCATTCATTATCATTTATTAACATTTATCATCATTTATTATTATTGACGTACCTCCACTAGAAAATTCCCTTCAAATTCAGATTCCAACGTGATAATGGCTGCAAAACCTTACTTTTGTTTATTATTCATTATCATTTATTATTACTGACCTACCTCCACTAGAAAATTCCCTCCAAATTCAAATTCCAACATGATAATGGATGCAAAACCTTAATTTTGTTTATTATTCATTATCATTTTTAACATTCATTATCATTCATTGTCATTCATTATCAATCATTATCATTCATTATCATTTATTAACATTCATTATCATTCATTATCATTTATTATGATTCATTATCATTTATTATTGTAGGCCTACCTCCACTAGAAAATTGCGCCAAATTCAAATTCCAACACGATATTCTCTCGAAAACTGTACTTCTATGTATTATTATCATTTATTATTTATTCAAGATGTCCGATTTTCTCGCTGAGAAAGCCATTCTCCTTACATCCATAACAAAAATCTATCACAAGTTCAAATCCCCAAAACCATAATTGATCACATGTACCAGCTTTCACCGTCACTTAACTTTTTTTTCACTAGTAGCCTATCATAATCGCGTCAAATAATAAACTGCACTTATAGTAACGTAATTCACGTCCTTTGATTTTGCGGGGGGGAAGGGGCTGAAGACTTTATTTCAAGCAGTACGGTCATCACTTTTCTCCAACACGCATCTTTGATATCGCAGTGCAGTCACAACGACGTCCGTGCTCCAACTGAATTAATTCAAATCCTCCCCACCCCCTGGCCAGCATTAGGAGACACTGGCTACGCCTGTCACGTGAGGTGGGGGGCGAGCCCAGCAATCGCTCCCACGTCGTAAACATGTTTTCGCTGGACATGCTGGAACTTGTCGAGTTTGACGCCACAGCGGCCCCTCGTTTGCTCACCACGTGTGTTCGACAACTCCGCACGTTTCCCGCCAAAATTGTCTGCCTCGGAACTGAATCACACAACGGTCAACCGTTCCCTGAGCAAGTCCGAACCTGCAGATACCGACCTCATTCAGCCATTCGCCACATGTCCTTGTGCAATCGAGAACACAGTGCTACACTTTTGGTGGCAATGTTTGCTCGACAATGGAATCCGCCATGACTATATAACATCACGCTTGGACCGCACTAGAACACCCGCTAATTGACTCGCTCTTGCGCTCACGTAATAACTGCACAATCGCTGCGCCACCGCCCCGCTTACGTCACACCCTTCATACACGCAACGGACATAGCCTTCTGTAAATACCTGGAAAATGACTCTTTATTTCCGACGTTACAGCCATGTAGGTGTATTCCAAATGATTTCTCCATGTACACACAGCGAAACTCCAGAGCGCAGCTGACGTACGCGCGGCTGGCTGATCCCGCTCCCTGTCCAGCTGACGTCAAGCGATTTACGGTGCCCGCCCAGCCCCCATAATCAAACGTGTTCAACTTCCTAATATCAACTACTTTTCGAGGACCAGAACGCCACCTCCTCCTCCTAGGAACCAGTGCCAAGATTGAAATCTGCCAGTAAACAAAGCTCACTTGCGCTTCCGCCACCAACCAAAGAAAATTGTTTATAACTAAGCCACCATCACTCAACTTCTTCCTACACGTTTCTGGTAAACGGAATGTTTTTTCTACCGAGTTGGAAACTTCTTTGACTTCACAACGCGCGACCGACCACGTGGCTCTGTCAGACAACGAATGTCGTAGGAGCTAAACACAGTTGAACTTGGAGCCATTTTTTTTAGGTAACGTGATATAAATAATAATAAATAATAAATCATAATAAATAATAATAAATGATCATAAATGATAATAAATAACTGGAGCAGCTGTCCGAATGCAGAAACCTGTTGGGGTGTATGGATCTGTAAGAGCGAACTTTGATGTCCTCTAGACGACCAAATAGCGATGTAATATTATGTGTTGGGCGGCTTTGGTGATCAAGTCAGAATTTGAGAAGATGATTGATTTGGGTTGGAGTGTTATTAGATGGGATGTAGATTGTTCCGCTGACTAATTCTGCACATTTGTTTTCTTTATTTAGCTGAGTGAAGATCGATTGTGGTGTGTTGGATACATGATTGTCTGTTCTCTAGACCTGGGACAGACCTTAGTTGACGTGTAAATTATAGCCAAGATCTCCAAAATGTTACATGACTAAGACCAGTATTCGAGAGTGGAAATATCATTTTGCGTATGTTTGTTTCTAGTTAGTGGTTTACAGCAAGCTGCACATAGATAAAGTTCGACGTTTGTAGAAAATTAATTTGAAGTCTATATCTTGGGAATTATTATGAACTAGTAATTGGTAGGGTGTAGCCTAGTGCATGATGTGACAAGTACAGCTAAAATGGTGTAATATTATAGAGAAAGTACATGTGTTCTTGCAGTCTATGATTCTGAGGATGTTTCAAGATAAGCGAACAGATAAGGAAGGAGAGACAGTAAGGCGCTTGTGCTGAGGAGGGGACGATACTGAATTTGTAAAAAAGAGTTCTGAGGGTGACTTAGGTCCGCTGATGTAAGAGGGAAGTTTAGCTCTGAGTGTCGGGTCTGTAGAGACAACAGGTTGACGGTGCTTTCCTAGGATTTGGGAGCATTGCTGTATATAGATGCTCTAGGTATAGGATATTTTTTTCACACACTGTAAAGATATACTGGGTAAGTGCATTGTTTTGTGTCAAATGTGTATATACTGTACTGTGAAGATAATGTGCTTTACATTGTGTAGCGTTTGTATATACTGCACTGTAAAGTTAATATTGATTATGTTATGTGACGAGTGGAGAGGAAGTCGTAAGGACGGTAGGGATATTTCCGGAGTAACAGCGGTCAAGAGAGTGTTCAAAATGGTTCAAATGGCTCTGAGCACTATCGGACTCAACTGCTGTGGTCATTAGTCCCCTAGAACTTAGAACTACTTATACCTAACTAACCTAAGGACATCACACACATCCATGCCCGATGCAGGATTCGAACCTGCGACCGTAGCAGTCGCACGGTTCCGGACTGCGCGCCTAGAACCGCGAGACCACCACGGTCGGCCTCAAGAGAGTGTATTTCCGATACTTAGCTCATTGTGGAATGCCAATCAAATGAGACCGCGATCGTAAGATTTAACTGTATAAGTACAATGAGATCAACAACTTCGGTATTCGAGAGTGCGAATATAATTTTTTGGTCTGTTTGTTTCTAGTTATTGAGTGGTTTAAAGGATGCTGTACTTAGAAAAAAAATTGGTGTGTCCTTGTAGGCTATGAGTCTGGATAAGTTTGTAGAAAAAAAGCAAGCAGGCAAGGAAGAACAAGAAAGAGTAACGCATTTGTGTTGAGGGGGAACGATCGCCGAATTTGTGGAACAGTTGTGAGAGGGACATCCGTCCGTTGATGCAGAAGGGCTGATTACCGATGAGTGTGGCGTGTGTAGAAAGAAAGGTCAGGTTCACAGTGCTTCCTTTGGAATTGAGAGAATTGGGGCATTTAGTGGGTATTGTAAAGTTAATGTGGTTTACATTGTGTAGGGTTTGTATATAATGGATTGTAAAGTTACTAATGCTTATGTTATGGGGTGAGTAGAAAGGATGACCGTATGTATGTGTGTGTGTGTGTGTGTGTGTAGATTGTGGGGGGCTGTGGAGGTAATTTAGCGATCTCTGTAAAAGTAAGCACAGGAAGCATCAGAAAGAAAAGCAGGATGGTACTTCGATAACGGGTCCTTAGGAAATTAGACCAGTAAATTCGATAAGAAGGAATAAGAATGATTAATCGGTTGTGCTGGGATATAGGAGGGTTGAGAACATTTGCGTATGTTGAGAGCTGGAAGGGTTGGAGAAGGGGAGCGCATTCAGTATTATTTTGGCGAACAAGTCCTGTTAGGGTAAGAATTTGAATTTACAAATAAGCTTAGAAATCACGAAAGCGAGCCTTAACTATTTTTGGGGGCACTATACAATTTCGGAGAGGTTGACTGGGTTCTTATTTTTTTTTTTTTTTTAAGTTTCAAATGATCGTTTTAGATTGAGGGTGGGGGGAAAGAAGCGCTGGGATGTGTGCGGACGGTGTGTGTGTGAACTCGCTCTCGGCTATTCTGACAACAGACGTGAAGGTAGAGATGTGTCGCATATAGGCCGGCGAGCAATGGAATGCGGCCTTAACATGTGTGTTGGACCGCACTGAGTTAGGACGGTGACAGACGACTCGCGTGACCTGGCTTGGATAGTCATGTTCGGCGTGTAGGTGATATGAATTTCTCAGGTGTTTGGTGTGAATGCGGCTGTCATCAAGTCATGTTAGAAGGGTCGAACAGAGGCCTTAGAGCGAATTGAGAGCTGTCGGACGTTTGACTTAATGTGGGATAGGTTGATTGGGCGCGTCTGTTGAGTTACTTTGCTGTGCGTTATTTGGACAGATTACGAGTACTGATGGTGTTTACAGTTATGTGTACTGCATTATTTAGGAGTAGTTTGATATTGTGCACTGAAATTAGGAGCTGTCTGCGTGTCTGCCGACTGTGTAACATGACACAAGGTATATCAGGACGAGTGTTTTTTGTATGAGAGTGATAGGTATACTCGATGCGTAAATAAAATGTACGTTAAGTATTTGTGGGGCGATATAGAATATGAGAGAGTTCGAGTTGGTTATTATTTTTTCTACTTGGAGGGTTTGTTAGATAGAATTGCTGAGGTGAGTAGCTACGAGAGCGCGAGGGATGTGATTGCAGCATATCTCCGTCTCTCAGGGTTGAGCAATGTTCTCAACTTAGGTACTGTGGGTGTGCTCTGGCCATGTGCTAGACCGTGTGGATTGAACAACGGCATTATGGTCATAGTTTAGCTACAATATTTATACAGGAGTATGTCCGACGCTAGTATAAAGATCCAGACTGTGATGTGGGCGGTCTCGCGATCGTGGTGTCTGAGAGAGGCAAAGCAGACGACTTAGGTTAGTGGCTTCGTTTGCCACAATTTTCTTGTGTCTGGTAGCGAAACACGAACTGACCATCAGAATTGAAACCTGGCTGATTTGTATAGACAGAATGTTACATAAGTTAATGTGGGTTAGTACACGTTAGTTAACGGAAGCAAGCATTAGTACATGTTAGCCAACGAACATGGGTCGGTAAAAGGACGTGGTGGCGGTCGGGACTTTAACTATTTCATTTCAAGTCCAGGTGGGTGTGGCAGTGGCGAAAATTGATTCCAAGTCTAGGTGGACGTGGCAGTTTTCCGCATCAGAGAAGTTAATTAACTGACCAGATTAATTAAATAGTCATGTGGACTTTGTTACATTCACATGCGAACGTACTAAGCTAGGTGCGCGCGATGGCTCTTGTTTACGGACGTGCGTTTTCGCCAAGATCCTGGATTAGATAATCGAAACATGTGGGCTGAATAATGAGAATCAGGTGATCAGTTAACTTAGTGAGAGCGTTCTTTGTCCGACAGTCCCACGTGGTCGATCGCGCGTTGTGACGCCAAGGAAGTTTCCAACTTGGTAGAGAATACATTCTGTTTACCAGAAACGTGTAGGAAGAGGTTGAGTGACGGTGGCTTAGTTTGACACAATGTTCTTAGGTTGGTGGCGGAAGCGCAAGTGAGCTTTGTTTACTGGCAGATTCCAAACTTGGCGCTGGTTTCTAGGAGGAGGAGGTGGTGTTCTGGTCCTCGAAAAGTAGTTGATATTAGGGAGTTGAACACGTTTGAATATGTATATGAAATTGTAAATGGAATTATTTAATATAGCGGGTTGGTGTGAGTGAATTATCGAGCGTCCTCCCGACGAGCAAACGCGCTGTTATATGGTCATGGTGGATTCCACTGTCGGTCAAACTCTGGCGCCAAACGTAACCTTTGTACAGCAAGCAGTCGACAGGAAACATCGTGTCTGGTGTTAAGTGCTCGCGGGCGTGGCCGACCGTTTGTGGCGGGGCCCTCAGGCGCCTCTCGCCGCCGCAGCCTACCAACGCGCGTGCCGTGGGGGCTGGGTGGGCACTGTAAACCGCTTGACGTCAGCCGGTCAGGGAGCGGGCTCAGCCGGCCGCGCGTACTTCAGTTGCGCTCTTGAGTTTTGCTGTGTGACCATAGAGAAGTCAGTTGGAATACACCTACATGACCGTATGGTCTGAAATAAAGAGTCATTTTCCAGGTATTTACAGAAGGTTATGTCCGTCACGTGTATGGAGGGTGTGTGACAATAGCGGGGTGGTGGCGCAGCGATTGTACAGTTATTACGTGCGCGCGAGAGCGTGTCAATTAGTGGGTGTTCTAGTGCGGTCCAAATGTGACGTTATATAGTCATGGCGGATTCCTCTGTCGAGAAAACATTGCCGCCAAAAGAGTAGCACTGCGTTCTCGATCGCACAAGGACACGTGGCGAATGGCTGTGTGAGGCCGGTATCTGCAGGTTCGGACTTGCTCAGGGAACGGTCGACCGTTGTGTGATTCAGCTCCAAGGCAGACAATTTTGGCGGGAAACGTGCGGAGTTGACGAATACACGTGGTGAGCGGACAAGGGGCCGCTGTGACGTCAAACTCGACAAGTTCCAGCGTGTCCAGCAAAAACTTGTTTACGACGTGGGAGCGATCGCTGGGCTCGCCACCGCCTCACGTGACAGGCGTAGCCAGTGGCTCCTCATGCTGGTCAGGGCGTGGGGAGGATTTGAATTAATTCAGTTGGAGCACGGACGTCTTGGTGACTGCACTGCGATATCAAAGATGCGTGTTGGAGAAGAAGTGATGACCGTACTGCTTGAAATAAAGTCTTCAGTCCCTTCCCCCCTGCAAAATCAAAGAACGTGAATTACGTTACTATAAGTGCAGTTTATTATTTGACGCGATTATGATAGGCTACCAGTGAAAAAAGATAAGTGACGGAGAAAGCTCGTACATGTGATCAGTTATGGTGTTGGGGGTTTGAACTTGTGATAGATTTTTGTTATGGATGTAAGGAGAATGGCTTTCTCACCGAGAAAATCGGACATCTTGAATAAATAATAAATGATAATGATACATAGAAGTACAGTTTTCGAGAGACTATCGTGTTGGAATTAGAATTTGGCGCAATCTTCTAGTGGAGGTAGGCCTATAATAATAAATGATAATGAATGATAAAAAATGATAATGAATGATAATGAATGCCAATGAATGATAATGAATGTTAATAAATGATAATGAATGATAATCAATAATATTAATAAAGACAAGTACGGTTTTTGCATACATTATCCTGTTGGAATTCAAACTTCCCGCCATTTTCTTTTCTTCTGGAAGCTTAGGTTAGTTGACGTAGCACAATTGATTATTTTCCCACCAAAAGCCGCCATCTTGGATGACGTCATGCGCTGTGGCCAAGTCTACTTGCCGCCATCTTGGATGACGTCATCGTCGCCATCTTGAATAAATTTGGCAACAATGCAAAGTGCGCTGACACATACGTTGTCCCCCAACTAGCGAAATTCGCCGACACGGAAGTTCTGGCTGTAGAGAAAAGCTATCACACCCACTTGTTCAGAGAACCTATAGAAATACAAAGAAACTAGAGTTGCTTCAACAAGAAAGAAGGAAGCCTCAAGTTAAACGGATCCTGGATTTCCGTGCTGCAGCAAAAGACCCTTGCTGGTTGCAAGAGGTGAACCACACCGGAAATACCGCGGAGAAGCCCTTGGACGTTGGCGCGCCAGGTATATACTGGGTGGTCCATTGATAATGACCGGGCCAAATATCTCACGAAATAAGCATCAAACGAAAAAACTACAAAGAACGAAACTCGTCTTGCTCGAAGGGGGAAATCATGTGGCGCTATTTTTGGACCGCTAGATGACGCTGCCGTAGGTCAAATGGATATCAACTGCGGCTTTTTTAAAAATAGGAACCCCATTTTTTATTGCATATTCGTGTAGTACGTAAAGAAACACGAATGTTTTAGTTGGTCCAATTTTTTCGCTTTGTGATAGATGGCGCTATAATAGTCTCAAACGTATAAGTACGTAGTATCACGTAACATTCCGCCAATTGCGGAAATGGTCGATATCGTGTTGATGTATGGCTATTGTGATCAAAAAGCCCAACGGGCGTTTGCTATGTATGTTGCTCGGTATCCTGGAATACATCATCCAATTGTCCGGACCGTTCGCCAGATAGTTACGTTACTTAAGGAAACAGGAAGCGTTCAGCCACATGTGAAACGTCAACCACGACCTGCAACAAATGATGATGCCCAAGTAGTTGTTTTAGCTGCTGTCACGGCTAATCCGCACATCAGTAGCAGACAAATTGCGCGAGAATCGGGAATCTCAAAAACGTCGCTGTTGAGAATGCTACATCAACATCGATTGCACCCGTACCATATTTCTATGCACCAGGAATTGCATGATGACGACTTTGAACGTTGTGTACAGTTCTGCCACTGGGCACAAAAGAAATTATGGGACGATGACAGATTATTTGCACGCGTTCTATTTAGTGACGAAGCGTCATTCACCAACAGCGGTAACGTAAACCGTCATAATATGCACTATTGGGCAACAGAAAATCTACGATGGCTGCGATAAGCGGAACATCAGCGACCTTGACGGGTTAATGTATGGTGTGGCGTTATGGGAGGAAGGATAATTGGCCCCCATTTTACTTATGGAAATCGAAATGGTGCAACGTATGTTTATTTCCTTCATAATGTTCTACGGATGTTAGTATAAGATGTTTCACTGCATGACAGAATGGCGATGTACTTCCAACATGATGGATGTCTGACATATAGCTCGCGTGCGGTTGAAGCGGTATTGAATAGCATATTTCATGAGAAGTGGATTGGTTGTCGAAGCACCACAAAATGACCCGCATGTTCACCGGACCTGACGTCCCCGGATTTCTTTCTGTGGGGAAAGTTGAAGGATATTTGCTATCGTGATCCACCGACAACGCCTGACAACATGCGTCAGCACATTGTCAATGCATGTGCAAACATTACGGAAGGCGAACTACTCGCTGTTGAGAGGAATGTCGTTACACGTTTTGCCAAATGCAATGTGGTTGACGGACGTCATTTTGAGCATTTATTGCATTAATGTGGTGAGAGCGGCCTGAGCTGGCGAGGCGAGCGCATCGCTGCTGTTGCGCGCTTCGCTTACTCGGCCGTTGAGAGCTCGTGAAGAGGTTTTCTGTGCTGTGGGCGCTGCGGAGAGCAAATTGTCGTGCGTTGTTTTGACAACGCGTGCAAATTGTCGTGTTCCGCGCCTCGCAGCATGGGAAAGAAGGGTGCGCAGAGGAAACCTGCCGCTACGAAGGGTCCTTCGGTTGTGCGACTCTCTGAGTCTGCCGACCGTGCAAGGAACTCCTGGGAAGACGAGTCGCGGCCTGTCCCCCCTTTGTACGTCAAGTGCAAAGGCGGGTGGACAGCGCTGTTCGACACCATGACGAAATGCGCTCGGAACGAGGTGGTCTACGAGTCTGTCGATACAGACTCGCTGATCTGCGTTCGAGCCGCAAACGTGGCCGACCACAGGGCGATCAAGGTCGCAGTGGCCGACCACATCGTCGACGCGCCGCCGGCGCGTGAGAAGGCACCTTCCGTAGGAAGGATGAAGACGACTAAGGCACTCCTCAGGGGGTTGCCTTGGTGCTGTGACGAGGCAGCGGTCCGGGAAGGGCTGCTGCGAGCCGGGTTTGGTAATGCAGCCGCAAGGTTGCACAACCGGACCAACAGGAAGAGGGCGCCGCTCTATGCCGTGACCGTGCAAACGGTCGACGGCGGGAGCGACATCTTCGACTTGCGGAAGTTGCTGGGCTTCCCGGTTACGACGGAGGCTCTCCCGACCGCCATGGATCCTCAGCCCCAGTGCTTCAGGTGCCAGGGCGAGGGCCATGTTGCGAAGTACTGCCGCAACGCGGCGCGGTGCGTCAAGTGCTCAGGTGAGCACGACAGCCGCGCCTGCGACCGCGGCAGCAACGCTCTGCCGACTTGTGTCCGGTGTGGCGGCCCGCACGTCGCCAGTTGGCGCGGTTGCGCGGCTTTCTCTAGCCGCAGCCGTGCCGGGGGCGGCGAAGCGGCCGCGGCCGCACCGACGCAGCAGCAGAAGAGAAGACGACGTCGGAAACGGCGTAGGGCGGAGAACAGCCCGGTGCAGCTGAGGGACGGCGCAGCAGCAGATCCACCTGCCAGGGGCGGGGACGGCCGCTCGGAAACGGGCCGCCAGGACGCAGCTCGCCCTCCCGCGAAGAGATGTGACCTCGAGCTCGGCATCGCCGTGAAGGAGGCCACAGCAGCCCTCAAAGCCGTAATGGCGGTGGAGAGGGCTGCCTTCGCAGCCGCCGTGGCTGCAGAGAAGGAAGAGGCCGTGAGGCAACTGCGTGCAGTCTTCGCCCAAGGCCTCAGTGCAGTCGTACCTGCGAACACTCCTGCGACCTCGCAGAAGGACGTTCGCGCGCCTGTCCCAGCGGTTGCCCCAGCAGCACCGCAGGTGAAAGGTGCAAAGAAGAAAACCGCCAGGGCAGTCTTCATCGCGCAAGCGTCGCCGCGCTGCCGCGCCGAACTTTTGTGTTACAGGGAGTAAGCCACTGCGGCCGGCCCAGGAGACAACGAGGGAGCCCAGCCGCGGCACCGGACTGACCCAGCGAACGACCACGCAGTACATAGGTAACGTTGCACGATACCTCACGCTAACCCCCCTCACCTTGCATGCTCTGTCGCAGCTAGCAAACCGCTACTGCTCTTACTTCCCGTCCTACTGTCGCAGAGGTTTTTTTCCCTTGGCGCTGGCCTTGGCACTTTTTTTCCTCTGCTCTTACAACCGCTACCCTTCGATCGCTTTCGACCACTACTATCTCCTGATGGACCATGTTAATGAGTAGCCTTACCCAGACGCATGGATAACATCACAGCCTGCATCCTGTGACGCCTTGATTCAAAACTAACATGCATACGGAGGTGACAGTAGAACTTTTGTGTTGGTCACCACGTTGGTGCGGGCGTGGAGGGGCCCCATCCTTAATTAAAAAATTAATGTGGTATTTACAAGTAATCACGCTGTAACAGCATCCGTTCTCAGAAATGATATGTTCACAAAGGTACAGTCGTGCTCAAAAGTATCCGAACGACCTGAATTGCATTTCGCCTTATTCGAATGCAACCAACATAGCGCAGCTGTCTAGCAGGTCTTCTAATCGCCCTTCGGTACAGTCGTTTGACTATTGAAAATGGTTCCGACAAGTCACCACTAGAAAACACTGCTCTGCATCGCAATAACTCAAGATGTAAAGTAATAACAAGGTACTACAAACATCAGAGAACATCTTATCACAGATAAGACGGTTCTTCAGGCTTGTAAGCTCACATTTATTACAATAAATGACATACCTGAAAGGTTACCACTCTCATTATTACGTCAGATAGGTAATTCACGTAGTAAGTTCGATGTATTCATGATTTCCTCTTCAAAACAACATACCGTACTTATTATATAACACAAAACGACATTAAAAATTTAAGTTATTCACGAGCAGCTAGTTGATAATATGTATGAACTTCAAATCACACGACGAACCGTCTCGTTCTGCATATGGATTCAAACCCAGGTCATGCAGACTAAGCAAAGACTTCGTGACTGACGGAAACTAACAGTCATTCCTGACTAGGCATACAGAGAGTGATATACCTCGATTTTAGACAGTATCAGTTAGCAAATATCAACTTTAAATTACATAAGGTAAACATCGTTAACGGACGCGAATTCCTACCCAGCATCTATTGTCCTTGTTAAGGAACTATGAGAGATGTTAAATATTGCTTCTTCACAAGCAACTTACTTGAAATGCCGTGAGCTAAAGGTTTGTGTAGGACAGGGATTCGAACCCAGAACCTAATTGGATTGTCATCGAAGCACAATCAACTGTGACATATCGGATTTTCTCGGCAGTAGCTAGATCTTTTAAATGAAATGACGAGACGAAACATTAATTATTTCTTTCCCAGGCCTCCAACCTGGCACCTTTCGCTGTTATATTCTAGAGAAAACTAACGTTAAAAATGGGTTTGTTACACCAGCAGCGACATGTGAGCATGTTTGAACTAGAAATAATATGACGAAGAGTTCAGTGCTGACTGGGAATCGAGCCCCACACATATCGTTGTTGACTGCACACAAAGAGACGTCAGCTACCACATTTTTCTCCACCAGCAGCTCGGAATAACATCCTTGAATTTACAATGATTTCGCAAACAGTTCTGTGTCTCACTGGAACTCAGACACGTCAGATACCGTTAGTGTTGGCAACGAATGAAAATAGATTAAAAATCAAAATTATTACCCACCAGCAGATAGGTGTTCTCATGCTAGAGCTTCATTATACATATGAAAGCTTTAGTGCCAGGCCGGGATTCGAACCCTTTCACGTGCAATATGTGGAGATGTTGAGGAATCTGCAGTTTTGAACAAACAACAAATTGCAGTCGAGCTGTATTGTCACGAACGGATCAAATTCCGCGTTAAGGGCGGTCTGAGTTGCATTCCCAGATCAGAACCAATTTTATCGACATACAGAAGCTCAAATAAAAGATGGAGTAAGTGTCCTATGACCCTACATAGCGTTTGTTTCGTCACTAGAAATAAATAACTAGTATAAGAAAGGTTACTGTTGATAGAGTTTCTACGTGTCGCGACTCCTGACTTTATTGTGTTCAACCTAACGTCTACTTGGTAGAGAAGGAATATCATGTTTAACATGAATGTCAGACCACAATGCCATAATACCTTCTTCACTTGGCGTAGCCAGAAGAGAATCATCAACAGAAGTTGGAGTCGAACCCAGACCATAACAACATGAACCTAGCATCAATCCAAGAGACCACCAAATTCTCTTCACTATCACTCATTTTCCTATCATAACAATGTTGCGCCACAGTGGATGAGAATTCTGACACACAGACTCCCTGTAGTGTTTTGCAGCATGTTCAGTACATTCATTTACTTGGTTGACCGAATCGCCATGAACTACCTGCCTCAGCTACCCAGTGCATAAATTCGACTCTATTTTGTAATCACCGAAATAAAATCACGTAACTGACACCTACACAGAACTGCCAACAGTGTAGGATGCAGAAATTTAAACAAGAAGTCTAGATCCGGCCATATGCATTATCTCACAGCACTGTGCAATGCGTAAGTTCTGGAGGAATTGTTCCTGAGTTCTCGAGGTGATGTAGCTGTGTGTCAGCTAGTAGCGTAACGGTAAACGTCCCGCACTGTTGATAAGACGTCGCGAGTTGGGGTACATTCACTGCTACATTTTTTTAAAACGCCATGCTCCTTTCTTCTGAAGTTATCGATCTAATGGAACTTTGAACACAATTCCCTTCACTTCTCAACCCAAAATAGTCGCCTGTGGAAAAAGGACTAATTTCTGCGACGTTTTGTTCTTTTCAGGTTTAATAGATGGCCAGGCTGCAGAAGCATTTCGAAACTTTTGTATTGTGTATGGGAAGAGCGCATCGTGCCAAAATACGTCAGAAAAGTATTTTCTACATTAGCTGTCGTGTGGCAGTGGCATTTTATTCTTCATAAAACCTTGTTTGACAGCTTTAACTCAGAACAAGTTTTCTACATGCATGTAATCAATAAACTGCATGTGCATTGTCAGACTGTTATAGATAACATCAGAGAATTCGCATATATCGTTGATGATTAATTTTTCTCTCATGATAACTAGTATTTTAACAACACTAAAAGAAACCGTACGAAAATTGTGCACTGTATTATAAGAAATGAAATAAAACTACCCACGATATCCTTACGACGAAAGTCTGTTTCAGTAAAACTGAGTATCTGTACACAAGCGTGCCTCTATCGGCACGAATTAGTAAAATACTCATCACTTAGATTTCGATTGGGTCTGTGTTTGATTGGTATGCTGTGTCATACTCAAGTGGTATGCAAATGTGACATTTCATAAATACAGTTATGTATTCCTAGAAAGCCAAAATTTGTTTGTCAGCAGCGGAAAGAGGCGTTACCTGTTGTGCAGCAGTGTAAGTTTTTCACCATTGCGCTATGAGGCGAAAGTATTTTCTTGCGATTTCCTCTGACTGCTTGTAGCTCTTTCACAATAGGGATAAAAACGTTACAGTCAGCAAGACTGGAACCGCAAACCGCAATAGACGCTTTATCTCAGGTCAGCACGTTTCCACACAGCTAGGGAAGACGCTTGCGTCTAGGTCTCGTCACGTTCCTTCATTACCAATTGGGCAGAGCCGGTTTACGTTGGGAAATGACATAGGCGGAAGTCATGGTAAACAGAAATACAGTCTCCAGTAATGTTACTTACATTAGAATTTTTTTTTTTATTTGATGAAACGATAGCCATTTAATGGAACAGAGCTCTCATTTTTCCTGTACTTGATTCAACTAGAGACGTTGAAAAATTTGGTGCTGGACTGTGATTCGAATTCGTATCTCATCTTTCGAGGATCTGAATCTCTCGGAACAGTATAGTTCAATCATTTCGTTCCTTTTCCCAAGACTGCAATCTTCTCTAGGTCTCCTCCAAAGGTAAGCATGTGGGTCCGAATCCTGATCCAGTACAAAAATATTCATAATTTCATTTCAAGCCCTGTCACGTGCATACCAGTCTGCTAGTGAAAATTAACGTGCATTTTTAATTTCTGTTCATGTGTTGCCAACAATCGCAATAGATGTCGTTATTTCTGGTCAAACACGCACACATCTTACTGTTGGTGAGTAAACAAGTGTTACTTAAGCTATGTTCGTAGATGATAAAGGTGTGCGGTTCGATTGTCGCTCAGGGACAAAAATTTGTATCCTTATTTTAGATTCAAACATCTAGCAGTTGGTAAGAAATACCGATACGTAACATTTGATTTTACTTAGTTAACAATCCGATTGCGTGCTGGGTTGGTATCTCTGTCACAGAACTTCACATCATGTGCTTCATCTTTAAATGTATGAACACTTTGTTCCTTCTGGATGGAGGTATATCACACATCTTTCATGGTTAGTTATCAGGGACGAAAGGGTCTTTACAGGAGTCCCAGTTTATTACAAAACTGTCGTCTTTTTTTTTAAGTTTAGATTTGGTTACTGATATTGGCGAAAATTACTGTAATTCGTGCCTCTTCACGACTAGTTACCAATATGATATGATTAGAATAGATTAGATAATACCTGTTCCATAGATCATGATTACGACATTTCGTAATGATGTAGAACGTGTCATTTTAATGAAAGATTTCTTTACATACCATGATTCAGTTTCTTTGCGACAAGTTTTTAATCTCTCTAACTCATTCTTTTTTATTTTTCTCTCTCTCCCTCACTCTCTCTCACTCTTTTCTCTCTCTCTCTCTCTCTCTCTCTCTCTCTCTCTCTCAAACACACACACACACACACACACACACACACAAACACACACACTCGCACGCATGCAGTCTTTTTTTATTTTTATTTGTTTGTTGTGCTCGACTATCGGTGAGGCACGAAAACGTTCGTCAATGATTTTCTTTGTTTTGAGTACACTTACGAAAGATATATAAAAACATCTATGAGGGTTACTGATTTATGAAGCTTAGTTTGCAGTCATTTCTGAGTATTATTAGTAATTACGCTCCAGTCCATAAACCCAGTTACAGAAATGTGAATCAGACGGATTACGTATTCCAGGCCGTAGCAGCCGCGTCTTTGAGACGTCAGCTATGGTCACTACCCAGCCCACTGTAGGATCACATCGGTTCGTCTTCTTCCTGCTGGTAATGTAACTGAGATTTGGCAGCAAGGCAAGGTATATTTGGCAACTCTGTGATCGACGAGTTACTTCCTGGTGTGCACGGAATTAAGCCTCAAAGTTCAATTGATTTTTCCTGTCATTTCCATTGAATAATCTGAGTTATTATTAACGCTGAGCTGTAACAAAAGATTGTAAATTTACGGTTTTCTACCCAGGAAAGTCGTTGCACCTGAAAATCGCATCTAATCCCGTCCTTTAAATAGCGTTTGACGAGTTCTAGCCACTACTGGTCTCGTAAGAGGAGACCAAGACGCAAGTGTCTTCCCTAGCTGTGTGGAAACGTGTTGATCTGAGCGAAAGCGTCTATTGTGGTTTGCGGTTCCAGTCTTGCTGACTGTAACGTTTTTATCCCTTTTGTGAAAGAGCTACAAGCAGTCAGAGGAAATCGCAAGAATATACTTTCGGCTCATAACGCAATGGTGAAAAACTTACACTGCTGCACAACAGGTAACGCCTCTTTCCGCTGCTGACAAACAAATTTTGGCTTTCTAGGAATACATAACTATATTTATGAAATGTCACATTTGCATACCACTTGAGTATGACACAGCATACCAATCAAACACAGACCCAATCGAAATCTAAGTGATGAGTATTTTACTAATACGTGCCGATAGAGGCACGCTTGTGTACAGATACTCAGTTTTACTGAAACAGACTTTCCCGGGTTCCCGGGTTCGATTCCCGGCGGGGTCAGGGATTTTCTCTGCCTCGTGATGGCTGGGTGTTGTGTGCTGTCCTTAGGTTAGTTAGGTTTAAGTAGTTCTAAGTTCTAGGGGACTTATGACCACAGCAGTTGAGTCCCATAGTGCTCAGAGCCATTTGAACCATTTGAAACAGACTTTCGTCGTAAGGTTATCGTGGGTAGTTTTATTTCATTTCTTATAATACAGTGCACAATTTTCGTACGGTTTCTTTTAGTGTTGTTAAAATATTAGTTATCATGAGAGAGAAATTAATCATCAACGATATATGCGAATTCTCTGATGTTATCTATAACAGTCTGACAATGCACATGCAGTTTATTGATTACATGCTGCGCTATGTGGGTTGCATTCGAATCGGGCGAAATGCAATTCAGGTCGTTCGGATACTTTTGAGCACGACCGCACATGTATACATTGGAACAACAGAAATAAAATTTTCAAACTTACCTACGTTCTGTATTTTAATTTAAAAAACCTACCTGTTACCAACTGTTCGTCAAAAATTGTGAGCCATATATTTTTGACTATTACAGCGCGAAAAAAGTGGTCCAAGTAAAACATTCATATTTCTTTACGTACAACACGAATATGTAATTAAAAATTGGTGTTCCTATTTTAAAAAATAAACGCAGTTGATATCCGTTTGACCTATGGCAGCGCCATCTAGCGGGACAACCATAGCCCCATCTGGATTCCCCATTCAAGCTAGACAAGTTTCGTGCTTTGTAGTTTTTTCATTTGACGCTTACTTCGTGAGATATTTGGCACGGTCACGATTAATGGACCACCCTGAATAGTCTCGGCTCCAGTCCGCCACCAGGAATGGTGGGTGACACTTTGACAATGCCAGCCACTCACGCTGGCGAAACGTTAGAAACATTATCAGACGAAACGTTGGCCGAAGAATCCAAGACAGAACCCAACAGGCAGTTTGTCAACAAGTGGCCAAAAATGCGTTAACGATTTTGTAAATATGGATAAGGCAGGATCAACAATTATGTTATAAAGTAGAAGTTAATGATACAGAGATACTTCCATATAAATGAAGTTCCAGCCCCTGTAATATTACAAGAATTGGGCACAGTATTAAGATCTCCAACAAATAGGAGGCACCTGTAACAGATAAATGTGGAAGATCTCAGACATTGTGGTACAATATGCAAATTAGAATCTAACATCTGCTCAGCAAATGCTTGGAAAATTTAAAATAACTCCCTCGTGGTCAACAGGTCTAGTGAAACATCTGTTCAAAAGAAAAGATAGCAAAATTACAAACATTATAATAGAGTTAATCTAATGAAAAATGGATATCAAGTCTACCCTAAAATAAATAATAAGAAATTAAAAACCTTTGCTGATGGTGGCTAAGAGAACAGCAAAATGGATTTAGGTATGAAAGATCGTGCTTGGATGTGTTTTTACCATTAAACAAATAATTTGAACAAGGACGAGATAAGAATGTGAAACGTATCTCGCTCCACACATTTTGAAAAGGGTTTTGATACGGTAAATCGAATAAAATTATGCTAAGAACTAGTTGCTGAGTAATATCCACGAATAATAATTTTCGTAGTTAGGAAACTGTATTTTATACTAATTTTGCCATAGACACAGGAATTAAAAGATGTGAACAGCTTCTAGCAAATACATCACTTAGACACGAATTTAGCTTCTCATTCATTATTTTTTTAATATGTAATTCTAAGACATCTTAAAGAACCGTAAATTGCTAGTAGATGCAGGAACTGAAATACACACACCAAAAAAAGAGTTCCGGAACTAGTACAGAAAATTGGAATAGAGATCACCATAAACATCATTTCCGCCCTTTTTATTGCTCACGCAAACCACACATTGCATGTTGTACCACTATACAGCGAGACCTTCAGAGGTAGTGGTCCAGATTTCCGTACACACCGGTACCTCTAATACCTAGTAGCACGTCCTCTTGCATTGATGCATGTCTGTATTGTGTTTCAAATCTTCTGGGACTTAACTGCTAAGGTCATCAGTCCCTAAGCTTATACACTACTTAAACTAAATTATCCTAAGGACAAACACACACACCAATGCCCGAAGGAGGACTCCAACCTCCACTGGGACCAGCCGCACAGTCCATGACAGCCTGTATTCGTCCTGGCACACTATCCAAAAGTTCATCAAGGCACTGTTGGTCCAGATTGTCACACTCCTCAACGGCGATTCAGCGTAGATGCCTCGGAATGGTTGGTCGGTCACGTGGTCCATAAACAGCCCTTTTCAATCTATCCCAGGTATGACCGATACGGTTCTTGTCCGGAGAACATGCTGGGCACTCTAGTCGAGCGATGTTGTTATCCTCAAGGACATCATTCACCAGACGTGCACGATGGGGGCGTGAATTGTCGTCCTTGAAGTCAAATGGTTCACAAAGATGCTGCCGATATGGTTGCGCCAGAGGTCAGAGGATGGCATTGACGTATCGTACAGCCGTCACGGCGCCTTCCATGACCACCAGCGGCTTACGTCAGCCATGTCACCCCAAAACACCAGGGAACCTCCACCTTGCTGTACTCGCTGGACAGTGTGTCTAAGGCGTTCAGCCTGACTGGGTTGCCTCCAAACACGTCTCCGACGATTGTCTGGTTGAAGGCATGTGCTACACTCATTGGTGAAGAGAATGTGATGCCAGTCCTGAGCCGTCCAATCAGCATGTTGTTGGGCCCATCTGTACCGCTCTGCATGATGTCGTGGTTGCAAAGATGGACCTCGCCATGGACGTCAGGAGTGAAGTTGCGCATCATGCAGCCTATTGTGCACAGTTTAAGTCGCAACACGGCGTCCTGTGGCTGCACCAAAAGGATTATTCAACATAGTGGCTTTGCTGTCAGCTTTCCCTCGAGCCATAATCCATAGGTAGCCGCCTTCCACTGTAGTAGTAGCCCTTGGGCTGCCTGAGTGAGGCATGTCACCGGCATTTCCTGTCTGTTTGTATCTCCTCCATGTCCGAACAACACCGCTTTTTTCACTCCAAAACTCCTGGACACTTCTCTTGCTGAGATCCCTTCCTGGCACAAAGTAAGAATGCGGACGTGATCTAAACGCAGTATTGATTGTCTAGGCATGGTTGAACTACAGAGAACACGAGCCGTGTACCTCCTTCCTGATGGAATGACTGGAACTGATCGGCTGTCGGACCCCCTCCGCCTTATAGGCGCTGCTCGTGCATGGTTGGTTACATCGTTGGGCGGGTTTAGAGACATCTCTGAACAGTCAAAGGGACTGAGTCTGTGATACAAACTCCACAGTCAACGTCTACCTTCAGAAGTTCTGGGAACTGGGGTGATGCAAAACTTTTTATGATGTGTGTATAAAACAGTGTCTACTCAAACACTCTTCTGTTTACTAACGAGCAAATAATGATTCAAGTGAATGAGACACAGATACAGGAATACCTGTGTCTGTTAAATAATATATGTAAAAGGTGTAACTTTAAAATCTTAGTTAATAAAACTAAAATCATAACATTTCGAGGAAATTTGTCAATCGGGTCAAAGATTGTTCTATAAAACACCACTTTAGAGAAAATATCGTATTTTAAGTATCCGGTTAGTGAGATAGGTTTTTTACAGTGGCATGTACAGTGAGCGCAAAGTTAGCACATTTGAAAATGAATGGGGAACCATTCAAAGAGCTTTTAAAACTACAGTTAGGAATTAACCGAAAATGAAAAATTTGTAAAGTGACGGCTTCACCCACATTGCTTTACGGCAGCGAAGCCTGGGTGCCGACTCGGAAGCAGCTGAGTAATATTAAACAGCCGAAATGAGCTTATCAAGGAGTGTTAAAGGATGATACTAAATTAAGTTATTAGGAAAGATCTAGATGTATTATCATTTTATAATAAAGTATTAAATAATAGACAGAACTTGACCGATAACTTTGAACAATGGAAAATACCAGACTTCCCAGTGCAGTGTTGGATTGCGCGTCGAGGGGAAGAAGAGACCGAGGATGACTCAGGATACGCTGGAGACAACTGTGAAGCCAGATCTGTCAAGAATGCCCAGTCCTTGATGTGAAGAAGAGGAAGAAAAAGAAGAATTGGAGGAGAAAGAGTAGGTAGAGCAGATGCTGTACCTCGGTCACCAAGTTCGCCTGACTTCAGCGCTCTTGATTTTTCTGTCTAGGGTCATCTGAATGGTGAAGAACACGGCACAACTGTTGACTGGTGTGAAGAACTGGAGCAGCGATTTGTATAATACATTAAGATTTTCGAGATAATCTGGCAATGTTTGCAAGAATTGGAGTCTCACGGCAGACACTTTTGCTGTATTGTATCCAAATGTAAACACATGATGGGAAAAACCTTTCACAGGCACAAATATACTACGAATAGTAACATGTGAGTGCTAGAGTAGTATTGTAATTTTTGGCTAGGTAGGTCATGGGTGAGCGATTAGATAGAGATTTATTTTGAAAGTTTGCATTCCAAATATATTTACAATAACTAGAACAATGTTTGACACTGAAGTCAATGCCGGCTCGTAATCACTCATTCGGAGTGTGACCACCGCGCATGTTCGACGTCACGTGCAGGAACCACTCACAGACGACAGATAGCAGCACTAGCAGTGGACTGTATATGAAGCGTGCCGAGAAGACGCGGGAGAGAGGGCTGTCGTCATCGTATTGCGAAAACGGAGCGTTTAATCTAACGTCCAGAGGCGCATAATCATTGACATTCCGGCGAAGGGTGGAAGAATTTCCGAAACGGCTAAATTTGTGAACTGTCTGCGTGCTAACATTGTTGAAGTATACTATGCAGGGCAAAATGGAGCCATCCAAAGTCGGTATCGAGATAAATACGTAGTACCGCGGCCCATAGATAACAGGGTGAACGACGGGTGGGACATGTTTACGGGACAAAAGACGTGCAACTGTTGAGCAACCTACCACCAGGAAGAACCGAAGGGCCACCAACTATGTCTCCTCTACGACAGTTCAGCGAAAATTGCTGCGTATGTGCCTCTGAAGCTGGCGCCTGGTTCATGCTGACTGCTACACATCGGTGACGAGGGCTGGAATTTGCATGCCAGTGTCGCAACTAGACGCCCATTGAATGTCGACAAGTGGCTTTTACAGATGAATCAAATTTTAAGCTCGATGTGACAGATGGCCGTTCGTGGCGAGAACGTTATGTTTACATGATATTCATTGTGATGTCTTGTCATTGTGGAAGGAACAATGGATCAACATAACTACGCATTTATCCTAGTGAACCACGTCCGTCCCAAAATGAAGTTTATTTTTCCTCACAACTATGGTATCTGCCATCAGGACAAAGCATCGTGTTACACGGCCTGCAGATTATGTGTAGGTTTCGATGAGCACCAGGATGAGTTTCCCGTACTCCCCTGGCCACGAAACTCCCTGATCTGAACCCAATCGAGAATCTGTGGGGCAAAGGGGGGGGGGGGGTGCAGATGTAGAAACGTCCCATTGTTGATCACCACCCCCATTCTGCCCCCCCCCACTTCCCCTCCCTTCACTCAATTCCCCTCTTCACTCTCCCACTTCCCCTGTCCACCACCACTTGTGAATTGGTGGGATAAAGACTCAATCTGTGCTGAGCTGCTGAAGAGGAACGACATAAGTTATTGTCTTGGGTATTGCGCTCATTTATTTATATGTGTATCATCCTGCTGGAAGAATTTCCTAAAGTTTGGCAGAGAAACCGAGCTGACAGTTACCCAAGAGCCCTGCTGCTGGAAATTCAAATAAATACAATTGCTTATAGTTGGTGGGACGATAGAAAACCGTTCTCCTGGAAAAGCGATCATCCATACATAGAATAACGTTCAAAAGTCGATTAATGAAGCAAACCATGATCTCATCTACACGACTAAAAACACTTAATAACTCACTTCGAACTTCTCATAGAAATACATCTGAAAAACTTTGTCAAAAGAAAAACACCTGTTCTAGTAACACACTTTTTGCTACTGATGTAAGTACTTTGTCTGTACAGGTATAGATACACACACACACACACACACACACACACACACACACACACACACACACATAGAGAAACATCGATGAAATTCTCACACAACAAAACCCGATAGCACGAGAACAAACATTGATGAAAGTTGTCCAAAATACACAGTGCTAATAAACGATAGTGAAACAAAACCATAAAGTGGTCTACACGTATAAAATAGCAAGTCGTGAAAAAAATGATAGTCACTTGTAAGGTAACGTACTGTGAATAAACAATGGTTAAACAACATTGGTAATATTCCTATAATGCAATACATGAAACAGTTGCCAACTAGAAATCTAAAAAAATCATGTGCAGCCGCTGCCAGCCACCTCATGCTCATGCCATCACCACAGCTGTCGTTCAACTGATGGCGTTGAACTGAATGGCACGTCGCCTGTGGTGGATTATCATATGCGGTCGGCACGTGGCCACAGAAGTTATTATATTAGCCCACTGAAGTCCGTAATGCGGTACCTACTCAAGCCTTTTGTATTGTTACCTGCTCGTGACTTGAACGGTCCGCATTGTCCTGGCTTGGGCATGTGTTCATTTGTGTCCCTCACTGCACTTGCCGCAAACAACCACCTGTTACAAATTACCCAGCAGATGCGTCGTATCTCTTAATGGAGTACCTGGACTCTACCTGGTCTCCTAATCGGAAACAAGCGTATCTCCCAGAACAACGTGGTAATAATACACGACTCACCAGAGCATTCCCAGATATGTTTTCGAATATGCCAGGAAAACTGGGACCCATAACTCTTTCTGATACAGAATAAAATTGAGCTGTGGTGGCGTGGTGCTATCGTTTGATCCTCTCATTGACTGGCATCCCAGCAGGAGGCGCGAGTGTTGCGCTGATTCGCCCAGTTTATCGCTGTTTGTGAGTGAGGAAAAGATAGAACCCACGCCATGGTTGGGGAGTTGGTTTTGGTACAAGGCGGCAGCACGTACAGACTGAGGGGCCAGTCTGTTAACATGGTGGTCTCTGTGGGGGAAACAAGCGTATCTCCCAGAACAACGTGGTAATAATACACGACTCACCAGAGCATTCCCAGATATGTTTTCGAGTATGCCAGGAAAACTGGGACCCATAACTCTTTCTGATACAGAATAAAATTGAGCTGTGGTGGCGTGGTGCTATCTTTTGATCCTCTCATTGACTGGCATCCCAGTAGGAGGCGCGAGTGTTGCGCTGATTCGCCCAGTTTATCGCTGTTTGTGAGTGAGGAAAAGATAGAACCCACGCCATGGTTGGGGAGTTGGTTTTGGTACAAGACGGCAGCACGTACAGACTGAGGGGCCAGTCTGTTAACATGGTGGTCTCTGTGGCCTCTTGGTGTATTCAGAGCCATATGCGTGTTAGCAGCTGTTGTGACCAATCTCTGGGTTTTGGAGAAAGTGCACCAGTAATTCGCCTGGAATGTTCTCGCTGTGTGCAGTTTGGATACTGGTGGCTGGAGTAGTGCTTTGAGTGATGGATTATGGAGTACTAAAGAAGTTATGGTGCGTATCGTGTTTATTCCCTCAGTGAATCTTGCCTGTGGAGTTTGAAAGATGAGGTTTTCTTGCAATTACTGTAACCTATTTGCAACTGTGAGTGTAACTTTGCTGCTTTTCTTGGTGATTTCTATTCATGTGTGTATAAGCAGTGTTGGGCAGATGGTCTGTTATAATCTCAGTTAGTCTCGGGTTACATGAATGTTCACTTGGATAGGCCACTGACTGAAGTGGTGAATTTGTCTTTGAACTGTTCTGCTCCGATTCTGCTGGCGGTACTTAATGTGCACTGGTGTTTACATTTGTTGCTACTTAGCTCTAAATCATTCCTTACCTATCGCAATGTTGAATCAGTTTTCGAAGTTTTAAACTAATGTTCTTTTAAATTTTTTATATATGGGTTTAAATCTTGAGGGTGTGGAAATTCAATGTTATCTGTAAATGTGAAGCCTAAATTCCATGCCATGCGGGTAAGCTTTCATGTGTTATTCTGTAGTTCCAAAAGAGCATTCGATGTCTATTTGTAAATCTGCTATTGGCTATCAAAAGTGTCTTATCCTTTAATATTGGCAGTTTTAGTACAGTAATTGAATTTTATGCTTATAATTAAGAGGTTTAAACCTTATTCACTTAATTTAGAGTTAAATTATTGCTTAGGGAACTTTTGTTTAAGGGCTTTATTGAGTCTTCAAAGACTTAAAGACCTTATTGCCAGACCTTTTGACTTGAGTGTCATAATGTGTATGCATTTTGTTGACAGCCTTGGCTTCTGAGCCATGACATTATAATTGACGTGGTGCTTGCCCACGGACCTCGTCCCAGTGGCCGTTTTCCGGATATTCTATGGGTGGTTGTAAGTAACTGCCTTTTTGAGCTTGCTCTGTCTTTTGATCTAACATAACAAACCTAAATCTAAGAAGCTATTTTCTGTACTTGAGTTTATAAACTTTTACTGTACTTAAGTTTTTGAATGTTAAAATGCCATCTGTAATTCTCTGCTCTCGACAGCTTGGCCTAAGTTGGTAGCACATTTCTTGTAACTCATTGCAAGAAAACCTGGCTTAAAGTTGTTTATTTTCCCTCTTTCACGGAAGATTGATTCCTGTTCACGGTTGTTACATAATTTAAATTACCAACCTTTACTTAATTCCACT
Source organism: Schistocerca piceifrons (assembly GCF_021461385.2). NCBI lineage: Eukaryota > Metazoa > Arthropoda > Insecta > Orthoptera > Acrididae > Schistocerca > Schistocerca piceifrons. The sequence goes on along the minus strand of NC_060149.1, from coordinate 860,045,236 downwards.
GTCATACTTGTGTGGGTTTTATTTAAGAGCCTATGGCCATTTCAGATTTTGGGTTAATTTAACTCGTTGTCTACTGAGTGTTAAGAGTGGCCTTTGCAGGGTAGGTTGTGCCTTCGGCCTAGTTATTGTTATAAAAGGTAGTTATTTCAATTACTCTTTCTCCATTTCAAATTTGCTTGTGTAAGTGAAGCTTACTGTTTAAATTCAAATTTCTCTTTTCTTAAAGGCTGCTTATGTAAGAGAAACTTGCTGTTCCTTATTATATATCAGGTGCAAGAGGGGATTGTGGTTTCAATTGTCATTCTCACTGTCGATATATTTGGAAGTAAACTTGTAACTTCTTAATTACAAGTGACTTTGCCTTTCCACATCTCCTATCCTTTGTCCATCCTCTGTTTGGATATTTCAAAAATATTTCACTGTCGGGGACGACAGCGGCCTATTCTAAGGACAATGGAGCCAGCACTACGCAGCAGAAGACTGTCTTTCTCTAAGAAGAGGTATGCTCACAGTGGTTTCCATACCCAATAGAAGTCGATTGGTCCCTGTATACCAGGAAAACTGTGACTGTAGTTTTGTCCAAAGCAGAAAAAAGTTTTCAATCTCAGTGGCGATACCGACTGCTTCTAAGAAGGGGATGTTTCCCCTCTCACAGAGGAGTCTGGACCACGACAAGAGAAGAAGTGGGCAGTTAGTTCCTCTGAGGGAACTTGCAGTTTTGTCTGGCACATGGCATTTATCTTACTAGCGATCTAATGGCTCCTTTTAAGAAGAAGACCACCCAGTAGAAGCTGGCAGATCTCTGCCAGTCAAGAACAATGGTAACACCTGCAGGACAAAGGCTCTCAGTCTAACATGTTGAGAAAGGTAGACTGCTGGACTAGGTCCAACGTGCTGGTCAGTGTTCCTACAATCCTACTGGCTACCACCAAAATAGGGGGAGGAGCTTGAGTTTATATAAACCCTACCCACCCCACAGTCATCTTCATTCTGCCTTAGTTCAGAGCTGTTATAGTTTGACTCTCCATGATCGCCATAAAGCGTTCCTCATTCACTGGCAGTGAAAGCAGTAAACGCCGGCAGCTGGGTGAAGAATTGCATTAAGTATATATTTTCGTCCTCAACAATTCAGATGTCGATAAAACCGCATATCTGCGTGCCTGCGTGTCTCTGTACATGTTTTCCAGCGGCTATACACTTGTTGATCGGTAGGAGGCTGCTCTACCTGCAATTAAGTGATAGTTTGATATCATACCCCTGCATACCATGTATGTATGTGTGTGTACAAGTTCCTCCACAGCTGTTTCACCTGCAGAATGGTAGGAGGCTACTGTTTCTACACCTGAGTGGTAGTTTTTTGTTCTATCCCTTATAACATCTGTGTATGTGTGTGTGTGTACAAGTTCCTCAGCAGCTATACACTTTCACATCAGAGGAGGCTACTCTTCCAACACTTCAGTAATTGTTTTCTGTCCGTTCCCTTAATAACATGTGTACGTGTGCATGCGTATGCGTGTGCATGTGTGTGTGTGTGTGTGATCAGATTTTAAAGTATATTTTCGTAGTTTATGTTCATATTTCGTAGTATATTTTAGTCACAAAATGTTTATTTGTAGTTGTTACAGTATTCATTCATCAAATTCCAGAAGATTTAATTCGGTAACTGGAGGCTGAAAGATGGGTGGTTGTTGTAGGTATGCAGCCCCCTCAGGTCCTGAAACAACCTCCTGCGTCGATTCCACCAGGACATCAACCGTGTACACAATTTAGTGCTCAAATTTCGTAGTATACATTTATGTTAGCCCTTTTTTCTTGTTACAGTACATGATCTTTATTAGAGTGACTGGTTGCTGGAGCTTTTAGGCAAGCAGATAAAAGAAGCCGAGTAGTCCCCAGAGGAGATTCAGCCATGTAAGTACTTATTTTTCTTAAATTTTTTTCGTAGTCTTGTATTTCGTTTATTTGCTTCCTCACTGTACATGATTTTAAGTCGATATTTGCTTACTGGTATAGGTGGTTTCGAGGAGTTCGATGAGTGTGTTACCCCACCACCTATAAACGTATCGCAACAGTCATGTATGTACACGTGTGTTTATTAAATCAAGTTTCGTAGTACATTCTAATTTAGAAAAAAAATTCCTACTTGTTGTTGTTACTGTTACAGCTTCCACAGCGGAGCTAGACTGGTGGGTGCATGATGATGAGATGCAGGAGTGGGTGGAGAAAATTGAGCGGGAGCCGCAGTTCCGTGAAACTCAGTCACAGATGCCAGACTGGATGGAGACAGTCCCCGATTACCTTGGGGACCAGGGATATGTTTTCATCATGGGGGCTGAAGATAGCCGCGCGGGATTAGCCGAGCGGTCTCAGGCGCTGCAGTCATGGACTGTGTGGATGGTCCCGGCAGAGGTTCGAGTCCTCCCTCGGGCATGGGTGTGTGTGTTTCTCCTTAGGATAATTTAGGTTAAGTAGTGTGTAAGCTTAGGGACTGATGACCTTAGCAGTTAAGTCCCATAAGATTTCACACAAATTTTTTTGGCTGAAGATATTGGTAATTAAAAATCAGTGTTCTTTCTTTGCAATAGCATTCGGGTGTACTTACTTATTGCTTCTCTCTCTCTCTCTCTCTCTCTCTCTCTCTCTCTCTCTTAACACCTACACCACCACTGCACGCTATGCCATGGATGCAAAAGTAGATGGCAACGCCATCAAAATATGGTCCCAGCATGCCTCACCCTACAGGACGATGCTTGCAGCTACACAGGTCGCTACTACAAAGTCTGCTGTCACAAATCCTGCTATTGTAGCTCCTACTGCTCCCACTGCCGTCCCCACTCCACTGTGTCGTCCGTGGGTGACATTACAACCAGTTACTGGGACACCACCTTCATCTCAACTACAACCATCTCGCCCACCTGTCTCCCCACAGCCTGGCTGCTCCCACTGGCCTGATGCACCTCCTCTCCTACCATCTGAGTAAACATGGGTAGAAACGGCATATTTGCTTATGGTGTCTAAATGCGTTTTTCACAAGCGAGTTGATTGTTCTACCAGGAAACGGGAAAGTGTTATAATGACTACCAAAGAAAACGCATACTTGAAGTTTAAGAATTCTCACCACCAGGAACGGTGCCCATTTCGTCATTTACGCTGATTTCGAATGCCTCCTCTCTGCTCTGACCCTGCAGCCTCACTTACAACTTTTATAGAGAAACACGCACCATATGCAGTAGTGTGCCAGGTTGTATGTACGTTTGATTTAAGTCCTAGCCATCACAAATCATACGTCAGGGATAATCCTGGGATTTTGCTGCTCACTGAACTCCAAAAAATTTCGTGGGAGGTTGATAGTTTTATAGCACCAACATTCCCATGACCAAGTCAAAGGGGAATGATGATTTGTACATGAAGTCTGTTGACTGTCACATGTGCGGGCAATCCTTAGATTGGAAAGCGGAAATTCTTCGTAGAGACTACTGTCATCTAATGGGGAAGTTCTGCTGTGCTGCCCATAACGCATGCAACCTGAAGTATTAATTACCACGACACATACCCGTCTTTTTCCACAAACTAAGCGGGTATGACGCTCACTTTACCTTTGAGCATTTGGCTAAATTCGGTTCGAGGAATGGTCAGTTACGTGTCCTGCCCTATAGTGTTGAGAAATATATCTCGTTCACCAAATGAATGACACAAAGAATTACGCTCCGCTTCCTGTCCTCACTACGCTTTATGCAGGCACCATTCCAGAAACACGTGGAAAATCTGCGTCAGGAGAATACGCATATCATCCGAGGTGCATATCCCGATGATTCAAAGTTTCAGCTTGTGATAAGGAAGGGGATATTACAATGCGATTATCTGAGGAATCTCAGCAAAACGAGACTGTAAGATATAGCTGTGTTCTCCAGTAACCTTACAGGAGATGCCATGTAGGATGCAGAGTATGAGCATGCAGTGAATGTATGAAAGGAGTTTGTCACTCCAAATTCTAAGAAGTACTCCATAGAGTTTGAGAGAGTATGCAAGACTTTATCTGGACAAAGATGTGCGCTCGCTAGCGGATGCTTTCAAAAAATTACGGAGTGTATTCGTGACCACATATTCTCTGGACCCTGCCTTCTGTTATACAGCGCCGGGGTAGTCTTGGGACGCCATGCGCAAGAAACCGAAAGTCAACATCGAGCTTTTGATCGATGCTGATATGATTTTTTTTCTTTGAGTGAGGGATCCGTGGGGACTTTACCAAAGTGTGCGTAGACATGCCATGGCTAATAACTCACGTTTGGGTGAGAGGTTCAGTGCATCTCTTGGTTCGTGCTACATCATGTATCTAGGTGAGAATAACCTATACAGGCATGCCATGAAAAAAAATTTCTGCTGATTGGGGAGTTTCAACGGCTGTCCGAAACCGAATGCGGAGGATTAGGTGAAACTATCCATAGTGTGGCGGCTGCTTCTGGAGTAGGGTATGTTGCGGAGTCAGGCCTTGAATACCCTAATGGTTTGCATGACACACAGAGAAATTTACTGCTACGTCCAGAGTACAGAGTAATTAGTTCTGCAATAGGAGGGGAAGGGGGGGGGGACCATCCCCAAGTTGATGAGATCGCTGGGGAACAAGCAAATATACATCATGCGTTATAGGAACCTGCAGCAACGTCTCAATTTGGGTATGAAAGTAATTGCAGTTAGGCATGCTATCTTTTTCGAGCAGTCATTTTCGTTGAAAGTGTATACTGATTCAAATACCGGAAAGAAAGCGCCCCCACAAAAATAATTTCGAAAAAGACTTATAACATGATGAATAAAGCAATTTCAGACAATATGATGGGAAATTTGAAAAACATCGCTAAATTTTTGTTCTGTCGGATTGGGATGGATGTTGTGGTGTGAGGAAGAAGTGTATCGCCAGACCAAATTTCAAAGGGTTACTATCTTCAATAAGAACTAAGTTGTTGTGGAGGTGTAAAAGACTGCAGTAGAGTTCATGAACCCTGTCTATGTGGGATTGTGCATACTAGACATATCCAAATTTCATATGTATCAGTTCCATTCTGAGTTTGCAAAACCTGATTTCCTTGGCCCTAAGTTACTTTATATTGATGCAGATGGCTTCATCTATTGGGTGAAGAACTGTAATCCACATGAATTAATTAGGTGCCACAATGACGAATTCGACACATCAACATACACGGCCGATAATGCTTATGTCATTTTTCCATAGAACAAGAAGATCATCAGTCTAATCAAAGGCGAGGTGAATGGGTCACTGATTGTGGAGTTTGTGGGTCTATGATCCAAGATCTATGCACATTCCACATTGGAACTTGCCACTCAGAGGTGCGCAAAGGCGTGTATCATGCGACATCAAGGGCCCTCGAGACTGAAGACTATTTGCAGTGCCTGTACACAGATTTTCACGGTACTTCATCACAACCACTACACATGGCGCAGCAAATTAGTATTTGGTCTCGAGGACATGAGGTGTACACTGTGCTGGAGTCTAAAATTGGTTAGTCAGGTCATGACAATAAAAGTGTCATCCGTGACGACAGGTTTGAAACTAGCTCGTACTCACACAATGACAGTGAGTGAGAATGTGCATAACTATATGTGGAATAACATGGGTCGTTTATCATAATGTAAATATAGATATGTATGTATGTATGTATCTGTGTGTGTGTATGTGTGTGTGTAAATAAGTATATCCACACCATGTGTGGGTTTTGTCAATGCCATGCACTATGTGCATCTGTAAATATACACACATTGTGAGTGTGTGTGCGTGCGTGTTTGTGTGTGTGTGTGTGTGTGTGTGTGTGTGTGTGTGTGTACAATGTACACAGTAACTGTAAACAGTCTAACGTTTATGTTTCACATACCGCCAACCATCCAGTCTCATTACTATTTAGTGTAGATAGATCCCAGTCCATGTAGAAAATATTCTCAACCTGTGCTACTATGCCCTGGAAAATAGTATAAATATTCGCAACCAGTGCTACCGTGGCCTGGAAAATTAAAAAAAAAATATTCTCAACCAATGCTACTGAAAATTGTTAATATTCTCACTCAGTGTACTGTTGTGTTATTAGTAATAGTGTGTAAGTTTAAAGTACTTCTGCACAGAAAATATTAGAACCAGATTGTACTAAGTCAAAGTTATTAGCAGCTCTGCATTGAAATACCAGAACCAAATTGTACCTCAAGAATCAAGCTATATCTGAAGAACTGAAATGTATCTGTGGGACTGTAATAAACGAAAAATTCGTTACCATGTCCCTTTGTTGTTGTTATTTACAAAATTTTGTTTATTTACTATCCCAGTTATATATATGAAGGATATGAAAGACACAAATGATAGTAGTTTCAAACATGTATGCTATTAAATACGTGAATTTAAGAAGGAGAATAACAAAACATATGTATTGGTTGCATGGGATGATGCCCATTATGCAGCACAGGTTTTATTATGAGAGCAGGTAGCATGTGGCCATGTCCACTTGCAGAGGGAGATAGCAAACATATTTAAGATTATGTCTCCCACACCTTTGGAGAACCTCAGACATGATGTCTGAGTAAAGTTACATACTACAAAAGTGTGAAAGAATGTATATATATCACGAGATAAAATTTCATTCATTTTTCATCCAACTTAAAAATAATTTTACATTTTCATAAGCAGACACAACACTATATTCACACATCTTCTTCCTCTTCTTGAGTCAATGGAGAGCAGAACACCCATAGAATTACAGGTCTTGAATAGCAGCAAACTTGAAGATTCGATGCATCAATGTTAGTTTCTCCTTATCTTTGACGTAGATGAAGGTATTCATGTAATCGAATAATGGAATTGAAGTCTCCATATCTTTATAGGTTACATCATGATCATCTCTGTGAATTCCGTGGCAGAAACATGTTAACCACTTTGCACTTCTCCATGTTTTAGCACACTCCACATCCCTGAAAGACCCCGGTGATGCAACACTTGCTGAGAAAGTCTCTACTATACTGGCATCTTCTGTGTATGCTATGAATGCAACGGTTTTAAATATGAACTATCTGCACGCATTATTACAGAAACCCTGAGCGTCTGCAATGATGTTGATACCTTGAAACGCCTTGTGAAATGCTCTGCGTATGGCACAACACTTGTTCATTTATACAGCTCGTTGCTCAATACCAATGAGCGGGCAACAGTTAATCACATAGTTGTCGAGAACTAGAGTATACACTGCTGTGTGTTCTGGAAAATTTTTCAATGTTTCAGATTCAGTTCATACATCTGTTGGTCCACATTTAATTATCTGGTTCTGTTTTTAGCAGTCTATTACGACTGGCGCTAGCTAATAAAATTTCGGTGTTATTAGTAGACATCCTTCCTCGTCATAATAACAAGCATGAAACATCGCACTCATATCAAATGCTAGACTGTATACAGTTTCATTCCACCGAACGTGTAAATTACCATATGGGTAGAATTCAGAGTTCAGGTAGGCTCTGGCATTAGTTAACCTGCAATTATCAAATTTGGTGGCATCATTTACTGTATTCCCTCTTCTACTACTTTGAAACGTAAGTATGATGAATATGGGCGTCTCTAATTGAACAGAGTTTTTAATTGCCCGCGTTTGTTGGCTTGTACTCGGTAGCAATGTGTAGTCGGAAGGTTCCTATGAACAGAGAGTTAATGGTAGAAATACACTAGCATTCAGAACTTTTAAAAGTTTCAAACTTATCTCATCCGATACAGTGGTGTGTGACATTTTACGTATTACTTTATTGATGGTGATCTTTTTCTCCTCTTGAGCTTCTTAAACTTGATTTGTTGTCTGTTGCACTCCATACCAGAATACGTTCCTAATAAGCATTCATAACAATTCGCAACACGCCTTCAAAGAGTCCCATAGACAGTTTTAGAAGAACACATGCAATAAATCTCCTGTACTCTTCAACTGTTTTATCCACTGGCCCGCCTAAGAACCATCCAGTATTTTCTAAATCATTCAGATCCAAGGTAGAAGCAGAGACATACATTTTAAGAGCTGATGTTATGCCCACATTGCATATACGGTCAACCTCCACCCAGTTAAGTTCATATCGTATCATATGGAACTGGAATGCTAAGGCAATACATGTAAGGTTCAATGCCATTGTTTTAGTACCATCCCATTTCACAAATGACCCATCATGATATATGAAACTATTGCATGCGAAGGTTCAAGCGTCTTGCTGTTGGATAAAAATACTAATTTCATGGTTCCTGTTAAATGTGCTTGAAGCATGAGGCTGATGCAAGAAGTATTCCTGTCGTACAATACACTCTTCATATTCTACTTGGTTAGTTATATCTAATGACGTCATTACGCGGTTCCAGACCTACTGATCTCAGACTTGCGCTGAATATGTCGGGTGTCCACTATATGCAGGTGGCAACTACAGAGGTAGCAGGGGCTGTGTGGCGTGGACTGTGTGGTTTTTTAGATTAGAGTGTATCGGAAACCAACAAGAAGGGCTTCAGTCTCAAACGGTACAGGCAGAACACAGACAGAACATAGATACAGGAACCAACGGTAGAACAGTTGTAAATTCTCGTAGATGTTTTGGTAAAGTACCAGAGCTCCAAGCGCAAATAGAAGCAATGATGCTCAAATCGTTATAGGCACTGAAAGCTGGCTACAGCCGGTGATAAGCTCAGCTGAAATTTTGCGATGAACCTAACGGTGTACCGAAAGGATAGGCTAAACACTGTTGGCGGTGGCATGTTTATTGACGTTAGATATAGTTCATCTTGTCGCGAAATTGAAGTAGATAGTTCTTGTGAGTTAGTATGGGCAGAAGTCATTGTTGGCAACCGGAATAAAATAAAAATTGGATCCTTTTACCTATCTCAAAATTCTGATGATACATTTGCTGAAAGGTTCAAAGAAAACTTGAGTTTGATTTCAAACACATACCCAACACATACGATTATACTTGGTGGTGACTTTAATTTACCCTCGATATGTTGGCAAAAATACATGTTTAATTCCGGAGGTACGCATAAAACATCATCCGAAATTGTGCTAAACGCATTCTCTGAAAATTATTTCGAGCAGTTAGTTCATGAGCCCACGCGAGTAGTAAACGGTTGTGAACACACACTTGACCTCTTAGCATCAAATAATCCTGAGTTAATAACGAGCATCAAAATGGATACAGAGATTAGCGAACACCGGGTTGTCGTAGTGAGATTGAATGTTATAACCCCCAAATCCTCCAAAAATAAACGAAAAATATACCTATACAAAAATCAGATAAAAATTCACTTGACGCCTTCCTGAAAGACAATCTCCACTCCTCCAAAATTAGTAATATAAGCGTAGACCAGATGTGGCTTGAATTCAAAGAAATAGTATCGGCAGCAACTGAGAGATTTATACAAAATAAATTAATAAACGACGGAGCTGATCCTCCTTGGTACACAAAACGAGTCAGAACACTGTTGCAGAGACAAAAAAACAAACACGCCATATTTAACCTGACGCAAAATCCCCAAGATTGGTGATCTTTTACATAAGCTAGAAATTTAACGTGGACTTCAATGCGAGGTTCGTATAACAGTTTCCACAACGAAACTTTGTCTCGAAAACTGGCAGAAAATCCAAAGATAATTTGTTAGCGGCAAGGAACAATCAATGGTTTCTCTGAGCGATAGCAGTGGAGATACTATCGAAGACAGTGTTGCCAAAGCAGAGTTACTAAACACAGCCTTCCGAAACGCCTTCACAAAAAAAGACGAAGTAAATATTCCAGAATTAGAACCAAGAATATCTGCCAACGTGAGTAACTTAGAAGTAAATATCCTCAGAGTAGTGAAGCAAGTTAGATCAACTAATAAAAGCAAGTCTTCTGGTCCAGACTGTATACCAATTAAGTTCCTTTAAGAGTATATTGATGCATTAGCTCCATACTTAACAATCATATGCTACCGTTAGCTCTACGGAAGATCCGTACCCAAAGACTGGAAACCTGCACAGGTCACACCAGTATTCAAGAAAGGTAGTAGGAGTAATCCACTAAATTACAGGCCCATATCATTAACATCGATATGCAGCAGAATTTTGGAACATATATTGTGTTCGAACATTATGAATTACCTCGAAGAAAACGGTCTATTAACACACAGACAACATGGATTTAGAAAACATCATTCTTGTGAAACACAAGTAGCTCTTTATTCGCAAGAAGTGTTGAGTGCTATTGACAAGGGATTTCAGACTGATGCCCTGTTTCTTGATTTCCGGAAGGTTTTTGACACTGTACCACACAAGCGGCTTGTAGTAAAATTGCGTGCTTATGGAATATCTTCTCATTTATGTGACTCGATTTGTCACAGTTCGTAGTAATTGACGGAAAGTAATCGAGTAAAACCGAAGTGATTTCTGGCGCTCCCCAAGGTAGGGTTATAGGCCCGTTGCTGTTCCTCCTCTATATAAACGATTTGTGAGACAATCTGAGCAGCCCTCTTAGATTGTTTGCAGATGACGCTGTCATTTGTCGACCAATAAAGGCATCAGAAGATCAAAAGAAATTGCAAAACGATTTAGTAAAGGTATCTGACTGGTGCGAAAATTGACAGTTGACCCTAAATAACGAAAAGTGTGAGATCATCCACATGAGTGCTAAAAGGAATCCATTAAACTTCAGTTACATGATAAATCAGTCAAATCTAAAGGCCGTAAATTCAACTAAATACCTAGGATTTACAACTACAAACAACATAAATCGGAAGGATCACATAGAAAACGTTGTGGGGAAGACTAACCAAAGACTGCGTTTTACTGGCAGGACACTTAGAAAATGTAACAGATCTACTGCAGAGATTGCCTACACTACACTTGTCCATCCTCTTTTAGAATACTGTTGCGCGGTGTGAGATCCTTACCAAATAGGACTGACGGAGTACATCGAAAGAGTTCAAAGAAGGGCAGCACGTTTTGTCTTTTCGTGAAATATGGGAGAGAGTATCACTCAAATGATACAGGATTTGGGCTGGACATCATTAAAACAAAGGCGTCTTTCGTTGCGACGGAGTCTTCTCACGAAATTCGTATCACCAACTTTCTCCTCCGAATGCAAAAATATTTTATTAACACCGACCTACATAGGGTTTACGATCACCACGATAAAATGAGGGAAATCAGAGCCCGTACGGAAAGATGTAGGTGTTCGTTCTTTCCGAGCGCTGTACTAGATTGAAATAATAGAGAATTGTGAAGGTGGTTCGATGAACCCTCTGCCAGGCACTTAAATGTGATTTGCAGAGTATCCATGTAGATGTAGATGTAGATGTAGAATTCATAGTTTACATGTGTTACCACTTTGCTGGTCATTTGTGAAGTGCTGCGCTATGAGTTGTGTGCGGTGGTTTTATACCTTACGTCCGTCCCGTCTTCATTGACAGTAGGCAGACGCCGGGAAGCTGGTGCTGTTGTGGGTCCCGGCTGGTTGAAGGTCACCACCGCTTCTGGTTCTGGCAAGTTTAAAATCATTGTCACCACTTCTGCTCTCGACAGACCCCGACTCGCTGAAAGTCACCGCCGCCTCCAATCCTGCCTGAGTAAAGGTGGCTACCCGTACTAATAGGTCTTTGCACATTCGTGGCCATTGCTGGTTACACTTTAGATGTAGTCGCACAACTATTTCATCACCAAGAAAGTTACAAGTTGGTTTTCCTGGTCCACAATATGCAGTTCCAGACAGTCCAATGTCTAAACTATTTCTGGGAGATATATAGTTTTAGTAGTAGAATCAGTATTCATATACCCACCTCCAATTCATGGAAAGAATCCGTAAATTGAGTGTATCAGTCTATTATTGAGATAGCAGTTTGCTGCAACGTTACACTCGACACAGATTGTACAGTCGTGACAAAACGAGTGAGACCCCTCGCCTTTTCGTTATGCTGATCCGCACACCTTTAAAGTCTGCAACACAGCATAACAGGCAAGGCAACGAAGTGCTGCCAACATAGTATGCACAGGCATGAAATTGACAAACCATCCATACTTTGTCAGACTGTTTTCAGTCATGCGTAAGACTATGTTAATGCTGATTCGTGTGTTAAGCACAACACGTAAATGTAAGATATCAATGAATGAAGAAACGCTAATTAGTATGAACTGTACTAATAAAATGAATTTCAGCTTATCAAAATAACATAACTGTTTTAGTAAGACAAAGTACCACAGATCGTTACGAATTACAAAATATTATGCGCATTCGGTCGCGAACCGGTTTGTCTCAACTTTCAGACCAGTCATACTTGATTACCGTTGCTGACCTACTATGAAAGTGTGCAAATTTAGCAATGCGTGAAGATTCATAATGAAATTCAGTTAAAAATCGTTCAGTGCCACACTTAAGTGAATTCAATTATTGACAGAAGCGGATAAAGTAGGCAGTAACAAGTATGGAATTCAATAAGAGTTTCATATTGACATCCACAGGGCGCGGTACAGGATAAAGGTAGCAATAAAACGTATTGCCGGCGCGAGAATTTCTTAACAATCCTTTAAAGATAGTCTATCTGCCTCCATCGAGATTAGAACCGAAAACTAACACCTTCCACTATGCCATCAGACAACCCAGGCAAACAGCCCTCTGTTATTACCCCAGACATGAATAACCCGGCAATTTCGCAATGAAAATGGCAAAATGTTTTGCAGTTTCTGTTGCATAGACCTTTCTGGACTCAAATCATGAATTTTCTACCTTGATGTCACAGCTTGTGTGACAATTATTCGGGATGTTTATCAAAGTAAGAAAATACTGTTATTAGCGAGTAAATGTAGTAGGATAATTCCGCACCACCCCTAGAAATAAACGGCTACATAGCTACCAAACGTATTCTACAATGTTTCGAATTCTCCATTAGACTCGCCACAGCCAGATAATGTTCACGATTCGAAGTGTTTCTTAAGCTAGCTAGCAGTGGGAAAGTTCGCTCTTCTAAAACGCGGTGACATTAAAACTGGGATCTGAAATACCACGTGTGTAGGCAAATGGATTTTATTTACTATCAAAAACAGTCTTGATCTCAATTTATTTATTACGGTGACCGGTTTCGACCACTACTGTGGTCATCTTCAGACCAATGAGTAAAGACCTCATTTTGCTGGAGAATCACTGGTGATTCTCCAGCAAAAGGACGTCCTTACTCATTGGTCTGAAGATGACCACGGTAGTGGTCGAAACCGGTCACAGTAATAAATAAATTGTGATCAAGACTGTTTTTGATAGTAAATATTTCTAACACTTTGATCACTGTTCACTCCCACAATGCATTAAAAAGTAAATGGATTTTATTTGCATTCCTGAAAATGTGATTTGGATCGAAAGCGTAGCTGCGATTAGTATGCTGGTGTATCGACAGCAACTAGAACATTTCGAATAAAGAGTAGGGGGAATTATTTATGCGGACCTCATCTTCATTAACTGTCGTAGCTATTTTCGTTGTTAGGATTTTGTCACATAAATGGGTAAAAATGGAACCCTACTAGTCTCACTTTCATGACCGTCTATCTGTCTACCCAACCCTTAAAACCCCTTTACCCCGAGTACGGGTAGACATAATAAGCGGAAATGTATCGCACTTCCTGCGGTATATGGTGCCTTGGTGGTGGAAAAAGTGAGCTTCTATGTCAACGTAGTCCAAAGATACGGCCGTTTATGTAAAGAAAATTTACGCGCAATGTCAAAAAATGGCCCTAAGAACTGAGTGACCAAACTGCTTAGGTCATCAGTCCCCTAGGCCTGGAACTACTTAAATCTACCTTACCTATGGACATCACCCGAGGTAAGATTCCAACCTGCGACTGAAGCAGCTGCGCGGTTTGTGACTGAAGCACCTGGAACCGCTCGGCCACCGCAACCGGCGAAACCTCTTTCATCTCATGCATAGTGATATTATATACTTTCTAGTGAGGATAAACTGTATTCGTCAGCAACTGATATCGTTTGATCAAGGAACTTTTACTAAGATACATTCCAATTATGTTCGAAGTCGTCTGCAATATCCACTTATAAACACCCTAAGAACGTCGTATGCGATATCCACTTCTGAAGAGGCTGGCAGATACTACAGCACCATAACAAGCAGTTAAGAATTTATTGTTATCGGTCCATGCATGACACTTCATTTCAGTATCAATTTACCGCACCTAGGTGTTTGTCTATGGCTGAAAATAATGAACAAAAAATTAATAAAGAGCAAACAAATTCGATGTTCAAATCAAATGTAACTCACATGTCGCAGCTACAACATAATTTCCTTGTTACATCTACATGACTACATCTACAGGATTTATTTGTAATCCATACTGACGTGCCTGGCAGGGGGTTCATCGAACCATCTTCGGAGTATTTCTCTACCGTCCCAGTCATTAACAGTGTGGAGGAAAAAGGACCACTTAAACCTTTCCTTGCGAGCCCTGGATTACATTATTACTTCGTGTGTAAGTTCCCAAGGAAATAATGTTTCGGCATTCAGAACAGATGCTGGTGACTGAAATTTCGTGAAAAGATCTAGCGGCAACGAAAAACGCTTTTGTTTTCATGAATGTCACCCCAACTCGCTTATCAAATCTGGGACTCTCTCTCCCCTATTTCGTGACATTACAAATCGTGCTACTGTTCCTTGGACGTTTTTGGCGTGCACCGTCAATCACGTCTGTCAAGGATCCCATACCGCGCTGTAATACTATAGCAATGGACGGACAAACGTAGTGTAGGCAGTGTTTTCAGTAGACCTGTTCCGTATTCTTAGTGTGCGGCCAATAAAACGCAGTCTTTAGATTGCCTTCCCCACAAAAGTATGTTTCGTTCCAGTTTATGTTTCACTGGGTACTGAGATGAATTGACAGTATTTCGACTTGTGTTTTGTCATGTAACCGAAAGCTGATTATTGTTATTATTAAGGGTGTGGGCTCCTGTGGGAAGTGGAAGGAAGACTCGACGTGCGCAATTACACATCAATTCTGGAGAACGTGATGTTGTCTTCTGTGACAGGAAGATTGGCGATGATCAGATCATGTTCCAACAAGATAGCTCGCCTATTCATATGGCACGTGTGGTTAAGAGGTGGTTCGACGACCATAGTAATATTACTGTAATGAAATGGCCACATAAAGGAGCTGACATGAATCCCACTGAGAATATTTGGGCAGGAATGGTCAGAGTAATACGAAAAAAGGGACAGTCACCGTCGACTCGCCGACAGCTTTCTGATGTACTTCATAACGCTTGGAATGAGTTTCTTGAATGTCCTAGTTATGTGACTAGAGTTGTGGTCTCAATGCCCAACAGACTTCGAGCCGTTGTGGAAGCCGAAGAAGGCTGTTCGCGATACTAAGCAGCATCAGCAGAGGTGTTTTTTCTTTTTCAGCCCTTAACCAATCAGGTGCAACAGATGTTTCAATTTTTTTTTACAGACATAAATTTTATATAATTTTAAGGAAACGCAGTAAGTAGATTCTCGACAAACAAATCTATTCACAACAAGATATGTAATATTTAATTTGCTAGGAGAAGAAATGCTCACGTTATATATTCACGCAGTCTCTTAGAATACGTGACACACGTGTATATGCAAGAAGGGTAAAAAGCATTTCAGCAAAAATGAAAAATATTGAGGAGAAGCTCGCCGATGAAGGCTTAACTGGAGAGCGAATGTTGGGATAGAAGGGGAGGTAAGGAGGCCAGAAAAAGAAGAGAAAAATCTAATACCCAATAGGCTTCGAGTCGTTGTCGCATGAGAGGGCGGTTGATATATGCGATTTGGAGCAGCAGTAGAAGAATAGTTTTATTTACTGATTTTTGAGGCTTTATTTTGTGACGGCTAAACAGTGCTGCTTCATGAGACCCACTGTTTGTCCACATGTGGCTAAACATCAGAGGTTTAAAAAATTTTGAGAGGCGTCGAAGTTCTCTGGAACAGTAAAGTGTTTTAGACAAGAAGATGATTTTTAGTTCATTTCATTTTAACCATTCGCAGTATGCTTTGAGATTCTAATCTAAGATTTCATTTTATTATTATGTATCTTTTCTTCAGTGAAAGTGAACGGTAGTATGTTTCAAGATATAAAAAATAACTGGAAGTTTTTAATTTGCGGAATAGCGTATTTAACAATGAATATTTTCAACAAATCTGCAGTTATAGGACATATTAAGAAACAAATCAAAAGTGGCATTGTGGAAAGATCAGTTTGGTCTCCTAAGGGTGATGACGCTCAAATAGGAAATACAAAACTGTGGGTAACAACTATTGTTGATAATGAGGAGCCATAATCGATATAACACTATTCTGTAATTGTATTTCTGAAGTTTATCGTCGATCCTAATACTGAAATGATACTCGATACTCTGTTTTACGTAAAGAATGTAACCTTTAAAATTTACGTAGCAGCGCAGAATATTAATACACAGTATATAGATCGGGAGCCTAATCCAACTGCCTTTAATTTTATTCCCACGGATGACATTGAGAAAGTAAATACCAAGAGGAATAACATATCTCTCAGAATCAATGTAGAGAATTCAAGTGTCCAGTGAATTCAAAAGTTTGCTATAATAGCGAATAATTGCTTTCACTGACTCCTTCATGCGTACGTCTCCTCAGTCAGACAATGTTTGAAACTAGGACTATCAAGGTAAAACATTTTTTCCACAAATTGTCAAATAGGAAGTCGAATAGCAAGTTACATAAATTACGATGACAACATACGTTTTTCAATAAGACTGATCACTGTGGGCATCCAACGATTTTATTGTGTGTTACATGCGCAGTATGTAAACTGGCAACGCCACCAACACACAATACCACTAAGCTATGAAACAACTGTAGCAAAACAGAGCATCCTCGCTGTCCATGTGATGGATAAGACGACTAATTCGTAACATAAATGCCCATGTAAGCAACAATTTCTGTTGGAACGTGATACTCGATACTCTGTTTTACGTAAAGGTAACATACATTCCCTACGTCTTCAGTGCGAATCGTGTAGCAACTGTAATTTAAGGGACATAATAATATCGAGTGGATTTACTAACATAATTATGTACCACTCAAGAATGTAAATCGGTGGTCGCATAGTTGTCAAACGTAGTCTACGGCGTTGCCATTGTCCATTAAACTAGCAGCAGGACGAAAACGTTCGCTCAGCTGATGTGCTGAGATAGCTAGCACTGGCGAAGCTCGCATTTCGAAGACGCCACAGCACCGTCTGCCACCATTTCGTGGGAAACGAAATACCTCAAGTATAAGCCAGTGTGTTGTATTCGCATATCTGTGACTATGACTTGGCGCTAAAATGTGGTTATGGATAGTACGTATGCTCAGATTGCGAATCTAACATCATAAACAAAGTCAAGGGTAAATGAATTCGGCGTCCTTCCCCTTTTAGTTATTCTCTGTGCGATGAATTGCGCAGAAAATCATTCATGAGAAGAGAATAACATTTTAGCAACACCAGATGATATTAGAACAGCTTCCCGGCGCGGGTTAGCCGTGTGTTCGACGGTGTCACATCGCGGATCGCGCGGCTGCTTGCGCCGTCAGCTCGAATCCTTCCCCGGGCATAGATGTTTACATCTACATCTACATCTACATTTGTACTCCGCAAGCCACCCAACGGTGTGTGGCGGAGGGCACCTTACGTGCCACTGTCATTACCTCCCTTTTCTGTTCCAGTTGCGTATGGTTCGCGGGAAGAACGACTGTCTGAAAGCCTCCGTGCGCGCTCGAATCTCTCTAATTTTACATTAGTGATCTCCTCGGGAGGTATAAGTAGGGGGAACCAATATATTCGATACCTCATCCAGAAACGCACCCTCTCGAAACCTGGCGAGCAAGCTACACCGCGATGCAGAGCGCGTGTGTGTTAGGTTAGGTAGGTTTAAGTAGTTCCAGGCCTAGGGGCTGATGACCTAATCAGTTTGGTCACATAGTTCTTAGGGCCATTTTTTTACTTTTCGCGTAAATTTTCTTTACATAAACGGCCGTATCTTTCGACTGCGTTGATATAGAAGCTCACTTTTTTACCGCAGGAAGTGCGATACATTTCCGTTATTATGTCTACCCGTACTCGAGATAAACGGGTTTTGAGGTTTGGGTAGACAGATAGACGGTAAAGAAAGTGAGGCTAGTAGGATTCCATTTTTACCGATTTAGGTAACAAAATCCTAACAACGAGAATTGCTACGACAGTTACTGAAGATGAGGGCCACATAAATAATTCCCCCTACTCTTTATTCGAAATGTTCTAGTTGCTGTCTATACATCAGCATATTAATCGTAGCTACGCTTTCGATCCAAATCACGTTTACAGGAACGCAAATAAAATCCATTTGCCTACACACGTTGTAATTCAGATTCCAGTATTAATGATATCGCGTTTTAGAAAAGCGAGCATTCCCATTGCTAGCTAGCTTAAGAAGCAGTTCGGCTAATGAACGTTTTCTGGCTGTGGCGAATCTAACGGAGAATTCAAAACATTGTAGAATACGTTTGGCAGCTATGTCGCCGTTTATTTCCAGGGGTCGTGCAGAATTATCCTACTAAATTTACTCGCTAATAACAGTATTTTCACATTTCGATAAACATCCCGAATTATTGTCACATGAGTGACATAAAGATAGAAAATTCATGTTTTTGAGCCCAGAAAGCTCTATGCAACAGAAACGGCAGATCATTTTGCTATTTTCATTGCGAAATTGCCGGGTTATTCATGTCTGGGGTAATAAGAGGGGGTTGTTTGCCTGGGTTGTCTGCTACCCTAGTGAAAGGTGTTAGTTTGTGGTTCTAATCTGGATGGAGACAGATAGACTATCATTAAAGCAATTGTAAGAAATTCTCGCGCCGCCAATCCGTTTTATTGTTACATTTATCCTGTTCCACGCCCTGTGGATGTCAATATGAAACTCTTATTGAATTTCATACTTGTTACCGCCTACTTTATCCGCTTCTGTCAATAATTGAATTCACTTAAGTGTGGTACTGAATGATTTTTAACTGAATGTCGTTATGAATCTTCACGCATGGCTAAATTTGCACACTTCCATAGTAGGTCAGCAACGGTAATCAAGTATCATTGGTCTGAAAGTTGACACAGACCATTCCGCGACCAAATGCGCATAATATTTTGCTATTTCTACATCTACATCTACATTGATACTCCGCAAGCCACCCAACGGTGTGTGGCGGAGGGCACTTTACGTGCCACTGTAACGATCTGTGGTACTTTGTCTTACTAAAAGATTTATGTTATCTCGATAAGCTGGAACTCATTTTTATTAGTACAGTTCATACTAATTACCGTTTCTTCTTTCATTTATATCTTATATTTACGTGTTGTTTTTAACATAGTAA
Source organism: Schistocerca piceifrons (assembly GCF_021461385.2). NCBI lineage: Eukaryota > Metazoa > Arthropoda > Insecta > Orthoptera > Acrididae > Schistocerca > Schistocerca piceifrons. The sequence goes on along the minus strand of NC_060149.1, from coordinate 860,025,825 downwards.
TCAGCATTAATATAGTCTTACACATGACTGAAAACAGTCTGACAAAGTTCGGATAGTTTGTCAATTCCACGCTTGTGCACAGTATGTTGGTAGCACTTGGTCGCCTTGCCTGTTTTGCTGTGTAGCGGACTTTAAAGCTGTGCGGATCAGCATAACTAAAAGGCGAGGGGTCTCGCTCGTTTTGTCGACGACTGTACCTACAGGAAGTATATGCACTGAGTGTTCAGATCAGAAATATCCACTAGCGTCCTTCTTCAAAACCTATCCTTGTCTGAAACCCACTAGTCCTCCTACTGAAACTTTTTGGCTCAAGTCAATCGTTTCATTTGCTGTCTTTATTTCAGATTTAAGTTTATTTACGAGTATGTTTGCATGAGGCACAATCCCTTTTCCAAACCGTTTTAAAACGTCGTTTAAATCGTCGATATCGTATGCACCAGGTTCTATTTCCGTAATTTCTTTTCTACCGTTAATTTCCTGATGATGTTTATTGTTATCCTCTGTTATATTCGGAATGTAGTTGTATGTCTTGAGTCCAATCGGCGCAATACTCCCCTCTCCACTGCTTAAATCAGTCGGTGAGAAGTAATTCAAGCGTAATACTGACGTTAGTTCTTTTAGAGTCAGAGTATATGTCATTGCGTCTGAACCTCAAGTGACGAGTCGTTGCTTAGTGGACCTCATGATGTATGCTTCTTCGTAAACATTAGGAGGAAGATGAAGCACAGATGCCCACACAGGTGGGTAGCGATGTAGCGATGAAAATTGTAGAACACACATCTTCCGTCAGTGAAATATCGTAGTAACACTTCTTGCAGCTGCAGGCCTCCAGATGAGTCGATATAGTAGAAGCTATTTGTACCTTCATTAACATACGCCACCCAGAGGGTTCCTGGTCCCCAACCAAAATCTAACTTCACAGTTTCACAATCTCTTGATGGCCACATAATCTTCGGTAATTATTCCACATAAACACACCACGGAATCATGGAATGCTGATTTTTTTTTGCTGATAAACTTGAGCAGATCTGCATTTGTAAGTGGTTATCTGGTAGGATACCTAATGAGCTTTTATCTTATTTATGAAGAGACCTAGTCCCTTCTTGCACGGTTCAGGTATAATCATATTCTGATGCCTGCTGCTTCCATCATGTGGTTACGTGTTTTACCTCTTGTAGCTGCTCCTAGGAGTTCCGTGCATTCTTGACTGTTACGGCAATAGCTGCAGCACCACCAGCTACTGAAGCCATCACTGAGACACATGTGATGGCAGGAATGAGGAAAGGCATCATTCCATCTGATATATTGGGTATTGGTAGAACCCTGGGTGCTTTAACTGGTTCTTTATGCGTCAGAGTACATACATCGCTATCAGGATACTGTTTTTTTAACACCTCTGCACGGTTTCTTCTCCTTCATCATTGTCTTTTCCTTCTTCAGTGCACGACGTGCTGCATTCTTAGCTTGCTTGAAATTCACACCAAATTCCAACTTGTCTTTACCATACATGCTTTTATCAACTACAGATACTGCACTGCGCTGCAATATACCAATATCCTCTCTCACAAGTATTGCCTTGGCTTCACCAGCCAAAATCCTACCTGTTGGGTGACGTAACGTTTTCGATGCTTTGAATCAGGTCTACAGTAATTATACCCTGGAATGTGCAAATCGACTCTAAATTTGTCGCGAATACCATCACCACCCATAAAATACACTATGTGATCAAAAGTATCCGGACACCCCCATAAACATACGTTTTTCGTGTTAGGTGCATAGTGCTGCCAGCTACTGCCAGGTACTCCATATCAGCGACTTCAGCAATCATTAGACATCGTGAGAGAGCATAATGGGGCGTTCCGCAGAACTCACGGACTTCGAAGATGGTCAAGTGATTGGTTGTCACTTGTGTCATACGCGAGGTTTCCACACTCCTAAACATCCCTTTGTCCACTGTTTCCAATGTGGTAGTGAAGTGGAAACGTGAAGGGAGACGTACAGCACAAAAGCGTACAGGCCGATCTCGTCTGTCGACTGACAGGGACTGCCGACTGTTGAAGAGAGTCGTAATGTGTAATAGGCAGACATCTATCGAGACCATCACATAGTAATCCAAAACTGCATCAAGATCCACGGCAAGTAATATGACAGTTAGGTGGGAGGTGAGAAAAGTTGGATTTCATGGTTGAGATGCTGCTCACAAGCCACAGATCACGCCGGTAAATGCCAAGCGACGCCTCACTTGCTGTATGGAGGCTAAACATTGGACGATTGAACAGTGGAAAAACGTTGTGTGAAGGGACGAATCACGGTGCATAATGTGGCGATCCGATGGCAGGGTGTCGGTATTGTGAATGCCCGGTGAACGTCATCTACCAGCGTGTATTGTGCCAACAGTAAAATTCGTCGGCCGTGGTGTTATGGTGTGGTCGTTTTTTTTTTTTTTTTCATGGAAGGGGCTTGCACCTCTTGTTGTTTTGCGTGGCATTATCACAGCACAGGCCTACATTGCTGTTTTAAGCACCTTCTTTCTTCCCACTGTTGAAGAGCAGTTCGGGGATGCCGATTGCATCTTTCAACGCGATCGAACACCTGTTCATAGTGCACGGTCTGTGGTGGATTGGTTACACGACAATAACGTCCCTGTAATGGACTGGCCTGCACAGAGTCGTGACCTGAATCCTATAGAACACCTTTGGGATGTTTTGGAACGCTAAATTCGTGCCAGGCCTCACCGACCGACGTCAATACCTCTCCTCAGTGCAGCACTCCGTGAACAATGGGTTGCCATTCCACAAGAAACCTTCTAGCACCTGACTGAAACCGAGCGAGGTGGCGCAGTGGTTAGCACACTGGACTCGCATTCGGGAGGACGACGGTTCAATCCCGTCTCCAGCCATCCTGATTTAGGTTTTCCGTGATTTCCCTAAATCGTTTCAGGCAAATGCCGGGATGGTTCCTTTGAAAGGGCACGGCCGATTTCCTTCCGAATCCTTCTCTAACCCGAGCTTGCGCTCCGTCTCTAATGACCTCGTTCTCGACGGGACGTTAAACACTAACCACCACCACCACCACCTGACTGAACGTGTGTCTGCGAGAGTGGAAGGTGTCAAGGCTAAGGGTGGGCCAACACCGTATTGAATTCCAGCATTATTAATGGAGGTCGCCACGAACTTGTAAGTCATTTTCAGCCAGGTGTCCGAATACTTTTGATGACATAGTGTTTCTCCTATCATGCACGGTATGTTACTGTACTGGTTGTGCTCTTTGCACCCCATTATGTAGCAAATCGTCAGCGTCAGTCCAGTTGTTTTGTATTATGCGAAAAAAAATTATTTAACTAGTGCTCTATTCCCTCGATGTCTTGTGACGTGCTCTTTGAGAAACACATGTGGTTCTGAGCTCTTCTGCAATTCCTCTGTGTAAAAGCATCTTGAAATTTCAGTGACTTGCTATCCTTTAAAATCAAATTTCTGGGATTTGTTCTTTGCACTCGGGAAACAGTCAGTATTTCACTCGACCTGTTTGTGAGGTATGACTTCTCAGACACTGTCTTGTGTTTTGAGACATGCATCAAATCACGCACATTAAATTTCTACATGGATCAAACATTTTAATATGATAGTACACCATGTCCATGATTCCACTGTCATGAACATCTGTTGGTGATATTTTTATTGCACCGTGTTTGGTTCCATTATATTGTGCAGTTATTTCTGGTAGGATTCCCATCAGTTTGTATGAACCGCTCAGATGAACTTGCATCTATAACTGAGCCTTTATTGTTCAGACATTCCACGATACTCGCCTTGAGGAGGATAAATGTTTAGTAGCGATGTATTCCACACTACTGTATAATGGTCTCGAAATGCCTTTCTTAAAACTTTCGACCGTGACCGGTGTGGATTTTGCCCGGGCATCAATTCTTCTCTGTCTGCTACAAATGCTCAGCCAGCTCTGCGACATCTCTCATGTTTTTGAGTTAACGGGTAATGCCCAGACGAACTTAATTTATCAGTGACGAGTAAAACATATTTGAGTCCATTATGCACATTTGAATATTCCGGCACATCTACAAAATCAGCATGCCATAAATCACCCAAACATTTAATCATAACGTACCAGTGAGGGTATGTTTTTGTGTTGGTTTGTGCAGCTCCCGAACTCTGTCTCCACACTTACTCGATTATACCTGTCTCTCTAAACTCAGAGATTACTGAAACAACCTCATTTGAATGAGCAGTATTACCAGGACCAGCTGATGTCATGAGTAGTCACAGTGGGTCTATTAGGTCATTGGGATCGTTGTAGTTTATATATAGCAGGGGTCAAATGCTGACTCCTTTATGCTGGAGTTCAATACCATCATGAATGCTATAATGAACATCTAATATGGGTTTTATAATGGTTCTGCTTTTCGCATTGTGCCGGTTTTCTTCTTTTCTATGCAGACCAGTCAGCTGCACTATTTCATCATACATCTACAGATCGTTGAGCCAATAATTAGCAGTTTTTGAGGGATTTACAAAAATGAGGTTAATTACATCAGTTGTTTTTTGAAATACCCTGTCACCTATCAACATTTTTTTTAACTTATAAGCATGACCAGCACGTATGGTGGCTCACCACTGGCACTGGACATTTTGTCAATCCTAGCATCGCTATGAGAGATTCATCGAGAGATTCAGTAACAGGTTGAAGGTTTCTATCAGTGTCTGCTCTCAATTGAAATGTCCTAACTTTTTCACTTATAACTTCTCTCTAAGAGCCTTCTGTGCCGTAGTGACCTTATACTTAGTCGACATCTTGTTGTACACTAAGCGGACTCCCTCACAGGATACACCTAACATACGTTCCGTCAAATTCTGTTAACCTCCATAGATAAGTTGTTATGTTCTTTTCAAATGGAGTAACCCTAGCATATCAGTGTCAGAAGGGTCTGGATATATGTCTCTAGATCCTTAACTTTACGTTTGAAAGACTGACATTTTCCATCTATATATAGACGAACTCTCTTTCGATGTATACCCATCCTCTCAGATGGCGTGCCCGGGATGCATGCGAACTTGACCATGGTAAGATGTATACTAATGTACCCACCCCTTTCATAGCTAGATACAGAGAAACGCATGGAAGTAGCATCTGTACCTACCATCATACAGTTTTTTTGTTTTATCAATAACAGGAAACCTGTAACGTGTGTGGTTCCAAGAATCTCCACATGTCTTTATAGATTCATTGAATGGCTTGTCCATTCCTACATGAGCTTGGTAAATGTGCTTTAACTTTAAATTGTTTTGTTTGAATACTATAACGAGGTTTACGGTACCACTCACCAACTTTTTCAGGATTCTGGAATATGTCTGAATCAAATGAAATACGTCAACACCCATATGACGACCAAAACATGAATATCACATAATTAGTCATAGTGTTTCACAGAAAAATCATCAAAAATGATCATGTCGTTTGGCTTTACTTTTTCTGAGTGGGGAGATTTCACTGCTTTGACTGAACATCGTATGTGTCACATCTTCGACACCTTGCAGTGTCTTTTGCAGCAGCTGGTACATGGGCTGAAATAGGTTGTTTGAAAGCAGTCTCCATCTGGGTGTGTTAGCAGTAACATGAGAACATTCACCTTGCCACAGCTGGGTGGACCTACAGTTACCATCTATATATTATCAGATAGGAGTATCCCAATCTTCTTCTCCTTCTTCTTCTGGTCTTTTTCCATATCATCACAGGACCAGTCGTTGTCAAGGATGCTTCACTCAGCCTACGATGATACTGACATCAGATTTTGGTGTGCAATGGACTGTCATAGAAAATATATATTTCGACAACTGAGCTGAAATGCTCGCAGGGTATACCCATACATGAAATTGGGTCTGTCATTCAGTTTAACAGTGACTGAATGCTCTGGCTGTGGTGATGGGTTGACTCAGACAGCTTGGTGCTGCTACAGAAATCCAGTCTTGCAGTGAAAATACTGGTAGCAATAACATTATTATTATGCATAAGAACAAAATATAACACAGTTCACGGTAATATACATATTTTTATTGAACAGTCATACATTGGGTGCACTACATCAAAATAATACATTCGTCCTTTGTCCTCACATCTGTAAAAAATTTAGAAGATAAATCTTTCTTGTATGTATTTCTTTCAAACTGATGGGTGTTTCTTTAGTTTCTTTTTTTGACACAGTACTGGTGCAGTTTTCTAAACCGTCTGCATGCATACTAAACGTATGGAGATAGTTCACAATGTCTTCATACACAATTTGAACACGGGATAACCATCTGTTCAGTCTGTCCAGCACAAGGGATAGCACCATTTGTAGACCAAAGAAATTTTTCTCCAGTGGAGTCTTGCACATAAATGGATCGACCTCAAGACCTCACCATGAGTGCCACGCTGTCGTACAATAATGATATAGACACTGTCAGGCCAGCACAATAAATGTCCGGGGGCAAATGAGATGGACAATACTCGGAAGTTAATTGTTGATTGATGAAGGGTTCTGCACGACACAGTTCATCCCATTCCAACTCTGTAAACCGTGCTTTAACGCTTCTCGGTGCATTTCAGTCTCTAACACAACATATCAGTCACTGTCCACTGATGCTTCTATTCTATTACTTAAGCTCTTTGAACTGCTAGATATTATACTGTAAGTTGAAGTGAAAGCACTAGAGCACATTGAGAAATCGGTAGCTCCTCAGACACCACATCAACACACTGACATTGCAGTAGCACCGTAATATTCTGGGATGCTGCATATGTTGGAGACCAGTGCTGACCTGCAGTGTGTGGTGTGAGGACCCCAGCACAATACTTCTGAGAGTCGGGAACAGTCTGGGTGTTTTCATTACACAAACTGACCAGCAGGATGGATAACAGCAGCTCGTTGTCCTGCTCAGACATGGTTGTGAGATGCGCTACATGATCCCATGGTGCTGCTGCTAGTCCCGACTGGACTGAGTACTTACTCTTCCACTTCTTCCTATTTTGCTGGGAGGTGCTGGACGATGTCAAATGCTACTGTATCTGCTGAAGACTCCTCATGGTCCATCCAGTGAGTGACTGAGGCCAGTGATCTGCCACGCTCGCCTTATACCCCCGACGTCATGATCACGAAACGTGATGTAGTGTTGCCATCGGTTCCCGCCAGTGACATTACAATTTCGAGCACCCTCTTGTAGCGGAATTGTCAACTAGACCAGTCGGTCTGGGGTTGTTGAAAAGGACAGATCGCTGCAGGTCCAACTGTTTGGTTGTAGGGAGAACCATTATTAGTTCAGCATATTACTACTGTTGGTGTGCTGCCCACTAATAAAATGTAGCACATGGGAATAGTATTACATACTTGCTGGAATGGTGGCAAGAATTTAGTTCTTGAGTGACCACAACTGGTTGACAATTGATTATGTTTGGGATTTGAACCACCAATTAGCATCAAACCAAATGACTAACTATAGGAATTTTTTAACATCGTGCAGCCGCTTCAGCGACTGTGATAATTAAAAATATAACGCGTCAGCCTCAGTTGCAAATAGAAACCAAACGTTACCTAGGTTTCAGCCAAAATAATTTGGCCTTCTTCGGAAGCTATTGACACTAAACTACTGCATGCCAAAGTTTGGCCATGTCAAGTATAAAACTACAGCACCGTAGTACCCAGTCATAAGTCTACATTACTTAGTTGAAGATAAACAGCAGGGCCCACTGCCGCGTACGATGTCGGTAGACCGCGACAGCTGCGCCGGAACTAATCGCAGCGAGCAGCTATGAACCGAGCACCGCTGACAGCCATGCGCATGCGCGCATGGAAAAATAGGTGCTTAATAGTAGCTACCTTTACGTTAGGAATTGGATTAATATAAGCATTAAAACTGTTAATGGCGTAGTATGAAACCGAACTTACATCTGAGGAGAACGAGAACCCTATAATCGGATTCGGAGCCCGTAACAAAGACTGGCTATTACTCGGCAAAATTATTCCTCAATTTTGAATACATTAGTATTCGACTAAAGAAAGTAGAGTCACACGTCGGTGACTGCAAAGGCAACGTAACATCAGGGCCGGTGAAGGAAAGATTGAAAACCTTCGAAAAAGTTCTTATTTCTCAATTGTAGCTGGTCATTTAGTAGGTTTTCTTTATCAAGCAACAGGTGTTTAATGATTTGCAATTCTTCAGGGATGTCAAGCCTAGTGCCTATAACCTCGCAGTTTAATAGTTCTGCGTTATTTTGAGGTTTGGGAGCATGGGCCAACTGAACGAGGTGGGTATATGTTCTTTATATCTAGCTGAGAGGGCTCTCCCTGTCTGGACGATGTAATAACTCGGGAAATCACTACAGGTGATTTTATACACCCCAGAACGAGATAATTTGTCATTAGTATTCTTTAACGAGTGGACCAAGTTCCTTTTGAGGCTGTTATTCGTAGAATATGTAATCTTAAAGCCGTGGCTCTTCAAGAGTCGCCCTATTTTATAAGATGCTTTGCCTATAAAGGGAATAGAAATGAAGCTTGTGGAGTTATCTTCTGGTGCGACAACTAGTGTAGATGAGGTCGCACTTTTTTACCAGTTTTCTTGTTAAAGAGCTGTCTCACAATTTCTGATTTATATCCATTATTATAGGTCTTAACTTCTAGGGTTTGTAACTCGTTCTCCATTGCGTCTGCTGAAAGAGGAATGGCAAGCGCTCGGTGTATGCAAGAATGGAAGAAGGCTATTTTGTGGGCTTGGGGGTGTGTAGAGTCGGCTGGAATGATATTATCGGAAAAGGTATTTTTCCGGAAAATGTTAAACCTAATACGGTTGCCCTCTATTGCCAAATTTAGGTCTAAATAATTCAAAGATCTATTGGGAGATTCATTTTCCAGCGTGAAGCGTATTTTCTCGTGGAGTTTATTAAAAGTTGTGAAAATTTGATCCATATCATCTTGAGAGCCGTTAATTATGAAGAGTAAGTCGTCTACATATCTTGCGTAAAAGATATTTTTCTTTGCTCGCTAAATCTGCATTATTTTCAAAGAAAAGGCAGGAGGTGACCTGCGCTGGCGAACTGGACCTCGACCACTGTTGTCGGCGTCCTTCATGCCAGCACCAGAGAGCGCTCTGGTGTCGTGTAGAGTTTTCGGAGAGCGGTGGTGTGGCAGGTGATTTGCGTATACTGCCACGCTAGCGCCACCCCTCAGGGTCGGCAGATATTGACGTTCACGCTGGCGGGCTTCTGACAACCAGTGTAAGAGTAGTGTTTTATGACGACACCGCAGTGTTCTTCCTTGACGTTCAGTAAAGTTCGTTAACATCCATTGCTATTTGTTTAAATACTGAACCAGTTAATTTCAGATATGAGATATTGGAGAAAATCACTTGAAATTCCACTGTGTCAGAAATTTTCACTTCTTAAGGTTAAGTACTGTACATGGTCAATATCGAAATTACTTTTTAAAGCGTCAGTTAGTGACGTACGTTGCTTTAATTTTTCTGATAATTAATGTACCACGATTTGTGTGCAACAAGAAGAAATACATTTTTCCTAATATCCTTAAAAATATTAGACGCTTTTTCAAATAGCGTTCAGGATATGCGAAACTTTCAAAATGACATCTAACGATGAAATTTCAAATATATTATTGTAATCTGCAGCGCCCCACAACATTTGAGAAGGAAATTTTAGGTTGTAGGGTATCAGTATAACCTCTATCGAATTATCTGTAACATTTATTGGTTATAATACAAAATTTGGTAAGGAAATTCTATTGCACAATATAGTATCAGCTGTATTCACTGTGTGCTGGTGAACAACTGTCATAAAGCGCTGGAATTTAGCTAATGGCGTACAGGAAGATAAAATTTTCTTCTCTTCGGACTATTCCCGCTTGTAGCGTTCCTGGGTTTCCACGAAAAGGTTAAATACTTGCGGGAAATGTCTGCATGATGATTTACTGTTCCATTTGTGTAACAATTTGATGAGCGTATTTCAGAATTCCTATACACTACTCCACTCGACAATATGCACACCTTCACAGATTTCTTTCGTGTTATAAGAACAAGAGAGAAGCAAATGTTAGGTGACGATCTTCATTAGAGATCAAAATACTGCTGAATACCCGCTTCCGTAGCGGATGTCGCTATTGCACATCTGCTCGATGACCCTCGACCCGAAGGGGTGTCTTTTTGAATCTTGTCGGTGCGAGAATTTTCGCCACCTGTATTTTGTCATCAGGATGACGACAGGTGGCGGTAAATACCTGTATTTCCTGACCACCAGACATTGTGTCAAAATCCAGTGTTAAATTCATGGCGTGAGAGCGTGTATCGTTATCGATGGTGCACCACCCGTCAGCTGAAGTCCTTGTAGTACTGTACAGGAGTTGCTTCGCTCACAATCATTCAACACAAACATGACACACACCTCCATTACGTGCCTATACTCAACCTATTCACTTAAGACTGATCAGTGAGGAAATAGGTCACAGTACGAGATGGAAGAAATCTCTTTCCGATTAGCTGGTTGAACAACCTTTCGTGGTCTTCCAGCCAACGTTATCATAGGACTCTTTATTTCCTTGTAATATCGTTAACTGCAGTAGTGTCGAGTTGTCTTCTGAGCGTTTCTCTGCCGGGAAACTCCTGCTACACTTTCGACATTCCTTAGGAGTTTCATGTCAATCGTCAGTAGTCGTTATTTCTTCTTCTTTGCGATTTTTCAGGTCTCAAAGGCGGTCGTCAGTATCGGAATGGTTAGTTCTTTCTTTTTTAATATCGTAATGTTTTCGTTCTGACCTTATTTTTAAATTTCGAGTGATGGTGCCACATACTCCTTGATACCTTCAGAGCGAGTAGGTAAAATGCGAGTCCTGTTTTAGAGTTTAGTTCTGCTGAACGAGCCGGCCGCCGTGGCCAAGTGGCTCTAGGCGCTTCAGTCCGGAACCACGCGACTGCTACGGTCGCAGGATCGAATCCTGCCTCGGGCATGGGTGTGTCTGAAGTCCTTAGGTTAGTTAGGTTTAAGTAGTTCTAAGTTCTAGGGGACTGATGACCTCCGATGTTAAGTCCCATAGTGCTCAGAGCCATTTGAACCATTTTTTCTGCTGAACGACATATGTTTCATCCTTCTCCTACAATTGAAATCCATTAATTTTGTCTTTTCAATAGACATGGCATTAACCAAGACTGAGTGGAGCAACTTCCTGATTTCATATTGCATTTCACGTAAAGGAGTAGATCGTCAGAAAATAAAAGAGTTCTAATAAACGTTATTAATCTTCAATATCAAGCTTGCTTGTCGCTTCAGTTATGTAAACGAGATGGCAATTTATAAATTAAAACGTATCGACCGTAAATTTTACACTTACCCGACTATTCTTTTAGGTAAATTTTCATTCTAATTCCACTACTCATAAAATTTCAGTAAATGAGATAATCACTTTCTTCTGTTACTTTCCACAGCATTACCTCTCCTAAGAGTAACTAGAGGCACTAATCTCGTAGTCACGTCTTCAGGAAGAAATGCTGTAGACCCTGAAACGAGTGTCTCAGTCGGTATCTAGATACAGAATTGTAATTCCAAAACAAAATTCATTTTTGTTTAAAGAAGGGAAGTTCGATTCGCACGAAAAATTTACGCGATGTTTCTAGAGTATATTTTTGTCCGATGACTGTTAAACACAGATGAAACGAGAGGAAGAACGTGATAGGGCGTTAACACGCCTCGCACACGTAGTCCAATATGCTTCCATCCCCATACTCTAGCTCCCCCACCAACCCCCTACCACCGACAAAAAGAAGAAAAAAATTACGTGTCAGGCACCCTCTGGGGACCAGTTTGGGCGTTATTACTAGTGGTCGTGTGTTATCGTCATGGCAATCGCCAATAAAAAAGTGTCCGTCCCTCGTTTATCAAAGATAGCGTTCGGTGCCTGATAAATGGGCCGTTTGTCGTTTTATCGGCAGTCCGGGTTTTCTGCGAATGGGAAAATCGCCTGTAAACACTGACACCCGTTATCAGAGGCAACCGTCGGTGAAAGACCCCGGCACCAGTCAGCGAATAGCTACAGTCCCGCGAGTTCCTATCTCTCATTTCACTAGCGCTCAAGAGTAGCCAGTACCCAGCAGTATCTACGATTCTCTGATACATCCAGCAAAGGACTGTTTTTAAAGGCTCCGAATGGTTAGCGATAAAGCCCGCGAAGCCCACTCACGACAAATTTTATGCAGCATACTTAAACTCTGTCCCATATTCGTACAGGAGATACTACTGGAAAAAACCAGAAAAATTTAATGTAAATTTATGTCCGGAAACAAATACTAGAGATGTGGGCCATTTTTACTTGTGCCATTAACTGTCAGGATCAGTGCAGTGGCCTGTCTTCCTGTTGAAGTTAAATGTTCGTTTCCTCTTGGTTGTGTACACTGTACGCTAAACACACTTCATATACCACCCATGCCGTATGTATGGTATAGCTGAAAGCCCATAAGTCACAGCTCTCAGTTTAGTTACGGATCAAGAGGTATTCACACAGAGTAGATTAATAAATTACCAAAAAACGCGGTGTGGGTAGATGGTATTGACGAAGCGGGACCTAACGCTTTCTTTAGTAGCAGTGTGTCTGCAGGAATTGTCGGTTTAAGACTCATAAAGCCGTATACTTTACCAGATAAGTAACTGGTTGGCGGAGAGAACGAATTCGGAAGTCAGTTTTCTGACCTCTAATGACTTGTCGAATACTGTTTTTATACCTAAATGTCACGATTATGTGAGGCAGATGTATATCGTACATATTACTCACAAGTGCAAGTTGTATATGAAGCCTTCTCGGTCTAACATGCAACGAAACTCAATAGTGCATACCTAACATTTTCTCATGATGATTGGTTTAGCCCAAGCCAGGTCAACCAAAATCGGTTATTAACGCAGTTAACAGGTGTTCCTTACGTTAAGATGTCATTCCTCTGTCTAACAGTTGCTATATAAACCAATTTCAACGTGGCAAATTACCTTCGATGTTACCCATGTAGGAAGACAACGGATACTGTTTATGACCTACTAGGTCACTCCCTGTTCTGTACGCCTCGTACAAAACGTTTAAAGGGTGATGGACTGGTCGAGGTTATCTAGTAGCGTGGCCTCGCGTATAACCTGATCTTTATCATCTAGATTTCTAGCGAAGAGTATGTACGAAGACATTGGGTATTCCACGTGAATTCTGGCAAAAGCATCGGGACACACTAATATGTGCTGCGTCCACTCTTCGCCTTTATGACAGTTTTAACTCTGGTGGAGCCACTCTAAGTGAATTGCCTGAATGTCTCTGGAGGAATGGCACGCCATTCTTCAAGAGGCAAAACCTTGGTAGGTAGTTGGGCCTGAGGTGGAGTTGATGTTCTAACTCATCCCACACGCGTTCCGTATGGCTATGATGGGATTCTGGGCAGGCCAGTCCATTTCAGAAATGTTATTGTCCACAAACAGTTGCCTCACAAATGTTACCTCATGACAGGATTCATTGTCATACTGATACAAACAACCATCGTCTCCGAAATATTCCTACTCTACGCAGGACACAATGATGTAAAATGTGATGTCACTTCACGAAAAACACTCCCATACCGTAAAAAAACCTCCACCATATTGCACTGTTAGCACAAAACATTACACTGTGATACGTAACATGTTGGCATTAGTCATTCACAAACCCTTCCACCGGATTGCCACAGTCTATAGAGTGATTAATCACTTCTAATCACACGTTTCCAGTCGTCACGTGTCCAGTGGCGTTGCTCTTCGCACCATCTCAATCGTCGCTTAGTTCTGGCTACACCAATGGGAAGCTGCCAGACCATTCCATTAATCTCTCTGTGCACGCTCAGTTTACTAGCTGGCCTGCTGGTAGCATTTGCACCTCAGCACTGATTCCTTCCATTGATTTCATGCAATTCTTACAACCGCCTCCGGAATTGTCCCCGTTCCTTGTCCGTCAATAAATGAGGTCTACTGGTCTTGGTTTAGCTGTAGCTGCTTGTTGGCGTTTCCACTTTATAAACACTACCAGCAAAAGTAGGCTAGAGCAGCCTTAGAATGGTTGCAGTGTCCCTGATGGATTTGTTACTCAGGTGACGTCCAGTGACTTGACACGTCCGAAGTCACTGAGCTCTCCCGCCCGATCCACTCTGCTGTTATTGTGTCTCAACTGACACTATGCCCGCCTCCCCTTACACTGGCGAGTCCGCCTCACCTGACCATTGGTGGTTAATTCCACATTACATCGGGGTGTCCGAGTACTTGTGCTAAGATAATGTACATCGATAAAGTGCACAGCATACCCGAGTGAGTGTCCCACGCATGTGACCAAATCTGAGGGCAGCTAGGTGGTTTTTCAGGAGCCCGTATTTCTTTGAGATCGATGGTTGAAGCATATTTTAGAGTGGTAACAAGACGAACGATTCCTCTAGTGCCAACAGACCATTGGCTATCATAGGGTAGAATGAGCCCTATCGAAATAAATATTTACTTGCGGACATACTGTGTTTATACGATTTTCTTTCTATGTTTAACAATCGTCACCCTTATTTAAGAGCCCTGATAAAAGAGTTGACGCGAAAGTTCGTAGTATTTTTGGATGAAAATTGTTATCCACATCTACATCTACAGCCATACTTTGCAAGCCACCTGACGGTGTGTGGCGGAGGGTACTTTGAGTACCTCTATCGGTTCTCCCTTCTATTCCAGTCTGCGTCGGCTGTTGGCTGGAGAATTGATATTTATGTGGGATACTCACGAACGTGGTACTACCTAAGAACAAATTCCTGCATAGCTATTTTCAGTTTCTTGTCAGTTTTAGGAGGCGTGTTATTAAATTCCAACAGAATGTTAAACAGATGTCTTTAGCGTTTCCACTGCATTATGTTCACAATAAGTATGATGAAATGTAATAATAAACGTTAGCAGGACGGTTCATTCCTACTCATCAGCTGTACTTGATTACTCTTGGATTCACATTTAAGTGATTGGAAAAACGAACGTCTGAATGTATGCGAAAACTGATGCCTGTTACTCTGATGCGCTGATCATTCCGGGCTACGACTGTAGGAGGTAAGGAAACGCGTGGGCTTTCGGAGGTGAAGGTTGTAAATAGAAATGAAGTGGGACGATACCGTCACAATGAAAATCTCTTTTGTGTCAATGATTACCATCCTCGTCAATTACTACCTACTCCGACCTACCTGACAGGATATCGTGTACCCTTTTGTGTAGTTGACACGACGTTCTGAGGCCATGTAATCAAACTGGATGGCACATGTGAGGGAAGGTATCAAAAACCTCCTGGAAATATGAGATTATATAATCAACTTCAAAACCTTACTGATTACAATTCTTATTTCGCCCAGATAGAGAGCCATTTACGTTTTATGAGAACGATATTATCTGAATTCGTGTTGCTTAAGTATCAACGGACAGTTTCTCTCCAAGTGTCGCATGTTTTATAAAAATGTTTTGTTCAAAATACTATTACAAATCGATGTTAATGGAAATGTCATTAATTGTTGGATGAATGTCTGTTTTGTTATAATACACAGTGGAGATTATATTCTGTCAACAGCCGTTACTTTGAGTTTTTTTATTTTAACACAACGACATCATTTTTCGTCAAAAGAACAATAATATATCAGAATTTTCAAGTTGCTCGCGATGTAGTTGATGCTGTTCATAAATGTGCTAAAGAATCTCTGGTAATATCTAATTTTTTTCACTTGAAATCTATGTCATTGAGGAGGGGGGGGGGGGGGTTGTACGTTATAATGCTAAGAAATTATTCTTAACGTTGCGAAAATCTGAACCCATCACATACGCTAATTCGAATAACTATAACATAGATCTTCATCAAATTACAAGTTTCCACCCATAAACAGTTTCCTACAACAGGGTATAACAGCCCCAGGCAAGTAAGCTACGAACTTGTTCAAATGGCTCAAATGGCTCTGAGCACTATGGGACTTAACAGCTATGGTCATCAGTCCCCTAGAACTTAGAACTACTTAAACCTAACTAACCTAAGGGCATCACACAACACCCAGTCATCACGAGGCAGAGAATACGAACTTGTGCGTCAGCTTAATACAACGTATCACAAACATATAAACTTCTTCAAGAACTGAAAATATCTAACGAATTCAGACGCGAGCAGCTCGAATAGTAACAGACAAGTACAGCTATAGCGCAGGTGTGGGGTTGCTAGAGATGGTGGTGACGTGAAGTTAATTTAAACATATTTTTATTAAACGATTTACGATCAGATCACATAACAAAATTAGAAGTCTTTCGCATGATTGCAGAAATATTATTCCCAAGAAATTGTTGACAAAAGGAATATACAATATTCCTCCTAGCTATAGATACAATAAGTCTTGCTGTAATGGGTCACAATAATATAATAAAAAAGTTGTTTTACATCGGATCCCAGTATCTCTTAGGAAATAATCTAGCTTGGCACAGGTGACTTCACAAAATTCAACCAATGTAAGTCTGCAGTACACTTTACAAACGGGCGCACAGAATCCCACTAAATAGCTAAGATAAACAACCATCTTTATGCAAGATCTACAGTCTACTATATCAACCCTCATCATCTACCAAACCAATCATATACAGTTACACAAGTTAACTACTACAGAGACAAAGAAAATCCAGCACAGTGCACCACAACTGATTACAATCATGTAATGACGGAATCGCAGTATATGCTTGAACAATTATAATAATATTACACTCGCATACACCATGGACCCGAAGTATAATTTTGTCTTACAGTTGATCAAATGCTTCATTGCCTCATTGTGCTTTGATACCACCACAACAAACTCCAACTCAATCTTAGCAGACACCACACCGCTGCATTTCACTTGGTCAGTACTATCAATGCCTCCCACGAAAATCTGTCGTACACTAAATCACAAGACATTTTGTGTTCTGATGTTTTGCAGTAACCAACTGCTGCAATGTTCGTCTTCTTCTGGATACCGGCAAAGGATACCGTCCACTACCCACTCTGATAATGTTCATCTACTGTTGGCCACACCCCACGCTGACTGCTGAGACTGCTGCAATATGAGGCTGCTTAGTTCCATGTCACTCTTTTCTCCAGTGCCTCTTTTGGTTGCTGGCACTCTCCACTCCTCCGAAATTCAACACAAGGTGAAAATTTGGGCCAGCAACGCTGAACCAAAACAAGTCGGGCTAGCACCTCACACAAAGCCCGACACTGCCCCTTCAGATTCCTCTTCTGACTCTTAACACATCGTGGGTCAGCCCACGAATGCCCAGATAATTTCAGCCGTTGCACCACTGCTGGGCCCCCAGGGACTCACCACAGAATTATCGTCTACTGCTCAACAAGCCCCGTGCTGGCCTCAGGTGTTGTAGCCAGCTGCTCTCCGTACAGCAGACTGAATTTTACTCTCTTGTGCTGTCCTACCAACACTGGAATTGGCGCTGCATTTGACCCTGTGCTGCCACATGTGCTCTCCGACCAGAACAGAATGCTTGACACGGCAGGCGACACCAGTCGAGCAAGCTGGAAGAGAAGCATGTCACGAAATTAAATTTCATGCCACATGTCTCAGGAAATTGAAACTCAGGTTCTCAATTAACTTACATGGAAATTTCTTGTTGAAAGACAACATCTTTGCCCCAAAACCCTAATGGTTCAATTTAGAGAACAAATATTTTAGTAACACTGTGTAACAGTCCCACTGATATTTTTTATATATTTTGTGTAGGCACTATACGAGGATTAAAAATAATTCAGGTGTCTACAGACTTATGTAGATAATGCATCTGTAGCTAAACGTGAAAAGACAAAAGGACGCTAATAATGTTCTTACTAGTGAGTCCGGTCTAGAACATGGATCAGATAATCAAGTGCTTAACTGTAATCCGGTTAATCCCAACCGCAGTACTAAATATCGAGGTACTTTGTTTCAGATACGACATCGTGATGTAGGGATGATGGCAAACGCTGCAACTAGTAAAGAGATATTGAAGAAATATATCTGATGTGGACTGAACTCATTAAGAGAAGTGCTTAAGGAATCACTGCCTATTAGCAGACTTCTGTCTTTTTTCATTGTTTGCTAATAATGAGATGAAGTGATCTCTGATATATGATATATTGAGACTTGTAGAGCATTTATTTAGATGTACGGTGCTGGCACTCTCAACCTGCTAACTTTAAATTGCAATCGACGCTTTCCATAAACGGCTCAGAATTGAACCAATCAACTCATAATAAAGTAAGCAAAATCCTTTCTAGCTAAGATTTGTAACAATAGCGTTCATGATAAACTCGAAACAAAACGGAAAATTATCGAAAAAAGGATTTTATTTACTGGGTTTATTTGAAAGCTATCATAACAGAAGTATGGGTTGTTTCACCCATGACTCAAGTGTACTGTCCGCCGATTCATGGGTACTAACGACCGTGAGTAAAGATCGAATAGTTGCTTACGATCCGGCTCGTTCCTCAAACTTTGGCTGGCAGCGGATCAGTTTTGGTCCAAGTAAACAATGTAGAAACGAAAGTAAATAGAATTCCACTAGTTCCCTTTAGTTAACATGAAACTATTGATCTATCCTTGAACCGAATGCAAGTGAAACAGATATACTTAGAGTCAATATTCAGGATAGCCATTGCGTAGGTTGAACCAAAACTCGTGCACTCGAATGCCAAGGAGCAATTCCTTGCGTTTTAACAGCACGGACACATCGTCCCACACATTTTGGTATAAAATGGGACGTAAAAGGAAGTAAATTTGCAACACAATAATCACATGGACCTAAAGAGAAGGCAATCACCCCATAAAATCATGCAGATTTTAATGAAATAATGAACACCGCACAACGGAACCGTCTTATTGAATGATGACTAATAGGGGTGGCCCAATCAATAAGAAAATACGTTCACCACACCACAAATCGATACATTAATAACTACTCCTACAACAGGAGGACAACCTACAACAGGAACAAGTTGTCACCGTAACAATTTGGTTTACTACTATAAAGCATTAACATTTAATGAATGGTCAAGGGTTTGCAATTGTGAATTCCAGCGATGGCACAGGTGGCTGAGTAAAGTAAAAGCATAATCGAGATAATAAATCATGGACACGGCCAATGACTGCAAGAATTCTTAGTCGCGTAAAGAAAGAACTGTCTTAAAGAAAAAACCCAGAAAAATATGTACGAACACCAGTAGAAAAGTGTGTGATGGAAGCAACAAGCTGGCTGCAAACATTAAAACTGTGAAACTAGTCCCTGATGAAAGTTAACTAGCGTCACGTTCCGCGCGGTTTGGTGATTGCTTTGCCGGCTCATTGTTACCACTCTCATACAGCATGAACGTGAATGGTAGTAGCAGTAACATTTGGCAAATCTGAGTGGGGCTCACCCTCTGCACTCAGTACTAAACTGTTAACATCAAAGACTTGTCTCATTGCTCGTCTGGCAGCAAGCAAGTCTTCACCCATGGACTCCCCATCTACAAGAGTCTTCTGTCTTAACCCTCTGAAACTCGATTGTTTCTGCCAGTGTAGAAATTTCGCCGGCCAACTGCAGCAGACCTTGCGAGTTTCGACAAGTAATAATTTGGTAATAAATTAAACAAACTCTTGCCTCTGCTGATTTCGTTATGATTGACTATTAAAGCTTTGATGCCGAGAGGAAGGCAGAAAAACTCTCCGACTCTATGACAAGATTCTCAACCTGGCTAATCGAAGGCCTTCGATGTAGACACGTGGAGGAAAGCACACATTCTACAGAAATAAATATTATGAGCCAACCATAAATCCCTTTGAAAGGATGTTCCTCAAACTTTTTCCACGGTGTGGCTGTCGACGAAAATGGCGGTTTCACACTCCACCATTTTTGAAAGCTACACCTGGTCCAGATTTTGTTTTTCATAGAAGGACTCCTCCTAACACTGTTTTATGGCATACTGCCTCTGGGCCCGTCAGTGTGAGGAGGTGCAAAGCGAATTCGACTTTGCCTACCTCGCCTAATGGACAGCTTTCAGCCATGAACAAATTGATGACTCTCCCTGGTCCTTTTAAGTAAACTAACATATTGGAGTCTACTACAAAAAGCTCCCCAAGGCTGAAAAGTGACAAGCCCTTTATGATACTTACAGGCAGGGAAGAGAAATCACTGGTAGTAATGAATATTGACTGCAGTTATAATGCAACGTTAAGTGATCGACTAATTGAATATGGGGATGTGCATATAACACCTTGCTAGCGCTTTTTTAAGTAACTCTGAGATTCGCCGCCAAGTTGTGAATATATTATTGTTATCTGGAACATGGCTAAGTATTATTTCATTTGAGTTATTCGGATTTAACGGTTATTGGCAATGTAATTCCTATGCACATACCGTGAAATTAACGCACTTAATGTTGCCACCTTGTTCTGATCGGATGCAGGCACATGCCTTACGAATTTGTACCTATTAAGTTGAATCTCTTCTTACGTCTCCAAGAATTATTGTTACTTATCTCGTGGTGGCACCAAGCATTTTAATTTAAATTTTTTTGATTTATTGAGTTAGTAGCCTTGAATGATGACTTTCAGAGTCATACCATATTTGTAAAGCCTGTAACTGTTTATTTGGGTAATCGTCTTGAAGCTACTGATATTATTAAATTATTTGGGAAAGATTCAATATTGAATTCTGTCCCACTGCAGTTCACTGCTTCTGTCTTTTGTCTGTATCGTTTCATAGTATCGTGATACTGTTGTAATGCTTTTATAATCACTATCGGTGCTTCATTGCGTGTATGAAAACCCGTGTTATTCTCCCATTTATAATACTTTCCTAGATTTCATATCCACTGCCTCACAAGAAACTTACGTCAGTACTCCTACTGAGTCTTCGCAGAGTGTAGTCATTACATACCCTAACGGACCATTTTTCTCATAATATCGATCTTGCAACGTTTGGTGTTTTTTGTGTAGTTATTCAAATTATTGTAATAAACTTCTAGTTTGATCGTAATTGACTTGCAAATGTTGAAACCCGTCACATATTCTCCGTAAGCTAATAAATCCCCCAAATGGAAAATAATTCTTGCTTTTCAAGAGATAATTTAGTAGATGGTCAAACATTCCTCGCCGTGAATAAAACAACTTATCTGAGGTGCTTTTTGTCTCTGTGTGTCCGTACCGTATCAGTAGCTTTCCTCCACTGTGCAGTCCAAATTAAGGGCTTAATAAAGAATGTATGCTGTCGGGAGCTGATGACATATGCCTCACAGCAGATGAATGCTTACGGAACAAACGATTAGAGAACCAGCAACCCCGCCGCATATCGAATCCAGGGAGAATGGAAAGTCAATGACTACATGGCACAATGTGCATCTGCTGAGACAATGACAAATTAGTCGAAACTGGTAGACGATGCAGCAAAGAAGGGAGCAGAAAGTTATTACTTGCCACTGCCTATCCAGATTACTTGAATTCAAAAGTAGTAAATGGATTGTAAGATACTGTACGAATAATATGCAGTTGTGTGATACTAACACAGAAATGTGAGAACAATTTTTTTACTACATAATTATCATCGGTGTACCTTGCTTTTAAACATATAATCTGTTAGTTTCCATGCACTATGCCATTCCATGGTTTCGGTGTTTTCAGAATTGCGTCCACCTTGCTTCGGTCACACTCCTTCCCCCAAAGTTTGAAAAAGTGGAGAGTGTGATGCAGTTGTATTTAGCTGAAATAAAAAGGGAACAAGTTGGAACTATCTGTTCACTTAAGAAAGAAATCTCTGAGTCAAAAGGTTCTTGTGAATCAACATACTGGAATCAGTGTCTGTCTGTCGAGAACATATTTACAAGTTTAATTCAAATAAAATCCTATGTAACATCTAACAACCCTACCACAACAAAGTTCAGCATTTAATAACGATTGTAGTGTTGCTCACGCTGCTAAATACTGCATTTTCGGGCAACAATGATCATATTATGTGGCAGGTGTTATTAGAGCACAATTAATAAAGTCATTTCATGTAATAATAAAAAAACTAGGCACTCATCTTTTTGTGTTTCCGGCGCTGGTCTCGTCGTAAAATCATGGCTCAATCGTTGAAAATCTAGGTGGTTATGATTCCAAGCTCGGATGCAAAGAGGCCTAGGTTTTATTCTGCTATATTCAAAAGTTCTGTAGATGCGCTTCACAAAACATTCTTCAAGATTACACTTTTGCAGGACAATGGTGATGTAAAAAAATAATCAGCACTCCGAAATTAAGTTACACTTCCTTTTAATTGCTTTAATTGCAATATCACGTAAACACGAAACATCACTTCACAGTACAAAACATACTTGAAAACATCTCTCTCACAGTCACTGTTAAAGTTCACATTTTATAAGCGGACTACGTTATGCGTCTTTCCAACATGACGTCCTACACTTGACTTTCTCAACGTCCGACTTTCTAACCAGTTAACAACTAACTAACTATCGCTTACGCGCCCAAAAATCAGAGTTACAAGTACGTCAAAGATCATAGTGACAAAAGAAAGAATACACATAAGAATAATATCACTGCAATATAAACATATCGATGTATCAAAAGTGAAATCAAATCTGAATGTTGTCTCAGAAATATGTTAAGTAGTTAACAGAAATAATGTAGAATATTACTGGTATCGAGAGGTTCAGGTGAGGTACCATAATGGTTACGTAATTCAAGTACCATTACAAACAGCACAACTTGTTACAGTGGGAAAAAATGTGAGATACGAGCTAATGAAGAGAAATTATTTTTAGTCTTACATATGTCAGACTAAAACCGTATAACCTGTACTGAATGAGAGAGTAAATGTAGTGGAGAGTAATGTAGCTACTTAAGACATTGTTAAGTCCGAATACAAGTAGTGCACTACGAAATAATTAAAGGAAGTGAAGGTGGTGGTGGTAGTAGATTCCTATGCGACCAGACTGTTCAGGTCATCAGCCCCAAGGCTTACACACTATAGGAAAAATTACTGCCTCCACCTGGGACCAGGCAATATGCACGCTTATTATCCCTCTCTTCATAATTTTTCGCCAGCCAGGGTGGCCGAGCGGTTCTAGGCGCTACAGTCTGGACCGCTGCGGCCGCAGGTTTGAATCTTGCCTCGGGCATGTATGTGTGTGATGTCCTTAGGTTAGTTAGATTTAAGTAGCTCTAAGTTCTGGGGGCTGATGACCTTAGAAGTTAAGTCCCATAGTGCTCAGAGCCATTTTTTCATAATTTTTCTCAAATAATATACACTCACGTTCAGAAAAAACAGAACATCTTGAACGACTAGACATAGGCCGAAAACATTCACAGGACATGTAAAATAGTATGTTCTGCAGAAAAGATTAAATTTCAGTTACCTCGGGTCAGCGTATGTCCTGTTGCCTAGTAGGGACAGGGTCCACCAAGAGCCCTGATAACTTGTTCCATGCTTGATAGCACAAAAGGCGCAAATGGCGTCCGGTGGTCTCGCCATCCAGTCTGCATTCACCTGGTTCCAAAGCTTATATATGGTGCTTGGCATTGGGTCACAGTGTTGCACTTTTCGTTTCACCATTTCGATTGGTGACAAGTCTGGTAAACCGGCCGGCCAAGGCAAATGGATGACATCCTATTGTAGGGAAGCAGCCTACTCACGCTGTAGTAAATTCACATCAGTTTCCATTGTGTGCCAGCCAGTCTGCTGTAACTAGCTCTGACGTCATAAATGTTGCGCAATACCTTAAAAATCAAGCAAATGACCTAAAACTTTTCTAGCATGTCAGGAATAATACTAAATTAATGTGTGTTAAATATCAGTTCGATAACTTCAGCCATTTTCGAAATTTGGACGTTTTTCTGAAAAAATCATTGGCGCAACAGAAAAGAGCTAGAGACTTCAAAATTTATATTTAGATTCATCTTTCATGATGATTTAATAAAAACAGTACTTTGGATTTCACAAATTAAGATTTTAGTGGAAATTCATGATTTTCTGGTTTTCGTCTCAAAACTGAAGGAAGCAAGATAGATTAAGTAGGCTAATAAATAAGGCTAGGATGTTTAGATTTAAATAGGTTGGAGGTCCGCTATGACTATGAAAATGTGAAAAGTTTCTTTGGAATACCTATAAAATTATAGCGATAGCGGATCTCAAAAGGGCCAGTTCAGAGTTCATCTACTGCGTGCAGTGTAATTTAATTAATTCTCTCGCCCAAAATATTTAACTTAGCCACGTCAAAAATTTATTATCAATACTTACCTGCTTGCTGAATGCACATTTAAATTAGAGCTTCATCGGCCATCAGCAAAAGAAGCTATAATTTATTATGTAACTTGAAGTGGTGCGTCACTAGCCCAGCGGCTAATCGGGAGAGCCGATTTGATCAGGCGTTCCCTTAGCCGTCCGCACCGCGGCTTTATATATAAGAACGCTGCGTGAGGAAGCAAGGCCCCAGTTCTCTCCAGACGCTGAATAACACGCCATCTGTGTCGGGAGTCGCGTCGCATCGGTATCACTGCTACAAACAGCCTCGGGTGCCGTATTAAGTTACTAGAGATACGCGGAACCATGAAATCATTTCAAGTGAAATGTTAATTCTGGGATGATTTTCATTATCTAGCTTCAGTTTGCGTATTGTCGTATTTTCACGTGCTGTCGCGGGACAGACATTCAACCAATTATTTAGCGTGGCGTTTAATGAATTACTCTCCTCAAATTATGGCGAGCATTCCTTTTAACATTTAATTCGGACATTTATAGTTGCATCAGCGCATTAGACTCTGAACTGCTCTGTTAGTTAGGTTGAAAGGATACTTGTGTTTTTTTTTATCAGTGAACTTCAGAATATACTCAACTATTTTGGAAAATCGTTTTTGATTAGAAATCCCGGACAATCTCCTAATTCCTCAGAGCTATAAGCTGCAGCTATAATTGTATTCTCAGATGAAGTGGGCACTAGGAACTCTAATTACAGGCTTCACGTTTTGTTAAATCACTTTCTGGGTGCTAAAAAGTAAATAGAGAGCCAGTGTTGAGAACGGCGAAAGACAGCATTAACAACATTCTAAAAGCCTGAAACGGATTCAACATGCAAACATTTGTACTGCAACAGTTAAACGATTCATTTTTCAAACCGCCGCCCCACATATGGTGCATCGACCGGGAAATCAAATAAGTGAAAGTGATTTTTTTACTATTCGGATTCGTGAGTGAAATGCGACACGCAACTGAGTATAGAACAGTGAATGTGTTATGTGTGCATGTGGACGACGCAATTGGATTAACAACACATCTGGATTGACGGAGCTGGCACTGAATCTAGCGGTGCTGCCCGCATTGCGAGAATCCAGTCCCGCCGCACCGCAGTCGTCCGCTGGAGCAGCCGGTGCAGCGCCTGCAATTGCGGGCCACGCAAACACACAACAGCCGTCGGAGAGCCGTCTGCAGTTCAACGTGCCACGTCGCATCAGGAATCCTGGTACGCCGCGCCGGCAACGCCATACGTCGTGCAGAAGGAACTAAGTTAAGTGAAAAGCTGTTAAAAATTTTACCAACCTGCACTAAAAGACTGTCGGCGATGGAACCGCCAAAAGAAGCTGAGGTTAAACTTAAGTCAGAACCAATATCTGTTGAGGGAACTGTAAATCCAGACAACGGTTCAAATGTAAATATGCATGGAAGTAGTAATGTTAAGGTGAAACATGAAGTATTGTCTCCTGACAGTAGTGTAAAATGGGGCAATGATTCAATAATAGGAACCCCTGTAGTAAAGCAGAAATTAGAAATTGTAAATTTATTGGATGATAGTGTCCCTGATGAATTAAAAATGAAACAGTCATCAGAGATGGTAGAGTTTAAGAAGGAGAAGTTAGATATGACTAATCAATCAGAAGTTTCATTTAGTTTTGATGATTCTGGTGTTGGAGCTAGTTTTTCGTCACCTGAGTGTGATAAAAAGCCAGCTAGTGAGCAACCCAAAGATGCTGGGGCTGTTGATTTAAATATTATATTACAAGCAATAGCTGCCAGTAATGCAAAAATGACAGCTGATTTAAAATCTGATATAATTGAGGTAAATAACAGGATTGTGGCCAGTCAAACTAATTTTAATAAACGATTGGAGGTAATGGACGATACCTTCAAGGCTGGTTGCAATAAATTGAAAGAGGATCTAGACAGTTTGAATTGTAAAATTGATTACAATCATGAGGATATTAAGAAAAAGGTTGCTCAACAGTTTTCTGAAATGTATAAAACAGTTAAATCCGAAGTTGCTGAGGTTCGCAGAGACTTCCAAATGGAAGATGCGAAGCTGGAGCACAAGTTAACAGAAAAGATCGAGGCGGAATCTGAACTGTGCTCAGACAGATTTAAAGATGTTAATATAAAAGTAAACATATGTAAAGCAGATGTAGATGCAATCAAAACTGATACTGCTCATATTGTACAAAGAGTAGAAAACGTTGAAATGAAAGTAGAAAATATTAGTACTAACATTGCTAACATTGAGAGTAAAGTAGCTTCAGTGACTTCTGGTAATGGTAGTATACAACAAGTTGTAGCTGCAAACGCCGCTTTTATCGGGTGTCGGCAGTTCTTGCGGTTCGATCCAGATAAAAATATCCACCCGCTAGATTTCTGGAACGATTTTGAAGATGTGATTCCACCAACTTGGTCTGAACGAGAGAAAATCTCATTTATTAGAAGCCATTTAGCAGGTGATGCCATGCGTTGGTCAGCTGATGTTATGTTGAAGTGTAAAACATTAGTGGAGTTTAAAACAGCTTTCATTAATGAGTATTGGTCTAGCAATAAGCAGAATGAAGAGTTGAGAGAATTTTGGAGTGGAAAACGCTTCAATGCAGGCAAGGAATCAATTAAAGAGTTTGCTAGGTCATGGATTTCACGTTTATCACATTTGGACGAAAAGCTGAAGCCTGAAATGATAATACTGGGTCTTGAAGCCAAACTGCCATGGTACTGGCAAACTAGAATTATATCTGTCCCTAGAGACAATCTGGATTGTTTCATTGAATATTTGGAACGTGTAGAACGTGTTGCTGCCAATGAGGAGCAAGCACGTAATAACAGAA
The DNA here is from genome assembly GCF_021461385.2 of Schistocerca piceifrons. Classification (NCBI taxonomy): domain Eukaryota; kingdom Metazoa; phylum Arthropoda; class Insecta; order Orthoptera; family Acrididae; genus Schistocerca; species Schistocerca piceifrons. The sequence continues at coordinate 859,998,667 of NC_060149.1, read as the reverse complement.
ATGCTAATAATAATAGTAGTAATTTTAGGAACGAGCAAAATGGCAATGTAAACATCAGAACAGTAGGTGTTCGCCATCCTAAGAGAGGTAGGAATTGGGGAAATAATTATCAGAACCAACAATGGCATCCAAATGATAGTAATGTTGTTCCAAACAGATTTATGCAGGTAAACAACAGCGCGGAAAGCAATGCTATGCCAGCTAACTATAATGAAAACAAAGGAAACAGTAGTAGGCCGATGCAGGAAAACTAGTTCCCGTCTATGAGGACACTGGCGCTCACCAGGTGGTTACTTTTCCTAAGCCAGTAATTACGATAATTGGTAAGACAAATCAGAATACTCAAACTGAACATGTGGATGAAGAGTCGGTAGCATCTAAGGATACAACAGAAATATTAGATCACTCACAGTATTTGATAGATACCGTGTTAGAGACGCTTTCTAAGTGGGAAGAGAAAGAGAAGGCGCAGCAATGTAACGATAGGGAGGAGCTACAAAATACTGAATTGACAGGTGAAGAAGCAGAAGAAATTCATGCTTATATTTACGATGAAGATGATGTGCTCTTATCTAAAGTCCCTGTGCAGGATGTTGATAATGTACTAATAGATTTAGGACAGGAGATAAGTGAGAATGTAGAGGGTAGGCTGTTGAGGGTCGATGAACCCAGTAGCTGTGACCAGTTGTCACTTGAGAAGGAACCCGACGATAATGGTGAAAGTGGTTTACCTGTAACTAGTGTTATGCCCGGTCTGGAGGCACAGAATCGCTCACACTACAGTAATTTGGGTTATGTTCAGCAAACTAAATGTAATGAAGTCGTGCGGTGTTTCGATTTAAAATTAATAGGCCGACTGGAAAAGGCAGCTGAAAATGTAATTCAGGAAACCCCTACACACTGTGACCTAATTGTAATGAAGACAGATGTCGATCACTTTAGTTGGAGACAAATCCAAAAGGAACTATTAGATGAATTTGAGGAACCACCTGTACAACCTAGAATAAGCCACCCTATAATAATAGTGAATATGTTGTGTATCAATGTACGTTGTCTCTTAGACAGTGGAAGTGAGGTGAGTGCAATATCTCAGTCCTTCTTTGATGCATCACCTGGTAAAGACAAGCTTACAGTAATGAGGGTATCAGGACTAAGAATAATTGGTGCTACTGGCAAGGTTTCAAAAACGGTAAAGCAAGAAGCTTTGCTGCCCTTTAACATTAATGGTAATTTAATTGATCATCCATGTTTAATTGTAAACAATCTCAGTATTGAGGTTTTAATTGGCATAGATTTCTTGTCAAAATATCAGAGTGTTGTTGACTTTGAAAGAAGCCAGTTAAAAATGGTCTTGCCAATAACTGGAGCAATAATAGTACCTTTTAGTGATAAACATGTAGTAACTGATCATGAAACTTGGGAGCTGCCTATACGAGTTCTGAAAAATAGGAGGTATTGGGACGAAGGTGTTAATCTTAGTAACAGTAAGCTGAACACAGAAGAAGAAGCAGAAGAAGAAGCAATTATTTTAGACAAAAAAGAAGCTAAATTGCAGGAAATCGATAAGATTTCAGCTAATCAGAAGGAAGAAATGAGACAGGTTCTAAAAAGGCATCATAAAGTATTTTCAGATCGACGTGGCGTGGTCAAAGGTTATGAATGAATGCTGTAGGGAGGAGGTTGTTCTGTAACCTCTACACAGTGTGGCAGCTGTGCGGTCCCAGCTGTGTGAGATCTTCTTTCCATTTCAGGTCTCACTCATTCTTCATCTTTCCTATCCACAAAAATTTCGACCTCTTCTTTCCAGACATGAAAATTTTCTGTCATGGCTATCAAGCCATGAGTTATGTAACCATTCTATCCACCGATTAGTGAGGAACAAAACCTGATGTGGCAAACCTAACAGTGAAATGAACAACAGAGAAGTATGACGTAATTAAGATACAAATGAATTTGAGTAACAATTATGTATAGTACCCTGGTAATGGTCCACCAACAGTAATTTAAAAAGATATATGAATTCATGTACAAGCAGGATCTGAAGTGGTAGTGAAACCTAGTGTATGCATTAGAGCTAACTAAAAAAATAGCAAGAGAGAGTGCTTAGTGTTATGGAAAATATGCAGATAAGTTGTAAAAATGAACTCACCTCGTGTAGCAAGGATGGCAGTGTAATAGAATTGAACAGTGTTTGTGGTTGAGACGTGAAGGACACGTCCCTGAAGTATTTATAAGGTTGGAGCTGGCCATTATTTTGGTGTAGTGTGTGACAGGACACACCTACAGGTATTGAGGTTATGAGTTGGAGGCGTGAATGCGACCATAGGTACCCTTATGTTAGATGAGACAGAGCAGCTCATGGTGTCCTATAGGTTTAAGGAATTTAGCATTACGCTCGTCCATAATTACTTGATGCACTTTAGTGGTAGGTCTGAGAGAGACTACCTGAGGTTTCAGCGTCCGATCGAGTGGAAATGGATTGCCACGTGAGCAAACTAATCAGCTGCAATACACTATGAATATGAAATAAATGTGCTATCCTATGCTTTAAATATTAATAGAGTGAGTGTTAAATAAGTACATACACTAGCAAAATAAATAAATAACATACTGACAGACGTGAAACATTATTTTAGCTCAGCATAAATACACGTCATAGTAAGTAAGTACCTAACTGCAGATGTGGAACTGACAACAGCAGAGGACCAATAAGTGGATTTAGTAGTCAACTAAACGTAGTGTGTTTTGAACACTCACAACTGTACTATTACCAAAAGTTACTCACATGTACAAAGAAGCTGAGAAAACAACCACTAATCATACTCATACTATCTCTAAGAATAAGGTAATCAGTTAAGTGCTTAAAATACAAATGTATCAGGAATGTACCGAGCATTGGTTCAGTGTTCCGGCCCAGAAATAATAAATTCAGATTAAATATGATTTATGAATGTATGCCTTAGGAGCATAAATTTTCTCTAGTACATGACTAACGGCGTTTGGAGCCATTTGTTTACCGATTTTATGACAATTAAGTAACCACGAGAATAAAATTGAAAAAATTCTGTTAACTTTGTTACAGTAAAATATTGAAGGATAAAATGAATATACCCCATTTCATTGTGACCCACCCATAGATATTAAGTGAGCAGAGTCTGAGGCACTCTTTTTGTTTGTTCTACAGGACAAACCGGATAATGGCGGCCTAGTAGCTGCGTGAAAGCGTGGAGTGACTTGGACACAACTCACAGTGACCCCTCCCCTTTCCCCCATGTAATTTAGAGAGAACGTGAAGGACGCACACCATAGCAACTTCCCCTCCTCTACCCTTGTGAATGGAAGTGTAGGACGCCAGCCAAAGCGGCTACAACCACGTGTGTAAAAATTATTTGTGAACTTTTCTTTCAGGTTTAGAAAAGACTGCTAAGAGATAATCATCTGTTTATGTATCATGTTAAATTTCTTTGAATTTGTGTATGTAAAAATGTATTTAATGTATTTAATGGATCTAAGATTTTCATAATTTTTCAATTTGTACGTGTTTGTTTGTCTAAGGCAATATGTATGCCAAAATATTTCATTGACTTTGCTTAAAATTTTTGAGTAATGACATTGTTTAAAAGGCAGTGAACATGCCCACAATTTAAATAATTAATGTAGGTAATCAGTTTTCTTTAACGTTTCTACATGTTTATATTTCAATTTTGATTTGTCATAGGGAGTTAAAATGAACTCTTGCTTCCCTTTTTTAATTAAATTTTTTTTTCATTCATTAACATTCATAAACAAAAAATTTAAGTAGAGGGTGATGTAGGGAAGCAGCCTACTCACGCTGTAGTAAATTCACATCAGTTTCCATTGTGTGCCAGCCAGTCTGCTGTAACTAGCTCTGACGTCATAAATGTTGCGCAATACCTTAAAAATCAAGCAAATGACCTAAAACTTTTCTTGCATGTCAGGAATAATACTAAATTAATGTGTGTTAAATATCAGTTCGATAGCTTCAGCCATTTTCGAAATTTGGACGTTTCTCTGAAAAAATCATTGGCGCAACAGAAAAGAGCTAGAGACTTCAAAATTTACATTTAGATTCATCTTTCATGATGATTTAATAAAACAGTACTTTGGATTTCACAAATTAAGATTTTAGTGGAAATTCATGATTTTCTGGTTTTCGTCTCAAAACTGAAGGAAGCAAGATAGATTAAGTAGGCTAATAAATAAGGCTAGGATGTTTAGATTTAAATAGGTTGAAGGTCCGCTATGACTATGAAAATGTGAAAAGTTTCTTTGGAATACCTGTAAAATCATAGCGATAGCGGATCTCAAAAGGGCCAGTTCAGAGCTCATCTACTGCGTGCAGTGTAATTTAATTAATTCTCTCGCCCAAAATATTTAACTTAGCCACGTCAAAAATTTATTATCAATACTTACCTGCGTGCTGAATGCACATTTAAATTAAGAGCTTCATCGGCCATCAGCAAAAGAAGCTATAATTTATTATGTAACTTGAAGTGGTGCGTTACTAGCCCAGCGGCTAGTCGGGAGAGCCGATTTGATCAGGCGTTCCCTTAGCCGTCCGCACCGCGGCTTTATATATAACAACGCTGCGCGAGGAAGCAAGGCCCCAGTTCTCTCCAGACGCTGAATAACACGCCATCTGTGTCGGGAGTCGCGTCGCATCGGTATCACTGCTACAAACAGCCTCGGGTGCCGTATTAAGTTACTAGAGATACGCGGAACCATGAAATCATTTCAAGTGAAATGTTAATTCTGGGATGATTTTCATTATCTAGCTTCAGTTTGCGTATTGTCGTATTTTCACGTGCCGTCACGGGACAGACATTCTACCAATTATTTAGCGTGGCGTTTGATGACTTACTCTCATCAAATTATGGCGAGCATTCTTTTTAACATTTAATTCGGACATTTATAGTTGCATCAGCGCATTAGACTCTGAACTGCTCTGTTAGTTAGGTTGAAAGGATACTTGTGTTTTTTTTTTATCAGTGAACTTCAGAATATACTCAATTATTTTGGAAAATCGTTTTTGATTAGAAATCCCGGACAATCTCCTAATTCCTCAGAGCTATAAGCTGCAGCTATAATTGTATTCTCAGATGAAGTGGGCACTAGGAACTCTAATTACAGGCTTCACGTTTTGTTAAATCACTTTCTGGGTGCTAAAAAGTAAATAGAGAGCCAGTGTTGAGAACGGCGAAAGACAGCATTAACAACATTCTAAAAGCCTGAAACGGATTCAACATGCAAACATTTGTACTGCAACAGTTAAACGATTCATTTTTCAAACCGCCGCCCCACACTATGACACCAAGAAGGCGCGTACACATCCAGCAACATGTGGTCGTGCGTTCTCTTGCTGAAAAATGGTGTCTGGGGTGTTGTGAAGAAAGGGTACGGCTACGGGTCGCAGGATGTCATTCACGTATGTCACACTGGTCACAGCGCCCTGGATACGCACCAGCCGTGATTTTTGGATTTTTGTAATAGCACCTGACACCATAAGGCCCTGAGCTGGCGCTGTATGTCTTGTGCAAATGCAATCACTGGGATGCCGCTCGCCCTGTCTGTAGCGAACCAAAATGCAGCCATCATTTCCAAACAAACACAACCTGGATTCGTCCGAAAACACTATCTGATGCCATTCATATCCCCAGTGACGTCACTCCATACACCATTGCCGTTTTGAATGCTTCTGTACATTCGTCAAAAGTAGGCAGAGAAGTGGACGACGCGCGTGAAACCGATGTCATAATAAACGGCGGCGGACTGTCCCCCCTGATAGTGTATAATGTGTTGCACTGTTCCACTGTTGAGCCAGAGACAAGGAGGAAACAGATCTGTCCTGCAATGCCATTCGGATGAGGTGTCGATCTTGTGGGGGGGTGGGGGGGGGGGGAAGGGGAGGGTGCGGGTAGCCACCTGACCCATCTCGTGCTGTTCTATGGCCTTCCGTGAACCAATATGCAGACACTCGTTGCACTGCCGAAACACTTCGTCCCACACGAGCAACAATTTCCTAGATGGATTCATCACATTTTCTGATGCCAGTAATGCGCCCTCTTTCAAACTCAGTGACTTGACGGTACTGTTCGCGCATACGTCTGCGAGGCATCTTTCACGTCTGCTCAAGTCACATTGATCCATAACCACCGGATTATAGAGACAACGAGAGCCGCAGGCACATTTTAGCGGTAGATGGTGTTGCACAGTGATATCGATGTTAACCTTGAACCCGCGAGCCGACATGGTTCAAATGCTAATCAATTTTGCAGAACATACTAATACGAGGTGCATTCAAGTTCTAAGGCCTCCGATTTTTTTTTCCAATTAACTACTCACCCGAAATCGATGAAACTGGCATTACTTCTCGACGTAATCGCCCTGCAGACGTACACATTTTTCACAACGCTGACTCCGTGATTCCATGGCAGCGGCGAAGGCTTCTTTAGGAGTCTGTTTTGACCACCGGAAAATCGCTCAGGCAATAGCAGAACGGCTGTTGAATGTGCGGCCACGGAGTGTCATTGTTGGAAAAAGACAAAAGTCACTAGGAGCCAGGTCAGGTGAGTAGGGAGCATGAGGAATCATTTCAAAGTTGTTCTCACGAAGAAACTGTTGCGTAACATTAGCTCGATGTGCGGGTGCATTGTCTTGGTGAAACAGCACACACACAGCCCTTCCCAGACATTTTTGTTGCAGTAAAGGAAGGAATTTGTTCTTCAAAACATTTTCGTAGGATGCACCTGTTACCGTAGTGCCCTTTGGAATGCAATGGTTGAGGATTACGCCCTCGCTGTCCCAGAACATGGACACCATCATTTTTTCAGCACTGTCAGTTACCCGAAATTTTTTTGGTGGCGGTGAATCTGTGTGCTTCCATTGAGCTGACTAGCGCTTTGTTTCTGGATTGAAAAATGGCATCCACGTCTGATCCATTGTCACAACTGACGAAAAGAAAGTCCCATTCATGCTGTCGTTGCGCGTCTACATTGCTTGGCAACATGCCACACGGGCAGCCATGTGGTCGTCCGTCACCATTCGTGGCACCCACCTGGATAACACTTTTCGCATTTTCAGGTCGTCATGCAGGATTGTGTGCACAGAACCCACAGAAATGCCATCTCTGGAGGTGATCTGTTCAACAGTCATTCGGCGATCCTCCAAAACAATTCTCTCCACTTTCTCGATTATGTCGTCAGACCGGCTTGTGCGAGCCGGAGGTTGTTTCGGTTTGTTGTCACACGATGTTCTGCCTTCATTAAACTGTTGCACCCACGAACGCACTTTCGACACATTCATAACTCCATCACCACATGTCTCCCTCAACTGTCGATGTATTTCAACTGGTTTCACACCAATTGTCATAATTGTTATATGCTACCTTTCCGTTTGTATCTTTCATCATAAGAGTAGGTGGAGTGTATTTCGACTGGTACTGTTTGAATTTGTGATAGTAATCTCTTGTCTTGTGGCGATTGAAAGCATCCTCGATAGATTTTAGCGAGTCCTTATGAAATTGCCTTTTGATCTTTCTAATTTCTTTGGCGGTTGATCGTCTACCATTTATTAATTCCTCCTTGGAGCTTTCGGTTCTCTTTTGTTGGTCATTTAAGCAGGCCTTATGTTTATGTTGAATCCCTACATCGCATTCCTCATCCGACCAAGCGTGTTTCTTGCGTTTCCGTAGAGGAGCTCCTTCTTCAGTCAAGGCTTTTAGTCGACTGACAGTGACTTCTAGTTTCACACTTAAAGGTGTTCTTGATCTCTCGTAAGATATCTGATTACTAATAATACAAGTAGGATCATATGTTTTCTTTGTATCTAACTTTTAGTGTCAGTTTGATTTTAATTTCTTAAATGTAGTGGTCTGAATCACCATCGAAGCCACTCAGCACTTTAACATTATAGAGTTCCTTCTCGAATTTCTGATCCATGGCCACATGCTCTATCTGGAACTTCTCTAGCCTGACGTTAGGGCATTTCCATGTCATTAATTTATGTGGTCGTCTCTTAAATCTTGTTGTCTTCAAAATCAGTCCATATGTAGTACAAAATTGAATTAACCGTTCCCCGTTCTTGTTTGTCAGTTTCTGCGCTGGCCATCGCCCCATCACACATCGAAATTTCTTCTCTCGTCCTATCTTCGCATTACAGTCTCCAAGCAGAATTTTAATATTAGTGTCCGGTATGGTCGTCGCTAGTTGAACAAGTTCCTCCCAGAATTTTTACGTTTCATCCTTGTCAGTTCTATTTTTAACATTAGTTGGAGCATGAATATTTATGAATGTGTATCTTTTGTTTTCCACCTTAATCGTTAACAATGCCATTCTAGAGGAACTGGATGAAAAAGTCCTCAATGGAATCCAATATTCTATTATGTACCAAGAAATCCACATCGAACTGAGGAACAGTTTCTATTACCCTTCCTCCTGGTGTCCCTTATAAAGTCGATATCCTCCTGATTCAATCGGGTCCTGGTCAGTATTGCGTAACTCTTGAAGGGCTGTGATAACTATGTTCTGTTGATCCAAGACATCTGTTAAATGTTTCAGTTTACCAACTTTCCTTAAGTAATTAATATTTAGTGTTGCAAAATATGAAAATCTTCCTGGTTTGTTAAATTTTAGCACCTTCTTATGTGGAATATGTTGCATGTTTATTGATTGGCGACTCCATAGTGTCTTGTGCACTACGACCAGATAATGGGTATACTTGGAAGGGGAGACAGCTTGGTCGTATATTTTTGTTTATTATCGCAAAATCGATTTTCGGTCACTTAGTGACCATCTTTAGTGCTGTAATATATAACTTAAATTAGTAAGCACTGGTGTCAATAAGCTTACGGCGATCACATAGACTCTATGTGATCGCCGTAAGCTTATTGACACCAGTGCTTACTAATTTAAGTTATATATTAAAGCACTAAAGATGGTCACTAAGTGACCGAAAATCGATTTTGCGATAATAAACGAAAATATACGACCGATGCTGTCTCTCCCTACATGTTGCATGTTTGTTTATTCATTTACTGCATCACTAAGCGCTCCGACTCGCCTTTGTCCTCTATGTGACACCCCACCGTATCCGAATGGATAATCTCATCGTAACTGTCCAACCCGGTGGATTCTTTTAATAGAAGACCCCTCATATTTGTTTGTTTGTCTGATCACTGATCAAGTGTCTGCCCAAGATCAGGGTTTACATTTCCAGATGTGATCTGGAAAGGTGATGGGTGAATTATGGATGGTAAAAACTGAGATTAATGGGATGTGTGTTTGGTCCGCGAGAGCTATTTTATTTCGCTCAAGTCCACGAGCAAGTTGGTGAGGAGCCCCCCTATCCGCCACCTGGGACGCGCCACGTAGGAGTACACCTCTCCTCCCATCACGACACCGTAACAGGTTCGTGGTTCAGTGTCAATAAAGGATCAAGTCTCACAAAAACGCAACACCCAAACTTCCACAGAAACATATATAATTTTATGGCTTGTACTAAACCATGCTAACCCCGGCTTCTACACTCAAACACTATCGTCCTGATAGCCACTGGCCCGGCTATCTGATGTATGGGCTGTGCATATCGAGCACTTGCTCGCTCACTTAAAAGGCAACACTCGCCTATAAAACAGGGTACTTCAGCTTAAAATCCGTGCCTTAGCACGGAAACGTACTTTTCGAAGCTTCACAGTTTTCTATACATTACAGTTGACGGGTTACTTCTATTGAAGCTGCGCTACACCTCAGACTAACATAGATACATTACATTATTTTTCAACATGTTCGCCAAGTCTCTGTAAACAACGTTCTGAACGTTCTACCAGTCGTTCAAATCCTCTGCGACAGATGTCCGCATCTTGGTCACGGATCCATACGACAACCGCTGTGTGAAGTCCTCATCTCTTGCCCCTGATGTTCTCTCAGTTTGCCGAAGATTGCCTGGACACTTTCGTCTGTGGTCGACGTCGACCGCCTTCCTTCTCGATCAGCATCGCCCACTCCCGTGCGTCCTAGCTCAATTACACTAAGACTCGACGCAACATTACATTTGGTCCATATACTGCCACAATTTCAGGCTGAACCTGTGTGTGCAATTTTGTCGTTTTGCCCACAAGAACCCTATTGCCACGCGTACTTCACCGACGGAGTACGTTTCAAACCGCGCAACTTTTTGGGCAGACTCCGTACCACAGTAGTACTCTGTCTGCAGGAACTCGAACTTCCTTCTCGTAATACTCCACTCTTATTGAGCAATTGTCTGAGTGAGGGGTGACATGTGTAACTTACATTCCGAAGTCCCTATGCAATGCGGTTCATCATGAAGGATCAGTCACGTACGACGTCCGAAATACAGTATGGGAGCACCATTTCTCGAGATTCAAAGCACTCCATGAAATGAACATTAAGTGCTTCGAGCCAATCTGAATCAAAAGTAAAGTGTTGACATTTCCTGCTCCAACTAACAGAGCTTTCGTTAAGATGCTCCTTCCTGGCTGAACTTATAGAGCTTTTTCTGCCGTTGATGTCCGAAAACACCGGCCGTCGTGGGAAAACCACTCATCCCTTAAATCAGTTTACTTGAATCCTACCGTCACCCATTTAGGAGGATTACGAAGAAGTCGGTCCTTATCTTTAGGCTCAACGAAAACCCTCTTCTCCCTCCACCGGAAAACCAGCTTAGGGACTATAAAACCGAACGTGGCTAGGACGCATGTGCAACCAGGAAATGATATCATACGTTACATCATACCTGGAGAATCGACGGCCGCAGATACACTGATGCGCGAGAACATTAACACCACCCACCTACTATCGACATAAACCCGTCCAGACCATAGCAGCGTAACCTGGCGAGAAACGGCTGCTAGCTAGACACACGAATGGTGCATGTACATAGTATCAGTGAGCGTGTTGCTCGTGATCAGAATAGGGAAGGCACGCAATCCATCTCAGTTTGACCGAGAGAAAATTGTGATGGCCCAGAGGCTGGGACGAGCATTACGAAAACTACACGAATTATCGGCTGTTCGAGGAGTGCTGTGGTGAATTTCTTCAACACGTGGCGAAACCAAGGTGAAACCACGTCCAGAAGTCGTGGGATTGGGCAGCCTCCCCTCATTATAGGTGTCGGACGTCGTAAGCTGGGCAGACTGGTTAAACAGGACAGGTGGCGAACTGTGGTGGAACTAACATCAGACTTTAATGCTTGGCAGAATAAAAGTGTATCTGAATGCACAGTGCACCGGACACTCCTAACGATGGGCCTCCACAGACGACGATCCATGCATGTGCCAATGTTAACACCACGACATCAGCAACTATGACTGAAATAGGCACGTGACCATTGGCACTGGACGTTGGCACAGTAGCAGAGCGTTTCATAGTCTCATGAATCCTGATACCTTCTTCATCATGCCGATGGTGGTTCGCGAATCGGTCGTCTACCAGAACAACAGCTCGTTGACGCCTATACTGCAGGATGGAAACACGCTGGCGGCGGCTCCAACTTGGGGATCATTCAGGAGTTCAGTGGAGCTAGTGCAAGGTATCTTGATGGCCAAGGAGTATCTTACACTGCTTGTGGACCACGTACACCACTTTATGTTTCCCCTTCATATTTTCTGATGGCAGTGGAATTTTTCAGCAAGACAGTGCGCCATATCACAAGGGAATGAGAGTGTTGATGTGGTTCGAGGAACAAAATGGCGAGTTCCAATTCATGTTCTGGCTCCACAACTCGCCAGATCTGAACGCGATCGATCACATCTGGGATGTGATGGCATGTGGCATCAGAGCTCATGCCCCCATCCCCGGAATTTAGGGGAAGTAGGTGACGTGTGTGCGCAGATGTTGTCCCTACTCCCTCCAGCGACCTACCAAGGTGTGATTGCTTCCACGCCACGACGTGTCGCTGTTGTTATTCATTCCAGAGGTGAACATACGGGTTTTAAGTAGATGGTCATAATGTTCTTGCTGATCAGTGTAGTTATCTCCTGGGCAATGGTGTGTTTGGCCGCTAATGATGGTGGCGTGACTTAGCGAGGTTGGCAGAATTATGACTCGAAACCACACTGGGTATCATAGTGCTACAAGCCCGACGCGTTCCAGAAGACCAGCTGCTGTGTCTTTGTAGTCAGAATAGTGCCCTGTGGCATGTGGCATGTGGCAGGTGAAAAAAGTGTCATAATATATTGCAACAACAGGCGTGAGGGTGTTTCTCGTTATTAACCCTAAAGATTGGGATGGCTATGCCTCTTGTAGTCATTTTGTGGTGGTTATTTATTTATCGTATGGTTTCACAAGTACACATAAGTCTCTACAATCAAACTGAAATTTCCAAATGTGACAACCAGTCCAGAGTACTTGGAGTCACATGTTGCAGAGTCCTCACATCACTGTCAGATGCTCGAAGTTGGCACTGTTAACAATGTGCTCTATTGGCTGCTCCTCCACTGTGTACTCGCTGTCAGCAGGCGTGCAGAAGCCCCACCTCCTCAAGTTGTAACCACACCTTCTCATGTGGCAGGAAGCTACGTTGGAACGGAAAGGAACTGGTGCCAAATTGAAGTACTCTAGTGCACTACACGAATTTACTAAACAAACCTGGTGTCTTGATTCCAAGAGCAGCCGTAATTCCTCCTTGTTGGATCTAATGCTGTGCACATTCCATTGGAGAAGTATTATAACAAGGATTGTGGAGAAGGAAACAAATTAAGGGAAGTCACTTCGACGGCTGCTGAGTGCCAGACTTCTGAAACGCATTGGTACCTGGCGCAGAGGCTGGAAAATCTTGTCCATGAGGTCTACAGAGACGTTGACATTCTCACTGGGTCGGCCTGCGGATTCCAGGGCAGAAAAACGATGGATGGTGTGCACAGATGAAATGGTCAGCCATTAGACAGTACCACACAGAGACACCGCTGAAGAGGATCACGAAGTCGGGGAAAGGGAAGACCGTTTGCCTTTGATTTCTTGGAGCCTTTGTGGTTGGCAGGTGAAGACAAATGTTTGTTGACTGGAGGGACGTAAAACGTCTTCGTGGGAATATTCATTCTGGCCTGCCCGTTGTGTAGCAGGTGATTTCGCCACAGGAGGCGAAGATCCGGTAGCTTGTTGCGCAGCTGGAGGAGAAGGAGACAGGGATGGTTTCAGGTCTGGGTGACTGTGTCCATCATGAAGCGAGGTGTAGCAATGACAGTACTGTAAGTGCCGAATGGTAAAATGCAGTACTTTTAACTGGCCAACAACTTGCGAGCGACAGTGCAAGGCACTTTTTCCTTCACCCAGATCTCTTGGACGGCCCTCTCATCGATATAGATGGGACATTCTCGGGATGAGGCTGCACATCCGCCTCTCCAATTGTGGGGAGGAGGTGGGCAATCGCCCTCGTGAGAATCCCTACTACAAGTAATACATTTGGGTGTGTTTCTACAGGACATTCGAGTGTGGTCGTAACATTAACACTGGTAGCAGCACATCTGGTTTGGAATATACGGTCAGAGATGACTTCACAGACTGCTTTGATCTTTGATGTTAGCACTGCGCTAGCAAACATGAAAAAAAAGAGTGTGTGTATGTACTAAGGGTGGACAAATCTTTTTTAATATCCGATGGATTGAAGTGACACCTTGAGCAGATAGGTAAATAGTCTAAATAACACTGCACGAAGAATTCAGCATCCGATGGACCTCGACGCGAATTAGACAGCCGTGGAGGAGCGTAACAGCAAGCAGTTCTTTGGCAATTGATCTCCAAAAGCAAAGTGCCATTACATAAACGATAGCAATATTTCACAGGACCTTCAACTGCATCAATATTTCCCTGAATAATAAACAGATTAACTGTAGCAAAGACGTGCCCTCCTTCAGTACATGATACCATGAGGAATCAAGGTGCATCTGGAAGACTCTTGGATACATTAGACTCAATCCACTTACGTTTAGTAGAGTGGACTGAGATTGTGATTCTCTCATTGAGAGAAAATCCCCAGTAACTTCTGGCGTCTCTGATGGCGCGCTCCTTCCCGCTGGGGTCCCCATCAGAAGGGGACTCACATACCTTAGATGGCTGTTCACACCTCATGTCACACACCTCCCATACTCCTGACGGGCGGACCAAATGGCAATTTTGGAAGGTAACAGCTCAGGCAGTCACCCATACCATTGCCTGGCCTGTTCCAGGGGTATGTTGAAACCCTGTTTGTCGACTTGGGGGGCTGGGAACAACGCGTTACCAAGTCACCTGTTACGTGTCAGACGCGTGGACCAGCCTTCGGGAGCACACAGAGAGGAAGAAAAACCAAAGAGGAACCTCAGTTCTGAAGAGGAGGAGGGATAGGAGATGGAGAAAGATGAAAGAAAGAAAAACGATGTAGGGACTGTTCTGACGTCGGGCTACTAAAACATCAGAACACATTTCCAAAAATATTCCAGACGTGTTCCCAAGGGAGAGAGAGAAAGAACAGCAGGAGGATAGACCTGCAGCACGGAAAGGTGAAAGGTGCTGCAAAGACTGGGTCGCTGTGGTAGCCAAGCACGAAGTATCCAATAGTTGTGAGCCCCCATGGGAGGGGGGGGGGGGGGCAGGAACTTGTTTAGCAACATTCTCTCTGGACCAGTACATAGTGTTCGTGAATGATGCCTCACAGTACATCCTCAGCGTGGTCCTAGTGCACTGATATGCCGATGGCTCAGAACGACCTGTTGCTTTCACTTCAAAATCTCTCACTCCATGCCAGCAGTGTTACTCTCAGCGAATAAAGAAATTCTCGACAGAGTCTATGGTCTGCAGATAATTCATGTTTTTATTTGTATATCTCCAAGTTTCACCTTATTACTGACCATACACCCTTGGTTTCCTTGTTTAACACTCACAGTTCCTTACCTGACAAAGCAGCACACGAACTATGATGCTGGGTGCTGTTCTTGTCTAGCTACAATTATGAAATCCATTTTCGACCGACATCTAAACATGCCAATGCGGACACCTTGTCCTGCCTTCCTTTTGGTCCTGATCCCGACTTTGATCATGAAGAACTGCTTTGCTTCCATCTTGCTTCTGAAACACAGACCACTGTCAAAGTTTTCCCAGCTGCCATTGCCATTGACCCAGTTCTCCGCCAGGTGATTTGGTTTGTTCAACAGAGGTGTTCAGATAAACCGCCAGGCTTGGCTTTGGACCCCCTGCGCAACTGTTTTCCTTTATGGTACCGCCTCTTTGTATCTGAGAGTATTTTGCTTTTGTCAATGGAAGACTTCTCTCCCAGAGTAGCCATTGAGGAGTTCTGCGCACTAAACTGTTAGCTAGGAAACATGTTGCTTGGCCAGGGATGGATGGCGAAGTTGTCCGTTTTGTCGTGGCTTATGAAGAGTGTGCCTGACAACACCCACGGCATTTTTGTCCCTTTTTTGGCCCACTCCACGCGAGCCACGGAAACACATTCATTAGACTTTGCGGGTCCCTTCTTGAATTCCTATTGGTTCTTGTTTGTGGATGCGTTTTCCCAGTTTCCTTACGTTCTCTGGTGTTCGTCGACGTCGGCTGAGGTCACAATTCATACGATTTTGAGGGTTTCTTCTATTGTTCGTTTTACTTGTACCTTATATTCCGTTATTGGGCCCCAGTTCCTTTCTCACACCTTTCAGTTGTTTTGTTCCTGTCAGAGCATTTGTCATGTTACGGTTCCTCTATTTCATCCTCAAACAAATGGCGAGCTGGAACGACTAGTACATACGTCCAAGTCCCAAGTGAAATAAATCGTTGTGGGTACTGTGCCAGACAACACCCAACTACGTATTCATAGCACCTATCACTTCACACCTATGGGGGAGCGGAGTGCAGCTGAGCTGCTTCATGGCTGCCAGCCACACACGCTCCTCCCCATCCTCCGCCCTCCACTGCACCTGCTGCAGTCGGGTTCGTCTGGCCGCTTCGCATTGGGATATCCGGTGTGGGGACGAGGGTTTAGTTGCCAATCGAAGTGGATACCAGCCGCTGGTGTCCAACGCTGGAGACGCCACCTCTATGACGCCGCTATGGCTGACGGACTGGTGGCGCGCCACTGTGATCAGTAGCACCCCCGCTCACCACTGGAAGCTACCGGCTCACACGGGTGTAGCCCCCATCGCTGCAGCCCGCCCTGCCACCCTCCGCCTCGAGCCCTTCGTGGCCTGTTGTGGAGGGGTATCCATCACATTGGCTACATCCTGTGCGAGCGCTGCCCTGATGTGTCAGCTTCCTGGCGCCAGGCGCCAGTCTGTCTCCAGCCTCAGGTCCATTTCCACAGTCTGCTGTTCTGGCCCCCTCACTATCATTGCCTCGGCCATTGTCGCCGGTGGGTCCAGCCCCATCTCTTCTGCACTGGGACCTGCCTGCTTATGACCACGCGGAGAAGTCGATGGCACCCTCCTCCCTGGTGGTGTCGTCGGGAGCCGCTGAGGCCCACGCACTCGAGTGTGCCCGTGTCTCCGCCCCCGCCGTGGGCACCGGCTGTCATTGTTCCGGACTTGATGGATGTGTCTTTTGTCGGGCCGCCGGCGTCTCCACCGTCGTCTTGATGCCCTCTTCGCACGAAGGACAAGTGTTCTGTATCCTGCTACTAGTGCATGTGAGTGTGAGTGCGCGGAATGTAGTGACGGATGTGTACTTACATGAACCGCCAACTGTATCAGCGCGAGCCGCCCACTAGGGCTATTACTAAAATATCGATATATAGATATCTTTCCAAAAAATATCGATATATGTCAGATACGTTTTACTTGTTATATTTCGTTATATCGATATCGAAATGGCAGTAACGAGAAACGAAATTTTTATTTTATATTATATTTTTTTGGAAATTTTCGGTAAATACTTGAAATTGTTTTTTTGAAATTGTGAAGGAGTGTTACTACTTTTTAGCTTTCATCACTTCCAGTGTTGCTCTTTGACAGTGTGCAGCAAGTATAGGTGGCACAAAGATGTCGGATTGAGTTGTGGGGTGGCGATGGAAACGGATTAACAAGATTTCTGACGTGACGAAATTGCACACAAACTGCGTAAAAAACAATTTTAACTCAACCAGCGTGCTATTTCTTCACATCGGCATTCTTCAGAAACCTTTTGCTGAAAATCATGAACAAAAATCTACAAGATAATTGGTCTTTGCGGTGGGCGCGGGGACGTATGAGGGGAAATGCTGACGCAATCGGCGCTCGGCGCTACCAACAGATACTGCAACGTTTAACTTCGCCATGCAATTTTGACACTACAACTGCTACTCGAAGTCGGCATGAAGTGTTCCAGACAAATCTGATATGTGACTAAATCGAACGGCGGACCCACAGGACACCTTTTATTGTGCCACTTACAGGCGGCTACTATTATTAGGAAAGTGGCTATCGCCAATCGTGAACGTGCACCTTTTTTCCTTTCAATTCTTGCATTAAGGGGGATAAGCAGGCTGCTAACTTGTTCATGCACAGAATATCTAACAATATATCAATACTTAAATATGCAGCTCTAAAGTCGGCGGTATGTTTACAATGTACTTGCCGATATTTTTAAAGGCGGTACGTCGATATTTTTCCATACGTATATCGATACTTTTTTTCCGATATATTAAAGTCATATTCTTCTAAATATCGTTATATCGGATTCCCGATATTTCTAAAAATCTCAAAAGTCCTACAGGGCACTACAGGCCGCCTGCAGGAAGCGTGCACACGCCACAGTCTCAGCCGCACCGTCTACTGGCGACACGCGCGTAACTACGCGCGGAGCAGCGCTGATTCACTCTCACTATGTTCCTTTAGCGTTTACCGCTCACATCAGTTGTTCTGTGTATCGCTTATGTTGTCTACTTGGTTACTACACTTTGTTTCAAGCACAGGAACTTAACAAATCTCCAACCTGCAACTTAGTTTGATCAGGATCAGTAGCAAAACTTTTGATTAACAGAAATAATACAGATTCAATAGCGCGACCCACGCGTTACACAATATAATAAAGAAAAAATAACCGACTCAAAATCAGCCTACAACAGAATATACAGAAAATTAAATTTAAATATTATGCTATACTAATCCGTATGCACACTGTGAAATGATTATGTGCGAACTGCCTCTGACATAAATCAGCCCACACAGCAAAGACAAAGTCCTTCCAGTTAACAGAAAATTCTGTGTTACAATAATTACAGAATACAAATCTGAGTGCACAGTGTAAAAAGAATTTTGTGTAAACTACCAGTGACGTAAATCAGTCCACAGGGCAAAGACATCTTTAAGCGTTAACTACTCTCTGCATTTAACAGGAAATTTATGATCGTAATAATTAGAAACACAAATCCGAACGCTCATCTGACAGTATCACAACACGCGCCATTTGCTAACAGATTAATGTGGATCACACTGTATACTGTATAAAAGCTCATTAGACTTGTGACACCACGACTGGCCTCCACATTGCGGCGGTTAAGTTGTTATAAGACCACACTGCTGATGTCATCGGTCCGAACACAGACCCGGGGGGAGGGGGGTGTAGGAGGGAGCAGTGCGAATCGTGACAATGCGCCCGAGACCACTGGGCTACCCCGCGGCTACTCCAACCTGATCACGCTGCGCAAGCCTCTATATTCACGCTTTCGTCAGCTCACGGCCTCCAGATTTCGGCAAATCCCCTGGCTAAAATCAGGAGACCGATGGCCGGCGCCTTGCCAGAAAACTGCAGGCACACCTTCCTTAACCCGTCGCAATGCAGTTCAATCACGACCAGGTGTAGTGCGATAACAGGAATCCTCCGATTTCTTTGGTGGATCTTGATCCAGGTGAGCTTTGTTGCGTGGTTGTTCGTTTCAGCTTTGTCGCCACTTAGAAGTCACAGCAAAAGAACTGATATTTTCTGAATCATCCTAGAATTGTTTACGTAATTATAGACGAGTTGCTGGTGAATCTTGTAGAGCATCGTACGGGGGAGACTTCTTATGAGATGTGATCTCCTTTAGCAAGTTTATCTTAGACGCTTTCCTACTTGTGGAGCAATATTAGGTAGGACAGGTAACCACTGCATAGTGGTAGATCTTACAGTACCAGTGATAACTCTCATGGATTAATTAAGCTGTCCATTAGTCTTTGTTGTGAGGGTGCTGTTTTCCCACATGGTAGCGCAATATTCACCAGCAGAATACACAAAAACGAATGTGCCATACTGCCAAATTTGTTAGATATCTTGATGCACTGTTGCCTGGACGTCAGGGAAAGAAGCAGAATTGGGTCGTATTTTGCGGTACTGCGACTCTTTCGAAAGACCGCATGTAGCTTCTTACATGTAGCTTCCTTTGCACTTCTTTGCCACGGGGGTTGCCGCGCGGTTTGAGGCGTCATGTCACGGATTGCGCGGCCCATCCCGTCGGAGTTTCGAGTCCTCCCTCGGGCATGGGTGTGTATGCTGTTCTTAGCAAAAAATGGTTCAAATGGCTCTGAGCACTATGGGACTTAACTGCTGTGGACATCAGTCCCCTAGAACTTAGAACTACTTAAACCTAACTAACCTAAGAACATCACACACATCCATGCCCGAGGCAGGATTCGAACCTGCGACCGTAGCGGTCACGCGGTTCCAAACTGAAGCGCCTTTAACCGCACGGCCACACCGGCCGTCTGGAACGTAGAAATCTCAGTTTATTTGGGTTACGCTGAAGTCTCCATTTATGGAAGTAGTCACTCAGTTTCTTCAGACCACTTGTCAGCACACTCTCATAGTGCATAAGAGCTTTACTCTAAAAGACTAATGCTGGGTAATCCGCATATTGGATTTTCAAGGAGTCCGTGTCTTGCATGCCACTGAGGCACAGGTTAAAGAAAATGATGGCCAGAACTGATCCCTGGAGAAGTCCATTGATCAGCGTCTTCCATCTGCTAGCTTGTCTATTCAGGGAAACGCCTTAAAGCGTCTGTCAGAGCATGTTGTTTCCCAGAAACGTTAGATTTTGACATGAGATGACTTCAGTAAATTTCGACTTCAATCTCTCCCTTCACACAGTGTCATAACCTGCTGTAAGATCCATTAAAATAGCAGTCGATTTCAGACCTCGTTGAAATCCGTCTTCTACCAGAGTTGTCAATGTTCAGACCTGGTCGCAGGAGCTCCGATGTTTCCTACAGCCGCCTTTTGTGACGGAGTGATGTAGGTATTCCGCAGAGATTCAGTTGTGTGTTCTGTACCTCTGCATGTTTCCAATGCAGATTGGTGCCCGCCATGTCCGCGTCAGCCAAGAGGCAGGTCTGCATCTGTGGGCGGGCGCTCCGGCTGCTGCGTCGCGAGGCGTGGACTGGGACCGCCTGGCGCCTATTAGCATTCTGGCGGCGCCGACTCTCCTAATCCTGTTCCGAGCTGCGGCCGCAGTTCTCGGCTGTCCTCTGCCAGAAGGAGAACCAGTTAGCCCGAGGAGACGACGGGCTGGCAGCGCTAATGGTCTCACGTCACCCCACTTACCGAGGCCGTCTTGCTCGCACTTTTTGGGGGGAGGGGGGGGGGGAAGCGGTGCTTAACTAAAAGACGCAGTGGCACCGAAACTCATCGATATGACTTTCACATCTCTCTCTCTCAAACTATGTCAGCAGACCACTCGTTAAAGACTCTGCCCTTCTAGCCGAGTATAAGAAACACCCACAAGACCTGCTGAAAGTACTGTACAACATAATCAGTAAGGAGAAAAAGCACCACGAAAGCAATGGACAGGAAAAGACTGTCGCTTACCGATATTCATGGACGATAACTTTGTGATAACATTCAAAAGGTTTGCAGATTCCCTTTTTGTCTAGAATGTTCAAATGTGTGTGAATTCCTAAGGAACGAAACTGCTGAGGTCATCGATCCCTAAACTTATGCACTACTTAAACTAACTTACGGTAAGAACAAAACACACACACACACACACGAGAGAGGACTCGAACGTCCGGCGGGAGAGGCCACTCAATCCCTGACATGACGCCTGTAACCGTGCGACCACACCGAGCGGCTTTCTGTCTCGACTGGTTTTCCTGTGGCCCTGAATGTATATTACATACAAAATTCATTCATTATTAACGTTGCATCTCGTTGTACGACAAGCTTGTTGTGAAGTTTCTTTGCCGTATCTTTACTGCTTTTTTAAACGAATGGCATTATTCGCCAATCTTCTGAATCCCTCTCCTTTGTCAACCTTCTCATCTCAGAGTAGCACTTGCTACATACGCCCTTAATTATTTGTTGGATGTATTCCAGTTCCGTCCTCCTTTACCGTTTTTATCCTCTCCAGCTCCCTCTAGTACCATGTAAGTTATTCCCTGATGTCTCAACAGATGTCCTATCGTCTTGGCCCTTCTTCTGGTCAGTGTTTCCTATATTTCCCTTTCCTCGCCGATTCTACGGAGAGCATCCTCATTCGTTGCCTTACCAGTTCCCCTAATTTTCAACATACTTTTCTAGCATCAGATCTCAGATGCTTCTACCCTCTTCTGTTCCGGTTTTCCAAAAGTCCATGTTTCACTGCCATACAATGCTGTGCTCCAAACGCACATTTTCATAAATTTCTCCCTCACATTAAAGCCTATGTTTGATACTAGCGGATTTCCCTTGACCAGGAAAGCACTCTTTGTTAGTGATAGTCTGCTTTTCATGTCCTCCTTGTTTCATCCACCATACGTTCATTCACTGTCTAGGTACCAGAATGTCTAAACCTGATTTATTTCGTGACTCCCAGTTCTGATGGTGAGTTTATTGCTGTTCACATTTCTGCTACTGCTCATTACTTTCGTCTTTCTTCAATTTAATATGAATCCGTGTTCTGTACTCTTTAGACTGTTCATTTCAGTCAACAAATCCTGTGACTCTTTGGAGATAGAAAAGTCATCACCGAGGATAGCAGTGTCATAGACGATTAGGAACCTGTAAAAGGATCCTCACACGCCAATAAGTATGCGCAGTAATCTTCACCGTCTGATATCGGTACTGGCTGTCTGTGCTGCGTGTTGAAAAAGACTACAGAACTTTAAAAATACTGACGCCCCCGCAGTATATTGTAATGGTGGTATCGGACAATACATGGCAGTTCCTGGCGAGACCGAAAAAAACTTTGGCGGATCAGGAGGTGGGCTGGAAGGTAAGGATACGCCAGATATGTCGTTGCCTACAATATCACAGGAAAACAAAGATCGTGGTGTCATGGTAGTAAGTAGGAAAGTTTGGCTTACGTCTAGCAGTTGTCAGAATTGACAAACAACATGAGATCAGGTGCCCAGTGAGCATACACGGTTATTTCCCTTCCACGGTTGTCACAGTACACAATTCAGATCATGTAAGCTTTGAATCTGTAATCAATAAGTAATTGTTTTCCTCTTTGCATCATACACTAAACAAATTTCAGGCTTCACTTGTTCACTTTGTAAGTAGTTGTTGTGGTTTACGAATCTGTGCTGCCGTGAACGATTCTTTGGTCCACTGAAATACTCACTTCAAGCTTTTCGTAGTTGTTGCGCCCGTTTTTTCACCTACATCAACACTTTTCACTACTTTCATTTCCCCTCTTTCCTGTTCCAGCCGTGTATGGCACGCGAAAGGAACGACTGCCAGTAAGGCTCCGGGTGGGCTCTAATGTCTCTAATTTTATCTTCATGGGCCCTTCGTGAGATATTCGTAGCAGAAGAAATATATCTGTTGGCTCTTCTCGGAACGTACACCCTCGGAAGTGTAACAGTAAACCACACCGTCAAGCAGGATTCATCTATTCCAGTGTCTATCATTAGAGTTGCTTGATCATGTCTACGATGCTTACGTGCTCATTAAATGAAACTAACGAAAAGCGCCGCTCTTCTTTGCATCTTCTCTATTACCTCTATCAATCCTCTCTGGTCCCGCGTCCGGCCATCCGGTGACCTCGCTGTCTGGACTCCTTCCCCAAACCAACCAACCAACCAATCCTCTCTGGTACAGATCCTATACTGACGAGTGGTATTCACGTATTGGTTCAAATGGTGATTCTGAAGTTACCTTTTTTGTTGTTGGTCTACATTTCCTAAGGAATGTTCCAATGAATCATAGACTAACATCTGCCTTTACTACGATTAGTTTCATGTGGTCGTTCTGTGGTATATTCGACATATTCTGGCACCACACACTTGAGTATATACTTCGCGGGCCAGGAACGGCCCCTGCCTCACCTCGGAGGGCACTGTGCATAGTCAAGACGCTCGCAGCCACCACTGCGCCCGGGATCATCCGACGCGCCTCAAAATGGCGTGTAGGTCGCAGCACACAGGTCTGTGGTTGCGGTTCCTACTTACAGCCGCACAGTCACATATCCACGTGACACCGAGGTTGTACCCTTCTGCAGGCATCAACTTCGCTCGCCGCTCCACGCTTACAGTCCGTGTTCCGAGAGACCAACAACTTCTGCAGATCTGCGCTACGAGTTCCGCTGCGGACCCTGCTTGCCGCTATCACTCCCGCTACAGTGCCCTCGCCGTGAGCCACGTCCGCTATTGCAATTACGTCAGCCGCTCTCGATGGCGCCGCTTCGCAACATGTGCATGTGACTACCTACGAACTCATCGCCTCAAGGGACCGTGTCGTTACGTCTCCCAGCTCCTCAAGAAACTGCAGTTTTCAGGTTCTGTAGACATTCGTTTGCAGAAGTTGTATTTAGTTTGACTCTTGTAATAAACAGTTATTACTTCAAAGTTCGCATTTCAATATTGTCAACCTACAACTTTCCACTGCAAATCACTCCGCATGCATACTTCTAGGTATAACATGGAAGTAACTGCTTCCAGTGATTGTTGTACAATCGTGTACTCATAAAATAGTGGGCTTTCTGTCTATGTATACGCAATGCGTTAAATTTGTTTATGTTGAGGGTCAGTTGCGACTCTCGGCACCAATCGCCGATACTCTACAGGTCTACCTGCATTTCGCTACAACTTTCTAGCGTTGCGACTTCTCTGTATACAAAAGCATCACCCGCGAAAAGCCTCATGGAACTGCCGATATTGTCTACTATGTCATTTATACACGTTGTAGAAAGTAGCGGATTTATAACACCCCCCTGTAATACGCCCGAAATCAGTTTTACGTCTGAAGACTTCTCTCCACTGCTCTGTTTTCTAGAAACTCTTCAATGCAATGACACAGTTGGTCTGACTCTCCTGCGCTCGTATTTTGTTCATAATGCGGAAGTGTGGAACCATATCTTAGTTAAGAAACACGGCATCTATCTGGGCACCATTATTTACCACCTTTTGTGGACGAATGGTGTGATCTCGGTTTCACACGATGGTTGTCTTCTTAACCCTTACTGATTCCGCCAGCTGCAATGACCGTGCGCTTCCAGGCGCTTCAGTCCGGAACCGCGCGACTGCTACGGTCGCAGGTTCGAATCCTGCCTCGGGCATGGATGTGTGTGATGTCCTTAGGTTGGTTAGGTTTAAGTAGTTCTAAGTTCTAGGGGACTGATGACCTCAGATATTAAGTCCCATAGTGCTCAGAGCTATTTCAACCTTATTGATTCCTATAGAGGAGATTTTCGGTCTCGCGATATCTCATAGTACGAGAGCATAGAACACGTTCCAAAATTCTACAGGAGGCCTATAGTTGGTTTGACGAACCTTTTTGAAAACGAGACTACCTGTGCTTCTTTCCAATAGTCAGGAACAGTTATCTCCTCCAAAGATCTACTGTAGATCTACACTGGTGTTGGATGAGGAGCAAATTCGTTCGCATAGTCTGTGTAGAATCGTACTGGTATTCCGTTAGGTCCATTCGCCTTCCCTCCTTTGAACGATTTCAGTTAGTGTCCTGCGTTCACTTATGTCGATATCAGCCATTATCTCGTTCGTACCACGGTTTAAAGGAGGTGTTAAGTGTATGTTCCTGTGTGGAACAGTTTTGGAAAAGGCGTGTGGTATTTCGGCCGTTAGTGTGTCGGCCTCCTTTTCCATGCCATTATGATCACAGAGTGTCTGGAGAGATGACTTCGATCTGTTTGCTAGTTCAAAATTTTATTAGAATTATCGGTGAAATTCATACACAGAATTTTACGTTCTAATTCGTTGAACGCTAATTTGGGCTATGTTTAACTTTTGTTTTGTCTGTGAGGCTTTGGCTACGTTTAAATTTGCAGTGCAGCTGTCTGTGCTTTCGTAGCAGCTTTCCAACATGACTGCAGAACCACAGCGGGTGTTGCCCATCCCTTTCAACTTTGCTCGGCACATACCTGTCTGAAAGTATTGCACAGTGCTCTTGAACTTTGCCCATTGATACTCCACGTTATCACTGCTACAGATGAAATTTTCGTGCTGACCATTCAGGTAATCTGAAATCCGTTTCTCGTCGCTCTTGCTAAGCACAAACATCTTCCTACCTTTCTTTGTATTCCTATTTACAGCTGTATTCAGTGACGGTGTAACGGCCTTATGATCACTGATTTCCTGATCTATGCTAATTACCCCGAAAAGTTGGGGTCTGTTCGTCCATAGCAGATCTAAGGTGTCGGATCGCAGATTAACTTCTCATGGCTATTTTCGGATAAAGTATTTAAAACAATTTCACACGATTCCCTGCCCCTATCACCCGCCCCAATCACATTCTATAGGCGGTAAGTTGAGATCTCCACCAAACACTACATGGAGAGGAAATTACTTTAAATATTCTCCAAGTTTCCCCTAAAATGCTCTGCCAGTACCTCTGCTGAGGCAGGGGATCTAAAAAGCATCCTAAGACCATGTTAGGTCCTTCTTTAACACTTGTCTTCACCCGAATTAAGTCGCATTTGAAATCTCTACTAATATCACTATATATTACCGCATTTTAATGCTATAAACACACCTTCACCACCACCATCTATCTTTGTGATATACATTCCAGCCAGAACTTAAAATTTCATTGCTGCTAATTTGTGGTTTCAGCCGACTTTCTGTTCCAAGAGCAATGTGGACATTGTTAGCGTTTATGCACGAGACTAGCTCTGGGAACTTTCCTCATATTCTTCTGCAGTTAACTAATACTATGTTAACATTTTCCTTTCCAAACTGCTATAACTGATGTTACCCTGTATGGAATCAGAACACTTCTTATCGGGCTCGTAGAGGGATTTCACAATCCTAAAATACCCAGATGTGCACGCCACATGTACTCTTCTACCCTAGTAGTCGCTTCCTAACCCATTATGGGGAAACCTACAATTCTCCATCCGATAGCAGAGATCGAGAAGTGTGCGTCCGATACCGTAGCAGAGTCGTCTGAACCTCTGGCTTTAACCTTCCACTTTCTTGGTTCTGGGAATGATGCTGCAGAACGACAACTTCGCATCCACCCTCCGGGCGAGGCTGGCTCTCTTCACCAAATCGACCAGCCGCCTATAGGACCGAAGATGGTCTATGAAATCAGGTAACAAGTGTCATTCGGACCTACATGAACCACAGTTTGCAGTGGGGTGCATTCAGTGCTGCTGACAGAGGCTCCTCCAAATTTCGGACCAGAGCCCCCATCCCTGCAGGCAAACAGAGTGGACACTGGCCTTCTTCCCCCAGCTGCCCACTATTTTCCTGAGTTTCCATCACCTGCCTAACATTAGACCTCCCAATGACCAGACACCACCCCTCTGCATTTGCCCTGACCTCTCCGGAAGATCAGCTACTCCCAATAGGTGAGGTGTCCCATGCTGTCTCAGCATCTAGCAATACCTCAAACCTGTTTTTACAACGTAAGGAGACAGCCGTGCGATCGGCACCTAACTTCGCCTCCCATCGCCCCCTACCCGGAGATTCTGGATCTTGACACTGTGCGCTAATTAACGTCGGTCCTAAGAGTCGATTAGCCGGGACGTGGGAGAATCGGGAGACGGAACGGTATCAGGGATTCCAGGCGACGCTGTAGGCTCCAGAGGTGCCAAAGCATTCGTCTCAGCTGGCCCAACACCACCACAACGCAGGACAGCAGGGTAAAGCCTGTCGACCTTGGCCGACACAGTTTCCAGCTGTTTACATAAAGTGGCCAATTCCTCCTACATCCATACACAACAGGTGGAGCCAGTATCCATCTTTGATCAGTTGCTGTCGCGAACACAGTTAATGCAACACAAACGCAACAATCTGAATTCACTCAACGCAAGCAATAGAAAAATACTCGAAGTCTTAGAACAAAAATAAATAAAACCACTAAAACCAGCTAAACAATCAGTTACTGTTCACTTCTGCTCAAAAGTACGAAAGAATATCGCTAAACTATACGATGTTTGCAATCTGTATACGAATGAAAGGCTGTTGCTGATTATGATGACTCTGTTCTGCTATGAAGCTGGAGATCCAAGGAATATTTATTGTTTACAACGGTCAAGGAAACAAGTAAATAATGAACCACTAGAAACTTCGGCAGTGAAAAATTGCGATAAAAAGTAAACTCACTCAACGTGAACGATCGGGAAATACTCTATCCCTGCTTGCATTTCCCAAGGCAAGCAATCAATCGCAATACATGCAAGCTCCACATCATCGAGCACCGACATCTTCGCTATGAAGGTAGTGTTCTAAGTGACGCTTCCCGGAATCAAAAATTAATATTACACAACTATAAGGCACCCGTGGTCTAGGGGCTCTGTAATAAAAAAGAAAACTGAATGGAATATTCAACGATCAGCTTGAACAAATACCACATAACGTCCTCTCGGACCAAACTGCCGAGAACAATAGCGAAAAAATAGCGAAAATGGAATAGCTACATTGACAAGTAATGAAACCGATCTCGCTCTCGGATTAAAATCTCGCCACTGCTTAAATTTTGATTAAAAATCACTAACAATGGAAGACTAAGGAGTCGCTCCGATCTGTCAATAGCGTTGCCAAAGGAGGCGGAGGAGCGGACAAAGGTGCAGGGCACTCTCGTGCCTTTGGGATGGGGAATTCTCCCTAAAAAGCGGGAGACTCACCAATACATATACATATATATATATATATATATATATATATATATATATATATATATATATATATATATATATATATCATGATAATCTCTCAACTGGCAAAAGATTCCAGATTAGTAACCCATTCGGAGCTCCGGGAGCGGACTGCCAAGAGGGAGGTGAGCATGAGAAAAAGATCGAATAAGCAACGAAAGGTTAACGTTGTACGAGTTGAGGCGTGGAATGTGAGAAGTTTGAACGTGGTAGGAAACTAGAAAAGGGAAAGGCTAAGGCTCACTCTAGATATGGTGGGCGTCAGTGAAGTGAAATGGAAAGAAGACAAGGATATCTTTTTAGACGACTGTAGCGTAGTATCAGTAGCAACAGAAAATGGTGTTGCTGGAGCGGGATTCATTCTGAATAGGAATGTAGGGCAGAAAGTGAGTTATTGTGAACAGTTGGATGACAAGAGTTGTTATCACCAGAATCGACAGCAAACCAACAATGACAACAATTTCAAATTCTATTTTGGTTGGTTTCCACAGCCACAACGTGTTATGTGAATGAAAACTGGGGTGTTTCCGGGGTCTCCTAGAACGCCACCAACCCGTAACGTCGCGCCGCAAGTCACCGCTCCAGCTCCGCAGGCGCACCGGCGAAAGTCAGCCCAACTTCGCCTGGCCGACAGGAAACAAGCCTGTTCCGAGAACGCGCAAAAGACCATTAGAGGCCGCCACATATACGGACCATTTGGTGCATACGCCGCGCCATTTTCCGCAGCCAGTCCCAGCCCACATAATTAGACCAATAGCTGTCTAGTAGCCATGTGCCACGTGGATATAGCTGTCCTCACCCGGCGAGCAGCAAGCAGTTCAGTCTCCGCCAACAGAAGCAAAACTTCTGCGGCACCACGCCTCCGCCCGGACTCGACATCGCCCTTGCCACCCCGGGACCACCGCGCATGGCAACCGTGAACTCTGAGGCTGGAACTCCTTGGGTTGATCGTGAGATGGCACTTTAACTTTCTGCCTACTGTGCATGTCTAAGAAGATAGTCGTTTTCGTTTGCGAGAGAGCTTTTCAGAGGATAGTCTCGCGCAAATTTTATTTTGTTGTTTCCCAAGAACTTTTAGTTGCTAAAGAAGTTCCCTTAGTTTACACGACCGATTTTTCTTATTTGTTTTGAACTGCCAAAAGAGCACAGAACTTACGTTAGTGAACATAAACTGATTGTGTCAATAAACTGATTTGTGAGTGTAATTACTGACTTATTGCGAAAGGGCCCCAAGCCAGGACACTTCAGAAACAGGGTCCAAGTAAGGTGTATTATATTTTTCTTCTGAATCTAACTGGCCAATTTCGACCTCCGGTCATTTTCAAGTACGTGTCTTAAGCTTCCAACTTCATTTTATACTATAATGTAAAATGAAGCAGGAAGCTTCAGATACATGCTTGAAAATTACCAGAGGTCAAAACTGGCCAATCACGTATACTAAAAAAAATACAGCCTGAATGGGCCTTGTTTTTATTCACAAAACAACCATAAATCAGTTATTTTGTATGCCGACGTCGCAGTCAGAGGAGGAAGAGACAGAGAACGTATATCAGGATGTTGAACGGGCAAATCAGTACAGGAAGATGAAAATCTAACAGTCATGGGGGATTTCAGTGCGGTTGAAGAGGATGGAGTAGAAGAAAGGACCACGGGAGAATATTGACTTGGTAGTAGGAACGAGAAAGGACAAATATATTATACTAGAACTGACATGTGATTACATTTTCACGCAATTTGGGGGCATAGATCCTGAGAAATCAGTACCCAGCACAACCACCTCAGGCCGTAGTAACGGCCTTGGTACGCCCAGGCATTGAGTCAAACAGAGCTTGGATGGCGTGTACAGGTACAGCTGCACATGCAGCTTCAACACGATACCACAGTTCATCAAGAGTAGTGACTGGCGTATTGTGACGAGCCAGTTGCTCGGCCACCATTGACCAGACGTTTTCAGTTGGTGAGAGGTCTGGAGAATGTGCTGGCCAGAGCAGCAGTCGAACATTTTCTGTATCCAGAAAGGCCCGTACGGGATCTGCAACATGCGGTCATGCATTATCCTGTTGAAATGTAGGGTTTCGCAGGAATCGAATGAAGGGTAGAGCCCCTGGTCGTAACACATCTGAAATCTAACATCCATTGTTCAAAGTGCCGTCAATGCGAACAAGAGGTGACCGAGATGAGTAACCAATGGCACCCCATACCATCACGCCGGGTGATACGCCAGTATGGCGATGACGAATACACGCTTCCAATGTGCGTTCACGCGATGTCGCCAAACACGGATGCGACCATCATGATGCTGTAAACAGAGCCTGGATTCATCCGAAAAAATAACGTTTTACCATTCGTGCACCCAGGTTCGTCGTTGAGTGCAGCATCACAGGCGCTCCTGTCTGTGATACAGCGTCAAGGGTAACCGCAGCCATGGTCTCCGAGCTGATAGCCCATGCTGCTGCAAATGTCGTCGAACTGTTCGTGCAGATGGTTGTTGTCTTGTCTTGCAAACGTCCCCATCTGTTGACTCAGGGATCGAGACGTGGCTGCACAATCCGTTACAGCCATGCGGATTATATGCCTGTCATCTCGACTGCTAGTGATATGAGGCCGTTGGGATCCAGCACGGCGTTCCGTATTACCCTCTTGAACCCACCGATTCCATATTCTGCTAACAGTCATTGGATCTCGACCAACGCTAGCAGCAATGTCGCGATACGATAAACCGCAATCGCGATAGGGTGTCGCCACCGGCGCAAACCTTGTGTGAATGCTCTGAAAAGCTAATCACTTGTATATCACAGCATCTTCTTCCTGTCGGTTAAATTCCGCGTCTGTAGCACGTCATCTTCGTG
Organism: Schistocerca piceifrons; assembly: GCF_021461385.2. NCBI lineage: Eukaryota > Metazoa > Arthropoda > Insecta > Orthoptera > Acrididae > Schistocerca > Schistocerca piceifrons. The sequence goes on along the minus strand of NC_060149.1, from coordinate 859,967,831 downwards.
GTGTAGCAATTTTAATGGCCAGTAGTGTATTTACATACCCCTCAATGGTGTGTGCATTTGCGAATCTGCACTGACATCCGACTATGTCCTCTGGGAACTTCACATTTTTGTCAGGTACATACATCTGTCGATTTCATCTCATGAAGCTCAAGTAGTTGAAGTCCGCTAAGAAGTCTTAAATGCAGTTGCAATGCTGATCCGTTACTCGATTATCTTGTATATTATTCACCGAACGACATTTCACAGCCGTATAGAATGCCTTCCGGAAGTCTAGGAATCTAGTCCCATCTTGAGCGCCGCTGTGTGCTGGTCTTTGGCTCTTATGGACGAACAAAGCGAACAAGTTTTCACAAGATACGTTCCCGAAATCCATGTTGATATTTATTTAGGGGATTTTCGTTTTACAAACAGTATCAAATACTGAGTACATCAGACGATCAGTAGCGCTCACTAATGATCCATACGTGTTGGATACCGTAGCGAAGCTGGCAGGATAAGAGGTCGCTGCGAACGAGACCTACGGATATCCCGCGGGTGATCGCCCGCAGTGAGCGGACCACTGGATCTCTATAACGAGGCGATGCGACGCTTGTATTCTCGTAACGACGGCTGGTCGTTCGCTTTTATCTGCACGGCACGTGCTGTCACCGCCATTACTGTTAACAAGGTCACCAAGGCTCCTCTTTCCCCACCCCCTCCTGCTACTCTACAAAACGAGGGGCCGTTTCTGATGTTAACAACTCGTACTGCTATCATCTTTTTCCGACAGAGCAAGCACCGGAGCAATTCCTCTTATTTCGTTTTTCCTAGAAAATCCATGGTGCAATCTGTGTCGGACATACTTACAGACATGCATATTAAAAAAACAAAACATACATTGTAACGTCACAATAGGTTTCGTTACATAGTTAAAATCAGTGTTATGTTGCTATCAGCTGATAGACATTATCAGCGTAAATTCAATTACTTTACATAGTTAATGAACAGTGAAATAATCTCAGCCGCAAATTAGACGCATGTAGAAACAATTATGGATCAAAGTCTTTTATTCTCATTACAATATGCACGTCCTGCGTCCCTATTTACATCTCCCCACCTTTTCTTAAAGTACGTGGTCAGGTGTGAATGTTTTGAGTGTGGTATCAGACAAACCAGAGATGAAGTGGGTCTCAGAATCTTCTACCAACTCTAACACAGTCAGTGTAAGGCAAAGAGCAGGAACAGGATGGTTCCACCAGAGGTGCGAAAGTCTAAAAAAAAAATAGTTTTCTTACCAGAGGTTGGTCATGGGCCTCCCCCACCACCTCGCGCTGCTCGGGAGAAAGAGCCGTGCAACGGATTCGGTGAATTTTTTTGGAAGACAGGTAAGTGACCAGACGTTCCTTCAGAACGCTGCGTCGAAATCAGGACAAAGGTATTTGAATGTTTAAATGCGTTTAATGATAACAATTTATTTATCAGAGGCTTTTTCGCGATTGATTATTTAAGAACTATTTATTGATTTTTGTTCAATTTATCCGATATAAGAATAATCTTCTCCGTTCGAGATTTCAGTTAGGACCCGCCACGTGGTGCATAGTTTCAAACTACAACCGCCGATAAAGCTAATAGAGGGAGCTGTAGCCAGTTTTTGCGATTGCTGAACATATATGCTAGCGTGTGTCGATGTTTAACAACTTACTGAAAATTTAGTGACGAGTGTAGCTTTTCTAAGATGAATCGTTTCGTATTCAAGCACTTCGCGCTGAAGATACCAGCCACGAGTCCTGGTCGATGACAGCCACTGTACATAGAAAATCTGCATAGAGAAATAGTTACGATATTTGCATTTCAGTGATAACTTAGTGCATGTGCATATATCAGCATAGTAGTAGTGACCATGTGCTCTCCGAGATTTTCCTTCCCCCCACATCCCCACAGGACGATGCAAATCAAAGGCAACACGGCTTGTAATTCAAAGGAGAAATAATCTATGTGCATAATTAAATACTCTTTGTCCATAGTTAAATGAAAATTCAAAGCAGAATTAGTGAAATGTGTATTCAAAAGATTGTTAAGAAGTAACTTCGTAAATTTGTCTAATACTGGTTAAAATAAAATTAACTTTGTTTTTCGAAGTAATTTCCATTCTCGGCTTGCTCATTTAAACCATACCTAAGAAAAGAGAATCATATCAATCACGCTGCCCCTTTACTAAAATTATTGGCACAAGACTAGATGTAGATTTCTCTGACCATTCCCAAAATTACAATTGCGTTATCCGTTGCGACTTCAAATTCAATCGATAAGATTGTATTCTGAACTTTGATGGGCCCAAACATCAATTCTAAAGCGGACCGAATGGTCATGGAAGGTTACGCTGCCGAGAAAGAAAAAGTGTGCCTAAGATCCTTCCTCACAGCAGGCTTATATGAAAATGAATGAAAGTAATCCCTGCTGATAAAATTAAGCAAACTCCCTTCTCAGCCTACCGCAGACAGGGAGAATTTACGATCTAAATACCAGTCGTTGGGAGCTTGCAACATATTATTTGCATTATACTGTGATTCAAACCACGTTGTGTGAGGCCTGCATTGAGCAGTACAGTCTTCAACATGCTACCCATAAAATTATTGTCCGCTAATATGACTTCCGCGAAACCTGCCATATCCCTTGACTCATCGACCGACTGAAACTCATACACATTTGATACCTTCCCTGTCCTATGGCAGCTGCTTTTCTTAGTGCAGAGATGAAAAAATCTCAGTTAGTCAAGGCAACCATAAAATAACTGCCCACGAAGAGCCATTCCTCGAAATCACCCCACCCCACAACAATCTGAAGTGAAGGACAGCCTTCTGCATTCCTTTACCAAGTACAACTGCTGTGAGCGGATATCACATCTGATTCTACGTGATTACTCTGTTAATTCACAATTAAGGGACTGTCAGAGGGTTCATCGAAACAACTTCAAGCTACTTCTCTACCGTTCCACTCTCGAACAGCGCTCGTGAAAAACGAACACTTAAATCTTTCCATGCGAGCTCTGATTTCTGAAATTTCATGACAAGGTCTTCCAGCAGAGCAAACCGCCTTTTGTTAATGACTGCCACCTATGCACTTGTATCGTATACGTGGTACTCTCTTAGTTATTTAGCGATAATAGGAAACGAGTGCCCTTCTTTGTAGTATTTCCTGTAAGGCTGGTCCCAGCGGAGGTTCGAGTCCTCCCTCGGGCATGGGTGTGTGTGTTTGTCCTTAGGATAATGTAGGTTAAGTAGTGTGTAAGCTTAACGACTGATGACCTTAGTAGTTAAGTCCCATAAGACTTCACACACATTTCAACATTTTTTTTGTAATTTTTCGATGTCCGCCGTCAAACCTATCTGATGCGGATTCCACACCGCACAGCAGTACTCCGTAAGAGGGCGTACAAGCGTAGTGTAAGCAGTCTCTTTAGTAAACCTCTTACATTTTCTAGGTTTTGTGCCAATAAATAGCAGTCTTTATATTGCTTTCTCCTCACAAGATTATGTATATGATTGTTCTAGTTTCAGTTATTCGTTATTGTAATCTCTAAGTACGCAGTTGAGTTTACAACTTTTAGATTTGTGCGATTTATCGTGTGACGGAAATTTAGCGGATTCCAAATAGTACTCATATGAATAACTTCACGCTTTTCTTTATTTATAGTCAACTGCCATGTTTTGGTTCAAATGGCTCTGAGACTATGGAACTTAACGTCTGAGGTCAACAGTCCCCTAGAACTTTGAACTACTTAAACCTAACTAACCTAAGGACATGACACACAGCCATGCCCGAGGCAGGATTCGAACCTGCGACCGTAGTGGTCGCGTGGTTCCAGACTGTAGCGCCTAGAACCGCTCGGCCACACCGGCCGGCTCCTCCCATGTTTTGCACCATACACATTTCTCGTCTAAATTATTTTGCAAGAAGTTTTAATCAACTGATTATTTACGAGATCGTTATCTGCAAACAGTCTAAGAGGTCTGCTGAGATTGTCTATTAAAACGTTTATGTAGACCACGAACAACAGAGGGCTTATAACACTCCCTTGGGGAATGCCAAATATTACTTCTGTTGTATTGGATAGCTTTCCATTAATTTCTACGTACTGTGACCTTTCTGACATCAATCACGAATATAGTGGCACAACTGAGGCGATACATCATAGACACGCTATTTGATTAGGATTCGCTTTTGAGGAACGCTATCAAAAGCCTTCTGGAAATCTAAAAATGTGCAATCAATTTGACGTCCCTGGATTGCACATCACACGCTTTGCAATGAAAGCCGAGCCTTTGACGCAGCCCATATAATCTGCAAAAGAAATGCGACCCCTGGCAGCTGGTGGAAACCACCTAGGGTTATGTTTTCATGAGCCGTGGTGAAATACTACGAATTGTGTGTTGGGATACAAGAGAACTGCCAACAAGCTCAAAAGAAGTAATAAGTTCGAACAAGCAGAAACAGTTTTTATCTTTGGTGGCGTAACATATTATTTACGAGTAGCGGCACAAAATCGATGAAAACCATCTACAGTTCCCTCAAGTACCATGAAAGTTATGCCCTGAGGAGTTAAAACATCTCCTGTCATCCTGCACTTTCTTTTTGTCACTGTATTCTCCTCGTGCCTTTCTTCGCCGATCCTGCGGAGAACCTCTTCATTCCTCACCTATCAGTTCATCTAATTCTCAATATCATTCCATAGCGCCACATCTCAGACGCTTTGATTTTCTTCCTTTACCGTTTTCTCACCGTCCATCACTCGCTAACACACTATAATATGCTCCAAATGTACATTCTTAGAAATTTAATCCTTAAGTAAATCTCTCTGTTTGATAACAGTAAACGTCTGTTCAGGAATGCCTTCTTACCAATGTTAGTATACTTTCTACGTCTAACTTCATATATGTTAATTTTCTTCCAAGGAAAATTCGTCCACTTCACAGCCCGCAATTTTGTTACTAATCTCATTTCTGTTACTCATCATTGCTTTCGTTTCTTTTAGGTGTACTCTCAATCCATGTTCTCTCCTCCTTATTCCGTTCATTCCAGTCGTTTCCTGTATTTATTCTTCCGTTTCACTGAGGACAGCAATTTCACCTGGCAATCTTACAGGGTGACAATTATTGAACTATATGAAATAAAATCGCTATAACTTCTGAACGGTTTGCGTGAGGACGTCCAAACCGCACGGTTTACCGCGGGGCATAATAGGAAATAGTATGGTTTGGTTTAGCGACGAAGCCCACTTTCATTTGGAAGAGTTCGTCAATAAGCAAATTTGGCACATTTGGGGGACTGAGAATCCGCATTTCGCGATCTAGAAGTCTCTTCACCCTCAACGGGTGACTGTATGGTGTGCAATGTTCAGTCGCAATGTAGTCGGTGCGATATTCCCTGATGGCACGGCGAATACCGGACGGTACGTGAAGGTGTTTCGAAGATGATTTCATCCCCATTATCCAAAGTGACCCTGATAATGATAAGATGTGGTTCATGCAAGACGGAGCTCGACCCCATCGAAGCAGGAGAGTGTTTGATGTCCTGGAGGAGCACTTTGGGGACCGTATTCTTTCTCTGGGGTACTAAGAGACCACTGACATGGGCCTCGATTGTCCGCCGTATTCTCCGGATCTGAGGACATGTGAGTCCCTTTTGTGAGGCTATATTAAAGACATGATGTAAAGCAATAACCACAAAACCTTTACTGAGCTGAAAACAGCCATTCAGGAGGTCATCGACAGCATCGATGTTCCGACACTTCAGCGGGTCATGCGGAATTTCGTTATTCGTCTGCTCCACATCATCACCAATGATGGCAGGCATGTCGAACATGTCATAACCTAAATCCAAATATCTGTAGCATCGTTTACATGCTAATTAAAGCGTGCACACACCGTAGTTTGTAGCTAATTTACGTTTCTTTTATGTAGTTCAGTATATGTCAACCGGTATCATTGGTATCCTTTCACCCTGAATTTTAACGACACTCTTGAAATTTCCTTGTATTTCCGTCAGTGCTTCTTCCACGTCCAGACTGAATAACAAGGACGAAAAAATGAATAAATGTGATACATCCATTTGAATCTGAGCACTTGGTGTTCCATTCATACCGTTCCCTCTTGGTTCTTGTACATATTGTACATAACACGTCTTTCGCTGTAGCTTACTCTTATGTTTATGAGACTTTCGAACGTCTTGCAAAGTTTTACGTTGACCATATCTTTTTCTAGGTCAACAAATCCTATGAACATCTCCTGATTTACGTACAGGTATTGCTTTCACTATCAACTGCAACTTCACAAACTTCTCTCAAGGGCCTCGTCATCACCGACTTCATTCAGCTTTATAGTATACGCAGGGCTTGGGAAAAGATGAAAGTGACAGAATAGGGAGCCCCAGATGGCAAGATGTTTAGAGAAAATAGCATTTTTGGGGCGAGACGGGCGATATACACACACAAAAAAATGTTTTGCATTACCCCAGTTCCCAGAACTCCTGAAGATAGACGTTGACTGTGGATATTGTATCACAGAAACAGTCCCTTTCACTGTTCAGAGATGTCACTAAAACTCGGCCAAAAATGTAAACACCCATGCATGAGCAGCGCTTATTATACGGAGGGGGTCCGACAGCCGATCAGTTCCAGTCATTCCATCAGGAAGGAGGTATATGGCTCGTGATCTCTGTAGTTCAACCATGTCTAGACTGCCAATACCACTGTTCGATCGTGTCCGCATTGTTACTTTGTGCCAGGAAGGGCTCTCAACTGGGAAGGTGTCCAGGCGTCTCAGAGTGAACCAAAGTTATGTTTTCGGGCATGGAGGAGATACAGAAAGACAGGAACTGTCGATGACATGCCTCACTTAGGCCGCCCAAGGGCTCCTATTGCAGTGGATGACCGCTACCTACGGATTATGGCTCGGAGGAACCCAGACAATAACGGCACCATGTTGAATAATGCTTTTCGTGCAGCCATAGGACGTTTTGTTACGACTCAAACTGTGCGCAATAGGCTGCATGATGCGCAGCTTCACTCCAGATGTCCATGCCTATTTCCACCTTTGCACCCACGACACCATACAGCGCGGTACAGATGGCCCAAACAACATGCCGAATGGACGGCTCAGGACTGGCATCACGTTCTCTGCACCAATGAGTGTCGCATGTGCCTTCAACCAGACAATCGTCGGTGACGTGTTTGGAGGCAACCCAGTCAGGCTGAACGCCTTACACACATTGTCCAGCGAGTGAAGCAAGGTGGAGTATCCCTGTTGTTTATGTATTACATGGACCGACGTACGCCACAGGTGGGCATGGAAGGCGCCGTAACGGCTGCACAATACGTGATGTCATCCTCTGACCGATAGTGCAACCATATCGGCAGCATACTGGCGAGGAATTCATCTTCATGGATGACAATTCGCGCCCCCATCGTGCACACTTTGTGAATGACTTCCTCCAGGATAACGACATCGCTCGACTAGTGTCCAGCCTGTTCTCCAGACATGAACCCTATCGAACATGCCTGGGATGGATTGAAAAGGGCTGTTTATGGACGATGTGACACACCAACCAGTCTGAAGGATCTACGCCGAATCGTCGTTGAGGAGTGGGGCAATCTGGACCAACAGTGCCTTGATGAACTTGTGGATAGTATGCCAGGACGAATACAGGCATGCATCAATGCAAGAGAACGTGCTACCGTATATTAGAGGTACCGATGTGTACAGCAGTCTGGACCACCACCTCAGAAAGTCTCGCAGTATGGTGGTACAACACGCAATGTGTGGTTTTCATGAGCAATAAAAATGGCGGAAATGATGTTTATGTTTATTTCTATTTCAATTTTCTGTGCAGGTTCCGGAACTCCCGGAACCGAGGTGATGCAAAACATTTTTTACGTGTGTATAATCCATTTACGTTAGCTTTGCCTCCAGGTGACGTTTAGCGCAGCGCAAGAGTGCAGAACGGTCTTTAGCGGGCCGTGGATTCTCGTTCCTATGCAGATATTTTTTTCTTTTTATTTGCAGTTTTTACTTTGCTAGCACTGCAAAATGAATCGAATAACGCTCTGTACATTGTATTTATTAAGTTTCTCATAAAAGGCATGAAAACAAAAGGCAAAGGAATATTTGGGATTGTAAATAAATTCCTATCTTGCATTCCAGTCAAATACATACCATTACTGGAACCCTGAAATTTTGTCTTTTTGGTATTAGGTGAAGAAATTGATCGAGAACTTCAAAACTGGATTTTGATCTTGGAGAGAGGAAAGGAAACCGCACCCCGAAAATACTGCATCAAAATACATTCCACTGCACATCACCAGCTATCCTGGGGAAATGATGCGTTAGGCGTAGTTTGCTGCTAACTGTCCGTGAGAGGGAATCTTTTATGAATGTAAACAGTTTTGTTTTTCTATAGGAACTTTACAACAATGACGTAATCGTAAAAATGTTGCTTATGTAACGATTGCCAGATACCGGGAAAACTAATTCAGTCTCAAATTTTATATAAAATGTTCTGGTGTACGCCTTACAATCCCTCCCCTGAAATCTGTCACATAATAGTTTCCCATACCGTTCTTTTTCATGCCTTTTTTTCAGAAACTGAATAATTACTACATATTAAGTATTGTTTCGATTTAATTGCATTGAAAATAACACAAGTATTGTGAATGAAACGAAATGTGTTATCGAACCCACAACCATCAGACTACCATTCTGCACTCGTGGCGCCGCGCTGACCGCTACCTGGGAGACAGAGCTAACGAAATGACTTATGCCTCTCCCGACAATTTGACCAGCGACGATACCTCACTCAACAGGCATATAAACATTAGTAATGTTTCTCTTAACTGCTGTTAGGAGCCCACAAGAAACAGAGATGTACCGGAAATTTTTCACTTTGCAAATGCAAATTACTGTTTTTATTTGTTTGAAAGTACATCTTTCTTTATTAGCCTCTTTTCATTCATGTTTCCTAAAGAAAACTCTATAATCTGATAATTTTGTTTATCAAATTTCTGCAGTCATCAAAATTGCTGATATCATTCGAGGTATACTACATATTTGGTGCCTAGTGTGGAGGTCAGTACATTAGTTTGGTGTCTCTGAAGCTGTTCCTTGTGTTCTTGGTTGCAACACTCAGTGGTCATTACGTCCCACATAAAATTTGTCCTTGTTTTAAAGTGAATAAGGCCCAAAATATTAATGTAATGCAGTCTATTTCAGTTGTGGGTCTTCAGACACGCATACTTAACTAGTGCAAATACACTCCTGGAAATGGAAAAAAGAACACATTGACACCGGTGTGTCAGACCCACCATACTTGCTTCGGACACTGCGAGAGGGCTGTACAAGCAATGATCACACGCACGGCACAGCGGACACACCAGGAACCGCGGTGTTGGCCGTCGAATGGCGCTAGCTGCGCAGCATTTGTGCACCGCCGCCGTCAGTGTCAGCCAGTTTGCCGTGGCATACAGAGCTCCATCGCAGTCTTTAACACTGGTAGCATGCCGCGACAGCGTGGACGTGAACCGTATGTGCAGTTGACGGACTTTGAGCGAGGGCGTATAGTGGGCATGCGGGAGGCCGGGTGGACGCACCGCCGAATTGCTCAACACGTGGGGCGTGAGGTCTCCACAGTACATCGATGTTGTCGCCAGTGGTCGGCGGAAGGTGCACGTGCCCGTCGACCTGGGACCGGACCGCAGCGACGCACGGATGCACGCCAAGACCGTAGGATCCTACGCAGTGCCGTAAGGGACCGCACCACCACTTCCCAGCAAATTAGGGACACTGTTGCTCCTGGGGTATCGGCGAGGACCATTCGCAACCGTCTCCATGATGCTGGGCTACGGTCCCGCACACCGTTAGGCCGTCTTCCGCTCACGCCCCAACATCGTGCAGCCCGCCTCCAGTGGTGTCGCGACAGGCGTGAATAGAGGGACGTATGGAGACGTGTCGTCTTCAGCGATGAGAGTCGCTTCTGCCTTGGTGCCAATGATGGTCGTATGCGTGTTTGGCGCCGTGCAGGTGAGCGCCACAATCAGGACTGCATATGACCGAGGCACACAGGGCCAACACCCGGCATCATGGTGTGGGGAGCGATCTCCTACACTGGCCGCACACCACTGGTGATCGTCGAGGGGACACTGAATAGTGCACGGTACATCCAAACCGTCATCGAACCCATCGTTCTACCATTCCTAGACCGGCAAGGGAACTTGCTGTTCCAACAGGACAATGCACGTCCGCATGTATCCCGTGCCACCCAACGTGCTCTAGAAGGTGTACGTCAACTACCCTGGCCAGCAAGATCTCCGGATCTGTCCCCCATTGAGCATGTTTGGGACTGGATGAAGCGTCGTCTCACGCGGTCTGCACGTCCAGCACGAACGCTGGTCCAACTGAGGCGCCAGGTGGAAATGGCATGGCAAGCCGTTCCACAGGACTACATCCAGCATCTCTACGATCGTCTCCATGGGAGAATAGCAGCCTGCATTGCTGCGAAAGGTGGATATACGCTGTACTAGTGCCGACATTGTGCATGCTCTGTTGCCTGTGTCTATGTGCCTGTGGTTCTGTCAGTGTGATCATGTGATGTATCTGACCCCAGGAATGTGTCAATAAAATTTCCCCTTCCTGGGACAATGAATTCACGGTGTTCTTATTTCAATTTCCAGGAGTGTATATTGTAACTAGTGCAAATATATTATGATCTGCAGTACCTTCCTGTTGTCCATTGATTAACTTTCTTTTTACCGAACCCAAGTTGAATCCTCTTAATAACACTTATTTTCACCTGACTAACAAAATGCGAACCCAGACTCGTGCATTCAAGTACAAATACATTATACTTCGTTGTGGTGACCTCGCATTGCCACACTAGCACAAAACAAGTAATCAGAATGTTGATGCAACTGCTCTTTCGAAGATCTCAAGGCCACTTACTTACCTTCTGTGATCCGAAAATAATTTACTAATAGAGAGTGGCTTGTTTCTGAATATTTACTACAAACATAATTAGTGTTCGTTGAAACAGCGATAGAAATATTGAATTATTTCTGTACAAAGCATTTGTGCATGACTTATGGTTGTTCACTTCTACAATCTTTCCACACTGGTACTGTGTTTAATAAATTTAGGAAAGGGCTCACTTGGAAACAAAGGTATGAGATCTCCATTTAATTCATAATTATTATTGTACCTCAAGAATACAAAGGTTTTAATGTAGGTAAAGCCGATTAATGTTACATGCAACATGTGCTGCCCTGAATACAGCCACATAAAGACCAGTTCTTAACATATTTGAAAAGCATGGAATATTCCTAATCTATATTATGAATGAAATGACAACTTGCTAAACTTGATGGCGGAACAAATGCTTCTCATAAACAGAACGAGATCTCTCGACATACAACCGCGAATCCCACTCTGACATTACATTTAGTATCTCAGTCTGAGGTATGTCAGTGAGCCAACATGGCTAGCCACACATTTGTCTACGAAAAAAACCTTGCATTAGGATCCAAGAAAGTTGCATGAGAGGTAATTTATAGTTCACTGAAGCACTTCACAAATCCACTGATGCTTTCTATTGCCCTTTCTCTCTCTCTTCCTCCCTCTCTCTTTTTCTCAACATTTTTAAATATAGCCGCTTTCATTAGCACAACATTTCGAATATTAAGAAAAGTGTACCTGCACGCAGAATAGAATGGAGAAGCTTTAATCTCCTCCAAAACCTACGAAAGTGTACTCAGCGTCTGCACACATTGTCTCCTCATTGCGCCACCCGCCGCCCCCCTCCTCCCGTCCCGTACTACCGACCGTAGAAATCGACCACTGAGTTTAGAGATAACAGCAAAAGTTGCTTACGAGTAAGCAACAAGTGATAAGCAGAGTCTCTGGAATTTGACGAATGCAAATATAGCTAGTAACTTTCACATTTTACACTATAGTGGAAGGCTATGAAGTATCGAGAGGAACCAACGCACGATAAAAAGCAGCTTACTATGGGACAGTCTTAATTCTGAATATTTTACATTCATCATTAAGATTTTTGATTTATGTTGGATACCTGCAGATTGTACTGCATATATTGTGCAAACATTGACAGAATGTCCCCAAAATTTGAATGACTAACGCAATTCCTTTTGCGTGAGGATTCATTATTAACGGCTAATTCCCGGGGAGGGGGACACCTACACAACAACCAATACGAATTTTGCGATATTACTTTTCTATCCTTTCCCAGGTGTTATTCTGTCATTAGGAGTACAAAATTGCGGCAAAATATAGTGCCATAGAACTTAATAGTGACAAAATCAAGAAAGTGAACGAGTTTTATGCTTTTCTAAATCAGAGTTACCGGCATTCTACCTCTAGAAACGAAGGTCACAAATAGACTAGTGTAGAACTAGTTCCCCAAGAACTTTTTCCACCTGCATTCAAGCTTATTACAATGCTCCGTTTTCTTAAGGGGTCATGCCTACTTACATAGTTGTTAAATCGGTGTAAGTTTTAGATGTTTAGGACGTTCTAGGAGAGACAGCCTCAACAGGAAATTTATTCAGCTATTATGTAATAGAAATCTGAAAAAATATCCGCTGTTAGGAAGGAACCCTTAAAGAAGATCCCTAAATAAGGAGGGTATTACAGCACCACATTAATTATTGTGGCAAGATCAGATCATTAGAAAACCTCGGATGTGAAGGCTTGAATGTTGAATAGTCTTCGGAAGCTTAAAGCGACATAAAAGGAACAGGCGACCATAGCCCTGAATGTGTAAACGGTCTACATGCAGAGCCGCATTTCCCAAAGCAGAAGTTGCTTTGTTGTCATACACTGTTTCTCTAATCGTTATGAAAGTGCGAGTAGGTAATCCAACAGTATGCATACTTCACACTGTAGGATATGGACTTGCTACAACATTTTTCATGTACCTGCCACGTAGTAGTCTGTTAACAAAAGTCACGACGATCATTTCATTATCCAGATGTTTGGCACGAGCTGTTCCACTGAGCTGTTCCTTAATCACTTCAGTGGAGCTCCACATTTGCACTTCAAGGAAGTGTAAGGGAAGAGCGTAAAACACAGTAACGTGTATTTTCGGAAATGAGTCTCTTTAAGTACTGCGCGACTTAACGCATATTGTTCCAAGCAAATGTTTAGCTTATTGGAAACTAACAGTTCATTTAAGACTCTTGTCAGTCTTCTAGTGATAGCTGTCAGTTACAGAATACTGTTTCTTCAGTACTGTTTCTACAGAGTTCAGATTCGTCAACTTCGAAACATCGATTGTATACAAACGCAGAGACTGATAGGTAAATGGCTTTGGTGGGTGGTAATTCAAGTTTAAAATCATTTTTATTCTATTTTAGTCTGTGGAGCTTGGATACTTTCATCGTTAGGAAAGGATGACTGATTGAAAATATTTCAGCACGCTAGTTTGTATAGTTTTAACTTGCAAGTAGCATACTCTTATAGCATTTGATTATAGCGTACGTTTAACGAAATACTTTGTTTTAAGTTTATTACCTAGCTCAAATGGATGAGGGCCACTGGCCGAAACTAGAAGCGTGCGAAGTTTGTGGGATGAAACTGTGTTCTTGACTGTACATACAGCAACAGAGATTCTCTTATGATGCTGACGAAAAATAAAACCTATTTTATCGTTGCTGTATTAAGCTACACCTTAAAGACTTTTCCATTCGTTGGTTGTATTGAGGATGAGCACATAAAGTAAGTGGGGAACTTGCTAAACCTAATCTGAGAATGTGACCTGAGGTTATTTATTACTCACTACCAATGCGTGTATTGTGGTCTACCAGTAAAGCGAGTGCCTGCAATCCCAAAGGCTGCGAGATTGAATCACGGTCGACCCACGTAATATTTTGGTCTACCTATAGCTGAACCTCTACCTCTTAGTGTGTGAAGATTCTCCGAGAATGGCATGTTGTTCGGATTCCGCCATTCCTCAATAGAATTACTGGGATTGTTTAGAGACATGCAAGTAGCCGAAGTGGCGGCCATTTGAAAGACTTACATAAGGCCATTGAATCACAAGGATTTATTATAACCGCTTACTACCTCTAGCCGTTAACGGCAGTTTCTGCCTTAGCATGCTGTTTGGCATATGCACGTGAATTTAGAACGGCGTGCAAAACTTAATGACAAAAGTACCTCCGCATGATGTGTCACTGGAATAATAATGCTCGATGAAACTTAGACTATACATAAAAAGTACAGTACACATACATGCTACAGTACAGCATGGATGGTAACTGAAAGTACTACGCAGTAAGAGCAACAGAAATGAAAGTTTTATCCAAACAACAATAATATTCTGACGTTACCTCCGTTTATAATGCTCATCTGGTCATTACAAAAGGCGATCACCTCACATGGCAATTCTTGTTCTGCAATGTGGTCCCATCTGGCCACGAGGATGATAATGTACAGGGTGGACAGCCAGTCATGGATAGAGATCTAGTTTAAAAATCAAGGCACCAGCCAGGGCTTTGATAAGTATTCTCCCAGCGTAACTTCTGCCTGCCTACATGACCCAAGTTGCCTGCTTTTCAGAATTGGGACGGTTAAAGCCGCTGACAGCAGACACCATCAGCGCTCCCCTGAATTTGCTGGCGATTCTGCGCCACCGGTTTAGCCAATAGCAATCTCGGGAGATGGATTGCATGTGTGGCTGGTAGTTCTGGAGGTCAGGCGAGAGTAGCTTCTCTCTCTTGAGTTCCAGCACTGGAATAGATCAAATGTTTTCTGACTAGCCTTCTTCCAGAGCAGACGGATCATACTATCTGCTTCTGATCTCTCGTGATTAGTACCGGCCACAAGCGGCACACACTTGAACCTCCACCTCTGCCATCCCTACTTACAATGATCTAAGCACCAACTCCTAGACCGGCAGTCAACCTATGGTCCCATCATCAGAGCCAGCTCCTTCCTGTATACTGTCATTGAGAATATGCCATGAGTTTCTTTTAGTTCTCTCTTCTAATTTCAAAGTGGCCTGCCTTGCGGCGCTCACAGTCAGCAACAGGAGGCGCTGTCACTACCAATCCCGCTCCCTACATCCTGTAGAAATTGGTGTCAGAAGGACGACTGTATTCCACGTTTCGGTCTGAAAGGAGGCTGCCAAATTTCCAGATCATGTTCAGTGTTGTGTAGCCGTTCAGCGGATGGCGCTGTCGTTACGTGAGCCGAGAGCAACAGCCGTGCCTCGCACATCCACCGATTATTTTGCGCGAGGACTGAAGTCCAATGAGCAGCCGCTGTCTGCCAGCCAGCGCTGCCACACGAGTCCATCTCGCTACTTTGGCTGGGCACGTGTCTGCCCCATTTGACTGCTGCAGTCAGCCACCTGCCCCCGATGTGCGTGTGGGGCAGCGCGATGCAGCGCACCTTTTTGTAACTTCACAGGTTCAAATGGGACCGCGTAAATTGCGACGTCATACGACTGGGACGCGAAACGCGCCTGCGTCAGGTCGCACTCCGTTGTGTGGCTTAGTTTCTCGCGCAGTGCGTCTCCCGTGTATCGCTAGCACCGTGGGAAATTTGAGGCAGGGAGCGGGAAAGTAACCCGGCCATATGCTCACATCAGCATGGCGCATATGAGCAGTGATAGTATTGCCCAAACGATAAATGTTGCCTTACTGTATACTAAATTTTATTGCCTTTGTGTAGTGTTTCGTTTTTTGCCATTTAAACGCTCCAGCTTTTTTCGTTAGTGCAATATACTTTTCTGTTATTTGTATCTGTATACTTTTGCTTTGTTCTGTTTTTCTTCTGTCAAGAAAAATGCATACATCAGTAACTGGTGAGCCATTGGCTGCTGGAATTGTTTCATATGCCTCTGCGATGTTTTCAGGTAGCAAGAAGGGACAGAGGGGAGAGAATAAGGAAGCAAGGAATATTATAAAATTATGTGATTAAGGAGCAAGGCGGGAACGTAAAACTAGGTTTTTTTCTCGTTGGGTAGTATGCTGGCGTATCTGTACGATCTGTTACAAAAATCTGGAAAGGGATCATCTCCACAGGTGTGATCGCTTTGTGCTCCTGCTAAAAAACGTCCAAGATCTGAAGTATAGAAGTCTCACTGTGATTACTTGGATATGGATGTAATAATGTAATACAACACACTGTACTACATTCATGTGAACATCACATTTCCACTGCAAGCTAGAAACAGTCGAAAAGCAGTAACAAATAATGTTTTAATTGGTTCGCCGTGATGAGGAAAAGCATTTCACTTGTTGCATGCACATTATCAGCATTAATAAACTAATTATACAAGAGGCTACACAAATGAAGAAAATTGTCGGTATTATTACGAAAGTAAGAATATCCTAAAAGAGTGTCATGATTAGATATATTTAATTTGTTGAAATGTACTGCTGACAAAGGCAGATCTACTTTCATGACAATGTTTTTCGAACTTCAGCTCACAAGGCACACATGGCTAGCTTCTGCATTCCTGTTGCGCACATTATCCTTCGCTGCTGACAATACACTGACTATTGTGTTGTGCGACATTCCAATTGTTTATTTTTCTCAATAACAACCATTTTATTCGCGATCACACATTGTCAGTTTGGCAAGCCGTAGGTGGGTAACCAGTATCTGGCATGATCCTATCATTCCACCTAAAGGAACGCTCGTCATTATTTTAATACTGCTCAGATCAAGATAAGGAATAAAATCCTCTGGTAAGTTTCCATTCCAGTTGCTCAGTGTTAAAAATACGATTGGTTACGGGGATTCCACCAAAGTTTCAACAGAATTGGCAATCTATTTTTGTGTGAGTTGTTAACCTTTTCTCATTCGAAGAAGCATCACGATTTATGAGTAACGGCCGCATTTCTCTTGGTGACAGGTTTAATTGTACTTCCTTTGTCACAGTGTAATTTGCCAAACTCATGTCACAGCAGCCATTGCGACAGAATTCCGAAACAGAGTGCCTCATTAAACAAGTAATTGGCTATTACAGAGCTCAATAGCTTATTAAAAACCTCAAAGTGTCGGTTTGCAGTAACATAAAAGAAGAAATTTCATATTTATTTTCGTACTAGGGAGCTCTTATTTCGCTACCTGTCGATAACTTTTATAAAATTACAGTCACTAGAGTGAAATAAATAGAAAGGGAAGTATAAGTAGTGATACATCACAATAGATAAAAAAGTTCCGCATGTTTAAGCACTGGCAAAACATTCTCCTCTTTGTGTGCTATCATTCGCCAAACTTTCGTTTAGATGTCTCGAGCCGTTTAGGTGATATGAGAAATGTAGCGAGTATTTCATTCTCGCGGGCGTGAGATTAGAAGTGAGCGTGCTACATAGGATCCATTTTCTCGAGATCGGAGGCAGATAGAGACCTCCTCCCAAAGGTAAACAAAAACTCAACATGTTAGCTAAATTTCATATGCAGCAACGTATGGTGTAATACGCACCAAATGCAAAATCATAGCGACCCCTAATTTTCATTGCAAACTTTTTAAGTTTTGCATAGTGTCTTACTAAAATGTGTACTTCACAATAATAATGGCCATTAGCGAGATGATGGGCACTTCGCCACGAAGCTGACATATAACGCTACAAGTAAAGCAAAAATCAAATATTTTCAGTGAATAGTTTCTGTAAAATCGTTTGAGAAAGATAACAGGTTGCGCGCAGTTCGGTTCTGTCAGCGCAGAGCATCGCCAGTTGGCACGTGCGAAATATGGTGTATGTGTCGCAATATGTGCCGGACCCGCGCGACTCGTGCAGAACGTGCGTGTCGCGCTGTAGTGTTGTGTCATGTCACACGTGCTATATGCGGCTCAGTTTGCGCCTAGCCTGAAGCAGCTTCCAAGTGGGCGTGATCTTGCTGAGCAGGGCACCGGGGCGTGAAAAACATGCAGCGAGTGTATGCCGTATCCGTGGTCTCACCAACACAATGATGAAGGCCACGAGCCCGGAAGTTGCACTCTCGCGCTGCCCAGATGCTGGCTGGCTACCCCTCAGCCATGCCCTAGACACAGAGCATCATTGGGGCTACACCGGCTGCGGACAGAAATGCTCTCACAGCGGGCCACCTTGATTGCTCAGAACCGGTGCGTGACCCACCCACCGCTTTGCCGCCTATAGGCGTCGTCCTCTTTCGCAACTGGTCACTTAGTGTTCTCTCCCCACTCCCCCCCCCCCCCGGGCAACCAACTAACCAACTTCCCGCCCTCCACCCCTCTCCCGCAGCACCAACTTCGTGCCGCCCTCGCCTGGTCGGCATCAGCCGCTGCAACTCGCGGTCGCTTGGACCACGCCGCTAGAAAGCGGGAGTCACGTACGCCACGTTGCCGACCCTCACACACAACGTGCTTCTCACCACACTGCGTCGCATTGGTTGAGTGTATTTGAACTTATAATTTACTCTCAGATCAGAAAACTACATTTTTCGCTTTTAGCTCTGAGAGGAGATTTAACTTTTGACTAAAAAGGATGCAGTGGGTTTCAAGTAACAGAGTATAGACTGCCACATACCTAACGTTATTCTGTGATAGATACATGTTTCCTAGATCTTACTTTTTCTGAGGACTTGTTAATTTGGGATTTTGAAGTTAACGTAAAGGACAATTTCAGTTTAGTCAAAATAGGATATAATCTTGCTTCACCGGAGAACAATTTTGTGTGTATTGTGCGCTACAGCGGATTTCTTATCTCAGTTTTAACTTCATTATTGTTGTAGAACTAAGTTTAAGTTGATTTCTGATACGCACTTTTCCTGTTTATTGATGGGTGAAAAGTGGAAGTACGAGGGAAAGTTTGTAGATGTACATTTCTGAATCTTATGTGTTAAGATGACTAGTGTCTCAACGGTCTTGCAGTTAGCAATATGCCTCCACAGAGAGTGAGCTATTCGTGACATTTCCCACTTTTTGTGTCACAATGCTTGCTGTATACTTTCATTTTTCTTATTACTTCAATTTCAGTGCCTCTAACGAATGTAGGTTTCTGCTCCTACACACGTAAGTTGCCACGATGCCCAGAGGCTGCGCAAGAGGGGATGTTGGCTAGTACGTCCATCAAAGGGTATATGAATGAGATTTTCACTCTGCAGTGGAGTGTGCGCTGATATGAAACTTCCTGGCAGATTAAAACTGTGTGCCGGACCGAGACTCGAACTTGGGACCTATTTCTTTCTTGGGCAAGTGCTCTACCAATTGAGCAGCCCAAGCACGACTCACGCCCCGTCCTCACAGCTTTACTTCTGCAAGTAGCAAGACACGCGCGACGTGAAAAACTATGCCCCACAATGCAGTGTGACCTGGCGCAGGCGCGTTTCGCGTCCCAGTCGTATCACATCGCAATTTGCGCGGTCCCATTTGAACCTGTGAAGCTGCGCCACACCCACATCAGGGGCAGGTGGCTGGCTGCAGCAGTCAAATGGGGCAGACGCGTGCTCAGCCAAAGTAGCGAGATGGACTCGTGTGGCAGCACTGCCTGGCAGACAGCGGCTGCTCATTGGACTTCAGCCCTCGCGCAAAATAATCGGTGGACGTGCGAGGCACGGCCGCTGCTCTCGGCTCACGTAACGACAGCGCCATCTGCTGAACGGCTACGCAACACTGAACATGATCTGGAAATTTGGCAGCCCCCTTTCAGACCAAAACGTGGAATACAGTCGTCCTGACAGCAATTTCTACAGCATGTCGGGGCGGGATTGGTAGTGACAGCGCCTCCTGTTGCTGACTGTGAGCGCTGTAAGGCAGGCCACTTTGAAATTAAAAGACAACTAAAACACAATGACGGTATACTGCAAGGGGCTGGCTCTGATGACGGAGACCATAGGTTGACAGCCAGTCTAGGACTTGGCGCTTAGATCATTGTAAGTAGGGATGGCAGAGGTGGAGGTTCGAGTGTGTGCCACTTGTGCCCAGTACTAATCACGAGAGATCAGAAGCAGATAGTACGATCCGTCTGCTCTGGAAGAAGGCTAGTCAGAAAACATTTGATCTATTCCAGTGCTGGAACTCAAGAGAGAGAAGCTACTCTCGCCTGACCTCCAGAACTACCAGCCACACATGCGATCTATCTCCTGAGATCGCTATTGGCTAAACCGGTGGCGCAGAATCGCCAGCAAATTCAGGGGAGCGCTGATGGTGTTTGCTGTCAGCGGCTTTAACCGTCCCAATTCTGGAAAGCAGGCAACTTGGGTCATGTAGGCAGGCAGAAGTTACGCTGGGAGAATACTTATCAAAGCCCTGGCTGGTGCCTTGATTTTTAAACTAGATCTCTATTCCAAAACTGGCTGTCCACCCTGTACATTATCATCCTCATGGCCAGATGGGACCACGTTGCAGGACAAGAATCGCCATGTGTGGTGATCGCCTTTTGTAATGACCAGATGAGCATTATAAACGGAGGTAACGTCAGAATATTATTGTTGTTTGGATAAAAGTTTCATTTCTGTTGCTCTTACTGCGTAGTTCTTTCAGTTACCATCCATGCTGTACTGTAGCACGTATGTGTACTGTACTTTTTATGTATATTCTAAGTTTCATCGAGCATTATTATTCCAGTGACACATCATGCGGAGGTACTTTTGTCTTTAAGTTTTGCACGCCGTTCAGAATTCACGCGCATATGCCAAACAGCATGCTAAGGCAGAAACTGCCGTTAATGGCTAGAGGTAGTAAGCAGTTATAATAAATCCTTGTGATTCAATGGTCTGATGTAAGTCTTTCAAATGGCTACTTCGGCTACTTGCATATCTCTAAACAATCCCAGTAATTCTATTGAGGAATGGCGGAATCCGAACAAAATGCAGTCTCGGAGGCTCTTCACACACTAAGAGGTGGAGGTTCAGTTATAGGTAGACTAAAATATTACGTGGGCCGACCGTGATTCAATCCCACAGCCTTTGGGATTCCAGGCACTCGCTTTACTGGTAGACCACAAGACGCGCATTGGTAGTGAGTAATAAATAACCTCAGGTCACATTCTCAGATTAGGTTCAGCAAGTTCCCCACTTACTTTATGTGCTCATCCTCAATACAATCAACGAATGGAAAAGTCTTTAAGGTGTAGCTTAATACAGCAACTATAAAATTGGTTTTATTTTTCGTCACCGTCATAAGAGGATCTCTGTTGCTGTATGTACATTACATTGTATGAATGTACACTACATTCAAAGGGGAAGTTTCAGTAGAGTGGACAAGCGTAGTGTAAGCAGTCTTTGTATCAGCCCTGTTGCATATTTTAAATGTTCTGCCAATGAATCGCAGTTTCTGGTTTGCTCTGCCCACAGAATTATCTGTGTAATTGTTCCAATGTACGTTATTCTGTTCCCTAAGTATTTAGCTGGATTTACAGCCTTCATGTTTGTATGACTTATCACATAATCGAAATTTAGCGGATTTCTTTTAGTACTCATCTGAATAACGTCACACTTTTGTTTATTCAGTGCGTACTGCCACTTTTCACAACATACAGATATCTCATCTAAATCATTTTGCATATCACTTTGGTCTTTCATGACTTTACAAGACGGTAAGTGACAGCATCATCTGCAAACAATCTAAGAGGGCTACTCAGATTGTCTCCAATGTCGTTAATATAGATTAGGAACATTAGAGGCCCTATAACACTTCCTTGGGGAAGGGCGGATATTACTTTTTTTTTTACTCGATGACTTTCCGTCTATTACTACGAACTGTTTTCTTTCTGCCAGCAAATCACGAATCCAGTCGCGGTATTCCATAGGCACGCAGTTTGGTTAGAAGACTCTTGTGACAAACGGTGTCGAAAGGCTTCTGAAAATCTAAAAATATGGAATCAATTTGACATCCGCTGTCGATAGCACTCATGACTTCATGAGTATAAAAAGCTAGTTGTCTTTCACAAGAACAATATTTTCTGAATCCCTGCTGACTATGTGTCAATAAATCGTTTTCTTCGAGGTACTTCATAATGTTCGAATACAGTATATTTTCCAAAACCCTACTGAAAATCGACGTTAGTGATATCGGCCTGTAATTCACCGGATTATTCCTACCTCTATTTCTGGGTATTGGTGTGACTAGAGCAATTTTCCGGTTTTTATGTTCGAATCCTTCTGTGAGCGAGCGGTTGTATATAATTGCTAAATATGGAGCTATTGTATCAGCATACTCTGAAAGGAACCAGACTGGTATACAATCTGGACAGGAGGCCTTGCCTTTATTAAGTGATTTAAGCTGCTTTGATACACCGGGGATATCTATTTCTACGTTTCTCACCTTGGCAGTTGTTCTTGATATTAATTCAGGATTATTTACTTCGTCTTCTTTTATGAAGGAGTTTCGAAAAACCGTGTTTAACTCTGCCTTAATGGCACTGTCATTAGTGACTTCACCGTTGTTATCACTCAGTGATGGTATTGATTGCGGCTTGCCACTGGTGTGCTTTATGTATGACCAGAATCTCTTTACGTATTCTGCCAGATTCCGAGACATAGTTTCGTTGTGGAAATTATTATAAGCATCTCACATTGAAATACGCGCTATCTTTCAGACTTCTGTAAGACTTTGCCAATCTTGGGGATTTTGCGTTCTTTTAAATTTGGAATGCTTTTTTTCGTCGCTTGTGCAACAGCGATCTGACCCGTTTTTGGTACCGTGGGGGATCATTACCATCACTTATTAATTTATGTGGTATATATCTCTCAATTGTTGTCGATACTATCTCTTTGAAATAATTCCTCATCTTTTCTACGCTTACATGATCAGAACGGAAGGAGTGGAGACACTCTCTTAAAAAGACGTTAAGAGGATTTTTATCTACTTTTTTGCGTTTTTTTTTTGATGATTGTGGGCGTTACGGTATGCAGCCTAGCAGCAACTGCCATGTGGTCACCAGTCCCTGTATCCGTCATGATATTACCTATTTGTTCAGGATTATTTGCTGCTAAGAGGTCAAGTATGATTTCGCAGCCATTTATGCCTCGAGTAGGCTCATGAACAAATTGTTCAAAATAATTTTCTGAGGAAGTATTCAGTACAATTTCGGATGACGTTTTATGCCTGCCACCAGCTTTAAACGTATAATTTTTCCAGCATATTGAGGGCAGAGTGAAGTCACCACCGACTATAATTGTATGAGTGGGGTATCTTTTTGGAATGAGACTCAAGTTTTCTTTTAACTGTTCAACTACTATATCTTCTGAGTCGGGGAGTCGGTAAAACGATCCAATTAATAGTTTATTTCGATTGTCAAGTATAACCTCTACCTATACTATTTCGCAGGATCTATCTACTTCAAATTCACTACTAGGTGAACTACTTCTGACAGCAATTAATACTACAGCACCAACAGTATTTAACCTATCCTTCCTGAACACTGTTAGGTCGTTTGAAAAAATTTAGGCTGAACTTATTTCCGCCTTTAGCCAGCTTTCCGTACCTATAACTATTTGAGCTTCAGTGCTTTCTATTAGTGCTTGGAGCTCTGGTTCTTTCCCAACACAGCTACGACAATTTACGACTACGCTACCGATCGTTTCTACAACCTTACTGAGTATTAACTGCCTCTTTTTAGATGGACACCCTTTCTGTGGTTTCCTGAGACACTCTAACCTAAAAGACCGCCCAGTCCCTTCCACACAGCCCCCGCTACTCGTGTAGTCGCTTCCTGTGTGTAGTGGACTCCTGACCTATTAAGCGGAACCCGGAAACCCACCACCCGATGGCGCAAGTCAAGGAATCTGCAGCCTACAAGGTCACAGAACCGCCTGAGCCTCTTATTCAGACTCCCTACTCGGTTCCGCACCAAAGGATCACAGTCGGTTCTATCGACGATGCTGCAGATGGTGAGCTCCGCCTTAATCTCGCAAGCAAAACTGGCAGTCTCTACCATTTCTGCTAGACGCCCGAAATCAGAGAGAATCCGATCCAAAGCGACGCACGTCATAGTTTCCGTCATGAGCCACCACTTGGAGTTGGCTGCAGCCTGTACTCTTCATGGCATCCGGAAACACCCTTTCCACATCCAGAATGACTCCTTACCGGTAAGCACACTGGTTTCCTTCTCCTTCTTGGCAGCCATGTTCCTAAGAGGCCCCATTAGGCGCCTAACGTTGGAGCCCCAAACTACCAGCAAACCCACCCCTTGTCAATGCCCAGACGTTGCGGGCCGAGAAGCATCCTCTGGAACAGCATGGACGACTGCATCCGGCATACAGACTTCATCAGCCACAGACAACGCCCGAAACCCGTTCGTCGAACGAACTGGGGAGGCCCTACGATCGGCCGCTCGGAAGGTCCTTCGCTGCCTGCCAGTCTTCGGAATGATCTCCCACTGCACCACGGGTAAGGGGTCAACCCAAGTGCAGGCAGCACCCGGCGCGGCCACAGCAGTGGAAAATCTAACGGAAAATGTAATCACTTATTTTATAAAATCATTGCAGCCATATTTATTAATATTGAAATCTGAAGTTTTGCATGTGTAAAGCAAAAGAGCTGTGTTTTAACGGAAAAATATAATAAAATATGCAGGATTAATATTTTAAATTTTTTATTGTCTTTTCTATAAGTAGCCATAACTCAAATTCTAATCATGCAATTAGTCTGAAAACTTTATTGTAGCGTCCAGAGAAGGTTATAAGACTACTGAACTACAGTTATTAATTGGTGGTAGAAATTATATCATTATCACAGTTTTCAATTTAGCACATCAAAAATTAACTTTTTTTCTACCTACAGTCATCTAAAAATCAGAATTTAATTGCAGGATCTCGTATTTTTTAGTTCCAGGGAGACAGCAATATGTTGAGAATAGTTCCTGAAAATTTCATAGCATTAGCTCATATACTTTTTGAGAAAAGGCTTCTAATAACGTAAACAATGTAAAACAGAGGAAGTGAGGTTCAAAAACTTTCTTTTCATACTTCTACATGTAATAAGCTTACCTTAAATTTAAAATCTTGTATAGTGATGCTCTTCATCCTTTAGGTTTCTCTTCTCTCCTCTTAGAATATGCCTGGCCTGTATTTGCAGGTAAGACGCTGATCTATGAGCTTTCTTGACCCTGCTCTCGTCAATGGTGTAAAATGCTTTTGTTCTAAACACACCAGGATCTGTACAGACCCTCGACAGCACTTCAATTCTGCCATTATTTCCGTTATTGTAAAATAAAATGCATCATAGGCATCTATTTTGAGTACTTCAAGTGCACGGAATATCCGCTTTGAGCATCTAATCCAAATTAAATTATTGACGCTTTCATTTGAATTTTGAGTCTTTCAGTGAAGACCCTTTCTCAATAAATCAGGGTTTGCAAGACACCTGAATGTGGGCTTAACTGCATTCATAACAGATTCTGGTAATGAGTGTTTATGTGAAAAGATCTCATTTCTGTTGTTTATCTTACACCACTCGTCTTTAGGACACAGATTGTGCATCAGTATTTTATCAGTGTATAGTTTGTGGAAAAATGTTGCCCACACAGCACGCCTCACTGCCACTAAATTATGTGTGTTTTTCCTGACAGCTCTCCCGTAAAATAACTGACGAGAACCAATTTCTTTCAGATTAAGCCTGCCTTTTCCTTCTAGCGGTTTTCCATCCTCAAGTACTTCACCTTTCTTCTCTTACTGCAAGCGACGAAGCCTACCGCCAAGCCTCTTTTGGATGTGGCGAACACATTCGAAGTTTTCTATTGTTGTATTGTACGGATTTTTATCTGTTACAGCTTTGAACGAGGAGGAGTCCCCATCATCAAGGAATTTAGTGTATCTAACACCGTACTGGTCCTCAGGTCTGGAGAACATACTCAAAACTGCAGCAGCCTCCATGCCCTCACTTGCGCCGCTATAATTTTTAGAACATACTACTACATCCTTTTCTTGCCACAGTTTCTCACTGTCTTCATTGTTGGACATTTTCCTTGTTGCAAGCTGGTGGCAGTATTTAGACATAATTTCTACATCTGAAACTTTACCTGAGTCAATACCAATAACAGATGCAACTCCATACAGAGACGCGTGATCCATTTTCTTCCAGGTGCCTGTACAGACACACATAGGTCAGTAACATCTGTAGGAGATTCACTGTCATGAATATCTACCCCAGGATCAATTTCTTTTTGGTTTATTTCCACCAATTCCCCCACTGCTTTCTTCATAGAATCTTTGGCAGTATCACATACAGCGTCAGACATTTCTTTATTTATTTTTTCAAACTTTGCACAGGGTGAAGGCATGTTCAGAAAACCACACAATAAACTGCCTCCTTCCCTGTCCTGTCCAAGGCATCTCAGAGGATATGCTAACCTAAAATTGCTTTCATAGGTACCAGCGACAGTTTTCTTGGAGGAGGAAAATGAAAATTCATAGCCACACGAATTAGAAATTAATTTAAAATCACAAGCTAGTCTCACTATTCTTTCTTCAACAACAATCATGCATTCCGTATTTCTACAACTAACATATGAATATGAAAACCTTATAGCCTGGCAGAGAATCTCTAAATCAATAAGTCTGAATCCAATGGAATCCATGTTAACATAATTCACATCTGTACAATTATCTTGTCCCAAGTTTCGATGCTGAATCTGAGAGCTTATATTCTTCATTACGAGCTGCTTCCTCTTCTTTATTCGAGCGGTTCTAGGCGCTTCAGTCCGAAACTGCGCGCCTGCTACTGTCGCAGGGTTGAATCCTCCCTCGGGCATGGGTGTGTGAGATGTCCTTAGGCTAGTTAGGTTTAAGTAGTTCTTAGTCTAGGGTACTGATGACCTCTGATGTTAAGTCCCATAGTGCTTAGAGCCATTTTTCAACCTCTCCTTTGTTGATAAACCGATTTCCATAAAACCTCCGTTTCCTAAACACAGTTTTTCCACAACCCATTATGCATAAATCTTGACTTCCACGTAAAGGTTTGCAAATTCAACCTTCCTCCTACTAATAAGTCTTAGTATTGTCAAAACGTAAATAAACCACATGCAAGAAAGTTTTCAGGCAAAGATATAGATATCAGCCAGTGATATGGATGTCAGCCAAAGATATGGAAAGAAAACGCTTTGACACTGACAAAAATTCCGCTGAAGGAAGCAGTTTCCCAAATTTCTGAAAAGGTGGGAGTGGCCGCCAGTACAGAAATACTCAGTTTAATAATTTAATGGCATTTCTAAAGCTACTATCACGATGAAATTCACACACAACATAGATTAAACTGTGTAGGTCAAGAAAATAATATATTTTTAAAAATCGATTTTTTGGACCAAAATCCATTACATCCTCCCCTAACACAATGAATGCTGATTATAGTTGTAAGATAAGGTTCAAGAATACTATAGTAACTCAGTAATCTGACAAAACACCAGTAAGATACCAACAAGCCCAGAGAGATGTAGCAGGTAGTGGATAAGTTATTGAAAGAAAGTTATTGCCAGTACGATATGAATCAGAAAATAGTGGTATAGTATTACCTGAAAGAACTAGATAACCAGTTAAGATCGAGGTAGAGAAACGATAATTATCTATAATACCACTAACTGACAAATTATGGAGATATAGAAGTCATTGTCCAAACAAATAAGCAAGTTTATGAATCATGTTGTAAACTATAAAATAATCTTGTAACCTAAAAATGTGAACTTCTAAGCAAAGTGTAAACTGAAAAAAATCTAAAAATACACATGTCTGTACAATTTAGCGTTCTAAATACAGAAACAAAGCTCAAGAGGTACAGGACATAGGGAAATTTTGCAATCTCTGAGGACAGAGAGCACAAAATTCTCCCCCAGCTGAGGAGATGTTGCGAATGTAGTAAAAAGGAGTACGCTACTCTTGCTATAAAGTTGAATCACATTAACAAAAGGTTGGGGGTAGCCGTGTGAGATGTATTGTTCCTACGAAGTTGCAGCACATTTATTGAAGATGCGTTCTGAGGGCGTGACTCGGTACAGCGCCCAGAGGCATGGCTGCCAATAAACAACTGTGCAAAAGGGGTAGCAAAAGCCGTAGCTAGTATGCTATCAGAGGCTATGAGGACGAGCGACAGAGCACTCCTGGGGGCTGTAAGACTAATTAATCTACATGTAGAGCTGTTTATATAATTTTAACTAAGTGATGTACTTAGGAATTTGATTGAAATCCTTTTTGTTAAACTCTTTCACTGAATATATGAATTACGAGTTGATCTTATCCTTTTACAGTGTGAGTTTGATCTAATTGTGAACTGTAATTCTTCGCCCTTCTTATGCATTCCTAAGTATTTCAATAAGTCATATTTGGAAGGACTATTATCCTATGAGGAAATATAAGACAGTTTCTTGAAATTACTCCAACCATTCGCCTTTTGTTTTGTTGCTCCATTTCTTTATTTTCCCAATACCGGGTTCGAACCGCCTAGGAAATCATCCTCAGATGATACGTATTTAATAATTGCCTGAAGCAGTGTGGGAGCTGTGGCAGGATGTATAAACGAAATACGAAGTGATGTGAGAATTATTCACATTGGGATAGATTTTGTTGCTTTACTTAGTAATTACTATCAGTTAGTTGGATGTTGGTTTACACAGTATTCTGGAAAACATAATGAATGTTTCCCACTGACGTTAACTGTACTCCACTTTACACACTTAGCCACAGATAACATGTTCCGGATGATTTTTTTAAAAAAAAAACCAAAGAGTATGGCTAAAGTTATGGCAAAGAGTTGGTGTTAGGACAGAGAATCTCTTTCTTCTGCTCTTTTAATAGACAGGCGTAAGTAAATACGTATATATTTCTCTATTGTGAAATAACATACAGTAATGTGCCAAAATTCTCATAGAAACAAAAGAAAAAGCTTTGGTACAGCACCACGTGACAGCCCTCTGTTTAGCTCAGCAGCACTCTTCATGGAAAGACAACAGTTCGAAATATCTGCAGTACTGTATACATTAGTCGTGTCCTTTTACCGGAAAAACTGCTTGCAAAAGTTTCAGAGCTACTCTAATGTGCCACCGATACCATGTGACAGAGTATTTACAACATTTACTGACGTACAAAGCTGAAGGATGAGAGCAATTTTCGCGTGATGTGTCACTGCCAAGTAACATAGTCCTATGAGACGTGGACGATACTCAGAAAGAACTGATGCAGTAATGTAGTATAGTACAAAAAATAACTGAAAGAAATGCTCAGTGAGGCGAACAGAAATGCCACTATTAATCAAAGACAATTATTACACTGAAGTCACTGCATTCATAATGGCCCCCTGGATATTACAAAAGGCGGGACCTGCTTCTTAATAGGGTATGTGATCTTCACGGATGACAGTGCATGCTCCACATTGTGTTCCCTTATTGGCCTCAAGGTTAAAGCGAAGGAACTGTGCAGGTGGAGAAGCTGGTGGAACGAGAGGATATTCGACGAACGGTTTCCCAGACTTAAATCCCATCGACAAAGTGTGATATGCGTTGGGGACATGTATTACAGTATGCCCACACGCACGAACGATCATCCAGCAGTTGTCAACCGCATTGGCAGAAGAATGGAACACCCTACCACTAAAATTACCTAGTCAGATATATGTACAGTGTCTAACAATCACTTCCTGAACATAGTTAATAAATTAAATAAAACAATAATTTCTACAGGAAGTCATACACATCGATTGAAAAAGGCCTTTCTGAGACTGATGTCTGAAATACTCCTCTGTGGTACTGACAAGGGGGAGAGTCAATAATTGAATCACTGAAGACTAAGAACTCTCATGGATATGATTGAGTGCCTAGCGGAATATAAAAGTACTGTCCTGCACATGTTAGTCCTATACTTAGTTATATTTGTAATTTTTTCGTTAATAGTGGTAAGTTTCCAGAACGATTAAAGTACTCAGTAGTATATCCGCTTTATAAAAGTGGGGAAATGGATAACGTGGACAATTTTAGACCTATTTCTATGCCACCAGTGCTTGATTAAGTTATTTAAGTGGCTCTCTATGAAAGGACAATTGATTGTGTTGATCACCAAATAATGCTCGAGAAATTGGACCATTATGGAATACTGGGAGATGCTCACAATTGACTCACCTCTAAGTTTAGCAACAGACAGTAAAAAGTCATTATCCACAGTGTTGAGAATGGCTATGATGTGGGCTCTGAGTGGGGCACGGTCAGATGAGGGGTGTCCCAGCGATCAGTGCAGGGGTCAATCCTCTGGTGTTACTGGCGATTCTAAAAGACTGGTATCTGCTGATGACACTTGCTTGGTAGTGGAAGATGTTGCGTGCAACACTGGCACTATTTCAAATAGAGCAGTTCATGACGTAAGTTCATGGATTGTAGAAAATAAACTGACACTAAATCACAGTAAGACTCAGTTTTTACAGTTTCTGATACAAAATTTAAAAAAAAAAACAATGTTTTAATTTCACGGAATGGCCATGTGATTGGTGAAACTGAACGTTCAGATTTTTACGTGTTCAGAAAGATAGTAAACTGTCGTGGAAAGCCCATGTTCAGGATCTTGTTCAAAGACTTACTGCTGCCATTTTTATTCGGACGGTATGTGAAGTAAGTGATAGTTCGACACTAAAAGTAATCTACTTTGCTTATTTTCATTCGCTTATGACGTACGGTATTATATTTTGGGGTAACTCTTCCTTTTCTCAACGGATAAACGGACGTTTCGGGCAATAAGTGGTGTAAATTCGCGAACCTCTTGTGGAACCCTGTTTATTAGTCTGGGTACTCTGACATTGTCCTCTCAATATACGCATTCTTTACTGTCGTTTCTTGTTAACAATGTCAGCTTATTCCTAAGAATTAGCAACTTTCGCTCAATTAATACTAGGCAGAAGTGCAATCTTCATCTGGATCACACATCTTTGATTCTTGTGCAGACAGGTGTGCAGTATACTGCTGCATCCACAAGAACTGCAAAATCTTAGCAGTAATCCACGCGCTTTCAAACCTAAACTTAAGAGTTTCCTCGTTGGTCACTCCTCCTATTCTGTCGAGAAGTTCCTTGAAAAATTTTGCTACCTCCTTATGACTTGTCTTTTTTGGGTTCATAAACATTTTATTTTATCTGTTATTACTTTTATGTTGTAATTTCATGTACTGACAAGTTTCATGACCTGGGAGATTGTCTCCTCAATTTGGTCCTATGAAACTAGACGTGCAATACAGAAAATAAATAAAAAACGCTACACGATGCTGGATTCAGGATGTGTTGTGAGTGCTGGGAGGCAGGCCACTTTGAGATTGAAAGAGAGAATGAAATGAAACTCATGGTACATTCGCAATGACAGCATACAGAAAGGGGCTCGCTTTGGGGAAGGAGGTCACAGGCTGACTAGGAGCTGGGGCCTAATTAATGAGGCACTGGGAACGGTAGAGGTGGCGGTTCACACCTATGTGGTTGGTGGCCAGTGTTAGAGATCAGAAAATCGGAGGCGGATGGAACGAAGTTATTTGCTCTGGACGAAGGCTGGTCAGAAGACATTTGTCGTACTCGAGTGCTTGAAATTACAAGAGAAAACCAACTCTGTTATGCGGTTCAGAAACTTCGACAGCCACGCATGCGACCCGCCTGCCATGCTGGCTATCGGCTAAACTGGTGGTGGAGATTTCGCCAGCAAATTCAGCAGAGGGACGAAGGTGTCTCTTGTCAGCGGCTTTAACTGGACGAAGTTGTCCCAGTTTTGAAAGGCTAGCCAACTCTTATTTAGGAAGCTGGTTTGCCAAGTAGGCGGCTTAAAATTGTGGGAGGGTTCTGTTAAAAAAATTTGTTTGTGTAAGTGTGAAGGGTCTTATACATATTTGCGTCTGAAGTGTGTCATTAACATTTGTAGCCGGCCGCGGTGGTCTAGCGGTTCTAGGCGCGCAGTCCGGAACCGCGCGGCTGCTACGGTCGCAGGTTCGAGTCCTGCCTTGGGCATGGATGTGTGTGATGTCCTTAGGTTAGTTAGGTTTAAGTAGTTCTAAGTTCTAGGGGACTGATGACCACAGTAGTTAAGTCCCATAGTGCTCAGAGCCATTTTACTTATTAACATTTGTAAATCACATAACATGCAACAACTGAAGTTTCAAGCAAAAGTTAAGACTAAATCGAAGGAACTTAATGGTAGTAATTGCAATCATGCTTATTTCAATGGAATCCGTATTTTCAGTAAATCTTGAAATACTGATAAAAATAAATGGACTTATGATAGCCACGAAATACTAGATTCAATTAGGTACATGCACTGAAATGAAAAGAATCGATTAATGGGGATGAACACAGCAAAGATCTAATTACATCAGTGGAAACCATTCAGAAATGCTAAACCTGAGAAAACTATACGGTGGTCAAAATAAAACTGGCCCACACAATATTTCATGCGTCTTAGTAGAGGCAGGCAACGGCCTTGCTGCGGTGGATACATCTGTTCCCGTCAGACCACCGATGTTAAGCGCTGTCGGGTGTGGCCGGCACTTGGATGGGTGACCATCCGGGCCGCCATGCGCTGTTGCCCTTTTCCGGGGTGCACTCAGCCTCGTGATGCCTATTGAGGAGCTACTCGACCAAATAGTAGCGGCTCCGGTCAAAGAAAACCACCACAACGACCGGGAGAGCGGTGTGGTGACTACACGCCCTTCCTATCCACATCCTCAGCTGAGGATGACACGGCGGTCGGATGGTCCCGATGGGCTGCTTGTGACCTGAAGACGGAGTGCTTAATAGAGGCACCTGTGGTGTAGAGGTGGCGTCTTTGACTAGTAATAAAAGTGTCCAGGGTCCCAGGTTAGAACATTTCCACTGCTTAAATTATGCATGAAAATCATCAGCAATGGTAGCCGAAGACTTCCGACATAAGAAGTCACCCTCGTTCCGCCAACTGCGTTGTGAAACGGGGCTGAAGAGCTGCCAGGGGTGTAGGGTGCTCTTGGGGTGAGATACTTTCCCTAAAAGGTGGAAGAATCAGTAGTGATCAACGGCATGATGATGCAGAAGGCAATGGAAATCACTACAGTAAAGATACACAATCTATATCCAAAATATATATGTCCTATGATTCAAAAAGTGTCATGATGATCTCGTCATTCGCAAAAGATTCCTGTCGAGCCCCCATTCGGATCGATGAAAGGTGACTGCCAAGGGAGAAGTGACCATGAGGAAAAGACTGAATAACCAACGAAATGGTAACGTTGTACGAATCGGGCCACGGAAAATCAGAAATTTGAATGTGGTAGAGAATGTAGAAAGTCTGAAAAGGGAAATTCTAAGGCTGAGGCTACATATAGTGGGGATTTAGCGAAGTGAAATGGAAAGAAGACAAGGATTTCTGGTCAGATGAGTATAGGATTATATCAACAGCAGCACAAAGTAGTATAACGGGAGCAGCATTCGTTGTGAATAAGAAAGCAGATCAGAGAATGAGATATTGCAAACAGCTCAGTGATAAGATTATTCTCATCAGAAACGAAAGCAAAGCAGGTACACATGGCAACGTCGCAAGCAGAAGATCACAATACAAAGAAAGTATATGAAGATACTGAAAGCGCAGTTCAGTACGTAAAGGGAGGTAAAAGTCTGGCACAGATACGCCTAGTGCGCACTTCCTCATCGTTGTTTGTGCCTTTGTGTGTGTCAAATAGTCGTTTAGTCCTTAACGTCAGTTTCTGTGTTTTTTTGTGGTTTTAGGGCGCACAACTACAATGGTCATTAGCGCCCAGACTAAGTTAGGAATGCATCGCGAGGCACAAGCTTAAAACAGCCTAAAAGGGACAATACTATAAAAGACATAGACAGGCATAGGATTAAAAAAACCGTATAATCAAATGTCCTTATACAGATTTGTCAAGTTGATAAAACGAAGAACGTAAGGAGCTACTCCTGGGTCATCCGCTAAAATGGCATCCAGAGTACATGGCAGGCCAAGATCAACGCGCAGTGTATTAAAATTCGGACAGGACGTTAAATGTGGCGTACCGTCTGCAACTGCCCACATGGACAGAACGGTGCCGGCCCAGCCGTCAGAAGATGGCGATGGCTGAACCGGCAGTGTCCAGGCCAAAACGACCTCCTCCCGCCGAGAAGGGCGTGAAGAGGTCGTCCAAGCCGCGGGAAGAGGTTTCATGGCCCGAAGCTTGTTGTCCGTAAGTGGAGACCTATCGGCATGCCACAGCGATAAAATGCGCTGACATATGACCGTGCTACAATCTGATGAAGGGACACAACATGAAGCTGTCCGAGGCCGGAGGACCTCAGCCTTGTCCGCGGCATCTGCAGCTTCGTTCCCAGGGATATCGACATGGCCAGGAACCCACATAAAGGTAACCGGTGAACTGTCGTCCACCAGCTGCTGAAGAGAGCGTTGGATCCGGTGCACGATAGGGTGAACCGGACACGGATCACTGAGGCTCTGGATGGCGCTCAGGGAATCGGAGCAGATGACATAAGCAGAATGTCGGTGGCGGCAGATGTAAAGAACAGCCTGGTAGAGGGCAAATAGCTCAGCTGAGAAGACTGAACAATAGCTATGGAGCCGGTATTTGAAACTGTGTGCCCCGACAACAAAAAGAACACGCGACACCGTCATTGGTCTTAGAGCCATCTGTATAAATAAAGATCATATTAATGAACCTCGAACGAAGTTCGACAAAACGGGAGCGGTATACCGAACCGGGGGTAACCTCCTTTGGGAGCGAGCTGAGGTCAAAGTGAACGCGAACCTGAGCCTGGAGCCAAGGTGACATTTGGCTCTCGCCCACTCGAAAGGTTGCAGGGAGTGGAAAATCAAGGTGCTGAAGGAGGCGACGAAAGCGAACTCCAGGGGGTTGCAGGGCAGAGACATACAACCCGTATTGGCGGTCGAGAGAGTCGTCAAAAATGGAACGATAAAACGGGTGGTTGGGTATTGACAATAGCCGACAGGCATACCGACAAAGCAGTATATCGCGCCGGTAGGTTAGTAGCAATTCACCGGCTTCAGCATGAAGACTCTCAATGGGACTAGTATAGAACGCTCCGATCGCAAGACGTAAATCCCGATGTTGTATGGAGTTGAGGCGGCGTAAGATAGACGGCCGTACAGTGGAATATAAGAAGCTCCCATAATCCAGCTTGGAGCGGACGATCGACCGATATAGGTGAAGTAGGACGGTTCGATCCGCTCCCCACGTCATACCACTGAGAACACGGAGGACATTTAGAGAACGGGTACAACGGGCAACCAAATATGACACATGTGGAGACCAGCTAAGTTTCCTGTCAAATGAAAGACCAAAAAATTTCGTTGTCTCCACGAATGGGAGAGCAACGGGACCGAGTGGTAAGGACGGTGGGAGAAACTCTTTGTAGCGCCAGAAGTTAATACAGACCGTCTTCTCGGCAGAAAAACGGAAGCCATTGGCGACACTCCAGGAGTAAAGACGGTCAAGACAACGCCGAAGACAGCGCTCCAGGAAACAGGTACGCTGCGCGCTGCAATAGATGGTAAAATCGTCCATTATTGGATTGATCGCTATGTCGAAGAGAGCGACGCTCAAAACGGATCCCTGTGGCACCCCATTCTCCTGGCGAAAGGCGTCGGACAGGACAGAACCCACACGTACCCTGAACTGTCGATCCATTAAAAAGGCACGAATAAAAAGAGGGAGGCGACCGCGAAGGCCTCATGTATGCATGGTGCGGAGAATGCCCGCCCTACAACAGGTGTCGTAAGCCTTCTCCAAATTAAAGAACAAAGCCGCGGTCAGGCGCTTCCTCAAGAAGTTATTCATAATGAAGGTCGACAAGGTAACCAGATGGTCAACAGCAGAGCGGCGCCTACGAAATCCACATTGTACATTGGTAACTAGGCGTCGAGATTCGAGCAGCCAAACCAAACGAGAGTTAACCTGTCGCTCCATCACCTCACAGACACAGCTGGTAAGCGAGATGGGTCGATAACTGGAAAGCAAGTGCTTATCCTTCCCCAGCTTAGAAATCGGGACAACAATAGACTCGCGCCAGCATGTGGGAACATGACCCTCAATCCAGATGCGATTATAAGCACGAAGAAGAAAACCTTTACCCGCAGGAGGAAGGTTCTTCATCATCTGAACATGAATAGAATCAGGCCCTGGAGCGGAGGACCGTGACCGGGCAAGTGCATTTTCGAGTTCCCGCATGGTGAATGGGGCATTATAACTTTCACGATTCGAGGAGCGGAAGTTAGGTGGCCTAGCCTCCTTTGCCTGCTTTCGGGGGAGGAAGGCAGGGTGGTAATGAGCGGAGCTCGAAACCTCTGCGAAAAAGCGGCTGAAGGCATTGGAGACATCCTCAGGGGCCACAACAACGTCATTCGCGACCGTGAAGCCAGAAACTGGTGAGTGGACCTTAGTGTCAGATAGCCGCGCGCAGGCTACCCCAGACAACAGAAGAAGGAGTAAAACTGCTGAAGGTGCTTGTGAAAGCAGCC
The DNA here is from genome assembly GCF_021461385.2 of Schistocerca piceifrons. Lineage (NCBI taxonomy): Eukaryota > Metazoa > Arthropoda > Insecta > Orthoptera > Acrididae > Schistocerca > Schistocerca piceifrons. The sequence goes on along the minus strand of NC_060149.1, from coordinate 859,931,414 downwards.
CATCTGGCTTTCTTGCTTTCTTTAATAATACGACGACACTGCGCACTGATACAATTCACCACCGTAGGGTGGCGTTTAAAGGTGCGTAAAGCACGTCGACGATCACGTAAAGCGTCTCTACGTGCTGCGGTCCACCAGGGGACCGGTACGCGATGTGGAGAAGAATTAGTGTGAGGGATGGACTATTCAGCAGCAGTGAGAATGACTTCCGAGAGGTGTGCGACCTCACTATCGCAGCTTGCGAAGGTTTGATCCTGAAAGGTGGCCCTGGTAGAGAAGAGCCCCCAGTCTGCTTTGGAGATGTTCCAACTAGTTGAGCACGGAGAGGGAGTATGATGCAGGAGATGGATAACACACGGGGAGTGGTCGCTCGAATACGTATCTGAAAGTGCATACAACTCAAACCGGCGTGCGAGGTGGGTAGTACATATAGAGAGGTCTAAATGGGAATAGGTGTGAGATGTGTCCTAAAGAAAAGTAGGGGCGCCAGTATTGAGGCAGACAAGATTGAATTGGTTGAAAGGGTCTGCTAACAGGGAGCCCCTGGGGCAGGATGCTGGAGAGCCCCAAAGAGGATGGTGGGCATTGAAGTCTCCAGTTAACAAAAATAGTGCAGGTAGCTGAGCAATAATTTGCATCATGTCTGCCCTGGTAACGGCAGACGACGATGGAGTGTAAACGGTACAAATGGAAAATGGAAAAGTGGGGAGAGTAATTCGGACGGCAACTGCATGCAGGCCAGTGTGCAATGTGATGGGATCGTAGTAAATATCATCCCGGACCAGCAACATAACCCCTCCATGAGCCGGAATACCTGCCACAGGGGGTAGGTCAAAACGCACAGAGGTATAGTGTACCAAGTCAATTTGATCGCATGGGCGTAGCTCCGTTTAATTCCTCTCGGTTGAAGCGAATGCCGCGAATATTCCAATGAAGAAGTGCCATCGTGAGAAGAAAAAGAAAAAGGAGAAGCAAGAAGGGGTTACCTCGAAGGCCGCTGAGGGCCTGGCGTCGACCGAGGACTGCCGCCGCTATCAATGGGCGGAGAGTCATCGTCCATTGGTTCAATAGATGTTCGGCTACCAGCGGTGCGGCCAGGTGAAACGGATGACGGCCTGGGGCGGCAACCGCTGGGTGCGCAGGAGAAGAAACGAGCCGTGGCGGAGAAGGAGAACTTTGCTTCCTATGAGCCTTCTTGGAAGGCCGTTTATTGGAAGTACTGGTCGATGGCTGGGAGTTCGAGGTACGTAGGAAGTCCGCACGGGACGGTTCCTTCTTGAAGGCCAGTGCATCTGACTTCTGGGTCTTCGTCTTGGCAGAAGCTGATGAAGGTGCTTGTGTCTTAGGGGTGACGGGAGGATGAGGAGACGTTGACCGGGCGATCTTAGCACTGGACGAACGGACGACCGTAGTGCTGAGGTCAGATCGCATGTCTGCGTCGCCACCTCCCTGGAAGTCCGAGGAGAGGCGAGGACAGTACTGTATTTCCCCGCTGGGAGCAGCGTGGGCTTCCTACTAGCAAATAGCTTGCGAGCAGCCGAGGTGGACACTTTCTCTTTCACCCGAATTTCCTGTATACAGCGTTCTTCCTTGTAGATGGGACAGTCGCGGGAGGACGCTGCATGGTCACCCTGACAGTTCACACAACGAGGAGACGGAGGTGGACAGTCACCCTCATGGGCATCCCTGCCACAAGTGACACATATAGCCGTATTAGAACAAGACTGGCGAGTGTGGTTAAAACGCTGACACTGGTAGCAGCGCGTAGGTGTCGGGATATAGGGGCGAACAGAAAGAACCTCGTAGCCCGCCTTGATGCGCGACGGCAGCTGAACACTATCAAAGGTCAAGAAAAGTGTTTGGGTCGGTACAAGGTCATTGTTGACCTTTTTCATGACCCTATGAACAGCCGTCACGCCCTGCTCAGCGAGGAAAGACTGAATCTCCTCGTCAGTCAATCGGTCGAGTGATCTAGTATATACCACACCAAGCGACGAAATCAAAGTGCGGTGAGCTTCCACCCGGGCAGGGAACGTGTACAGGAGTGTGGCCCGAAGCAGTTTTTGGCCTGAAAGGCGCTCTCAGTTTCTAGTAACAAGGTACCGTTACGCATCCTGGTACAAGACTTGACAGATTCGGCTATGGCATCTACGCCCTTCTGGATAACGAAAGGATTGACAGATAAATGGAAATGTCGTGTGGCTAGGGCCTCCCGTCGGGTAGACCGTTCGCCTGGTGCAGGTCTTTCGATTTGACGCCACTTCGGCGACCTGCGCGTCGAGATTGACAGATGAAAAATCCTTTCGTCCTCAGATCGAGAAACTACGGGGAACTTTGAGGCAGGCGGTAGTACATTTGTCACTGGTGGCTGGTCAAGTTTCCGTTTTTGGGCAGAAGTCGAGAGAGAAGAAGAGAAATCCATTGCGGAGGAATCCCCCATGATTGCCAGCGTCTCTGATGGCGCGCTCCTTCCTTGTGGGGACCCTCTCAGAGGGCGCTCCCACCTTAGGTGAATGTTTACACCTCAGGTCATACCTCCCGAGAAACAGATGGAGGGACCAATCGGCATGGTCGGAAGGTGTCAGCTCAGGCAATAACCCCTCCCTGGGCCTGGCCTTTACCAGGGGACACGTGCGTGCCTTGCTTGTCTACCCACGGCGGGGAATTACGCGTTACCCCGTCACCGGCTACGCGTGCGAACGCGTGGATCGGCCTTCAGGCACGCGCAGGGAGGAAAGAAGAAGAGGAAAAAGGAAGGGAGAGAGGGAGAGAAAGGCCAGGCTGTCTCAAACGCCAAGGCGGTGACCAGAGGGTGGACAAGATGGCAAGGAAAAGAAGGCAAGGAGAAGAATGCAAGGAGAAGAAGGCAAGGAGAAGAATGCAAGGAGAAGAAGGCAAGGAGAAGAAGGCAAGGAGAAGAAGGCAAGGAGAAGAAGGCAAGGGAAAATGTAAGGAAGACAGTGAGAGGGAGACGGAGAAAGAAAGGAAACAAACAAAGGAAGGAAGAAACCAGAATAAGTGAAAAACCAAAATGACCACAAATATAATTCGCGGAACCGTTCGTCTCCGGACGCTGGCGCAAACTACCCCCTTGAGGGGGAGGGACTCCTTTTAGTCACTTCTTACGACAGGCAGGAATACCTCAGGCCTATTCTAACCCCCAGACCCGCAGGGGGTAGTTTCTGTGTGTGTCTGCTGGCAGCGGCATAGTCGACTCTGTAAAGTCGGCCATGGGTTCCAAGCGTTTTCCGTGAAAAGGCACAGTGAGGTTCAGTTTCGTCAAATCCACGCGTTCCGTGAAGCCAGAATCTATTGACATTCAAAAGTGACTCGTTGATAACATTTTTCTAACATCTGATCAGATTCATACTGCCTATTTTGATTCTGATAGCAGTGTCTTGATCGTTAAGTTCTGAATCACCTTCAAATACATAGGCTGCATTTGCTCCATGATTTTAAAGTTCCCTTTAAGCGTCGTGGTAGTTCCTTAAATATGGTACTTCTTGCTACGGCGGGTATGGATTACATAAATGTCCGAGTCTCCAGCCGGTGTCGACAACAATTTACTTAACGAGGTTTTGCTCCCTTTTAGTGATGTGAGGGGTATACGACACGAACGCTGGTCCACTCAACACCGGTTGCGATGTTATAGCGGAATCCGTTCAGTGGAGATGGTAGTCAAACATAACGTTCCTTCCCATCGACAGGTTTGTGGTTACCGCATTCAAATAACGTGTAGTGGATAAGAGGGGATATGCTTTCTCTTCAGTTAAGTGGCCACCATAGATCTAAATGCCCGGCGGAGGTTATTTGTACTGCAGTCTTCACTTGAACAGCGTCAAAAATTGACTTTAGCTGATCTCATTTCTCGCTCACGAGATTCGTGCCACATCTTCCCCGGGTGAGATGGAACAACAGAGGAGCGCGCAGCTTACTACTCCTGAATTTCGGCGATTAATCTCGCAGCATGGTTCTGAAATTCTTGTTGCCAAGACAGCAGTGTCCGCGGTGCAACATAAGAGACGCCGTGCACAAGATGGTGAAGAGTCGGATGCGTCTTCCCGTCACCCACTCCTTCCTAAATTAAGTGCCGAGTCATGCAGCCCTGATAGGGCCGTGGTGCGAAAACAGCTGCTTATGTCTCTAGTGTTTCTTCGCGTGTTCTTTCTGCGGTTGAGGTAACTTCTCCGGAACCACTCAGGAGTGGGGAAGTTGGTGGGACTTCTTATGTATCACTCAATAGTAACAATGTGGAGGGCCTTTAAATTTAGCAATTCCACTGATGTCACCCATTTATGTGAACTGATAGAGTTCCTTTCTGCGGAGTGGGTCTCTGAGGCTCCTTGTTTGTCACCTGCTTTGGAAAACGTTCACGAACCCTTTATCTCCCCGACAGGAGATGATGTATTTCCTCGTAGCAATGATCCAAACTGAGCGCGTAATGGCTTGTAAAAAGAAGATACATAAAGATTCCAGAGGCTGGATTACAAGCCCCCTATCCTCTGACTTGTCAGTTGACTCAGCAGTTGATCTTGAGACACATTGATCAGCATGTCGCCAGCATGTGGAAATTCGTTTCTTGTTGGTATAGTGCGCAGGCTTAAACGTTTATTTCTTCGAATGTTAATTGGGTGGAATCGGAAGTGTGGCTCCGTCACATCACTTTAATTCTTGCGCGGATGTAGAATTCTTACAAGAGGTTCCGCTGAGTCTTTTTTCTCTTCCTGTTTTTGTACTCTGCTTAATGCGGCTCCAGAATGATCCACAAGGACTGCCTTGTTTTCACAGAAAGCATTCCCACTGAATGGGTTGAAGATGCTGGTAATTGTACAGGAATAGAGTGTACTTTTCTTCGCCTGACCTTCATTCCTTTTTATGCAACGTCCGATTGTGGACGCACTTTGAGCCGTTTCCGATTTTATAAGAAAGAGGTGGCTGATTTGTGAAGGAGAAGTTTGCAGAATATTTTAAATAAGTGGTGTTTTTAAATGTGTGTTTTGCCCTGTGGATCATTCTCCCAGTTTTAATTTCTGTTGGGAATTGCCAGGTTTAGTTCACTCCTTGAAACTACAAGACGTTTTCGTCTGTAAATATCTGCATCTTGATTTACATATCATATTCTTACTACTGAAAGTAGGCTTGATAGATTTTATTTCTCCGATAGGATGCGTGATAGAATTTTGGCTGTCGATGTCATCCCAACCAGTTTCGCGCACCACCGCGCAGTAGCTGTTGCTTAAAATCACTCACGACAGTCGGTGAAATTGTTTCGATCGCCTTGGATGCTGAATACGGCGTACTTGGAGAATCCCTCTTTGGATGAGGTGATCCAGGAAGTGTGGGGCCATAGTCTCCTTTCAGCCGTGTGAATCCCCTCCATTTTGAAATGGCTGATTCAACTGGCAAAGCTGAGACTCCGACAAACGTTGATTCTGCGCTGATAGACTGCAGTAACTTCAGAGGATGCAAGAATTGTACTACTCTCCGTTACCTGGCCTTTATGATAGCGCTCAACGGGCAACCCCACGGATTGTGGACGTGGAGCATGTAAAGGCGCAGTTGTTACAGTTGAAGCAGCGTCAAATCGAAGGGTTAAGAATGCGATCCAAACCATGTTGCTTGGCAGCGGATGAACTTACTTCTTTATATCGACGGGTTCGACATCAGTCTCGCCGTAGAGGTGCGTTTATTCTTTCTCTCAATACGGAGGACGGCAATGTTGTGACGGCACAGGACATACTGCATGACTTCCATCAATTTTATGTTAGGCTGTATAAGGTACCCGTTCCTGTCTATACGTCATTCGATTTGTTTGTTCGGACTCTGGATCGTAGACTTAAACCAGCACATAATACTGCGTTTTAGATGTTTCTTCAATGTGACGATGTTTATGGCCTTACTGTCAGATCGCCTTCTCATAAATTTAAAGGATTAGATGGTCTGCCAAAGAGTTTTATGTGTGTTTTTGGCCATTATTGGGATCTACTTTTACGTTGCTTTTGAATGAGGTGGTGAAAGGGGAGCTGGCGAAATTGTGTTAATGCCTCGAAGTTCTTGGCAGCCAGCAAGTGATAAATATTTTCCGACTACCTTATTAACCCTTTGACTGATACAGATATGCTATCTTCATTCCGTACTAAGCTCGGCTTTGTTGTCGCTGTACTACCTCTGCTGAGAGACGGTGTTCCAGTCGCTATAAAATACCGGTCGTCCGATTTTAAGAAAACTCATCCTTGAAAAAAATTGATTTTTGCATATACTACAGCCTGATACCTCAGCTCGATGAAGGACTGGATTTAATTTCGTTGTTCGTCACACCTAATGTGCTGCATCAAATTAAGTAATGCACTGCACGAAATTTTGAAGAGTTTGTACAGGAAAAACGCATTGCATAAACTTTGCGTATGATTGACTTTACCTCATACGCTGCTATATATTAAGTGTAGCTAAGATATGGAAACTATATTTGAAATTGAGAGCAGAACCATATCTTATTTCATTCCTGTGTTATTGGTTTCTACACTACAGGTGGGCGGTCGCACAGGACGCTTCCTATTCCGTCCCTGCACTTCGGGAATTTCATGAACGGTTCAAGATATCGAAACGAGATTTTTTGCCAATGATATCATACAAAGAGGCACATTTGTTGTATGATAAGTAACCGAAACTTTTTATTCACAAGATATGCAAGTATCTCGTCTGCAACATGAGAGGGCAGGCAGGACCGAATGCATAAACAACCCATTATCGGCGATTAAGCGTGGCCACAGCAACTGGGGAGCGGCGGAGGTTGACGAGTTAAGTCACCGAAAGCAATCAAAGGATTAAATTTTGATTATAAGACTGTCATGAGGCCGACGACCAGAAGGCTGTCTGCGTTGCTGGAGACAACTGTTACTAACCGTCGAAGACGTATTTCTGGTCATAATATTCTGACTCCGGTCATGATGTCATATTGGTGGCTGCTGTTACTTCTGTTCCTTGTGCTCTAGCTTTTTTGGATTTTTACAAGGCGTTCGACCATTGGATTCACTATTGACGCACGAAGGGTCTTGTCTAATTTGTGTACGCGTATTTAAGATTTTGTGGCTGTCAATGGCCAACTGATAATCACAATTAACATCTGTAGTGGTTTTCCTCAGGGAACCCCGCTTTCAATGTCGTTGTTTGTTCTATCACTTGAGCCCTTTCTTCAAGAGTTTGCCACTCCAGGACAAACGAAAGGATAACGTCGGAGCGTGGGAAGTCAGATGTCTGAATGCGATAGGAAAGCTATAAAATCTGAAAAGGGAAATGCTACGGCGCATTGTAGATATAGTGGGGGGCTAGTTAAGTGAGTCCACAGCTCGTGGTCTTGCGGTAGCGTTATCGTTTCCCGCGCACGGGGCCCCGGGTTCGATTCCCGGCGGGGTCAGGGATTTTCCCTGCCTCGAGATGACTGGGTGTTTCTTCGTCTTCATCATCATCATTCATCCCCATTACGGTCGAAGGAAGGCAATGGCAAGCCACTTCCGCTAGGACCTTGCCTAGTCAGCGGTGTGGGTCTCCAGCATCGACCCCTACGCTCCTCGGACCTTATCATTAGTGGAGTGAAATCGAAAGCAGACAAAGACTTATGTTCAGACGAGTATAGGGCATTACTAACAGCTGCAGAAAGTGGCATAACGGGATTCGTTATGTATAGGAAGGTAGGATAGGGAGCGAGTTTCCTTGAACACTTAAGCGACAGAGTTGTTCTTATCAGGATTGACAGCAAACTCACACCGACAACAATAGTGCTGGTATAGATCCCGACGTCACAAGCAGAAGACGAAGAGGTGGAGAAAGTGTATGAGGATACTGAACGGGTAACTCAGTACATAAAGGAAGATGAAAGTTTGGTAAAGTTGCGCCTTATGGTGTCTGAGGATAGAGTTATGGGAGAATATGGAACTGGTAGTAGGAATGAGACAAGATAAGGACAACTTGAGTTCTGAATTGAATTTCAGTTAGTAACAGCGAACACTCTGTTCAAGAATCACAAGAGGAGGAGGCATACTTATTAAAGGAGGTGCGGGAAGATTCCAATCAGATTACATCATGGTCAGGCAGAAATTCTGACATCTGACATTGGATTGTAAGGGATGCCCAGGAGCAGATAGAGACTCAGATCAAAATTTAGTAATGACGAAGATTAGGCTTAAGCTCAAGTGACTAGTCTGGAAGGATCAACGCGCAACGAAGTGGGATAGGGGAGTTCAAAAATGGTTCAAAAGGCTCTGAGCACTATGGGATTTAGCTTCTGAGGTCATCAGTCCCCTAGAACTTAGAACTACTTAAATCTAACTAACCTAAGGACATCACACACATCCATGCCCGAGGCAGGATTCGAACCTGCGACCGCAGTGGTCGCGCGGCTCCAGACTGTAGCGCCTACAACCGCTCGGCCACGCCGGCCGGCCTATAGGGGAGTACTAAGGAATGAAGAGACACGTTTGAAGTTCACTGAGGCTATAGATACTGTGATAATAAATAGTTCACTTGAAGAGGAATGGACATCACTAAAAGGGGGAACCACAGACGTTAGAACGAAAAACACAGATACAAGAAAGGTAAGTGTGATGAAACCATGGATAACAGATGAAATACTTCGGATGATCAACTAAAGATGGTTGGTTGGTTGTGTGGGGTTTAAGGGACCAAACAGCAAGGTCATCAGCCCCTTGTTGGAAATGTGGTCCATTCCGCTAGTGTGACATCTCAGGAAAGTCAGAACAATAAAAGCGAAAAGGCTAAAAACGTAAAAGGGCAGTCATGTTGTCAATGGTAAAAACAAAATGAGGGAAGTCAGCAAGAGAACGAACCCAACACTATGCTGAAGCAGCATAGGCAAGACCACCTGTGACATAAAAGGTGCAACCGCTAGAATGTACAAGTACGTATGGGAAAAGGAGACGAACCAATCCTTTAAAAAAGGGGTAAAAACAGAGTAAAAGGGTAAGAAAAGATGATCTCGGTCAGGGAGGTGAGTCGGGAATCTCCAAACATGGCTTAAAGTGGGAGACACCCAAACACTCACCGCCCTGCCCCAACACCAGAGAGAGATTAAAAACCTTATAACTGAGAATAAAAACATCTTTCCCGGAGGAAACCGAGAACCAGAGAGACCATCCGGGAATCGTCAGCCAACATCAAAGGTAAAGTGTGGGGGAGACTGTATTTAGCACGCAGAGCCAAAAGAAGGGGGCATTCAACCAAAATGTGGGCTACTGACTGGAAGGCTCCACAACCACAAAGTGGGGGTGGCTCATCCCGCAAAAGAAAAGCATGGGTCAGCCTGGTATGGCCAATGCGGATACGACACAGTGTGGTCGACTCCTCTCGGGAGTGGCGAAAGGAACAATGCCACGGGCCTGGTGTCACCTTAATCGCACGAAGTTTATTAGACAGGGAAGTAGCCTCCAGAGATTTGGCCCATGACTGTGCGAAGTGGGATTTGATGTGAAGCCGTAAATCCGCTGCAGGAGGGGTTACAGAAAACGGAGGTACGTGACTACTCCCACAGCCAAACGATCAGCGAGCTCATTACCCGGGATACCCACATGGCCAAGGACCCAAAGGAAGTCAATGGAACAAGCAGCACGGTGAATATCAGCGAGATGGTCATGGATGGCAGAGACCAAGGGATTGCGCGAAAAACAGCGGTCAATAGCAAGAAGGCCACTCATTGAGTCCGTACATACCAAAACACGGTTGTGTTGGGACTGTTTAATAAAGGTAAGGGCCTGGGAAATTGCCATCAATTCCGCAGTAAAGACCCCACATGTAGGTGGCAGCAGATGATTTTCCGTTCCAACAGAGGACGTGAAGGCATACCCCACATGATCAGCAGATTTAGAGCCATCAGTGTAAGAAACAGCATCCCGAAACTCCCATAAAATTTGGCAGAAAAAGGAACGGAACACCATCAGCGGGATGGAATCTTTCGGACCTCGGTGGAGATCCATCCGAATTCGAAGCCGAGGAACTAACCAAGGGGGGGTGGAGGGGAGGGAGCGAGGAAGACAGGACAATGAAGGAAGCTGAAAATCACGGCAAAGAGACGCAAGGCGGAGCCCAACCGGGAAACCCGCCCGAGGGCGGGAATCGGGTGGGCGACGTCCATGGTCTGGGAACAGGATAGAATAGGAAGGATGAGTGGGAGAGGAATGGATAGCGAGTGCATAAGACATCAGAAGCTGGGAGCGCCGAACAGAAAGGGGGAGGGGGGGGATCCCAGCTTCAACCAGGAGACTATCAACAGGGCTAGTAGGGAAGGCACCAGTGGCCAAACGGATACCAGGATGGTGGACTGAATCCAGTATGTGCAGTGTGGAAGGAGCAGTTGAACCATAAACTTGACAACCATAGTCCAAGCGAGACAGAACTAGAGCACGATAAAGACGGAGGAGGAGGGAATGGTCCGCACCCCAAGAGGAGTGGTCAAGGATGCAAAGGACATTGAGTTTACAGAAACATCCTACCTTCAGATTTCTGATAAGGGGCAGCCAAGTGAGCTTGTTGTCGAAAAGAAGACCCAGGAAACGAAACTGTGCATCGAGATAGAGCTCTGGATCAGGGTGGATCGTAGTACGGCGACAGAAGTGGACCAACCGCGATTTTAGAGGAGAGAATTGAAACCCGTGGGAGAGAGTCCACGCAGAGGTACGCTGAATAGCTCCCTGGAGCTGCCGCTCTGCAGATGCCATCGAAGAGGAACTACCCCAAATGCAGAAATCATCCACATACAGGGCAGGGGCGACCAAAGGACCGACAGAGGCCACAAGCCCATCGATAGCAATGAGGAAAAGAAGGACACTCAAGACAGAACCCTGTGGGATGCCCGTCTCCTGGGTCCGTGGAGAACTAAAAACAGTACCAACTCGAACTCTGAATGACCAATGGAACAGGAACTGGCGGATAAAAATCGGGAGTGGGCCCCAAAGACCCCACTGATGAAGGGTAAGTAAGATCTGATGGCGCCAGGCCGTGTCATAGGCCTTGCGAAGGTCAAAAAACACTGCACCCAAATGGCGGCGCTGGGAAAGAGCCTGCCGAACTGCAGATTCCAAGGCAAGTAAATGATCGATTAGAGACCGTCCCTCTCGGAAGCCACACTGGTAAGGGGGCAATAGATCCAAAGATTCGAGGACCCAATTGAGCCAACGGGCTACCATCTGTTCAAGTAACTTACAAACAACATTGATCAGACTAACTGGCCGATAGCTGTCAACAGATAGGGGCTTCTTACTAGGCTTAAGGACAGGAATCACGATGCTATCCCTCCACTGAGAAGGGAAGTCACCCTGGAGCTAGATATGGTTAAACACCCGAAGAAGATGTTGCCATTGTGGAGCACTGAGATGTTGAAGCAGTTGGTTATGAATGGAATCTGGGCCAGGGGCCGTATCATGAGAAGAAGATAGAGCAGAAAGAAATTCCCATTCAGTAAAAGGGTCGTTGTAAGATTCTGACTCACAAGGGGTAAAACATAAGGTAGAAGCTTCAGCCCGCTGTTTCTGGTGAAGGAAAGCAGCTGGATAGGAGGCTGATGCTGATGCCACTGTAAAATGGGTCGCAAGATGTTCTGCAAGAAGTAATGGGTCCGCACAAAGGCCATCTTGGAGGTGAAGGCCTGGGAGAGTGGACTGCCGATGGCAACCTTGGAGAGAGCGAAGTGTAGCCCGTACCCGTGACTGAGGGATAGTAGAACCGAGGGAAGAAACAAATCGTTCCCAACATATCACCTTGCTCTGTTTGATTAAATAACGGGTTTTAGCGTGGAGGCGTTTAAAGGTAGTAAGGCTGGCTACAGATGGGTGCCTCTTAAAATGTTGCAAAGCTCGACGGGGACCACGGATGGCAATGGCAATGACCGTACTCCACCACGGGACTTGCCGGCGACGAAATGGTCCAGATAAGCGCGGGATAGCTTGGCTAGCAGCGCGAACAATCACGTCAGACACGTCACGTAAGACGTCATCAATACAACCTGACAAAGAGGGAGCAAAGACGACCTGTGCAATGTATAGAGGCCAATCGGCGGGTTGGAAAGACCAACGAGGTAACCTGTCCATCGGGGAGCGGGAAGGGAGAGAGAGAATCAATGGGAAATGGTCACTATCACAAAGGTCGTCGTGGAGCGACCAATGTAATGAAGGGAGAAGAGAGGGAGAAGAAAGAGAAAGATCAGTGGCAGAAAAGGTACCATGACCAGCACTGAAATGAGTATGGGAGCCATCATTAAGAAGGCACAAGTCGTGGTCTGCAATAAACTGGTCTATGAGAAGACCTCGTCTAGTTGGAAAGGCACTGCCCCACAAGGGATGATGAGCATTCAAATCCCAAAGGAGGAGGAAGGGAGGAGGAAGTTGCTGAAGAAGGGCAGTTAAGGCAGCAGGTGTAAAAGTCCTGTCAGGAGGGAGATAAAGATTGCAAACCGTGACCTCAGAGTCCAAGTTGACCCTAACAGCAACCGCTTCCAATGTAGTGTGAAGAGGATTCCATGTGCTACCAATTTCTGTACGGACCAACGTATAAACGCCACCAGAATCCTGCAGGGGTCCGACCCGATTTCGACAGAAAACACAGAACCCACGGAGGGTCGGTGAGTGAGCATCAGTAAAATGAGATTCCCGTAGAACCACACAAGCTGCAGAGTAAGACGAAATAAGGGATTTCAATTCCGGAAGGTGACGATAGTATCCATTACAATTCCATTGGAGAACCACAGAACGATGATTTAAATGGGGGCTGAACACGCTAAAGCCAGTCATACCGCCGGGTCCCCACCCGTCACAGACAGGGGGGGGGGGGGGGAGACATCCATGAACGACAGGTGAGAATCCGGTTGTGAAGCCGCGGATGGGACCTCTGGTGACGCCAGAGGCTCTTTTTTCCAGGACTTATGTTTCTTCTTCTTCTCAGGCTGAGATCGAAGAGGGCTGTGTGGCATAAAGGAGCCAGCTGCAGCAAGATCGGGAACAGAAAGAGACCAGGTGACCTGGGGGCCGACGGACCGTGACTCTCACGGTCGGCGCGTGGCAGCAGACCTTTGGCCTGGAAGGTGCTGGGAAGGGGCATCCCGGGAGAGGCGCCCTTGATCGGCAGACGCCGAAGGAGTGGGACACTTCACCAGCTGGGGAGGGGGAGCAGCGTCCAGAGGAGAAGGTGTGGGAGCTGCAGGAGAGGGGGGGAGGAAAGGGGTCCGGGATGGGGGTAGGGAAGGGGGAGGAAGGGGTGAAGATGTAACCAAAGCGTAACTAGATGTCATGGATACAGGGTGAAGACGTGTATACATCTTACGGGCCTCTGTGTAGGTTAAACAATCGAGGTACTTATACTCCTGTATCTCCTTTTCCTTCTTATATACTGGGCAATCTGGTGAACGTGGAGAATGACTGCCATGATAGTTTACACACACAGGAGGGGGAACACAGGGATTCCCCTGATGGAGTGGACGTCCACAGTCACCACAGAGAGGAGCCTGTAAACAGCGGGAGGACATGTGTCCAAAACGCAAGAACTTAGAATGCCTCATACGAGGTGGGATGTACGGCTTCACATCACATCGATAGACCATAATCTTAACTTTCTCAGGGAGGGTATCCCTTTCAAAGGCCAGGATAAAGGCACCAGTATCAATGCGATTGTCCTTAGGACCCTTCTGAACACGCCGAACAAAGTGAACACCCCGCCATCCAAGATTGTCCCGAAGTTCCTCATCAGTTTGAAGGATGAGGTCCCTGTGAAAAATCACACCTTCAATCATATTTAGAGACTAGTGGGGGGTAATGGACACAGGAATTGTGCCTAGATGGGTACAGGCACGAAGGGCCGCAGATTGGACAGCTGAAGCAGTTTTGATCAGCAACGAACCCGACCGCATCTTGCTCAGGGAGTCCACTTCGCCAAACTTGTCTTCAATGTGTTCCACAAAGAATAAAGTTTTGGTATTGGTGAAAGTATCCCGATCAGTCCTGGTGCAAACTAGATAACGGGGGAAAGGTTTCGCCCCTAGCCGATGGGCCTGACCCTCTTCCCAGGGGGTAGCCATGGAAGGGAAGGCCGAAGGGGCAAGAGCAGCACTCGAAGAATCAGTTCCACGCAGAGAGACGGCCGCAGAAGAACGGCCAGAGTTCTGGACCCATATGTGTTTCATTTGCATAGCGTTTGCCCTGATACCACCCACTCCGACCAGGGGCTCTCCTCACGGGCGCCACCCAGCAAGGGCTGTCTGACACGGCGGCCATTGCCGGGAGTTCCGATGCTCCAGGATGATGAGCAACCACTCCAAGGCATGCATGAGGAGGTCACAGCTCAGGTATCAGAAGTGTGATCCCTGTGTGTTCAGGGGGCTCAACCAAAAGGGTACATAGCGACCCCACCTCACGGGCTGGCCACCGTGGTGGCTATGCACCGTAGCATCAGACAACGATGTGAAAAAAAAGGTGGAATGTACTAGGAGGGCACACGTCAGAGACAGTAGGTAAGGTGCTCTGCCCTAAATGGCTCACACTACTGAGGAGAAATTTAGGAATGGAGGTCAAATCCCAGAGGGGGACCAGGGAATGCCAAAAGGAGGAGGTGATTACACAACAAAGCCAAATTGTAAAACCAACAGAACCAGGAGGACAGCGAGGGCCAACATAAGCAAGGACACCAAGAGAGGGAGAGGAGAGGGCGAGCAGAAAGGAGCAAGGAGGGCAAAGGAGCAAGGAGGGGAAAGGAGAAGGAGGGGAAAGGAGCAAGGAGGGGAAAGGAGCAAGGAGAGGAAAGGAGCAAGGAGGGGAAAGGAGGGGAAGGGGAAGGAAATGCAGCCCTGGAGAGAAAGAAGGCTGCAATAGCTCAGGGCCCCGTGCTCGCCACGCATGTATCCACAAAAGAGTTGTGGACCCCCTGGGGAGATCAACGAAAGAAGGAAGTACAAAATTGTACTAGGAAATTCAGGAATACAGTAATACATGTCACTCAGGAAATGAAATAAATAGGAAGTACAGCTAAACTAAGGCGAAATGGTTGCGCGAGAAAATGAAGAAAAAAGAAAAAGGTGAATATGACTGTCGGAAGGACTGACTCAGCACATAGAAAAGTCAAATCAACCTACGGTGAAATTAAAATAAATGTAGGTAGCACTAAGAGTACAGTGGGAATTCCACTGATAAATGGAGAGGAGAGAGCGGATAGGTGGAAAGAGCACTTTGATGGCCTCTATGACGGGGACGATTTGCCTGATATCGTGATAGGAGATGAAGTAGAAGTTGACAGTGAGAAGATAGGGGATGCAGTATTAGAATCGAGAATTAAAAGAGCTTTTGAAGAGCTAATATCGAATATGGCAGAAGGGATCGATAACATTAGATCGAAATTTTTAAAATCATTGTGGCAACTGGCAACAAAACAACTAATCTCGTTGGTGTGTAGAATGGATGAGACTGGTGATATCCATCAGACTTTAGGAAGAAACATCGTCCACACAATCCAGATAACTCATTCATCCAAGTTGTTGACAAGAATAATATACAGAAGAATGGAGAAGAAAAGTGAGGATGTGTTAGACGACTACCAGTTTGGCGTTAGGAAAGGTAAAGACAACAGAAAGACAGTTCTGACGTTGCGTTTGATAATGGAAGCAAGATTAAAGAAAAATCAGCACACGCTCATAGGATCTGTCGCCCTGGAAAAAGTGTTGGACATTGTAATATGGTGTAAGATGTTCGAAATTCTCTGAAAAATAGGGCTAACCTTTTGGGAAAGACAGGTAACACACAATATGTACAAGAACCAAGACGGAACAACAAGAATGGAAGACCAAGAACAAAGTGCACGGATTATAGAGGGTGTACGACAGGAATGTAGTCTTTCGCCCCTACTGTTCAATTTATAAATCGACGAAGCAATGATGGAAATGAAAGAAACGTTTAAGAGTGTGATTAAAATTCAAGGCCGCGAGGGATTAGCCTAGAGGTCTTAGGCGCTGCAGTCTTGGACTGTGCGGCTGGTCCCGGCGGAGGTTCGAGTCCTCCCTCGGGCATGGGTGTGTGTGTTTGTCCTTCGGATAATTTGGGTTCAGTAGTGCGTTAACTTAGGGACTGATGACCTTAGCAATTAAGTCCGATAAGATTTCACACATTTGAACATTTTTTGAAAATTCAAGGCAAAAGCATTTCAGTAATAAGATTTGCTGATGACATTGCCATCCTCAGTGAAAGTGAAGGACTATTACACGATCTGTTGAATGGAATAAACTAACTAATGAGCAGAGAACATGGATTAAGAGTAGATCGAAGAAAGACGAAAATAATGAGGAACAGTAGAAATGAGAACAGCGAGAAATTTAACATTACAATTTAAAATACGCAATCGAAATAGACGAAGTTCAGGAATTTTGTTACGACGGCCGCAAAATAACCCTGACAGGTGGAGCAAGGAGGACTTAATCAGAGTAGCACTGTCAAAGAGGGCATTCCTGGCGAAGAGAAGTCTACTAGTATCGAACACAGCTCTTACTTTGTGGAAGAAATTTCTGAGAATTTATGTTAGAAACACAGCACTGTGCATGTGGACTGTGGGAAAACCGAAACACAAGAGAAGCAAATCAATTGAGATGAGGTACTACATAAGAATGTTGAAAAAAAGGGGCAAACCAACTTTCGTCGTCTGCCACGCATGCGGAGTGCTGAAGGCGTCTTTAGTTGTCTCTGTTAAGGTGCATGAAATGATTTGTGGGCCAATTTTATTTGTGCACCCTGTTTGTTTCCGTCCGGCTGCACTCCAACCGATACTTCCTGCGTGAACACGCGCCATAACCACTGAGCTATCTAACACACCGGCGGAGGTTCGGGTCCTCCCTGTGGCATGGGTGTGTGTGTTTGTCCTTAGGATAATTTAGGTTAACCCTTTCATGCATAAAATTCATTTTTTACAGATTTTTAAAATATTAAGGTGATTACAGTTTCTTTTCAGTCCCATTATTATATTTTCACGACCAAAATATTTTTTAAGTTCTCCATTTTTTCACAACAGGAAGTGGGACACACATGTCCCATGAACCAACGCAAGATACCGTTTCTGCTGACTGACTGATTTTGTAATTTTATTTTTTTAGCCATAAACAGGATTTTGCAGAGAATAAAATAACTACAAATTATACATGCATGTAATCCTTTTATTTGTGTAGAGCCAGTGTAAAAAATATTCATTACATTTCAGTTTTCATGATACATGATCAATACTTACAAAACTTTACATGCCATGCAACTTGGAAAAACATGGTGTGGCTCAGAGTGGTACACCACAAGCAGTGCAAACAACTTTTGTTCTCTTCTCTTTAGAGTTTGTGCTGCAGAATCTGCATCGCTTCCTAGTGCCACTGTCTTTCGGTACATGTTTGCCTACGTTCACGAGCCGGACGTCATCTGGCACACTAGAGACTCCTCTCTTTGCTGGGAAGAAAGTGTTCATTGATCCCCTCTTTTTCCTGGATGAATACCCATTCATCAATTGTCTTGCTAATCTTTACAAATAATGTCTGCTGGGACACATGTGTCCCACTAATTTTATTTCGATTATAAGATAGTACAGTCGCTGAGAAGTACATTCCACACTGTATTTGTACTAAAAAATGATTATTAAGTTAATTATAAGATGAATTACTTACTTCAGACATCGCTGGAAAGGGAAAAATGATGAAAACTGAAGAATGACACAAATAAGTGGCGTTGCAGCGGCCAAATATACACGTCAGTAAACAAAACTAGTCACCGCTTCTCTATTGTCTTTGCAGTGCAGTCCCGATTTTTTTCTTACAAGGGGAGGCCGCCATTTGTGAAATTCAGATTCGATTCATACTGCGCATAATAAAAGCTCATGGCCAGAGGTGTAATGTGGCAAAGCACCAAGATGCACTTCTCAGCTGTTGTCGAGAAAATCGACATTAACTGTCGCTGCGCTGCCGCTGCGGTGAAATACTCTCTACGATTAATAAGTTTTTGCAGCGTCGTGGCGCAGCGGTAAGCGCTCGCGGTCGTAATCCGAAGGTCGCCGGATCGAATCCCGCGTCATGCAACTTTTTTTATTATTTGCTTTTTTTGTAATTCAAATGTATACACACACACACATTATATATAATTCCCGGCAATCAATTGCAACAATTATGCATATAATAAGTTGTTGAAAGTCGTTTGTCGTGGAAAAATAATACTTGAAATGAAACACAATATCACAAATAATATCCAAGTGGATACAATTTATTGAAAAGTTCGGTATACACTCGCACATCATGAACAATTAGTGACCAGAAGTAGCTGGAGTATCGCGCAAACCAGAGTGATAGTTATCATAGAAACATGGAAAACAGAAAACAGCACGACATCGAGCACATCTGATAAACGATGCGTTTTTACAAGCACAATTGTTTTTTAAATTACCTGTTGGGAAACACACCTGTTTGACATTCTGAAAAATTGTTCTATCGTTCGTCAGGTTTTATGCATACCACGCGTATCGTATCATATCGGCAAAAATCGGAGAAGACAATTGGTGGTGGACGATGGATTGGATTTTTATACAATCGTTTCTGGAGTTGATGTCACGGTTTCGCTCGATTAAAAAAGCACAATTTTGAAGGCGCTTGATCAAATTTTTTACCTGCCGGTAAAAATACACGTCACACGGTTGGACGAGAGGAGTGCACTTTGGAGGAATGACTTTTATAGTGCACGTTGGTAACTTCTTATCGTCCTGGAACATCTCATCGTATAACGCCGAGTTCGTTTGCCCACCCGAAGAGTCGATCAGAAGGAGAAGCTCTTTCTTTTGTACGTATGGTTGCAAAGCATTACGCAAGAAGTCCATGAACAAACCCGTTGTTAGTTTACCGAATTTGGAGGATGTAATAACAACGTTGGTATACTTATTGGCGTACTCGTCGACTGTCTTCTGTACTCTGGGTCCAAACGTACGTGTGGACTCTTGGAGGCATAGGAAAACAAGAGGCAAGACTCGTCCACACATCGTGATTGAATATTGTGCCGTATACGAATGCGTCACCTTGTTCATGTCGTGTCGGGTTACCAGGACAGCCTTTGACCCTTTTTCGGCGAGAGTTCTGTTGAACGTGGACTGGTAGTGGCACCCTGACAAACAAAATATAAAAATATAGTTTATATAAGAAATATACGAAATCTGTGTTGTCAATCATATATCAGATTATCATATTCTATCATCATGTCATATGACATTTGTGAACAGCTCTTTACGTACCTGTTTGATCAGCATTAATTACGAAATCTTTGTCGAAGTTAGTTATCAACGTTCGCGTCTGGATCCGAAATGTGTCCGCTGCGGCCAAAATTTCGACTTGGGTAGCCGTCTCTTTCCGGGAAACAAATTTTGTGATTTTCCGTTGCCGAATACCATGCTTCTTTTTAAATTCGGTGACCCATGTTTTTGAAGCTTTGAAGTTGAAATCTGGGAACTGACTTGCAGCGCCCAAGGCCCACTGCTGCAGGTTTCTGGTAGTAACTTGCTGGAAGTTTTGTCGAGCTTTTACGAAGCGATCATGCACCCATGAATCGATGGTACAATATTTATCAAATTTGCTACCGCCACGTTTGATTTGCTCTTCCCACCTGGATAAATAGCCCATATTTGTCAAACGAGAGCACCCTTTTTTTGTAGAGTTTTGAGACTCTAGCCTGGATGTTCTTTGGCCAGATTTACAGCTCTAATTTTGTAATCTAGAGAAATATAATCGTACCCTTTTTTTTTCTTCTCGTCCGGCTCGTATTCGTCTGATGATTCTTTGGCAATGGGACTCGTTTCAACGACTTCGTAGGCATTATTATCGTCGATTTCATTAATGTCTATCAGTTCCTCATCATGAACGAGGGTTTTTTCGGCGAGCATTTGCAGCATATTCTGGAACATTTCTTCCCCAATTACCATGGCTTCTTCGTTGACTGATGATGACGGTTCTGCTGCGATGCGATTACTGTTACGAAGGAGGCTTTCAAAATACACCAACGCATCTTTCAATTGTTGTTTCGCCACTTCACTGTGTATAGAATCTTCTTCGATCACATCACTTTCATGCGAAGGGCCCGGATCGCTCTCCAATTGTCCCGTCTCCATTTTTCCGTTTGTTTAACAGGGTGTACCAAAGCTCTCACGTACGCACTGATTTTCGACGATGTTATAAGTTGCGCTAGGGACCGCATCTACCTTCTTTCGAAGTTAGAAGGCAACTACGCTGTTATGCGGAGGCTCGTTTCGGCCCATTCAACATCTGTCCTTCAAGTGCAACGAGCGAGTAACGGAGTTTATATTTCATACCTGCCACAGCAAATTTGTGTTCGTGGGGTCTCTATTCTAATTCGAACGTTTGACTTACAATATACGTATTCGTTTCGGAATATCGTTTCTACGTCTTCTTTCAACAACTTATTATATGCATAATTGTTGCAACTGATTGCCGGGAATTATATATAATGCGTGTGTGTGTATACATTTGAATTACAAAAAAACAAATAATAAAAAAAAGTTGCATGGCGCGGGATTCGATCCGGCAACCTTCCGATTACGAACCGAGCGCTTACCGCTGCGCCACGACGCTGCAGAAAATTGTTAATCGTAGAGAGTATTTCACCGCAGCGGCAGCGCAGCGACAGTTAATGTCGATTTTCTCGACAACGGCTGAGAAGTGCATCTTGGTGCTTTGCCACATTACACCTCTGGCCATGAGCTTTTATTATGCGCAGTATGAATCGAATCTGAATTTCACAATTGGCGGCCTCCCCTTGTTAGGTTCAGTACAGTCGTCACTAGATGGCAGCACCGTGCAGAGCCGGGTAACATATATCCCGACACTCGAATTGGCGCTCAAAGTTAGTGGGACATATATGTCCCATCAACCACGAAAGGGTTAAGTAGTGTGTAAGCTTAGGGACTGATGACCTTAACAGTTAAGCCCCATAAGATTTCACACCCATTTGAACATTTACCTGGCACCGTTCAGCCTACAGGGCTGTATCAGATTCTATGTGTCACTGGTTGTTCCATCTCTGATTTGGATGCACTATCACCGGAGGTATATTCACCCTGTGTGTAAAAATATGTAGAAATAGCAACACTGTGGGAAAACAGTAGTTGAAGGACCATGGTGGGTCACCCTGCGTCATGACCCAGGGGCCTCTATGCTACTTTGGTTGGATGTAACGGCTTATAGTATTTGTGTGCCTTCCCATAATAACGACATCAAACTTATTTGATACTTGTTATATTGGGTAAAACGTAACTCTTTTAAAGAGAGCCACAACGCCATCATCGATTCAGTTTAGTGTCAGAGTACATTAAACGTCGTATGAATTGTAGTATAAGACACGAAGTTTTACTCCTTTCATCTCTGCTCTTACACATATAAGCAGAAATACCCGGACACGTCTATATAATGCGAAATTGAACCCTAGGCAAAGGCGGATCAGCCAGCACAGAACAAGTTGGGGAATATTTTGTTGTCTGTAGAGATGCAGTAACAGCCGAATGCGTCAGTCAAGAGAAGTCAGTGATGGGAATTGAAGAGGGAGGGGGGAGAAAGGAAAGGAAAGGAAATTATTTTATTTTCTTATTTATTTATTGCCAAATTATAGACCTGTTACCTGATGTTTAAAACAGGTCGTACATCTTACAATTTTCGTTTTTCATATTTTCACTGTTTTCTTTTCTTTTGTTTTATGGACTACAATTACAAAGAATGATACTTTTCAAAATAACAATAATTTAAGGTTGAAATATAAATAATGTTTTAAGAAGAGTATAAAAAGATGATAGGATAGAGGAGAGATTGGTTAATACCATCACCGAATGTGACTGACGATGAATACGTTGGAATGGTTTGTTCGAGCCGTTGACCGCCAGTCGCACACACACAGAAACACACGCGCATGCACACGCACACACACACACACACACACACACACACACACACACACACACACAGACGAATGGTTATTAGTAGAGAAATAATATTGCTTAGGAAAGGAAAGGAACGGAAAGGAAAGACACTAACGATACCAGTTGCATCGGGACTTCGTGCGGTATCAACGGCGGCGAGTGTAAATGTGTGCTGGTCCGGGGCTCGAACCTGGGATCTGCTTTTAAGCAGGTGCGGTAACCTCTGCGCCACCAGGACGCAGTGTTTATCACAAACGCACCGATTATCTCGGAACGCTCCACAGCCGACTCTCATTCCCACCTAGCGTCATGTATCGGCAGTCCCCGTCCATGCCTTCCATACTCGCTGATGTTAGACTCTCTCTAGAGTTCGAACGCAGATGTGCATCCGCATATGTCTGAAAGACCAGACACCACGCATTAGACGTCACTTGAGTAACAAATTATTGAGGGACATTACAACCCTTCTAAAGCTGCCTATGTTGACTGTTGGTGATGTGACTGTGAAGCGAAAAAAAGGGAAGTAACAGTCACGGCTAAACCATGTCCAGGAAGACCTCATGTACAGACGGACAGGGACCGTGGAGCATTGTAGAGATTCACTGGAAAAAATCGCACGAAACGAACAGAAGGAATCACTCGTGAGTTCCAGTGTACTGCCAGCGGTACAGCTAGCACAACGACCGTGTGTAGAGCGAATGGGGTACAATGGTCAAGCAGCTCGGTATGAGCCACACGTTTCTGTATTTAATGCAAAGCGACACTTCGAGTGGCTTAAAAGACGATGCCACTGGGCAGTGAATGAATAAAAAAGAATTATTTGGAGTGAATAATCACGTAATTCCATGTGGCAATCTGATGGAAGTGTTTGCGTTTGGCTAATGCCTGGAGAACATTACCTGCCATCATGTGTAGTGGGAACAGTAAAATGCAGAGGAGGTGGTTTGTCTATATGGGGGTGTTTTCGTAGTGAGGGCATTTTCCCCTTCTTGCACTTGTGGAAACACTAAATGGAGAATGATATGAACAAATTTTACTGCATTGTGTACTGCACACATTAGAGAAACAGTGCGGAGAAAATGATTGCTTCTATCAGCATCACAATGCAGGCTTTCATAAAGCAGCATCTCTGAGACAGTAGTTTCTGGACCAAAATATTTGCCAAATGGGCAGGTCTGCCGGAATCCTGACCTGAATCGAATGGTACACCTCTTGAACGAGTCAGAAAGTCGACTTCGCTCCAGACCACAGCGTCCGACTTTGCTGCCCTCTACAGTTTCTGTTCTTGATGAAGAATGAGTGGCCGCCATTCCCCCACAGACATTCACGCACCTCAATGAATGTCTCCACAGCTGAGATCGAACCTTCATAAAGGCAAAGGGGGCCACACTTAGTATTACTGTGCTCTAACTGGTGTCTGTATACTTTTAATCAGGTAGTGTATGTTCGAACTATTCGTAATTACTCAGGTTCGGTAGTTTCAAGCTTATAGAAAAATGTAGGAAGGAGGATACTTGGAATTTAGGTTTCAGTGATCGTCGCAATCTCAGCTGTTTGTCGTCGTCGTCCTGACAACTACTGATACTCTTACAGTAAGATGTTCAATGACATCAGTGAAGTGTTAATCTCTTGTTTGCACAACTTCAAAATTGGTTACAGAGTAATTTCAGTCTATGTGCAACACATTCTTCTCATCAGTTTATAACGAGTGGTAATACATTTCCCTCAGATTAACGAACTCTATTATTTACATAATTTACATCGTCGTAATATTTCAGACTTTTTGAGTCTTTTACTGAAAAAACGTTAATTTTGCGAAGCACGCTCTTTGCCATTCACTGTTCATTGCGTTTTATTAGAAGAATAAGCACACGTATACAGAATAGTAGGTATATAGTGCTCAGATGTTTTATTAAAAATTAAACAACTAATGTAGGAATGTCATTTCAGTTTAGGTGCCAAAATAAGACAAATCTGATCATACAATATAGCCAGTATTTGCGTCCGTGCTGATTTTTGTTTTATGGGCACTAGGCGGTGATCCAAGGCATATTTCTCAGACTTACGGTGCGCATTCCAGAGCTGGAGATATCACCAGAGGCGATAACGACAGAGAAACCTCTTACAATCTCAAACGAGCTCAGAAAGCCGAATGATTAAATGTATATGCTGCTATCTGAGTCGTTATATCATCTGATGACGTCTCCAGTAACCTAAGATGAAACGTTAGTCACAGAAATATGTCTTGGCCATAGTGTAATGCCCATAAAAAAATCTGCAAGAATGCAAATACTGACTGTACTATATGATAAAACTTGGCTTCTTCAGGCATGTGAAATGAAACGACACTCATAAATTAGTAATTCAATTTCGAATAAAATACGTGAACACTACATATGCGCTGGTCTTTATGCGTGTGCTTAGTCTCTTAACAAAACGTAGTAAGCAGTGAATGGCTAAGAACAGACCTCACACAGTAATTGTCTGTACACCACAACTCCATACGATATTGAACACACTTTTACAATGCAAGGTGTAACAAAAGTTTATGGCCAAGCTTTGAGGACACGCTCCTCACACATAGATGACTCCAATGTGTAAATCTGGACGTGGGTCCGGAAACACTTTACCTCCATGTTAGAGTTCACTTTCTACTTCTCTTCATAACCACATTAATCATGAGAAACACAGCGGAACAGAACGTATCAGCATTACACGAAACCTTTTCTTACATGTAATGTTTAAAAAACTCTCTTGGACGAGGAGTTCCGCCTTACGCAAGACACCTTTTTCAGTTTCGTTTTACCCAGATGTTTCAGCACTTTTTGTGCTATCTACATTGCGTTATTTTATTTTCTTGCTGTAAAATTGTTTTTACATATTAACATTTAGGGAAACTTTTGGTACAAAATATTTACAAATGTGAATGAATAATTGTTGTAAAATATTATACATCATTTGTTTACAGTTCGCAGTTGAGATATGTATTAACGACCTGACGGACTGTATGTTGTGTATAACATTATGTCTGAAGTTCCAGCTATGGCTCAATTGGCAAAAGAGTGGATGCATGCATTAGTTTACATACCTCACATGAAGCTATTGGATATTTAAGTTGGTAGTTAATCTGCTACGCAATATACAACTTGCCATCTGCAAACAGCAGAACGTAATTTTTATTTTTCTGTTTATTACGCATTTACAAACGAAAATGAGTATATATTGCGTTTTTTGTGTGTAAAGTACGGCTTTGATGTTATTTTGGTTCCTAATATGTTGTTGGCAAGGTCCATAAGCTGATTTCTTGACCGAAGGTCGTTTGACAACGCACTTTCTTCGAATTTTCGAAACATGGGCAGTGTTTTCGCCACCATTACGTTTTGTAGTAGCTGCGTGGTATTCATTTGTTTCGTGGCGTGTTTTCCTGGGTGTCGCACGCAATTTTGAAGTGTACTTGTTTTTGTGGTGTAGTAGACAACTTCCGTTAGAACTGCTGATAGCCTTGGTAGAGCGAGCGGTGACAAAACTCTTCCATCTGGTGAGCAAGACGTACGAGACAGCTGCAAAATACAAATCACTTACAGAAGAATGGAAAAACACGTAACAGGCGACCTTGGTGGAGATCACTTCGGAGTCCAGAGAAATGTAGGACCACGCGAGGCAATACTGACCCAACAACTTCTCATAGAAGATACGTTAATGAAAGGCAAACAAACGTTTCTACCATTGTAGACTTAGAGAAAGCTTTTGACAATGTTGAATGGAATGTGTTGTTGTTGTGGTCTTCAGTCAGAGACTGGTTTGATGCAGCCCTCCATGCTACTCTATCCTTTGCAAGCTTCATCTCCCAATGTCTACTGCAACCTACATCCTTCTGAATCTGCTTAGTGTATTCATCTCTTGGTCTCCCTCTACGATTTTTACCCTCCACGCTGCCCTCCGGTACTAAATTGGCGATCCCTTGATGCCTCAGAACGTGTCCTACCAACCGATCCCTTCTTCTAGTGAAGTTGTGCCACAAATTTCTCTTCTCCCCAGTTCTTTTCAATACCTCCTAATTAGTTATGTGATCTACCCATCTAATTTTCAGCATTCTTCTGTAGCACCACATTTCGAAAGCTTCTATTTTCTTCTTGTCCAAACTATTTATCCTCCATGTTTCACCTCCATACATTGCTACACTCCGCCGGCCGCGGTGGCCGAGCGGTTCTACGCGCCTCAGTCCGGAACCGCGCGACTGCTACGGTCGCAGGTTCGAATCCTGCCTCGGGCATGGATATGTGTGATGTCCTTACGTTAGATAGGTTTAAGTAGTTTTAAGTTCTAGGGGACTGATGACCTCAGATGTTAAGTCCCATAATGCTCAGAGTCATTTGAACCATGTTTGCTACACTCCATACAGATACTTTCAGAAACGACTTTCTTACACTTAAATCTATACTCGATGTTAACAAATTTCTCTTCTTCAGAAACGCTTTCCTTGGCATTGCCAGTGTACATTTTATATCTTCTCTACTTCGACCATCATCAGATATCTTCTCTACTTCGACCATCATCAGTTATTTTGCTCCCCAAATAGGAAAACTCTTTTACTAATTTAAGTGTCTCATTTCCTAATCTAATTCCCTCAGCATCACCCGACTTAATTCGACTACATTCCATTATCCTCGTTTTGCTTCTGTTGATGTTCATCTTACATCCTCCTTTAAAGACACTGTCCACTCCGTCGAACTGCTCTTCCAAGTCCTTTGCTGTCTCTGACAGATTTACAATGTCATCCGCGAACCTCAAAGTTTTTATTTCTTCTCCATGAATTTTAATTCCTACTCCGAATTTATCTTTTGATTCCTTTACTGGTTGCTCAATATAAAGACGAATAACATCGGGGATAGGTTAAACCCTGTCTCACTCCCTTCCCAGCCACTGCTCCCCTTTCATGCCCCTCGACTCTTATAACTTCCACCTGGTTTATGTACAAATTGTAAATAGCCTTTCGCTCCCTGTATTTTACCCCTAAGTCTACAAATGCTAGAAACGTAGGTTTGCCTTTCCTTAATCTGTCTTCTAAGGTAAGTCGTAGGGTCAGTATTGCCACCACACGTCACATCTGCGATAGAGTTCGCGGGTGGACCAACCGCGCCTTACGCCCATACACGTATTCTATGTTCAAAGTTTGGTCCACAGTTGGAGAGGACTAGGAGCCTTCCGCGAGGTATGCATATACGCAGACATACAGAAAACAGAGCAAACGCTCTCGGAGTGCGGAGGTGACAGGATACAGTCGAGTACAGTGCTATATTATGCCTCCCGATCAATGCATTTGGGCTAGGTGTTGGCAGGTGCGCTACATTTACAAGCAATTTTAGAACATACACTCCTGGAAATGGAAAAAAGGACACATTGACACCGGTGTGTCAGACCCACCATACTTGCTCCGGACACTGCGAGAGGGCTGTACAAGCAATGATCACACGCACGGCACAGCGGACACACCAGGAACCGCGGTGTTGGCCGTCGAATGGCGCTAGCTGCGCAGCATTTGTGCACCGCCGCCGTCAGTGTCAGCCAGTTTGCCGTGGCATACGGAGCTCCATCGCAGTCTTTAACACTGGTAGCATGCCGCGACAGCGTGGACGTGAACCGTATGTGCAGTTGACGGACTTTGAGCGAGGGCGTATAGTGGGCATGCGGGAGGCCGGGTGGACGTACCGCCGAATTGCTCAACACGTGGGGCGTGAGGTCTCCACAGTACATCGATGTTGTCGCCAGTGGTCGGCGGAAGGTGCACGTGCCCGTCGACCTGGGACCGGACCGCAGCGACGCACGGATGCACGCCAAGACCGTAGGATCCTACGCAGTGCCGTAAGGGACCGCACCGCCACTTCCCAGCAAATTAGGGACACTGTTGCTCCTGGGGTATCGGCGAGGACCATTCGCAACCGTCTCCATGAAGCTGGGCTACGGTCCCGCACACCGTTAGGCCGTCTTCCGCTCACGCCCCAACATCGTGCAGCCCGCCTCCAGTGGTGTCGCGACAGGCGTGAATGGAGGGACGAATGGAGACGTGTCGTCTTCAGCGATGAGAGTCGCTTCTGCCTTGGTGCCAATGATGGTCGTATGCGTGTTTGGCGCCGTGCAGGTGAGCGCCACAATCAGGACTGCATACGACCGAGGCACACAGGGCCAACACCCGGCATGATGGTGTGGGGAGCGATCTCCTACACTGGCCGTACACCACTGGTGATCGTCGAGGGGACACTGAATAGTGCACGGTACATCAAAACCGTCATCGAACCCATCGTTCTACCATTCCTAGACCGGCAAGGGAACTTGCTGTTCCAACAGGACAATGCACGTCCGCATGTATCCCGTGCCACCCAACGTGCTCTAGAAGGTGTAAGTCAACTACCCTGGCCAGCAAGATCTCCGGATCTGTCCCCCATTGAGCATGTTTGGGACTGGATGAAGCGTCGTCTCACACGGTCTGCACGTCCAGCACGAACGCTGGTCCAACTGAGGCGCCAGGTGGAAATGGCATGGCATGCCGTTCCACAGGACTACATCCAGCATCTCTACGATCGTCTCCATGGGAGAATAGCAGCCTGCATTGCTGCGAAGGGTGGATATACACTGTACTAGTGCCGACATTGTGCATGCTCTGTTGCCTGTGTCTATGTGCCTGTGGTTCTGTCAGTGTGATCATGTGATGTATCTGACCCCAGGAATGTGTCAATAAAGTTTCCCCTTCCTGGGACAATGAATTCACGGTGTTCTTATTTCAATTTCCAGGAGTGTAGAACGAGATGTTATGTCCTGATTGCATGGGTAGATCTGACATAAATCGATAGAATTGTGAAAAATGACGAAGGAATAGGTATAAATTGACCGAATATACACCGAAATGCGCTGAAATTGAGGAAGTACTTGCCTATCTTCTACTACACATTAGTGCACGTTAGTACACTTTAGTGCACGCTAGTACACGTTTATGTAAGTTAATGTATGTGACATTTTGTCTATAGAATAAAAAAAAACATGAACACAAATTTAACATTGTAAATATGTTTATTTATTCGGTGGGAATAGCTATAAACTGACCGAATATACACCGAAATGCGGGGAAATTAAGGAAGTACTTGCGTATCCTCAGGTTTGCGCTGAACAATTTGTACGTGGGAACGAGTATGCGGCAACAGGAGGAATCCGAGAAAACGTCGACATCGAAACGAAGGGAACCAGGGACGCAGTCAATTTTTTTCCGTTGAGACAGTATTATACTGTATGTCCATTGAGGTACTAGTGATACACGCGAGTTGACTACTGTATTTGATGCTTTTCAGGAGGAGAGAGAATGATTCAGCTTTAAACTTACTTGCATCTGCGTTAAAGGATAACAGAGAGTGGGCGGGAGGATCGATTGAGATAGAGCTGTAATGAGGTACAATTTAATGGTTGACAGCCACGTGTTCTGTATGTGGTTTAAAGCGCTGTCTACTTGCGATCGTTAACGGTAAACCTGTTGATCATCAGAGGACTTTCATCTCATGTGTGAAGAAACTTGACACATTCATCTAAACGAACTTTGATTTATGCGATCACCCATGTCGCATCTTGGGTGTAAAATCGAGACTTCAGCGACATAACTAAGATATAGGAGCTTGTGAGGCGCTGCAATCCCCTTGTACAGATTTGCCCGATAGATGTGCTGTTTACAGAATCAGTGACGTAATGACATGTAATTTTCACATGTCGGTGGTTGCTGCTATGTGTTTATCTTTTTCCTTGTAGGAGGTATCCCAACGATCATTTTATATAGGTCTGATGCAGGCATCATATAATTTCTGAACTGTGGTTGGGTATGAACATTGGACATCGTATGTCTCCGGATAGCTATACTGTGCTCTTATCATGCAGAGCAAATGTTTTACAGAAGTAGTTTTTTCGTTTTACGGTTCGATGACATAGTTTATCGTAGAGAAACCGGGAAGAAGGATGTATGTCATACACTTGAAATATATTTCTTACATTAGAATATTAATAGCACTACATTCCATACGACTGATAGGTTGGAGACGCAGACGATCTAACATTATAGCCCGTTTCAAGTGCAGAACGTTGTAGCCTTAGGACAGCGTTTGTTTATGTTCTCTGTTACCGACACCTTCCAGGTACCGATCCTAGACTGTAGAATAATACTTTAGAGTTGATAGATTGTTTTATTTACGTAAAAATGCGTCGAACTCCAACCGTCTCGATCTCCATCACGCATAAAAATAAGTGGTTTATTGTTGTTCTTAACCGTCTGCTATTACATCACACTTTGAAATCTGTTAAAATACATCGATAAGGAGTGCTAAGCTCCTCGACATGGGCGCATCTCGAGAAATCTCATGTACTTGGATCGGCAAAGACTCGGAAAGCTCAGTTCATTCAAGAGACGTGCTGTATAGCGGTCTTCTTCTGGACGGTTACAGATTAATTCGGTAACGGTGCTGCATGGCTGGTTGGTCAATGGCCGTGTGAGGATGGTCTTTGCCTCTCTAATTTTACCCTAAGACAGCGAGAATGCTTTGTGACTCCCATACGCATAGAGGTAGATCGTAAATATATCCCTATGCTCGAGGTATTAGAAAAATGTGGAGCGCTGTCTGGCACACTATGATGATTTATGTGTTCGAGAATTAGTAGTGAATGGACGTACTGCACAGTCATCTATCCACGTTCCCAATGATACTCGCAGAGTGGAGAAGGGTTGGCTTAGCTATGATACTGAAATTCGGGAGACGTGCTGTCACATCATTGGCCAGTGTTGAAGTTACTGTAAAACTGCTAAAATTGTCGCGCTATCAACTGTGATGCTTATTATTACACTACATCGGCGGTGTCTTTTCCATCCCATCCGTGCATTGGCACGCTGTTAGTTACCACATAATTACTGACTGATAGCGCTTGTCTGAGTTGGGGAAAGAGTTTTGTGGATGGGTTACACCTTTCGAGGCCTGCAATTAGTGAAATAGTGCTCGTGTACATGACTGCAATATGAGGAATCAGTCGAAAAGATACGCAGAGTTATCAGCTATTCCGTCAGTGTGAGAGACGAGTCGAAATGTAGAGCTCGTGAATGACCTTCGGACTGTAGTTTGGGAACTCCGCACAAAGCGAGGAAACTCTTCCGGTTTGCTTATGTTGTAAGTGTCTTTTATTCACAACCAGCTAATGTGTGGCGTGTTATGGTATTCACCGTAAGACACAGGAGGCAGTAGTAGCAGCAGTTTGAGGTGTAAATTCGGAGACGGACTCCGTATACCATTAGGAATGCTTGGATGGCTGCACGCTGAGCTATTCTGGGGAAGAATTGCGAAATATCTTTCTCTGGCCGGACTGCACCGCAGCTGTGCGTCAGGAAGCATTGTGAAATCTCTTTCTCCTCGCTGGACCGCACTGCCGCTATGCATCAGGGAGCGTTGTGAAATCTCTTTCTTCGCGCTGGACCGCAGCGCAGCTATGCGTCATGCCCGCATCTCGTGGTCGTGCGGTAGCGTTCTCGCTTTCCACGCCCGGGTTCCCGGGTTCGATTCCCGGCGGGGTCAGGGATTTTCTCTGCCTCGTGATGGCTGGGTGTTGTGTGCTGTCCTTAAGTTAGTTAGGTTTAAGTAGTTCTAAGTTCTAGGGGACTGATGACCATAGATGTTAAGTCCCATAGTGCTCAGAGCCATTTGAACCATTCTATGCGTCATTGCGATAGCATTGGTGCCTTGGTGACATGTTAATCGGATGAGCGTTTATAGTTCGTAATTTTTCTCTGTTGGGGGGGGGGGGGGGGGTAGAGAATAACAATGAAAGCATGTTGGGCTGACTGATGTGAGAGGACACGGATCTGCTTCAGGCTGTAGTATCTATATATAATTTGGAGACTACCACTTTGCGCGCATTTCCACCGAATGGTCAAAACACAGTCCGGCTGAAGTAACTCAGGTCGTTCTGTTTCCATATGGGTTGCAGAAGGTGGTGGATATGTGTTTCTCCGACTTCTGCTCAGTTCCGACTTAAATTGGGACGATCACATGCGGAAAGCTGTAGAAATGGGAGCAGTTGCAAAATGCGAAAGTGTGTCTTAGTGTTTGCTCGCGATCCATATCTACCAACCTCAACAAACATAATTTCTCTCGAACCGCTTTGCGCGCGTGAATGACTGTATGCTTTGTCGACATCTCGGAGCATATTAATCAGAGCTCTGCATATCACATGTTTTTTTTATATGCTTTGTCGTTCTTCTTCTTCTTGTTTCTACACCTCCTTCTTCAATAACAACAACGTCGGCTTCCATCTTCCTCTCAGTTGCGCTAATTCTGTTCTCTAGCCGGCTTTGGTTAAGTGAAAGAAGTTTATGACTGTCGTTTAATTCCCTTACAACCTTACCGAGCCTTCCTCAAGATTCTTAAATTTCATATCGGTGTACATGCGAGCATTCTGTCTATGCACACCTAACCTCTCAGACTGAGCGTCCGCCGTGCGTGCGAATTTGTCCATGGTGTAGTGTCTACTGACGCACTCAGTTATTTTGTACTTTTATACACGGAGAAACTCCTGGAAGTTCCGGCTATATCTACCTTCATTCAGATTTCGAGTTTTATCAATAACGAGAAATCTGCATTGTGAGTGATTCCAACAATCTGCACATATCTTTACAAATTCATTGTATGACATGTCGGTCCCTACGTGAACGTGGTAAATGTGTTTTAAATTGAGATTGTCTTCTTTGAAGGCGATAATGAGGTTGGGGTTATCCCTCACCAACTGTTTTGGGATCCTGGAATGTCTGATTCAAATGGTTCAAATGGTTCTGAGCACTATGGGACTTTTAACATCTGAGGTCATCAGTCCCCTAGACTTAGAACTACTTAAACCTAAAGACATCACACACATCCATGCCCTAGGCAGCATTCGAACCTACGACCATAGCAGCAGTGCGGTTCCGGACTGAAGCGCCTAGAACCGCTCCGCCACAACGGCCGGCTGTCTGACTAAGATAAGATGCTTCAACATCCATATGACGACCAAAGAAGAAATCTCTACGGATTTGATCCTATTTTTCAACTGCCATATCGTCAAATATGAAGACATTGTTAGGCTTTACCTCTTCATGTGGGGGGATGTCGTCGATTCCACTCAATGCTCTGTACGTTACACCATCTACTCCATCTAATATTTTCTGCACTAAGTGGTACTTGGGTTGAAAGAGTGTTTTGAACCAGTCACCTACAACAAAGTCTTTGCAGCGAGGGAGCTTCACCCAGCCTCCCATGATACCTACTGTGTTAGGTACTGCCGTGCAATAGACTTTTATATGATAAAGAATATGTGTGCAGCCACTATAGCGCAGTCACCTTACCAACTGAGCTACAACGGCTACACGATAGAATGAATTTCAAGTGGTATATTTAAAGGGAAGAGTGTCACATACATTAACGTACATAAAAGTGTACTGACGTCCACTCATGTGTACTAACGGGCATTAACGTATGTTAAATTTTTGTCTAGAGAAATAAAAACACAAACACAACTGAAATATTGAAAATATTTATTTATTCACTATCTACAATTATCATCAGCATGGGAAAAAAAATTCATTCATTTTTGAACGATGCAGCAGCAGTACAGTATTTGGAAAATAGCTGCTTCTTGTATCTCTCAAATTAAGCAAGTATATCTCGTAATGTTATCGGTGCACTGCAGTAGTCTGGTATTGCATCAGTAAATTTGAGTTCAAAATTTTCAACAGCTATTCGAGGAATAGCACAAGACTTCGGCACTGCAGTTACAAATGTTCAAATGTGTGTGAAGTCCTAAGGGACCAAACTGCTGTGGTCATCGGTCCCTAGAATTATACACTACTTAAACTAACTTAAGGCTAAGGACAATACTCACACCCATGCCCGAGGGAGGACTCGAACCTCCAACGGGAGGGTCCGCACGAGTAGTGATTTGGCGCCTCTAACCGCGCGGCCACTCCGCGTGGCCTGCAGTTACACAGGGACTAAAACAATGATCT
Organism: Schistocerca piceifrons; assembly: GCF_021461385.2. Taxonomy (NCBI): domain Eukaryota; kingdom Metazoa; phylum Arthropoda; class Insecta; order Orthoptera; family Acrididae; genus Schistocerca; species Schistocerca piceifrons. The sequence continues at coordinate 859,897,393 of NC_060149.1, read as the reverse complement.
ATATCTTCTATGTGAATGCTGCATGTGTGAAGCCAGTAAATGATGTCACTGTATACAGCTTGAACATATGGACGCCGTCTATTTAGTCTCTCTATCGTACTAGTTACTACAATGTCTAGATTGAATAAGTTATCAAGAGTCGAGTGGTGCATGAGAATACTATGACCGTCAGCACTTTTAATTCTTAATGTAGCATCGTCATACATTGACGGAATACTCACAGTTAGACTATCACAGTACATGTCCTGGTAGGAGTGAGATGGAGCGTATTCGGTAGTCATATGCTTCTTGATGTATGTTTTTACACGACAGAGTTCATCCTACTCGTAATCAGAAAACCTCACAATATTATTTTTCGGCACATTTTCGAGCACTAACACATTTGACAGGCTACGAGGATAATGGAATGTAGTCGAATTAAATCGGGTGATACTGAGGGAATTAGATTAGGAAATGAGACACTTTGCCATTTGGGGAGAAAAATAACTGATGGTGGTCGAAGTAAAGAGGATATAAAATGTAGAATGGCAATGGTAAGGAAAGCGTTTCTGAAGAAGAAAAATTTGTTAACATCGAGTATAGATTTAAATGTCAGGAAGTCGTTTCTGAAAGTATTTGTATGGAGTGTAGCCATGTATGGAAGTGAAACATTGACGATAAATAGTTTAGACAATAAGAGAGTAGAAGCTTTCGAAATGTGGTGCTACAGAAGAATGCTGAAGATTAGATGGGTAGATCACATAACTAATGAGGAGGTATAGAATAGAATTGGGGAGAAGAGGAGTTTGTGGCGCAACTTGACTAGAAGAAGGGATCGGTTAGTAGGACATGTTCTGAGACATCGAGGGATCACCAATTTAGTATTTAGTATTGGAGGACAACGCGGAGGGTAAAAGTCGTAGAGGGAGACCAAGAGATGAATACACTAAGCAGATTCAGAAGGATGTAGGCTGCAGTAGGTACTGGGAGATGAAGAAGCTTGCAAAGGATAGAGTAGCATGGAGAGCTGCATCAAACCAGTCTCTAGACAGAAGACCACAACAACCACAACAACCGTCTTGCGAAACTTCAAGTCCTACATGAAGACTTTTTGAACCACTAACTGTTAACAGATAGCATGAGGCGAATAATGAAGGCAGCGGTGCACTGGAGGTTGGTATCTTCTCAACCACAACATCCACACCAGCGCGGTTAGCCTGCTGTTCTTGCACTGATGGTTGTACATCTCTTGTGTGATGATCAATGGACAGCGCGTTTGAAGGAGTCCAGTACTGTGAAGTCCCCTCAAATGCACTATCTGACACTGACATTAGCACCTCACTATCCTGCTGCAGCATGCTGAGAAGCTGCATTACAGGATCCTGCGTGGAAGAGTCCAAGGCCACCACGTGTGCAGACCCCAACAGGTTGGAGCCAACTGGTGCTGACTTCATGGGTGCAGCTACCAGACGAAGAAGAATATTCATAAGAATAGTATACTTGTGCTACAGAAATAATAATAATAATAATAATAATAGATAGTTACTTTTCTGCTGCTTCCTACTTCTATTCTGTTGCTGCTGTGGCGACTGACGCTTCATCTTGACTGACTGACTGACCTGAACAGAGATTGAGCTGCTGGTGAGTCCTCCTTATATACCATCCACCTACATCATCATGATGCACTGTTCATATTGGCTGAATCGTGTGATCACGTGACCTATTGAAGTGCCCTCTAACGGCGAGCTCGTGAACTAGATTAGTTCTGCGGACTGCTGGATTGGAGGCAGTTGTGTCTTGTGGACAGGGAGCTTATATGGTGCTTTTATAAAAGGCAGTCAGTTCCAACAGTAGCAGATGTTTCCATAAGATGGTTAATGCATCCTTAAAGCATCACGCTGCAAAGCATTTATTTGCAGGACCATATTTTTCGTCTTCATATGTTCGAGCATTAATGCACACTTCCATTCCACATGTAGGAGGCTATGGGGGCAGTGCCCGACTGTATGCTTACAAACAACATAGCTGTGAAACTCTAACCACACAAACACCAACAACTCATCTACAGAACACATTTGGCACAACCACGAGGATGGGGGTGAGCAGCTGATCTTCAATGGTAAATATCGAATATACGAATATGCTTACACTGAAGTGAACTGACATCAACTCGATGTCTCTCCCGTTTTGGGAGAGTGAATGCTTCATGATGAATATCTCAGTAGTTTTCGCATGTGCATGAGCATGTGCTGGTTTTGAGATGCATCCTGGCTCCATCCCTCTGCATTGCCGAAATATGCTGAACAGAATTATTAGACTTATTCCTCCTACGCTCCTCGATTCTCATAGTCTTCCATAGGTCATGTAGTGACCTATGGTTACAGTCCTCCCTCAATTGTCTGCACGTAATGCAGCTATTGAAAGCTGTTCTAGCCTTCCCATTCATCTCGATGATTGAACACTTAACGATGGTTTGACAATGACAGGTCAGCAAAGACTGAATGTGCATGACCAGTTCCGGTCATGTTTGATAATGGTACTCGCATAATCAGATGACATCATGGTAACGCCCTCTGGAGGTGGCAATATGTACTAGGCCTCATGGTGAAAACACTGCCTGCCGCCATCTTGGATAACGGTACTTGTGTCATCAGCTGACGTCACAGTAGCGCCATCTGACAGTGGCGCTGTGTACTAAGATAGTTGGAGTCTGGACCTCATGGTGTACACGCTGTTTGCCGCCATATTGGTTTATGTCACAGATGAGAGCATCCTCTGGTGGTGGCGCTGTGTACTAAGTCAGCTGGAGTCCGGAACTTGTGGTGAACACACTGGATGGGTGTACTGCATGAAAATGAGTAAATACAGACTTATGTCTATGCCCTTTTCACACAAATCCTTAGAAGGAGGTGGCAGTCAGGTTAGTGAGGTTAGTACAAGTATCATTCCTTTCACACCATTTTCGTAGCTTAGTAGAGATATGCGAATTGACCTTATCGCCAAAATTCAAATTTGCCACCAGTTGATAGGAGGAGGTGGCGGTCGGGTGACATAGGTTAGTGGAGGTACGCCAAGTAACCTATCTTCCCGAAATTTTCTTTGCTTAGTAGAGATAACCTTGGTGCCAAGAATTATCCTGTTGGAATTTGAACTTCCAGCCATTTTTCTGGGGGAGGTTGCAGTCGGGTGAGTGGGGTTAGTACAAGTGTACTTCCTTTTCCGAAATTTTCTTAGGCTGGTAGCGAAAATCCAAATGACCTTTGATTACCACCAAAGCTCAAACTTTGTGCCAGTTCATAGGAGGAAGTTATGGCTGGGTGACTTTGGTTAGTGTAGGTAGGCCAATTGAGCTATCCAAATACGATTTTCTTTGCTTAGTAGAGATAACAGTGGTGTGATGATTTATCCTGTAAGAATTTAAAGTTCCCGCTATTTTTTCGGAGGAGGGGGTGTGTGGCAAATCAAACTTCCCGCCAATATCCGCCATCTTGAATGATGTCATGGTCACCATCTTGATTTACATCATGTGCTGTTGCCAAGTCTGCATGCCACCATATTGGATGACGTCACGGCCGCCATCTTTGATATATCTGGCAACAATGCAGAGTGTCCCAGAACACTCTTTGTTCCAATACTTTATCGTCTAGCCATCCCTGTTTAGCCATCTTGCACTTACTGTCGATCTCATTTTTTAAACGTTTGTATTCCTTACTGCCTGCTTCATTTACTGCATTTTTATATTTTCTCCTTTCATCAATTAATTTCTATATCGTCTGTTACCCAAGGATTTCTAACCGCCCTCGTCTTTTTATCTACTTGATCCTCTGCTGCCCTCACTACTTCACCACTCAAAGCTACCCATTCTTCTTCTACTGTATTTCTTTCCCACATCCTTGTCAATCATTCCCTAATGCTCTGCCTGAAACTCTCTACAACCCCTGGTTCTGTCAGTTTATCCAGGTCTCATATCCTTAAATCCCATCTTTTGCAGTTTCTTCAGTTTTAATCTACAGGTCACAACCCATACATTGTGGTAAGAGTCCATATATGCCCCTGGAAATGTCTCACAATTTAACATCTGGTTGCCAAATCTTTGTCTTACCATTATATACTCTATCTGAAACCTCCCAGTATTACCAGGCCTCTTCCATGTACACAGCTTTCTTTCATGTTCTTGAACTAAGTGTTAGCTATGATTAAGTTGTGCTCTGTGCAAAATTCTACCAGGTAGCTTCCTCTTTCATTCCTTACCCCCATTCCACATTCACCTACTACATTACCTTCTCTTCCTGTCCCTACTATCGAATTCCAGTCACCAATGACTATTAAATTTTCGCCTCCCTTCACTACCTGAATAATTTCTTTTATCTCATCATACATTTCACCAACCTCTTCATCATCTGCGGAGCTAGTTGGCATATAAACTTGTACTACTGTGGTACGCATGGGTTTCGTACCTATCATGGCCACAATAATGCATTCACTATGCTGTTTGTAGTAGCTTACCTGCATTCATATTTTTTTATTCATTATAAAACCTACTCTTGCATTTCCCCTATTTTATTTTGTATTTATAACCCTGTATTCAAATGACCAGAAGTCTTGTTCCTCCTGTCACCGAACTTCACTAATTCCCACTATTTCTAACTTTAACCTATCCATTTCCCTTTTTAAATTTTCTAACCTACCTGCCCGATTAAGGGGTCTGACATTCCACACTCCGATCTGTAGAACGCCAGTTTTCTTCCTTCAGATAACAACATCATCCTGAGTAGTCCCCACCTGGAGATTCGAATAGGTTACTATTTTACCTCTGGAATATTTTACCCAAGAGGTCGCGATCATCATTTAACCACACAGTAAAGCTGCATGCCTTTGGGAAAAATTACAGCTGTAGTTTCCCTTTGCTTTCAGCTGTTCACAGTACCAGCACAGCAAGGCCGTTTTGGTTAGTGTTACAAGGCCAGATCAGTCAATCATCCAGACTGTTGCCCCTGAAACTACTGAAACGGCTGCTGCCTCTCTTCAGGAACCATGCATTTGTCTGGCCTCTCAACAGTTTGTAGTTGCACCTATGGTACAGCTATCTGCATCACTGAGGCACACCAGCCTCCCCACCAACGGCAAAGTCCATGGTTCATTGGAAGGGGGGAGGGGAGTTGACTGGTTAGCTAGAATACTCTCTTTCAAATTCTAAAGGTGGCAGGGTAAAATACAGGGAGCAAAAGACTATTTACAATTTGTAGAGAAAGCAGAGAACAGTTATAATAGTCGAGGGGCACGAAAGGGAAGCAGTGGTTGACAAGGGAGTCAGACAGGGTTCTAGCCATCCCCAATTTCATTCAATCTTTATATTGAGCAAGCAGTAAAGGAAACAAAAGAAAATTTTGGAGTAGAAATTAAGTCCAGGGAGAAGAAACAAAAACTTTGACGTTTGCCGATGACAATACAATTTTGGCAAAGACAGCAAAGTATTTGGAAGAGCAGTTGAACGGAATGGACAGTATCTTGAAATGCGGATATAAGATGAACATCAACAAAAGCAAAACAAGTATAATGGAAGGTAGTCGAATGAAATCAAATGATACTGAGGGAATTAGACAAGGAAATGTAACTTAAAATAGTAGATAAATCTTGCTGTTAAGGAAGCAAAATAACCAATTATGTCGAAATAGAGAGGATATTAGATGTAGACTGGAAATGGTAAGGAAAGTGTTTCTGAAGAAGAGAACTTTGTTGAGATCGATTATAGATTTAAGTGACAGGAAGTCCTGTCTGAAAGCACTTGTGTGGATTGTAGCCGCCTATGGCAGACGGCCTTGCCACAGTGGTAACACATGTTCCCATTATATCACCAAGGTTAACCGCCGTTGGGCTGGGCTAGCATTTGGATGGGTGACCATCTGGTCTGCCGAGCTCTTTTGGCAAGTAGGGTGCACTCAGCCCCGTTTGAGGCGAACTGAGGAGCTACTTGATTGAGAAGTAGCGGCCACGGTCTCGTAAACTGGCATAAGGCCAGGGGAGCGGTGTGCTGACGACATGTCCCTCCATATCTCTAGTACCTTCTGACGCGGAAGTCAAACACGTGCCAGAACAAATGGACGTGGTCAGCCCATAGAGGGCTCCGCCTCCGCGGCGGCTATTCTGTGCAGCGGCTCTCGTGCAGCGAGGGCGCCACTGCTATGCCACATGCAGACAGCAGCCAATAGCCGCTCCCTCCAGTTTCGTATATAGGGACCCGCTCTGCCCTAGTCCAGCTATGTCACCCTCCACAACACCAGGGTTCTGTCCTCTCCCCCCTCCTTTATCTCTTGTATACGGCCGATATGCCCAAGCCCCCTCCCACCAGTCCACCTTCTTCAGTATGCTGATGACACTGCCTTCCTGGCTCTCTATCCTACCCTTCAACGATCTCAACGTACCCTCTAAACCCACCTTAACCAGTTCACCACTTGGTGTAACCAGTGGTTCCTCCATCTCAACCCCTCCAAAACCCAGGCAATCATCATAGGCTGCACCACTCGCTCCTTTCGCCTCCATGATTTCTACCTCACCCTTTATGGTCGTCCCATCCAGCTCACCCCCACCCTGAAATACCTTGGCCTCACCCTCGACCGACACCTCACCTGGACCCCTCATCTCCAGACCATCCAGCAGAAAGCCCATTCCCGCCTCCGCCTTCTGAAACTCCTGTCTGGCCGGACATGGCGATTGCATCCTTCTACCATCCTCCACACCTACAAATCCCTCATCCGTCCTATCCTCTGATATGCCAGCGTTGCCTGGATCTCCGCCCCCACCCGCTTTTACAAGGCCCTCCAAATCTTTGAACGCCATGCACTCCGCCTTGCCTTCCGTATCCGCCTTCCTTCCTCTACACGGCTCCTGTATGAACTGATCCCCTTCCCCCGCCTCCTCCCGTTCCTCCAACATCTCCGCATCCTTTACATTGTCTGCAGGCTTGATCCCCCCCACCCTCTGGGTTCCTCCTTCGTCTCCACCCCCCGCCCATTGCCGCGTGTCTAATGTTGTATCCCTCCCTCTCTCCACCTCCACACCCTCCATCTCCTTCATCAGGGCAATTTCCAACGCCTCCCTCTCCCGGATGACGAACTTCGCCGTGACATCTACCCTTCCTTCCAACTATAACCTGGCCTTGTTCCCTCCCCCCTCCCCAGGGCCCCCTTTTTCCTCTTCCCTCCTTCTCCTAGAGCGGTGCTTCCTCCTTCCCCCCCCCCCCCCCCCGAGACCCTGCACCCCATACTTGCCTCTTTCCTTTCCACATCCCTCCCTACCTGGCCCTCTTCAGCGCGCCCCCCGCTCATCTCCCCCATCTCTTCCCCTCCCTCCCTTCTTCCGGTCTCCCTCATCTCCTTGCACCGAGCGAGGTGGCGCAGTGGTTAGCACACTGGACTCGTATTCGGGAGGACGACGGTTCAATCCCGTCTCCGGCCATCCTGATTTAGGTTTTCCGTGATTTCCCTAAATCGCTTCAGGCAAATGCCGGGATGGTTCCTTTGAAAGGGCACGGCCGATTTCCTTCCCCATCCTTCCCTCACCCGAGCTTGCGCTCCGTCTCTAATGACCTCGTTGTCGACGGGACGTTAAACACTAATATCCTCCTCCTCCATCCTCCTCCTCCTCATCTCCTTGCGCCTGGCAGATCCTCCATTTTGATCATCGTCAGTGTGCCACATCAGTGTTGTGTTTAGTGCTGTTTCTCCCGTGTATCAAGAGGTGTGATTTTAATTGTGTACTGCCTTGAGGTTCGCCGTCAGTGTTTGTTATGTGCTACGCCATCCATCGATACCTTTTATGCTCCAGTCATACTGTGCCTTGTGTTCTTTTAATTATCGCAGTGTGTGGCTTTTTGTGTGTGCTACTTTTAAACAGTTTTTATCTCCATTTTAGTCACCCTGTTTTTTTGTCTATTGCCTTCCATGATGTTCCCCCTTTTTTATATCTGTGTTCACCATATTCTCTTCTTTGTTATTTTTAAATGTCTTCTATTGTTTGTTCTATGTCTTTCGGCTGAAGAGCGGCGCATATGCTGCTGCCAGCCCGCCCCGATGGGGAATTGAAATACAATAAAGAAAAAAAAAAATACATAGTCCAGTCAGTCTGGTACTCGCTCTGGATTTCGTTTCTATCTCGGCGGTACTGCGTTCTGGTTGTTGCTCGTTGTTGACATTGCCTGGCTCAGGTTCCGAGTGGATTTACTGTTGGTGTTTGGTGTTGTGGTTTCCACAAGCCTCCGTTGTTTATCTCTTCCTTGTTGTGTCGGATCATAGTCGGTCGTGGTCGGTTGTTGCCAGTTGTCGTTGGTCTGTCGTCCGACTCGTCCTGTGACTACCCGGTGGTGCGTGCTCCACCGCCAGCGGCTTCCCCGCCTGGCGGCTCCGATCCGCAGCCCAAGGCGTTCCCACAGTTGGTTTTGGTTACTACAATATCCGCGTCCAGTTACGCCTGCGGGCTGAGGATGGCTCGGCGGCCGGTCGGTCCCGTTGGGCCTTCACGGCCTGTTGAGACGGAGTTAAATTTAGTTTAGTAGCCGCGTATGGAAGTGATGCATGGACGGTAAGTAGTCCAGACGAGAAGAGAATAGGAACTTTTGAAATGTGGTGCTACAGGCGAATGCTGTGGGTTAGATGGGTAGATCACATAACTAATGAGGCGGTACTGAATAGGACTGGGGAGAAGAGAAGTTTGCGGTACAGAAAGGATCGGTTGGTAGGACACATTCTGAGACATCAAGGAATCACCAGTTTAGTACTGGAGGGAAGCGTGAGGGGTAAAAATCGTAGAGGGCGACTAAGAGACGAACACTGTAATCAAATTAGAGGTATGTAGGTTACAGTACTTAAACGGAGATGAAGGGGCTTGCACAGAATAGAGCAGCATGGAGAGCTGCATGACACCAGCCTTCGGGCTCAAGACCACAACAACAACAATAAAATGGCTCTGAGCACTATGGGACTTAACTTCTTTGGTCATCAGTCCCCTAGAACGTAGAACTACTTAAACCTAACTAACCTAAGGACATCATACACATCCATGCTCGAGGCAGGATTCGAACCTGCGACCGTAGCGGTCGCGCGGTTCCAAACTGTAGCGCCTAGAACCGCTCTGCCGCAACAACAACAACAACACACATCTTGGTCACCAGATGGAAGTGTTTTGTCATGCCTGGCTCTCCCAAAGCTATTAGTTGTTACAACAGATTGCTGACTACTATCGGGACCTTGGTTCGAATAAAGTCTTTCAGTGCTCTGTTAAATTCTTCACGCAGTCTCATATCTCCCATGTCATCTTCACTACATCCTCTTCCGTTTCCAGTATATTGCCCTAAAGTACATCTCCCTTGTATAGACCCTCTGTATACTCCTTCCACTTTTCCGCTTTCCCTTCTTTGCTCAGGACTGGTTTCCCATCTGAGCTCATGATAATCAATCAGCTACATTTCTTTTCTGCAAAGGCTTCCTTAATTTTCCTGTAGCCAGCGTCGATCTTTCTTCTATTTATCTATGCTTCTACATCCTTACATCTGTACTCTAGTCATTCCTGCTTACCCATTTTGCACTTCCTGTCAGTCTCATTTTTTAGAAATTTGTATTCCCTGTTGCCTTCTTCATTTACTGCATTTTTATATTCTCTCCTTTCATCGATTAAATTGAATATCTCTTGTGTTACCAAAGTATTTCTACTAGTCCTCGTCTTTTTACCTACTTATTCTTCTGCGGCCTTCACTATTTCATCTCTCAAGGCTATTCATTCTTCTTCTACTGTATTCCTTTACCCTGTTCTTGTAAAACGTTCCATAAAGCTCCCTCTGAAGCTCTCCACTACCACTGGTTCTTCATTTTATCCAGGTCCCATCTCCTTACATTCCTACGTTTTTGCAGTTTCTTCAGCATTACTCTACAGTTCATAGCCAATAAATTATCGTTGGAAGTCACATCTGTCGCTAAAATGCCTTACAATTTAAATTCAGGTTCCGAAATACCTGTCTTACCATCATGTAATCAGTCTGAAACCTGGTGTCTCCAGGTCTCTTCCAGGTATACATCCTTCTTTCATGATTCTTAAACCAAATGTTAGCGATTATTAAATTATGCTCTGAGTAAAATTCTACCGGTTGGCTTGCTCTTTCTTTCCTTTCCCCCACTTCATATTCACTTACTATTTTTCCTTCTCTTTCTTTCCCTACTATTGAATACCCGTCCCCCATAACTATTAAATTTTTGTTTCACTTAACTATCAGATTAGTCTATTTTATTTCATAATACATTTCTTCAGTCTCTTCTTCACTTGCAGAGCTAATTGGCATATAAATTTGTACTACTGTGTTGGTTGTATGCTTCGTGTCTATCTTGGCTACAATAATGAGTTCATTGTGCTGTTCATTGTAGATTTTCCGCTTTCCTACTTTTTATTCATTATTAAACCTACTCCTGCATGATCCCTATTTGAATTTGTACAACCCTGTATTCACGTAAACAGAAGTCCTGTTCCTGCTGACACTGAACTTCACTAACTCCCACTACATTTAACTTAAACCTACCAATTTCCCTCTTTAATTTTTCTAACCAACCTGACCGATTAAGGGATCTGGCGTTCCACGCTGCGATCAGCAGAACGACAGTTTCGTTTCTCTTGATAGCCACATTCTCCTGTGAATTCACCGCAGGAGATCCAAATGGGGGGGGGGGCTATTTTACCTCTGGAATATTTTACGCAAGAGGATGCCCTCATCATTTAACCATACAGCAGAGCTGGATGCCGCCGGCAAAAATAACGGCTGTAGTTTCCCGTTGCTTTGAGCTGTTCGAAGCACCAGCACAGTAAGGCCGTTTCGCTTGATATTACAAGGCCAAATCTCTCACTCATCCATACTGTTGCCCCTGCAACTACTGAAATGGCTGCTGCCAATCTTCAGTAACCACACGTTCGTCTGGCCTCTCAACAAATACGCCTCTGTTGTCATTGCACCTACGGTACGGCCATCTGTCTCGCTGAGCCACCCAATTTTACATACCAACGGCAAGGGCCATTGATCGGTGAGGCAAATTCAGAAACGTCAAGGAATAACTAATTTCGATTCATTACATTCTATACTTATTTAGCTTTTTAAAGGTCTCTGTTTGTTTCTTTCCTGCTTCCCAGTTCAAAATTTAAACAGACACAGGTCTGCAACAGCAACAGTTTAGACATCACAGTCCGTATTCAACACAGACATTCAAACAAACAGAACGTCATCCGACCCGAACAATTACTAATTTCGATTTAATTGAGGTGTGCTGTAAATAATGTTCCCTCAAATTGAATTTAACGACAGAATGGGAGTTTGTGTTTGTCACAACTCACACACAGAGCCGGGCTTAGTTAGATACTGGCGGGCCGGCTGAGAGGTAATTAATCATTTTTGTCGTTGGGCGGCCACTTTGTGGGCGTTACTCCGACCGAACACGTGAAGGGCGTGCGGCGTCGAGGATCACAGGCGGCGATTAATTACCGCCGTGGCAGCCGAGCACCGCAGCCCGCTACCCCGATCAAAGAGCGGGGCCGCCGTCCGGAAATAAACGCTACCATACAGCACGACTCTCGCTGATGTCGGTACACTCGGGTTCCAGCAATCGGTCAGGTTGGTTAGAAAAATTAAAAAGGGAAATTCGTAGGTTAACGTTACATATAGTGGGAGTTAGTGAAGTTCGGTGGCAGGAGGAACAGGACATCTGTTTAGGTGAATACAGGGTTGTAAATAAAAATTCAAATAGGGATCATGCAGGAGTAGGTTTAATAATGAATAAAGCAATAGGAGCGGGGAAAAGCTTGTAGTGAACGCACTATTGTAGCCAGGATACACACGAAGCCCACAACCACCACAATAGTACAAGTTTAATGCCAACTTGCTCTGCAGATGGTGAAGAGTTTGAAGAAATATTTGATGAAAAAAATGGTTCAAATGGCTCTGAGCACTATGGGACTTAACTTCTGAGGTCATCAGTCCCCTAGAACTTAGAACTACTTAAACCTTAAACCTAATCTAACCTAAGGACAGCACACACATCCATGCCCGAGACAGGATTCGAACCTGCGAACGCAGTGGTCGCGCGCTTCCAGACTGTAGCGCCTAGATCCGCTCGGCCACTCCGGCCGGCCCTACTTGATGAAGACCGAGCGAGGTGGCGCAGTGGTTAGGACACTGGACTCGCATTCGGGAGGACGACGGTTCAATCCCGTCTCCAGCCATCCTGATTTAGGTTTTCCATGATTTCCCTAAATCGTTTCAGGCAAATTCCGGGATGGTTCCTGTGAAAGGACACGGCCGATTTCCTTCCCCATCCTTCCCTAACCCGAGCTTGCGCTCCGTCTCTAATGACCTCGTTGTCGACGGGACGTTAAACACTAACCACCACCACCACTTGATGAAGTAAAAGAAGTTATTCAGAGGGGCAAGGAATTTAATAGGCATGGGGGATTGAAATTCGATAGCAGGAAAAGGAAGAGAAGGAAACATAGTAGGTGAATACGGACTGGGGGAACGGAACGAAGGAGAAAGCTGCCTGGTACAGTTATGCGCAGGGCTTGAAACAGCAAAGCTGCCCTTCGTTTCCAGGTTTCACGATACCTACATTTACGGTACATGTGTCCTCCGCAAGCTGCCACGCAGTGTGCTCTTACTGTACCAGTAGTATATACTAATGAGCCGAAACGCTGTGACCACTGACCCCCACGAATTAAATGGTATCTACCGTCGACGTGTACAGTAAACGCGGAAGGGGAAGTGTATAGGCGGAACAGGTACGAACGACATATCATTCTAGTGGCCATACAGGCCGCAAATGGCGATACCCGCTGTTACAAGCGACATTGACAAGGTTTATATTGTTATGGTCCGGCGCCCGGGAACGGGCAACTCGAAAACGGCGAAGCTGATCGGCTGTTCACGTGTGAGCGCATTAGGCATCTATGAAAACTGGTTGAAGGTGTAGATAACAATGTGTTTGACGTCCCCACATGATTACAAAACGTGAAGGTCGGATGCTTGCCCATTCCGTAAAGCAGGATAGGCTGCGATCTGAGGCAGATCTGACGATGGGTTAGTATGCTGCCGGAGACACAAGTCTTTCGGAGTACAGTGTTCAGCGCAAATTGTCGAATACTGGGCTCCATGGTAGCCACCCTCTACTTGTTCCCGCGTTGACTCACCGATATCGTCTATTACAATTGCTTTGGGCACGGAATCATCGTCTTACACTACGTAGATGATCTTGTCCGTATACGACGTCATCCAGGTGAACGACTACTCGAAACATTCATCACACCATACACTTCGTGCCTGATATGTTCCCAGACAGCGATGGCGTGTTGCAGCTAGATAACTGTCGGCATCACAAGATCAGCGTAGTGTTACAGAAGTTTCTCGAAAATGGTAATGAAGTCACCTTGGTGACTAGGCCATGAATTTCGCCTAATCTCTACCCGATGGACCACAGCTGGAAGACAATCGGGCGCCAGCTCTGCGCCCAAAAGCTATCGGTCAATAGTTGATTCACGCGCCTTTTGTAACTTGGAGCCATGTACCTCAGAGAACTTACCAAGGACACGTCGAATTTATACCACGCGGAACCGCTGTTGTGTTGCGCACGAGAGCTGGCCAAGACGCTTTTAACTAAGTGGTCGCATTGTTTAGTGTCATCAGGGTATTTGCTCCTTTCTGATCTATTTGTGGACGGTACATGGGAAGAAAGACTGTCATCATCACTTGTATGAGCTGCAACTTCTACATCCAGTTTAAAAGATATAACATCAACTCGACTACTGAACTTCTTTCTTCCAAACTACAGATAGGAGCTGTACTATCTATCACTAAACAGCTTAATTTGAAACAACACCTGGTCAGACATGTGTCCTTTGTCGTCAAATGACGGGAACGGCCGAGGAGAAAGGTGTTCACGTCACCACTGTTGTTAATTCGGATGTCTTACGTTCAAATCAAAGTCCGACATTATCTGGCACCGTTAATTATTGAAATTAACCTGTTTCGTGACATTATCCATGTAGGTTCATCCAGTAGATCCTTTCCTATGTGACATTTCAAAAATAGAAACTTGGAAGCAGGTAAGACCTTGCACATTTTAAAGTTGAGACAGAATAGTCATACTTGAAATCATGATGGGTACGACAAGAAAGGAAGAATTAATTGATTGTTGGTATTAATGACGATCATCCTCCTTTACCTTCTCTGCATTACTGCAGATGACGTGTCAGTGAGCACATTTGTTCTGTGCATGCAGTACACGTAAGGCGCCTAGTTATTTCCACTGCACGGTGTGGAATACGAAGGTTCTGTTATAGTTCACTAACCTGCTGTCTTCAAGTTGATGTCCACAGCGCAGAAAACACCACTGAAACTGACTTTTAGCGAGGTTCTGTTATGAAATAATGTATCACTTCTTTGGGATGCCACTCACGTATTTTAATATAGCCACACGAGAAGACTACATGATCTTAATACAACACCTACTGATACAGCAAAGTACATAATCATACACAATGTTTACGAAAATGTATCTTTACACTATTTGTGGCACGTGTCTGTGCCTCATGACTACCGGAGTGAATCTTTTAATACTGAATACTGGCAAACACATCCTGCCACGGAAAACATGACTGTACACCTAGACTGCCTAATCCACAGTGACGAACAGGAACTTAAATAAAAATTGGAAATACGTCCTACGACAGACAACATGTCTGTTCTTCTCGACTGCCTAATCCAGAGTGACGAACAGCCCAAAACACTTCACGCGCCATACCAGAAAAGGCGTGACCTGAACGCTTCTGAAGTGCTTCGTCTGCAATTTCGTCAGTCTTTTGTTTTCTATTTAAACTGTTTTTAATAATTCTAAAATGACTGATTGATAGTCAGCTGTTGAGAGATATTTATATTAAAAAGTGAAGTCATTCCAAAGTGAAGTCATTCCATGAAATCAATGATTCCTATTCGCCCCTAGTCTAACCATTGGCGTGGTACACCGGTCAGATAACCAGTCCAGCGTGATGCCACTCAAAATTCGCTCACAGGCGTATAACTATAACTCTGTCCGTTCACACTGCACAATAAGTGTGTCGGCCAGCACAGTGAACAACGCTTAATCGCAAGGACTCAATATAGAGTCGCCCTTTGATTCGCTCTAGACAGAGGTGCTCTCCCAGTGAGTACGCACGCTCTCGTGACGTGTTCTCGCTCCAAGAGCGACAACAGAACGGCGCCTCTCCACGGCAGACATGAAGGGGTATATCTTTCGGTCTCTTCCATTATTCCCTCAGCTCAAGGCGTCAGAAATGTCGTCTGCCAATCAGCATTGCTTTTCTAAAACGGGAGAATGACGTTTCGTTTAAGGCGACCAATCCGGAAGCTTGTAGCTTTGGTGTTTGGCGTTTGCTGTCTCCCTGTGAAAATCTCTGGAACTGCGTGCTATGTGTAAAGAATACGTAGGCTGGCCGCTCCCACACAATGTAGCGGCACTTGCTTTTAAGGCGAACACGAGGTCATTCCCCCTTTTCACTCGGGCCCACGCTGTCTGCTATGGGCGGTCACCGGCCGACATGGGCTGGGTCGTCCTCAGAAGGGCCTGGCGTCCCGTTGTGCCGCCTCTCTCCTGAACTAAAAGCCTCTGTGACCGTCATGTCTGGAATGTATGTGTGCACGCCAGCCCCAAGTATTTCAACGACTGCCACTATGCGCTCACTTGTCAATTGCATATCGTTTACATGAATTCATACAACATTGACTTTGTCTTATCGAGTGTGGGTTCGAATGAAGGGTCTTGATGTGCCGAATAAGATTGTGAGGGCGGAACATGTCAGCAATGAAGGTCAGGAGACCACGACGTCTTGCAAAAAGACAGCAATTGGAACGCTACTGCCAGCTGATTTTTTTATGCTGTATTAATGTTGGTTCAGACGGTGTTGGGATTCGTGTTGGTTTCTCACTTGATAGTCTGCTATCGAACAAACTCTCAAGTGAAAACTTTGGGGGCGGAAGTGACGATGTTTTGAGAAAGCGCATTACAGAGACATCTATGTTGAAATGTGTTACTTATTTGTAATAATGAATAAGAAAATATATTAAGCCTGTTGTAACGCAATTATTCAATGATTTGTTACGGTTGGAAGTGTCCTTAAACAGAACACAAATTACACGACGGCTTCAGATTTCTATCAACAAGAGGGGGGAGGGGAGCGGGGGCGGAGAGGAGGGGTGAAACTACCAAGAGCTACCCTATAAGTAACGCCGACTTGACTTACACTGACATTTACCGATCACAAGAATGACGAGTTAAAGAAACAAGTATTTTAAAAAATGTTAGTTACATGTGCATGATGACCCACAGTTCTTGTCACTTTAAATACGGGTGAAACTAATTTTTCGTCTATAATAAAGTGGCAAGTCAATGGCAGTATGGCTTTATTTGTCTTGCTTTTCCACATGTCCGTTGTAACACTAAAAAAATTACATTTGTAAGGGCTTTCTCTAATGTACTTTTATCTCTTCCTATAATTTTGTGATCAGCAAACATTCTGGCAACTCATATCTGCTTTCTAAGGCATAAAGCATATAGACAGCAATAATTTGTGCATCAAGAGAACCAAGTTCTTTTTTTACTTTTGAACTGGCATCCTACAAATGACTTCTGTTAAAATATTTTTTATAGAAGCTCTCGATGCTTTTGGTTGCACCTCTTGCACTTGATGTAGCTCACAAGTTGATCCCTCACCTTTCAATTCTATAACATATTCGTGTTTCCTAGTTTTTCACCATACTTTCTTTTTAGTGGTCTCTTAAAGTAGTCCTATTCACTGTTCATATTTATAATCTTTAATGCAGATGGTACACTTTACAAGCTGACTATTATCCCCCACTTGCTTGAAATTCCAAACAGATGATTGATTTTTAACGTTCATTTTCAAAACAATAACAAAAAGTTCTATTTGTGCACCTCTTACATAAACAAAATAATCTTGAAAGCGCAGAATGTCATTAGCCAACAGAGATCATTGGTGGTGTGCGGAAAGTACTGATCGTTACATGTCGGCACCATGCGGAACACTTATTTGCTCTGTGCTTTTTGTCTCACTGCTGCCGACAGCGATTCAACATTATAGTCTCTTGATGAAGAATAATCTTATTGTTGTGTGGCATTTAAATAACGAAATGAGTGACGAAGAAGCCATTGTTGGCACTTTGAGCTCACCTCCTACGATACCCCTTTGAAGTAGGAGCCTTAGAGGCAGAATTCTTCCCCGAAAAATTGTTAACCCGGTTGCACAATAATTTAAATTCGAAAAAATGAAAATAATGGTGAGCTTATTCACTTGCTACACAAGTTTCAAGGGGTTTCAGCATTAATGGGCAAGACTTTAAGAAATATCTACAGGATTTGGAGTTTTTCAAAAACATTCCCTGGACATACACAGACAATTCTTGGCAATAAGAGATTAGTTTTGTCTCACATCAACTGAAACATTAACATTTCGCTCGAATTTATTACGAATATGCACTGCAATGATGTGAAAGCATTAGCACGTAAATACAGCTGTATATTTTAATGATTATTTCCAGCTAACATACAAATAAAATAAGGTTGGCACTCGACGGGTTGTGATTTTATCATATTCAGTTTTGCGGGAGCTGGTGCGACCTTGAAGGAACAAGCTTCACTGATCGACCACAACAGGGGCAACCAACATACGAATGATATTTGTGCTTCTGCAAAAGCAGAAGTGACGCAGGGGCATTAGCGTTGCGCCAGTGTTTTGTTTTAGAATCACTGTACACGAAAAATATACAACAGAAAAAACTTGTAAGTACCATGAGGACTCAGAAACAGAAGAGGACAGTAGCAGGTGTGTTTAATTAATAACGACAATAATTTATTATTGCATTATACACTACAATTAGAAACACTTAACAAATCTTTAAAATGTCATTATCTCCTCTACTAACTGCGTTGCATTACAGCAGCCTTATTTACATTTGTATTCCTTGCTACAAGTAAGTACGCGCACGCATTTGAAAATGAAAATCAGTATAATGCACATTCTGTTTTGGTTGGCAGGAGATCCAACACCGTGTTACTAGAAGGAGGCCGAAAGGCACGCGTTTTAGCTCACGCAGGCTGGCGTGAAGTCTGGAACAGGACAAGGAAATTAGAGTTTAGAAAAACGGACGTAGCTGGTGGAATACTTAACTTTAATCCATTAATGGTGAACGACGGTCTGACGGTACAAGAGTCACAAGATCAATACTAACTGATAATGGCGCCTTGCTAGGTCGTTTCAAATGACGTAGCTGAAGGCTATGCTAATCTATCGTCTCGGCAAATGAGGACGTATTTTGTCAGTGAACCATCGCTAGCAAAGTCGGTTGTACAACTGGGCGAGTGCTAGGAAGTCTCTCTAGACCTGCCGTGTGGCGGCGCTCGGTCTGCAATCACTGATAGTGGCGACACGCGGGTCCGACGTATACTAACGGACTGCTGCCGATTTAAAGGCTACCACCTAGCAAGTGTGGTGTCTGGCGGTGACACCACACATTCATCAATCCATGTTATTTACGGTATAGTTTTTACCATAACCATATGATCAGTATGAGATGCGCACGACCATCAGTCGTGATCAGTGGAAGACAAACAAGAAAATTCCCTCTTTCACTACCCCTCCCTCGCAGCGACCAATCTATTAACAATATAGTTCATAAACAACTTAGGCTGGTTAAGGCGCCACCATATTTGTTGTTGATTAAATACCTCTATACAACCTACTTTGGCCAACGGCCTTGCCGCAGTGGTAACACTGGTTCCCACCAGATCACCGAAGTTAAGCGCTGTCGGTCTGGGCTAGCACTTGAATGGGTGACCATCCGGTCTGCCCGGCGCTGTCGGCAAGCGGGGTGCACTCAGCCCTTGTGAAGCAAACTGCGAAGCTACTTGATTGAGAAGTAGCGGCTCGGAAACTGTCACACGGCCGGGAGAGCGATGTGCTGACCACATGCCCCTCCATATCCGCATTCAGTGAAGCCTGTGGGCTGAGGATGACACGGCGGCCGGTCGGTACATTTGGGGCCTTCATGGCCTGTTCGGGAGGAGTATAGTTTTTAGTTTTATACAATCTACATTCCCTCTGCACTCCAAACGCCATGGAGGTAATAGGAACCGACAATTTTTCAGGTGCCAATTCAAAAAGAATTACATTATAAACGATAGGAATATCGATAGATAAACGAGACTACAATTAGTGATGATTGTGCAGATACTATCGATTAATCGATAGTTTATCGATGTTCAAGTAACAGCCTCAAGACTGCCGAGGTGAACGCAGCAGCACATTGGAATGTCTTGTACTGCTTCTGCTACCGTCGCCCCTGCCACAGATAAAATGATTTACCGTAGAACCAAACTATAAATGTGTAAATCAATAATGTTGTCTCATTAGTGCCCTTGGGTGACCGATAAGCCGTTACCACCACACTTCACCCTTTGCCATCCATCCCTCTGAACCCTACACTTCCCTATTGATTGGCCCGCAGTAAAGCTAGCATGACCTGATGAGAAAAAAACTTGCAGTTTCCAGCCACAGATGTACTACTCCAGCGAACAGGTAAGTAGTAGAGAACACGTCGTGAACACCAGTCCATGGCATCAAAGGTGTTCCGTGTAACAGTAGATGCCTTTGACACAGTAAAACGATTTACAAAAAAAAGGTTCTTCTTACGAAGTTTCCCTAAAACCTTTAAACTCAGATCTCGTATGTAATAGGCGTGTGCATAGTGAGGCCCTCATTGAATGGATCCATCCCTATTGTCTCGTCATCGACGGGACCTGCTTCCCCAGCCTTGCCCTCTGCCTCGTGTTCCAGTGAAGGAAGGGGAGATGGCGTCACGCGCTGTGCCGTTAACACCGCGGCTTTATTCATAGCGGCCCCGGAAAGTTTCCGTCCTCAGCGGCAGAAGGCGAGCCGCCTCATAAAGTTGGGGACTCCCCGGATCTCGGAGCTCTCTGCCTGCTTTGCAAGAGCACGCCGGACTCATTATCAGGCAAATTGGCAAAACGGTGCACTTACCAGATAGGACGGACCCCGCAGCGAAGAATTTGTAAATGGTTCATCACGTATAAAGGAAGATAGATATTGGATGATGGAGTTTCCAACACGAGAGAGAATTTTAACTGCCTCGAAACAGGCTAGCTCTCAACTAAAGCCTTACTGACTTTGGGCGAAAATAAAAGGAAAAATAATTTGTGTCTACAAGCAAGTACTGAAACTTCGTAACACTTCAGTGCAACATTCTCCGTTTGCTACGTAGCATGTTTGTTTATGTCTATGAGCAACTGAAGTAGATACATTTCTGTTGTAGAGTGTAGCATCCCTTCCGGCAAACCGAGACAGCAGGAGAGACTGGCGTTTAAAATACCGTTAACGACGACGAGATCGTTAGAGACGGAATCCAAGCAAGAAAAAGGACGAAAAGTCTCTTGCCTATTCAAAAGAATCATCTCAGCATTCACTCCAACGACGTATGCGAGCCACAGGAAATCTAAATCGTCACGTGATAGGGTGGCCGTGTTCTGTCTCCTCTCCTCCCTGCTGGCTGGTGGCCGACGTAGGGCAGTGGTAGTGCAGCTTCACGCGCAGACTCCTGCATATTTGCTTATGCATTACCCGACGATAAAAGTGCAGCACGTAGAGAAAATGGTCAGATGTCAAAATAACTTAATACACGTACACATAATCGGCGGGTATATACCGGGACAGTTCCATTGAAAGGGCACAGCTGATTTTCTTTCTCATCTTATACACAATCCGAGCTTATGCTCCGTCTCTAAGAATCTCGGTGTCCTTCTTTCCAAATTATTAAAGATGCCGTTCTCTGTGACAGGTAGAACAGCCACCAGAGTGATTAGTGTTCCTCGTGTTTGTGTTCGTGTTCAGTGTGAAAAGAGTCAGGTACAGAATGATCACTATTGTAACAGAAGTTATTATGGAGCGAGGACTGGGTGTTAGAAAGGCGGAATGACACTCTCAAATTTTTATTACAAAAAGTCATTCAGACAAATTATTTAATCATTAATCAACTCATGCTTTTTTGGGTAGGTGGATTATGTTTAGTTAATAACTTTGAGATAAATAATACACGGAAACTCACGTCTACACTACTGGCCATTAAAATTGCTACGCCACGAAGATGATGTGCTACAGAAGCGAAATTTAACCGACAGGAACAAGATGCTGTCATATGCAACTGATTAGCTTTTCAGAGCATTCACACAAGGTTGGCGCCGGTGGCGGCACCTACAATGTGCTGACAAGAGGAAAGTTTCCAACCGATTTCTCATACACAAACAGCAATTGACCGGCGTTACCTGGTGCAACGTTGTTGTGATGCCTCGTATAAGGAGGCGAAATGCGTACCATTACGTTTCCGACTTTGATAAAGGTCGGATTGTAGCCCTACGCGATTGCGGTTTATGGTATCGCGACATTGCTGCTCGCGTTGGTCAAGATCCAATGACTGTTAGAAGAATATGGAATCGGTGGGTTCAGAACGGTAATACGGAACGCCGTGCTACATCCCAACGGCATCGTAACACTAGCAGTCGAGATGACAGGCATCTTATGAGCATGGCTGTAACGGATCGTACAGCCACGTCTCGATCCCTGAGTCAACAGATGGGGACGTTTACACGACAACAACCATCTGCACGAACAGTTTGACGACGTTTGCGGCAGCATGGACTATCAGCTCGGAGACCATGGCTGCGGTTACCCTTGACGCTGCGTCACAGACAGGAGCACCCGCGATGGTGTGCTCCACGACGAACCTGGGTGCACTTATGGCAAAACGTCATTTTTTCGGACGAATCCAGGTTGTGTTTACAGCATCATGATGGTCGCATCCGTGTTTGGCGACATCGCGGTGAATGCCCATTGGGAGCGTGTATTCGTCATAGCCATACTGGCGTATCACCCGGCGTGATGGTATGGGGTGCCATTGGTTACACGTCTCGATCACCTCTTGTTCGCATTGACGGCACTTTGAATAGTGGACGTTACTTTTCAGATGTGTTACGACCCGTGGCTCTACCCTTCATTCGATCCCTGCGAAACCCTACATTTCAGCAGGATAATGCACGAGCGCATGTTGCAGGTCCTGTACGGGCCTTTCTGGATACAGAAAATGTTCGACTGCTGCCCTGACCAGTGCATTCTCCAGATATCTCACCAACTGAAAACGTCTAGTCAATGGTGGCCGAGCAGTTGGCTCGTCACAATACGCCAGTGACTACTCTTGATGAACTGTGGAATCGTGTTGAACCTGCATGGGCAGCTGTACCTGTACACGCCATCCAAGCTCCGTCTGACTCAGTGCCCACGCGTATCAAGGCCGTTATTACGGCCAGCGGTGGAAGTTCTCGGTACTGATTTATCAGGTTCTATGCATCCAAATTTCGTGAAAATGTAATCACATGTCAGTTATAGTATAATATATATGTCCAATGAATACCCGTTTATCATCTGCATTTATTCTTGGTGTAGCAATTGTAATGGCCAGTAGTGTACAAATGATCAGCTTTTCAGAGCACTCACATAAGGTTGGCACCGGTGGCGACACCTACAACGTGCTGACATGAGGTAAGATTTGAACCGATTTCTCATACGCAAACTGCAGTTGACCGGCTTTGCGTGGTGAAACGTTGTTGTGATGCCTCGTGTAAGGAGGAAAAAAGCGTACCATCACGTTTCCGACTTTGATAAAGGTTTATCGTATCGCGACATTGCTGCTCGCGTTGTTCGAGATCCAATGACTGTTAGCAGAATATGGAATCGGAGGGTTCAGGAGGGTGATATGGAACGCCGTGCTGGATCCCAACGGCTTCGTATCACTAGCAGTCGAGATGACAGGCATCTTATCCGCATGGCTGTAACGGATCGTGCAACCACGTCTCGATCCCTGAGCCAACAGATGGGGACGTTTGCAAGACAACAACCATCTACACGAACAGTTCGACGACGTTTGCAGCTGCATGGACTCTCAGCTCGGAGACCATGGCTGCGGTTACCCTTGACGCTGCATCACAAACAGGAGCGCCTGCGATGGTGCACTTAACAACAAACCTGGGTGCACGATTGGCAAAACGTCATTTTTTACGGATGAATCCAGGTTCTGTTTACAGCATCATGATGGTGGCATCGGTGTTTGGCGACATCGCGGTGAACTCACATTGGAAGCGGGTATTCGTCATCGCCATCACCCGGCGTGATGGTATGGGGTGCCATAGGTTACACGTCTCGGGCACCTCTTGTTCGCATTGACGGCACTTTGAACAGTGAACGTTACATTACAGATGTGTTACGACCCATGGCTCTACCATTCATTCGATCCCTGCGAAACCCTACATTTCAGCAGGATAATGCACGACCGCATGTTGCAGGTCCTGTACGGGCTTTTCTGGATACGGAAAATGATCGACTGCTGCCCTGGCCAGTGCATTCTGCAGATCTCTCACCAACTGAAAACGTCTAGTCAATGGTGGCCGAGCAACTGGCTCGTCACAATATGCCAGTCAATACTCTTGATGAACTGTGGTATCGTGTTGAAGCTGCATGGACAGCTGTACCTGTACACGCCATCCAAGCTCTGTTTGACTCAATGCTGAGGCGTATCAAGGCTGTTATTACGGCCAGAGGTGGTTGCTCTGGGTACTGATTTCTCAGGATCTATGCATCCAAATTTCGTGAAAATGTAATCACATGTCAGTTCTAGTATAATATATTTGTCCAATGAATACCCGTTTATCATCTGAATTTCTACTTGGTAAAGCAATTTTAATCGCCAGTAGTGTTAATAGAACCATTTTCTTTTAAAATTTCAATCTAACTGAAATTACTTAACCAGAAAACTGTAAGGGCGTAAATATCATACACACAATTAACTGCTTGACCATAAAAACCTAAAAACCGTAATTATTATTTACAAAACTCCGTACAACAGGCACAATATTCTTATTAAGTACGATTTAGTAATTAAGTTTTACTTTCTTTTCTACAAATTTATTTTTCGCCTCACACACCAGCATTGAAAGCAGTTACTGTTACCGTCAGGCAAGCTTTAACAACCCTTAAAGTTATATTAAATTATCAGCGCTTGACAAGGATTAGTAAATTTCTCTTGTATCGCAACTTGGTTGACATCCCAGGCGCCCCATTAGCTTCAAACCCACTACGTAGACAACCGCCACGCAGCATATAGTGATAAATGGCGCGAGACTATTGGTACTAACGATATTCAATGAAGATCCACGAACGTTACAATATATCAGAGATTTCATCGTGTCGTTTGAAAAGAACCATAATTAGTTCATTGAACCCAGTATCTCTAAGAGAAGATATTCATAGGATTTTATCAAGTTGCGAGAAAATGACAACGACGTCACTGAGAGAGTAGTTTCCTCCAGATAATTTTACGTATACAATAACACAGTGGTCACACGTTACAATTTTGCTAATCATATAGCACTAGAAATTCTTACAAGTCTCATCTATTACTGACGCATAATTAGCTCTAACATAGTTTGCTAACAGCATGGGTAAAACAACCAACCCCCATGCCATTTTCTTCGGCATACTTAAATACTAGTTTCTACATACATCTGTATTTGCACGTTTGTCACTGTAATGCGAACCTTTAAAATCACTGTGCGTCTATCATATCGAAATACCTCATTCCACATCCGACTCCTCAAGTGTGGCATATGATACGCATATAATCAGAAAGGTTATGGTGAAGTGAGGTTCAGCTCTCTCTAACATACGAATTACAACTGCTCCTAAGAGAGTCAATTTGTGATTTAAGCTCAACCGTTAGCAGCAAAACGATAACAGAATATTGGTCTGTCAGCACCATTATCCGCACAGGCTGGGTAACTAGAAACGTAGGCACGCGTTATACAGCAGTAATATTGGCATACGAGTATAAGACAAGATCAGACGTACCGCTTTAATCCTTTGCTAGCCATAGATCACCCAGCATACTACTGTCGAACAAAATTGAACAATCTCTACCTCAGGCCAAAGCTGCGCATCTCCATATGCATACCCGAAAATGAAATCTGCCTAAACATCGACCTCCCCCAAAGTCCACCGACTGTCTTTAGCCAGACAGTGCGTACTGAGCCAGCCCAGGAGGAACCTGGCGTCTCCTTGTGCCAACGTACCACACACTCCTACTCTGCACACCTCTAGCTCCAGTTTCCGACCCAAATGGCACCACCGTCAAGCGTCAAAGACACTTACCAGCACGAATGTGCCACACCGTGACAGACTATGAAAATCATGGAGATGCCACGCACTAGAATGAGACAGCGTTATTAACACCTTTAGCCGAGCGGTCTAGGGCGCTGCAATCATGGACTGTGCGGCTGGTCCCGGCGGAGGTTCGAGTCCTCCATCGGGCATGGGTGTGTGTGTTTGTCCTTAGGATAATTTAGGATAAGTAGTATGTAAGCTTAGGGACTGATGACCTTACCAGTTAAGTCCCATAAGATTTCACACACAATTGATTTTTTTATTAACACCTTTTAGACGATTTTGCACCAAGACATCGTAATTCCTTCAGATATGCGTGTGTCACTCTGTAAGAAGGCTGTTTATGTTTTCATATTGGCAACGTTACGTAGCGCTCTGTATGAAAATCACTGGCTGTGCTGTGTGCAGTCTGTGGCTAGTTTGCATTTTTGTCTGCCATTGTAGTGTTGGGCAGCTGGATGTGAACAGCGCGTAGCATTGCGCAGTTGGAGGTGAGCCGCCAGCAGTGGTGGATGTGGGGAGAGAAATGGCGGAGTTTTGAAATTTGTAAGACTGGATGTCATGAACTGCTATATATATTA
This sequence comes from Schistocerca piceifrons, assembly GCF_021461385.2. Taxonomy (NCBI): domain Eukaryota; kingdom Metazoa; phylum Arthropoda; class Insecta; order Orthoptera; family Acrididae; genus Schistocerca; species Schistocerca piceifrons. The sequence goes on along the minus strand of NC_060149.1, from coordinate 859,871,465 downwards.
TGACTATTAAGGTAAATACATTGTTGGTTCTCTATTAAAATCTTTCATTTGCTAACTATTCCTATCAGTAGTTAGTGCTTTCCGTAGTTTGAATCTTTTATTTAGCTGGCAGTAGTGGCGCTCGCTGTATTGCAGTAGTTCGAGTAACGAAAATTTTTGTGAGGTAAGTGATTTGTGAAAGGTATAGGTAAATGTTAGTCAGGGCCATTCTTCTGTAGGGATTATTGAAAGTCAGATTGCGTTGCGCTAAAAAATATTGTGTGTCAGTTTAAGCACAGGCACGTATAATTGTTCTAAAGGGACGTTTCAACTCAACAATAAGTAATGGACTTCGTGCAACATTCTGTGTCAGCACTCGTCATTGTACGAAGACTAGAGGCAAGCGGACTATGGAATTTGAGTCGCATACGTGCGACGCCGTTAACACAAAACAGACGCCTGCATCTGGAGTGGCGTCGTGACCGTGAATCATAGACTGTTAATGAATGGCGTCGCGAAGTGTTCAGCTGTCAATCGCGGTTCAGCACTATCTCAGGTAACCATCATCGACGTGTATGGCAACGACCTGGGAAGAGGTTCCATTCTTCCAATGTTTTAGAGCGGCATGGTTGTCTTACTGCTGAATTCACGGAATAAGAAGCCATTGACTATGACTGCAGGTCAAGGATGATTATGATTGAGCGAATAACAACAACGCAGAGGTAATTCTCGGACATCCTGTGTCCTCATGTTACCTCGCATCAGAAAGTATCGTGGTGCCATTTTTCAACTGAACAATGCTCGTCCACAGATGACACGTGTTTTTATCAACTGTCTGCATGATGTGAAGGTGCTCCCATGGCCAGGAAGATCTGTAGATCTTTCCCCGACAGAAAATGCGTGAGACTACGTCAGACGTTAATTCCGTTCCTGTGCCAGTATGCAGCATATCACGGGCCAGTTGGAAACAGTTGTGTACCATGTTCAACCAGGAGAAGACCGAACGGCTTTACGACACCCTTCGCAACCGAATCAGTACACGCGTTCAGGCCAAACGCGGTGCGACGTTATGCTGATAAGTGGGAGCTCATACTGTCAAGTTCTTTGTAAACTGTATCCGATTTCGTAATCACTGAAATATCATTACATATCCTCACAACCAGTGAAGTTTCTGTTCGTGTCCTTCTCCCCTTCTTGGTGCTTCACTTTTATTGTCAGACAGTCTAGTATCCACACGAACCTAAAATTGAGGCGTTCCTGTACAATTCGGGTCGCGTGCATATACCTCCATGCATTTGTGCCATTACTACTTAAAGCTCTGTATCTGTCGGAAGTTCTTTGTTTATGGTGGTTTTCTACATCTATATTATTACTCTTCAAATAACACCTGGCAGAGCGTTTATCGAACCACTTTCACACCATTTCTCCACCGTTCCATTCTCGAACACCGCGCGGGAGAAACGAAAACGTAAATCTTCCTGTGCAACCCACCATTTTTCTTATTTTATTATGATGATCACTCTTCCTATTTTTACATTGGTGTCAAAACAGTATTTAGTATTCGGGGATATTTCAATTTAGTTAAAATATCTCGCCGCAACGAAGAACGCCTTTGCTTTAATGGTTGCCAGTTAGTGGCGGCTCGTGAGTATGCATTCTGGGTATTCACAAATTTTTAGATTCAGATAAATGTGAAAACGTGTAATTAACAGTATCTGCTGTATAACAGTTATGTTATCAACAAGTTTATGCGACGGCAGCCACTGCCAATAATAATAACAACAGTCATAATAATAATAATAATAATAATAATAATAATAAGCATTAATTATCTGACAAAAGAAAGAATCGTTACAGTTTAGGGCGATAACGAAATTATGTGTAACATTTCGCGATCTCTGTTTCGCATTTTTGTATATATGAGAGTTTTCATACTTTTCCATTTTGTCAGACACATGTACAATATCCCTAACAGATGTATTAGTTCACGAATTTACCTCCGGACTGAAAATCGGATATTCTTGCGCTGCGCCCACAGAACAACTTGTGCGAACTGTAAACTTCCCTGTTAAATGTTCGCTTGTAATCACGCATATCTGATTTCATCACTCTCTCAATTAAAGGGTCTGCTCTCGGAGACCCTAGTTCCTTTGCGGCTAACTTTTCCTGGTAATTTATTTTTCTGTTCCCAGAATGAGATTTTCGCTCTGCAGCAGAGTGTACGCTGATATGAAACTTCCTGGCAGATTAAAGCTGTGTGCCGGACCGAGACTTTCGCGGGCAATTGCTCTACCGACTGAGCTACACAAGCACCACCCCCGACCCGTCCTCACAGCTTTATTTTTCTGTTAACATTTAAAATAGATTCAATATAGTTCATGTTTACACTGCGCAAGAAGGCTTATTCCCTCACAATAAACAACAAATTCCAAAATAAAACTGTCATTTGTGGAGAAGATAAAACTCAAGTAATAATGTCTACCAACATGATCATTTGGCTTGAAAACTAATGAGGCGCTGAGATCCATAAGCGCCTAAAGCACACCGCCGTCGAATTTCAGAAGCATGAATAAATGCTACTGTCTCACAATCGACAGTGATGCACTTCAGGCCCTTATGAGTTTCAGCGCCTCAAATGGATTACTGTATGAAAGAATTCGTAACTCAATATATTATAACTCATTTAGAAACCCACAAAATATTATCGGTTTGTTTATAAATAAATAAATCTTCTGCTACCAGTCACGATTTTCTTTATTTTACTGTTCGCACGACGCGTTTCGAGAAATAATTCCCATTTTCAAGTGCGGAATTATTCCTCGAAACGCGTCGTGCGAATAGTGAAATAAAGAAAATCGTGACTGATAGCAGAAGATTTATTTATTTATAAACAAACCTATTGTATCTACAGTCGCAGGCTTTCAAAAACCATTTATAATGGATCAAATCAGACCACAAAATATTATTGTCAGTACAACTTTAATGTATACTGACATCAGATCTAATATTACTATATAGTGACTGAATTAGCATATCTGAGGAGTGTGCTATCATCTAGCAGGATTTATGCCTGGCGAATGGGATAGAAATCTGTCGCAGTGTGCTACTGCCTGGTGGCACTGACGTAAACTTCTAGCTGAGCGGCAAGGCCTACATGTACACAGTGTGATCCGTGCACGTCCTTTATCAAATCCATATGTATCTGGCCCACAAGGCGATTACATCTTGCGAGTTGCGCTTGCTCAAAAGCACCTTAAAACGTGCCAAGCTGAAGGTGTGCTCAAGACTCTAGCCGGCCGGTGTGGCCGAGGGATTCTAGGCGCCACAGTCTGGAACCGCGCGACCGCTACGGTCGCAGGTTCTAATCCTGCCTTGAGAATGGATACGTTTTCCATGTCCTTAGGTTAGTTATGTTTAAGTAGTTCTAAGTTCTAGGGGACTGATGACCTCAGATGTTAAGTCCCATAGTGCTCAGAGCCATTAGAACCAAGACCCTGTTGCCAAGTTTCATGGAGTCTAGAGGAGCAATGGCGCAGTAGATTTGAGTGCCGTATCTTTCAAGCTACAGCTGTTATGTTTAACAGCAGTCAAAGAAAAATTACGAATAAATCCGCAAAGTATGGAATTTTGGGTGTTCACGCGCTCTTGTGCTCTTACACAGCAGCCGCCACTGTTGCTTTTGTGGCGGTGTTCGTAGCGACAAACACTTGGCTGTAGAAATGGCTTACGAAGTCACCGCCACACTTTTAATAGCGGGCCGACCGGTCCGCTGGAACAGTGAACAGAAAGATGAATACCCAAACACTCTGATTAAATAAAAGTCGGTACTTATCTTTATTGATGAAGATACAGTAACACAGTAGTGAACTCGGTGTCTACAGAAATCTGTCTAGTTCGAGTCGAAGCGGCTAGGTCAGCGTCGGCTGACGACAAACAACAACTCTGCTGCGATGAACACACAACTGACTAGCAAGTACACAATTCGGTGGCGAGTATACAACTGAGCGGCGAATACAGAACTGTCTTAGCGCTCGCGACTCCAGCGCTTAAGAAGCCAGAAGCCAGCGGTGGCGCGCGCAGACTTGCGGCGATTTCCTGTATCGCTGGAGCTACTTATGCGGACGGCGTCCGTACTTTGATGCTGCCAACCTTTTGGCAGCGGGCTCGGTTGGCATTACTGGCTAGGATACAACAGTTGCCAACCCAACATGCATATAATATACGCGATTCAGCCTCCACCCTTTCGCGATAATAGGAGACGATCAGCCTTGCTTTGAACTTTTTCGATGTCCTCCGTCAATCCTATCTGATAATGATCCCATAACGGACAGCAATTCTCTAGCAGAGGGTCGTCAAACGTTGTGCAGGCAGTCACTTTCATGGATTTGTTGTATATGCCAATAAAATTCAGTATTTGGTTTCCATTTCCCATAACATTAATTATGTGATGGTTCCAATTTAAGTTGTTCGTAATTGTTGTATTCAGGTATTTAGTTGAATTTAAAGAATTTAGATTTATGTGATTTATCGTGTAACTGAAATTTAACGAACCCTTGTGGATGACGTCACAATTTTCATTATTCAGGGTTAATTGCTGCTTTTGCACCATTCAGATATTTGTCTCTTGCTTACAACTTCATGTACATCAGTAAGTGAAGGTGGGCTACAGAGTGGTGCGACAACTGTTATAGGAAAGCTGGACAGGCGCAGAAGTGATTAACGAACAAGTTAACACAGTAAATAGAAAATAACTTGAGTTCTATTTCTCCAGTCATAGGAAGAGCCATTACAACTATTGAAGGAAGAAGTAAAGTTGAAACTTCTTTATTAAAATGTGTGTGTCTGTACTTAAATTGCTGAATGTCTAAGAAAATGAAACTTCTACCTTATTTGATTCTGAAACAGTTGAGTAAAACTGAACGTACTGAGCCTACTTTCTCTTTACTTTTTCTTATCATGTCAACACTGAGCCACAATATTCTAGCGCAACGCAATCTGATTGCTCAAAAAAATTACAACCTGACTTCAAATAATTAATTCAAAAGAATGGCCCTGACTAAAGAGAAATCTTAACAATAACCTATACATTTCATTAAGCAGTTACCTCACAAAAATTTTCTTTGCGCGATCTACTGCAATAAAGAGAGCCTCAATACTACCAGATAAATAAAACATTCTGACTACTAAGGCCACTAACTACTAATGGGCATGTGGTTAGCAAAGGGAAGATTTTGTTGCAAACCAAATATTGTATTTTTTACCTTAATAATGTGACATCCAGTTCCAACACGATTATAAATCGTCATTGACATCCAGTACAAAGATATATAATCATGAATAATTTTCAGTCTCCAAGTCGGATACTTCCAGATCGTTAGCCAACGTTAACACTTCAAAACTCTACCCTAAATCAATTCTAACTTCTCACATTAACATGCATCACTGCTGGCTGTTCACCTCCAATTGCCCAACAGTACTTCCATCACTGATGGCGACTAACTCCCAACTGCCCTATACTACTGGCGATTAACTTCGAACGAGTCCAACCAGCCACAGAGTCTCTTACAAAGAGAGCGCAGTCAGAGATCCAATGCAAAGCGCTTCACAGCGCTGCCAAAACAGAAGGAACCTACTTACAAAGTCCAGCTCCCACTGTTAACAGGGAAGAGGCTCGTTGTGCTGAGCACGATCGATGGTATTGTAACGAAGAGGGTCTAAGTACAAGTGGGACGAATAACTGTGTCTGGCCTTCCTATATCGCTCATACTACCATCCTATGTCGCTCATACTACAGAGCCGCTGGAGGTGTAGCTCAGTGGGTGCGTACCGTTGGGTCCGCCAGGTCTTGCGTGACCGCTATCGCCATCTAGCGGAAAGTTGCAATTCGGTTGCCAACATCGGGTCACCCGTGGGGTGGTATCTATACGTGATATCACGCTGTCTAAATCATTTTGCGATTGGTCGGATGATAAATGACAGCATCATCTGCAGAGTAACTAAAATGGCTGCTCAGTTTGACGCCTATGTCATGTATATGTATTGGGAACAGCAGAGGGCCTATGACACTTCCTCGGGGAGTGCCCGATATCACTTCCAGTTTACTGAATAACTCTTTCTCATTTCCGCGTTTCGTTAACAATGCTGCAGTTGAATGCCCTGCCATTGAGCTATGCCTCTTCAAACGTACGCTACAAGTAAAATAGTTTAATTATGTTTCCTGGCAAAGGTAACGTTTTACTAGCAATAAAGTCACAGAAATGGGCGTCTTAGTCACTAGATAACAAGTCTTAAATGAAGTAAAGTAAATAAGATAATTTAAAACGAAGTAATACAACAGTTGTTGTGTCAGACGGCATGTGACGCACTTGACGGTTATCCGCCCATCGTATGGAGCCGTTAAGCCCGGCGGCCCTCTTGGTGCTACCTGAGCTGAGTAGGCAGCGGGTGAGCACCGAGCCTCACCCTCTCCCTCCTCTAGTCATAATACAACACAAACAAGACACAACGCTTTACACACATCCAACATAGTCATCAGCACTCAGCAGGTGCGTTGTAGGCACAACTACCAAAGAGCGGGTGGAAAAAGACCGTTTTGTGCGTGGGAAGAAAAGCCTTCCCAATTATGTGGCTGATACTATCCATCGGAGTACCCCAGACAAAAGCTACATATCACTCATTATGTCTTCTGAAGTACGGTGATGATATTGGAGATAGAATCAGTTAGAGAAAGTAGGTATACCACTATGGAAACGGCAGACGCTAGCATGTTATGCACAGAGAAAGAAATGCAAGTAACCAGTAGAGCTCAACAAATGGTAATACATGAGCGATAACCACACTGGTCTAAGCGTTGTCTACGTGAGGTGCACCATATTCACGTAGACACATTCCTTCAGTATTTCAGCAGTGATACAACATTTGGTAAAGCACACATTTTGTAATCTGGACGGTAAACGTAGCAGGACAGATACAAATGAAAATGGTATTTCATAGCGTCTTTAATGAATGCATTACTCTGTGAAAGTAAAAATCTTGAAATATGGACAGCGAACTGGATTATTTCTGACAAATTATGTTACCTCCCGGACGTGAAACTTTCTGGCTAGCAGCAACGTAGCCCCGGCGCTAGTTGGAGGAATCCAATGCCTGACCGACAGGAAAAACACAACACTGTTCTCCCCACATCATGTGGCTAGGCAGAAGCAATCGTTACAGCATGTAATCATAATCCAGAAGATGCGGAGAGCGTCAAAAGCGTCCTTAGCTACGAAGATCAACATCAACTCAAAATAAATTCTTCTTTCGAGCGTTCGAGTATTGCAGAGCACTCGCACTGTTGCCACAAACCAGTTCAGCTCTTTTTACAATCACGCAGTCCTGCCACATTAATGTGGCCGCTTGTCAAAAGACTGGATAACCACCTTTTGCACTGCATACGTGCAAGAATACAATTACTGTGCCGAAGTTAAGTGCACTAGTTTTCACAGTAGACGATCCATGGCGCGAATAACCCAATCCACGCACTCCCACAGATTCTCGATTGGGTTTAAATCCGGAGGCTTTAGTGGCCAGGGAAGTTAAAAAAAATGGCTCTGAGCACTATGGGACTTAACATCTATGATCATCAGTCCCCTAGATCTTAGAACTACTTAAACCTAACTAACCTAATGACATCACACAACACCCAGCCATCACGAGGCAGAAAAAAATCCCTGACCCCGCCGGGAATCGAACCCGGGAACCCGGGCGTGGGAAGCGAGAACGCTACCGCACGACCACGAGATGCGGGCAAGCCAGGGAAGTACGGCAATTCATCTTGGTGCTCTTCGAACCGCGCACGTAAACTGTGAGCCGTGTGATATGTTGCATTGCCCTGCCGGTAGATACCACTGCGCTGAGGAGAAACAAACTTCATGTAGGGACGTGGTCCTCAACGACAGATGCATTCTTGTGTTGATCCATTGTTCCATTCAGAATGACGAGATCATTCAGGGAATGCCATGAAAACTTTCTGCAGACCATAGAGTTCCCCCCTCCGGTCTGGACCTTTCCGACATTTGTTGTAGGGCCGCACAAGCCAAAGGCCACCTGTCCGATGGAGCATAAAATGTGATTTATCCGAAAAGGCGACCTGCCGCCACTCAGTGGACGTCCAGTTGTGGTATTGGCGTGCAAATTCCATCTTTCGTCGCCGATGAATATCAGTCAACATGGGTGCATGAAACATGCGTGCGCCTCCTGCGGAGGCCCATACGCAGCAAAGTTCGCTCAGCTGTCGTTGAGGAAACACTTTTGGTAGCCCCCTGGTTCATCTGGGCAGTCAGTCGGTCAACAGGTGCACGTCTGTTTGCTCGTACACATCTCCGCAGCCGTCGTTCACTCCTGTCATCTATGGCCAGCGGTGCACCACAGCTGGTTCGTTGCCGGTCATGGATAGCGCCATCTTGCCATATACGTTGTACTTCAAACAGGGCAGCGTACGAACAGTTCCTAAACTCGTTCATTTCGGAAATGCTTCCACCCTTGTCCCGAAATCCAATGATCATGCCCTTCTGAATGTCAGATAAATTGCCCCATTTTCGCATTACGACAACGACTGCACTGTTCTCCGCACACCCCCCCCCCCCCCCAATCCCCGGGGCGCTCTATATACTCTCCACTGCTAGTGCTGCCACCTGCAATCTGTGAGTGGTTGTTGCACGCTGACGTCCAACATAGGGGGTGCACATTAATCTAACTGGACGGTGTAATTCAGCATCTGAAATTCACACTTTAGCCCAGACGTTAAACCATTTTGCAAATATAATTGTTTGTCACACATTTTTCATAAACAAATTAATTTTAATCTATTACATATTCACTTCTTGGTATGTACATCGTACAAACACAAAATGACCTAATGAACAGACCTAGTTGCAAATTCTCCATCTTCTGAGAATGTAACACTTCAAATTAAAAATATGAGTCCTCTCAAAATTCTGTGACTGTTCTGCAAACTGCACATTTAAGCTCACTATGTCCGCTAATATTTTTTGTCGATGTATTACTTAAAAAGAGGTAAATGTATGACGACATCAAAAGTAGGCTATCGCTCTTATTGGTATGTGGATGGTCTGCGTTACATATGTGTGTCACGTTCGTTCAAATTCATATAATGAAGTAGGCCGGCCTAAGAAACTGTCTAAACAGTTCCAAGACAAACGTTATATCAAAAGACTCTAAAACGTGCATTTCTCGTCGAAACTATTGTGTGTTGGAGGTCTCCTTTGTATCTTCGTCGTTAACCTGGGACTCCTGAACTTTTGTCGTATGGGGATGCGCAGAATAAAAGTCTTGAATCACCTTCACGGTGACTACAGCTGTAGTGGCTGTGTGCGAATACTTTTACTTTTTGGGAGCATTTTGGGATGGGTTATCTTTATGATACCCTCATTTTGACCGTTACATGGTCTTCCACAACCTTGTACCTTCCTCGATCATAAGCGAATTTAACGACCTTGTGAAGTACCCAAAATGCCGGTTGAACCAGAACACCGACAGATTTCCAGAGGTTGTTCAGGGATACTCTCTGAATATCTTGGTATCACGGGCTCACGGGCTGTAGGGGCTCCTTACAGGGTTAATGCATTTAGTTCGTCTTCTAGCTCCAATCAGATCTGTAATTCTGTTGAACTGAAAATAGTTCACAATAGCGCAAATGTCGACAGTATGAGCTGTGTCTCTTATCTCCACCCGCTCGCGGTACCTGCTGTTGACAACAGTAACGCCTTCCTTAACTCGTTGCCCCCCAGTTTGCATTCAGCAATGTTCGGTTGTGGCTAGGGTTTTGTGTTCCGACAGTTTTAGTTACAAGTTAACAGCGATACAACCATTACTAGGTCTTGAAGAGTTGGTGGATAAGCACCATATCTAAAGATTCATTGGATGCAGTGGAAGAGCGCCACAACGACATAAAGTTGAGATGAGCTCGTAGCGATGCCAGACCCTTGAGCTTACGAGAAACCAACTCTTGTGTCTTGTGTATTTCCTCAGAAACAAAGGTAACTGGACTAACAAACCGATAAACCATAACTGTTTTATTACACTGCAACGAATCCCCGAACCGTGGATTCCTTACACCAAAATACTCGGAAGGTATTCCTGAAAAACCTCTCGAAGGTTGCCGGTGGGGTTCTGGTTCACCTTTATACGCTTGTAACGTAGGAGAATATTCGAAGTCTTCACTACCTTGCATTGAAGTATGCAATCTTAGACCGTCCGCACTCGGATCGATTCGCACTCTTCGTGGACGCAAGTCGCCTCTCGTCCGTCGCTCGTGTCATACACGAGCTATGCGATGCAAGCTACATCCGTCCGATTGGCACTCATCATGGGCGCGATTTTCCTTCAGTTAACTTGCGACCTCCAGCAGGAAGCTACAAAATGTTGTTGGTTACTTCCTTCAGCGTCCCTCTGTGTAACGAAGAGCTGTGGTGATGAGGGGGATGCTGCGATGTTCTGGTGCCGGTGGAGGTAAAAAAAAAAAAAAAAATGACAACGGGAATGTTATGGGTGAATCCGTACACAGAACGAAATTTTCATTATGGTTTGTTTGTTGGTGCTAGAGAACTGCAAGAGAGTAATCCAAAGTTTTTAGCGTTCTACAGAATTTCACAGGAATTATATATGAAGGTAGTATCTGTTCCCGAAAGAACAGTTACCGTTGATGACCATGCACTTTTCGCTGGAATGAAAGGGTAATTAAATGGACACCCTAGCTGCAAACAGGCGTTGATGTACTTCATTGGGGACATGTTGAAAATGCGTGTACCGACCGGGACTCGAACCCGGGATCTCCTGCTTACGGTAAAGGTGGTTTGAAGCTCAGACTGAGACTTCAACGCTACCCATTTTTTTATTTTTTTATTTTTAGTTATTTATTTTATTTATTTATTTATTTTTCAATGTCAGACTTACAACCTTTACTGACATACATTTTGTTGTACTACCGCTTAAATAGTGTCTACAATGTCCAAATGTTGACAAATGGTGGCTAATTAGAAAATTAATTAATTAAGGAAATGAATAATACAGAAAATGTCCAAATGAAAGACATGAAGACACCGCGGATAGTACAAATACAAAAGAAACATGCTCCTGTAGCAATGAAATGAAATTCGTGTCGGGAGCGACACCTGCTCACTACCCGACGTTCGATAGAGCAAGAGAGCCATCTATCGACTCGTTCTCCAGACGTTGGTGTAAGTCTGGGTCGTCTTCTCGAAATTAACTAAGGGTCCGTAAGTGTGGTCGATGTCTATCTCGGCTTCTTCGTCTATCTCATCTCTCACCTGTCACACCCCATCTGGCAAGCCGGTCAGTAAATGTAAGTCGCAAGTAATTAGCGAAGTCTTGCCTATATTTCTTATGCTGTTGCAGCTTCGTGTGTCCATCCAGGAGAATATGCCAAAAATCCATTTTGTCCTTTTCCGATTCGTTATATCCATCTGAGCTACCGAGTGCACAGAGCATAGTGCACCTGCAGAGACTTATCCCTTGCACGCTCCCCTTGAGACCCACACTACCAACATGTCCACACCACTACATTTGTAGTGCGCGTAATAGATGTTTGCCCATTATACTCATTACTCGTGGCAGGATAATCTACCAAGTCCTGTAAGAGTTTGGGCATAGCGTGTGCGTTCGCACAAGAAGGTCAATGACCGGGAAGCCATATTTTACTATATGGCCGGGAAGCCATATTTTACTGAACATCGCCCCTCTGCGTGAGATTTGAGTCTATGCCGACCAGAAAACTGTGTATAGGGGCCTATTTCTTATCGTTTTCAATGGAGGTGTATGGAATCTTCATCTAAAAAATATTCAGCAAAGACTTTGCCTGCGTCACTTTGAAAGTTTGAAAATTTTTTCATCCTGACTCGTCTTCTCGGACCCATGGGATCAGGTGATGCTGTCATCATGTCTTCCTGAATTGCCATAGGTGGTCAAGGCATCATGGTCGGAGATGACTCAAGTGGTGATCGGTGTGATGATGTGGAGGATGGTAGTTGTTGCTGGTCAGCCGTGGTAACGTCAATCTCGGACGAAATATTTTCTGAGAAGAGGGTTATTTCGTCGAAATTTTCCATTTCGGAGACATCTGGTGTTGGTGATTGACGACGTATTGTAGGTAAATTATCAATAGGGACACCATCTACTTTTACGAAAGGAATAACAAACTGCGTTGCATCGTAACGTGGTTTCTTTTTTGTTGCTCCACTACCACTAGATTTGAGCTTAGATTCTTCACGAACGTACTCCACATTCTTCCTTGCATTCGGTCACTCTAACCGAAAAATTAAGAAGATCGTTTTAGATTAATAAGAGTAAAATTATTCACAAATAAATATCTTTTCTCACCATGGAAGATAATAATCTTTTCGCTTATCTACATGTTTAATTTCAGATCTTTGGCTACAAGATGTGCATTCGTTTCGCTGGGACTTAACGTTTGTCGGGGATAGACTACAGTTGGGTGTATAGTATCTGAAACCACGCTGATCATATGGAAGGAACTGAAAGACGCCTGTAACACGCACTGCTCGACCCTTTGTGTAGCGCTTTGTGCTACATTTCTGTTTCTCGAGGAATAGTACAAATTTGTGCTAAGACGAAGGAAATACTGCATTTTTTCGGCTCTTTTATTGTAATTGTGAAGCGACAATTGTTTTCAATGTTTTAGTGAAGATTTGAGAACTTTATAGTAACTGAGTTTAGGTGTTATTTATGTGTGAGCATCCTTGTCGTACTTGAACTCCGCATGGTGTGTTTGTTGAACATTTCGGAACATTTGGACGAACACTTAATGTTAAGAAGACCGTCACACGACTCACGAATAGTTGTGGTTCAGTGAGTGCATAAAACATGAAAGTGATTCCGGTCGGACTGGTGAACTACTTGCTGCTTTAGTGTGAAAACCTATAACAAAAATAGTAACTAGCTTGCACGAGCGATAGTTTTAACAGTAAATACGGACTTGATAGCGATTTAACACTTGTTTTAGAGGCCATAAAGCGTAATTAGTTAACTTCTTACGCTAGCAATTTAGAACCCGCACACCCGAAATTGTTACGAACTTACACATGCTGCCTCCAAGCTTCAGCTATGCGATCTTCATTTAGTCGATTTTTCTTCCACACTGCTTGTCAGCTGAACCAGTACCTATCAATGCACACTGAAGAGGACAAACTTCAACAATCTTACTGAAGGTGCAGGATTGAAGTGTTGCGAGGTATGAAGAATAGACCCTCCCCGCCGCATGTCCAACAAAAGAAATAAAGTTGCTTTATTTTAGTATGTGGTTGTACTTCCTCTCCACAATCTGGCCTTTCTACAGTTTCCTATGGTATTAAATGCAACCTAATACAATAGTTATCATTTTACTTCTCTCCCGCTAACTAAGAATAACTGTATTGCAGTCTTGAGCAGTATGGCAAAATTTTTGTTTGATAGTAATCCTGAAGTTTTCTGGCAAAAACTGTGCAGCCTTGGCATAGGAAATGTCTAGTTGTATCGGTTTAGAGATTCAAGGCCAAACAGCAATTAAACTTAACTCTGAGGAAGGCAGATGTCGGACCCAGATGTATTTGACGTATCCTAGGGATTTGTGATCCAGTTACGAAAGCAGTCGCTCACAACAGGCTGGTTCGACGAATTTCTGGCTTGGTAGACGCTGTTGGGGAGAAGCTGCGCCTCGCACAAAATTCTCAGAGATCACATTCCAGATTGAGTTGGGAAACGCCACTTTCTTCAAAATGCGTGCCGCAGAGTGACCACAGGGCGGAATTGGTTGACGCTTGTACTGAGACCTATCCCCAGTCTTCCTTCCAATGTAATTAGAAGGATGGATAACATACCCAGTACAAAACTTACACTATGCCACATAATTTACTGTCGATCTCAGAGTAAGGACGATGTACACATAGCAGAGGAAATGTACCAAAAAATATGGGTGCGACACCCATTTCCGTGGTTCTCTTCCTTCTGTTTTTAAAAGCATTCCATTGCTACGAGAGGTATCCTACTGGGACTATTTTTCATTTAGTAACTCATACATGAAGAAGGGCTGAAATTTCTCCAAGTGTTAAGAATACCTGCCACAGAACACCCCATCACCAAATATCATGCGCGTCTTATCATGACAGTATTATTTTCTGGTGTTGAGTACATAATATGTATATTATGTTACGTTGTATTCGCTTCACGATTTCTCTCACAACTATGGGCACAAACACACACACATACACACACACACACACACACACACACACACACACACACGCACGCAACGCACAGAGAGAAAGAGAGAGAGAGAGAGAGAGAGAGAGAGAGAGAGAGAGAGAGTGTAGCCAAGACTGAAGGAACAAAACAGATCAGATCTAGTCAAAGATGTCATTCCAGCATTCGCCTCAACCAATATGAAGATAGACAAGATAAAATATATTGTTCATTCCATAGAGCCATATTAAATACATTTGACTACAGGCAGGGCATGTTAGAAACACGGAAATAAAAACATATATTTCAGAAGAAACTGATGCGTTGATTTTCCTTCCACAAATCTTAAATAAAATCGTCCTGTGGCATGCTGAAAATCTGAAAAAAATAGACACTGACTATTTGCGAATTAATAATAAGCTTACAAAATGTACGTAGATGAACACATACTGAAATGCAAAAGATAGTTTCCCGGCTACTCAAATGAAATGTGTTTACTTACACTGATTGCAACACTGCGCTGAAAATATACGGAAGTCTGATATTGCGTAGAACAAATATCACACGACACGTTTAATAAAGTACATGTCGGCAATAGGGCAGAGGGCGCTGGCCATGTTAAACCATTTAGGCTACGCTGCACCTGTATTTCCTTAGAAACAAACTTTTTTACTGTTTCTGAGAAGATACTGATATGTCTTTCCCTACCTAATGGACACGCATGTAGCCCTAAGCACGTGATTTTCAGTCGTTATGTATATTGTTTTGTGAACGCTGTTGGTTAGATAACAAGATACATTACGCAGGAAAAATTTCATTCAATATGTTCAATATGTCTTTGCAAGATGTTCGGTCATTTAGACAACAAATAATTCGTATTATTCACTTTTGGCTTTGGTCAGATTATATTTTCTTAATTTCGCATCTTGTGCGGCTGACAGCTTTAGCATCTTCAATCAAGTTTTGTTGAGTTTACTGTCTCGTAACTGTGAGAACGAGAGTTCTGGCACTGGAAACCTGATCTCGAGCGACTGATCCTGAAAGACCTCCACAAGAAGATGCCGTCTATTTTCGGCCTTCAGTGCGGTAACGGCAGGATCGATGCAGCCAGTTAAGCAACGTCAATAGTGATTGCGTGCATCTGACAAGCAATGAATGTGCCCTGTTTACCACTCTGTGCGCGCCAGTCGGTCCAGGGCGCAAACGGTGCTCGGCAAATGCTACCGGCCGGCTCGGAGCGGTGTTTGTCGTAGCGCGGACCGGTCTGCAACAACACAGAGGCTTTTGTCTGCGAACGGAACACTTCCTCCTCCCAACTCCGACTTCAAAGTGTCTGCGCGGGGCGACTTCAAAGGGTCGAACAGGCAGATATTTAGCTGCCTCTCTGGCGCCACGGTGGCGTCCGGAGATTGAATTCGCAATCTGCTCTCCTCCGCTCCCAGGACTGCTTACCCTCCGCTCGCTCCCTCCCTCCGCCCTCCCTCCGTCACTCTCTTTCTCTTCCTTTCTCTCTCTCTACCTCTCTCTCTCTCTCTCTCTCCGTCTCTCTCTGTCTCTCTCTCTGCCCCCTCCCTTTCACCCTTTCTCTCTGTCTCTGCGGTAGACAGTGTCCTGCATACGTCTTCCACAAGGTCATTAGATGGTAATTTGATTACGCACGTACACTTGCATGGCAGGTAATTTCTCAGAAAATACGCAGACTAGGTTGCGTTTGTATGCATTCTTATAGATTTTACGTTTCCACGGCCTCGTGAATAAGAAAAGTAAAACACCGCTGGAGAAAAGTGCAGCGCTCTCAGGGACAAGGTCATTTTATTATGAAGTGTAGTGACAGGTAGTTAGTTCATCGTTGTAGGAGTATATGATAACATATTCAGACCAAATGAATCACGCATGTCACAGTAAAGGGTTCCCAAAACATTGCATAAATATACCGTGGAGTCCCCTCTGGCGGCAACGCAGGCATGTATTCTCGCATACGGACGATCATAAACGTTCCTAACGGCATATTGCAATAGATTGTCCCAAGCATATTGCATCTTGGTGACACGACCAAGAATTGGGAAGAAACAGCAAGACTGCTGTTGGACACATTACTGCCAGATGACATCGAGGACCAGGACTCGCACGAGCAGCGGGAAATACGTCAGGCGCTCTCGATTCCGTATCTTAACGATACAAACGTGAGCCCTTTCTCAGCAGAGGAGGTAGAAGCAACCATCTACACCTTTTCAAGAAAGAAGGCGCCTGGTCCTGATGGGATCCCTGTGGAGATCTTACAGGGACTCGCACACTTGGTCGCCCCAGCATTAAGTCGTATTTACAACATCTGTTTACAAAGGGGCTATTATCCACTAAAGTGGAAAACTGCAGAAGTTGTAATTATCAGGAAAGGCCCTGATAAAGATGCAACGGTGCCGAAATCCTATCGGCCTATCTGTCTGCTGGATGTAATGGGCAAAGCATTTGAGAAGTTGCTTGCTGACCGTCTCCAGAGTCATCGAACTCGGCATGGTATGAGTGATAGGCAGTTCGGATTCCGAAAGGGTCGCTCCACTCAGGATGCGATCAATGAGGTTTGCCGAATTGTTCACTCTGCGACATCGAAGTATGTTCTTGGCATAATGATAGACATCTCAGGGGCCTTCGACAACCTGTGGTGGCCGGCACTCTTCTCTCGCCTAAGAGAGATTGGGTGCCCGCAGCTGCTGTATGGCTGTCTGGAGGCCTACTGTGATGGAATAACTGCTAAGATAACGGCTCCTGGAGCCGTCGTATCTAAAAGAGTATCCCGTGGTTGTCCCCAGGGATCGGTGTGTGGTCTCATTTTCTGGGATATCAACATGGAACCTTTGTTGAACGTCCTGCAGGGAGAGACTGCAGTTCTGGGAATCGTTGCTTATGCGGATGATCTCGCAATTCTAGTAGAAGGTGACACTCGCAATGTGATCGAAGACCGATCACGACTGGCTATTGAATTGTTAACCAACTGGTGTGAGAAGACTAAAATGTCTATTGCACCACAAAAATCGCTATATATGCTCCTCAAAGGCAAGTTAAATAGGGACCCAACAGTCAGAATTAATGGCCAGGCAGTGTCGCGACAGAGATATGCCCGTTACCTTGGGGTATATTTAGATGAGAATTGGAGTTTCATTCCGCATATTGAGCAAATAACGACAAAGTCCTTAGCTCGGTTCAATAAGATAATATCAACTGGACAAAGAACGTTCCATCTGCCGTCAAAGGCAAAAAATATCTATCATAACAGTATATTGGCACCAATAGTAGGGCACGCATCCAGTGTGTGTGCCCACAGCCGGCCGAAGTGGCCGTGCGGTTAAAGGCGCTGCAGTCTGGAACCGCAAGACCGCTACGGTCGCAGGTTCGAATCCCGCCTCGGGCATGGATGTTTGTGATGTCCTTAGGTTTAACTAGTTCTAAGTTCTAGGGGACTAATGACCTCAGCAGTTGAGTCCCATAGTGCTCAGAGCCATTTGAACCATTTTTTGTGCCCACAGGCTAGCTCTGGTGCGGCCTGCCGCCGCTGTCAAGCGAATACAGAGGAACGTTCTGTTGAGATGCATTGGAACATTCAACACAAGTCCACCAGATGCACTGTTGGTAATTATGGGTCTATGCCCACTAGACCTAATAATAAGGCAGCACGCAGCCTTCTACTGGCTGCACAAACAGAACATTGAAAGGGTGCAAAATATAATGGGCATTCCTCTGGTAAGCGTCAAAGCCATTCGTGAAAAAGTGCTTGACATATGGCAGGACGAATGCGATGGGTCCACTACAGGCCGCAGAGTCCACGGGTTTCTACCCACAGTGAGAGGAAGGCTAAAGAACAAGATAATGAAGCCCTCACAGGGCCTAGTTCACTTCCTTACAGGACACGGTCCCTATCCCACGTACCTGAATAAGATAGGGAAAAGGCCAACACCGGAGTGTGACTGCGGTGCCCACGAAGGATCGCCAGAACACATAGTGTTTGAGTGCCCAATATACGAACAGGCTGTCTCAGTAGAGAGGCAGCTTCTGCGAACAAGAATTGTTCACGAAATATTGACAAACAGCGAATTGTTCAGCAATTGTTCACGAAATATTGACAAACAGCGAATTGTTCAGCAATTTCGCAAAATTGGTAAACTAAATCTCAAGGGAGGCCCAGCGAGCCTACCTTGGGAGACAGTAAATGCGCTTCAGATCTAATGCGCAATTGTACATATGTAAATATTACGTTGTTTAAGTCTTGACTAATAGTAGCAAGTAGTTGTAGTTAGATCAGCATGGTGGTGGGGTGAATAAAAGAGCAGTACAAATGGAGTGGTTTTTCTAGAAGTAGCGGCCCGCCTCCACGTGGCTAGGGACGGGCAACTCTCTGGCAGCGTTCCAGAGAGGCTAAGAGGCCGATGATTTACACATAGCAAAGCTGCTTAATAAATAGATAGTATGCATGCATTAATAAACCACTCCTGTAGTGCTATTAGCAGAGATATTTAGTCATAATACGCCCACTCAAAAGTATTAGAAAGTGGGTTATGCATGTTTCATAAATTTGGGAAAAAAAATCATTTGTAGCAGTTCAGCAATGGTTCTTGTAGGCCCTGGTGAACGAGTAAGCTTGCACTTGATAACGTCCCATACGTGTTCAATTGGTGATAGGTCTGGTTAACTTGCTGACCAGGGCAGTTCTTGCACACAGTCAAGCGCACGTTGCATAGGAGCAGTCTATGTGGACATACATTGACCTGCTAAAAACGCACATCACCTTCCTGTAGAAGAAACAGCAGTAGCACTACGATAACACCCTTTACAGTGTAGCAGGCATTGGTTATTGTACCCTCCATAAACACCAAATGTGATCACGAGTTTTAAATATTGGTCCCTCACAGCATGAAGCCTATGATAGGACCTGTGTGTACTCTGGACTGGTAGGACCAAGACAGTGTCGCCCCATTCTGCATTGTTGCGAGATATATTCAAGATGATGGATCCAAGGTGGCAACCATAGATGTGACATTGTCACGTTGATATAATGGCGGGAAGTTCAAATTTTGGCGGGAAAAATAGGTCAACTGGGCTACTTCCACTAACCTAACCCTCTCACCTTCTCCACCCCTCCTCCCCTCCCCACCAGGATCTGGAAACTGGTGACAAAAGAGCTCAGTCAGTGCTGAGCTGCCAGATACGACGGAAGTAAGTCTTCATTTTGTATGCACTGCTCCCTTCCCCTTCTCTCCCCCATCAGGAAATTGACAGGAAAAGGACTCAGTCCGTGCTGGGCTGCCGCATAGGATAGATGTAAGTGTTTATTTTGTATGCATTGTTTATTCAAACAATTTGAGTTGTCATAGGCATTAGCGCCATCCATTGTATTCAGCATGAGGTCTGGAGTTCAACTGACCTAGTTCACAACACAACTACCAGAGGGCACTGTCGGCCCTCCACCACTTCCCTCCCATGACGTAGTCCAAAATGGAGGTCAACAAAAAAAGTGCAGGAGCCAATAGGCACCCTGAATATGGTCACGTGACAGGCTTCAGCCAATAGGATGGCAGTATCTGATGACATCATCAGAGGGGATATAGGGCAGGCTCAGCAGCTCTGTGATCTCGATCTCACTCAGTCAGCCAGCACCAGCAGCAGTAGCAGCAGCAGAACAAGAGGAACCATGAAGCGTCAACAGCAGTTGCGATCCAGCACAGCCCTGCAGAACAGGAAGACACGGAAAAGTAGGTATCCCACATCACATCCTTGTCTGTAGTTAACATTATTATTATTTTTATTATTATTATTATTGGCTGTTTTCGTATCTTGGTCCGTATGTAACATTTCCTCCTCATTGTTCAACACTGGCCTTTGACACGTCCAATCATGCAGGGGTGAGCACCAACATGTCAACCTCTGCCACATCTAGAACTGCAGCAACCTCAGCCACCATCTTGTCAAGACCTGCACCGACCTCTGGACCTGTGGCAGCAACAACCTGCAGCACGGCTGAACCTGTAGCGACCACATGGGACCCTGCAGCACACATATACTACTTGCTGGAGCTGGACATCGGGCTATTGTTGTGAGTCCCACTCATCGATTTTAGTGACGTGGACTCGTGGTCTGCTCCAGCACAGCTAAGGCTGTTGGTGGTCCTAACCAGCAGCAGGATGGAGAACAGTACTGGTCACCCACATGCAACCTATCCCAGCAGAATATTCCTGTGCTAGCGCAGGCACAGAGTCCTGATGCTGTGGATAATAATGTGCCCGGCCATTGTGGCAGGTTATAGGCGCTTCAGTCCAGAACCACGCTGCTACTACGTTCGCAGGTTCGAATCCTGCCTCGGGCATGGATGTGTGTATTGTCCTTAGGTTAGTTAGGTTTAAGTTGTTCTAAGTCTAGGGGACTGATGACCTCAGATGTTAAGTCCCGTAGTGCTTAGAGCCATTTGAACCATTTTTGATAATAATGTATCAAGTGTACTCAGGCATTTCAGTTCTACATGCAGTTTAACTCCTAGTGGAATGAAATGTCTAAACATGGGTATAGAAGCAAGTAATGACTGGGGCTTGCATGTGGGAATAGAAATGGAGAATGCATCAAAGCACCTATTTATGAGTTCGACTGGGACGAAATATGTTGTACAGAGTGCTACATCAATAAGGAGATGACTACACAATATGATCCACCTTGTACCCCCTGGAAATTCACCTTACGGGTGTGCCACTACTTATTGCAACAATGTATGATTACTCTGGACTATGTGTGAAACTGGATGACAAGTTTGTTTCTCTATGGCATGCCTCAGTTATGAAGTTATGCAATGTGGACACTGTGCTCTGCCTTGCATTGTAGAGACTGAATCATTGGTTGCCAAGCATAGACTTTGCATACAATGATTTGTAAACTATCTATGTGTTCATAATGTACATGCTGATGATTTGGAGCAGTATGTTAGTTTGCACATGAATGTAGAACCAAAAGAGAAAGAGGTTAAATGTGCATGTGAAAACCTGAGTATTGTGAGGTACCCATTTGTCTGAAGGAGATATGAGTGGAATTTATTGCACATCAAAATGCTTTGTTTTGGAAATGTTGTACAGGTGCTAAGAAGAAGATAAAGAAAGAGTCCGACAATTTTTCTGAAATACTGCATCCGATGTACGATATTTAAATAAATTATGTGTGTAAATACAATCAAAATATGTGTCTGTGTTTTATGTCATACCTCTCTCATTATAGTCAAAGTATTACACTTATTAATATTATTATTTTCAGCGCTGTGCCTAACATCATGCAGCAGCAGACAATTGCCTCAAATGTTGCCTCACAAGTCATTGACGGAATGAATGATGAAGTTACTGGGTAAAATATATGGCTGAAGTCTCTGTGTAGCCAATAAAGCTCAGTTGGTTAAGTGATGGAGCTGTGGTGTCTATATATACTACTACCATACTTACAAGCAAATCATTAAATATAGACCAACTTCTTGCTGATACCTGATGTAGTCGGAATCATAGCAGGGTGGGTGAAACATCCTCAACACAAGAAGTTTTTTGTCAGTGACTGCTCCTGTGAAGTCGCAAAAGAAAGTAGGGGCACAACAGGGGATCAGTGCTTTTTGTTAGTGCGGGTTGCTTTCATCAGAGGCAGGTAGGTATGCACTCAGGGGAAAACCTATTGTTGTCCTTTGATTCACAGATACTTAACCTGTTGTTCTGCTAAATGGATCCTTCCTTTTGTTGACAGGCACTTAACCTAATGTGCCCCCCTCCCCACTCCCCCCCTCAGGTCTGAGTTATTCGAATACCCCCTCCCACTCTTATCAATTTGAACTACTTAATTAAACTGATCAATTAATTAACCTCTCCCACTCTGGTAAAAGACCTCCCCTCCCCACCCTCCCCCCAGAAATTGGCAGGAAAAAGACTCAGTTGATCGGTCATTTGGAGGGAATTCGGTTTCAGTGTGTGGAATATTGTTTAAACACTTTAGACAACGTATAGAATGTTATGTAATTATTTATAGCAGTGTGTGGAATATAGTTTATTTCTTTAGTTAAAGAAATAGTCTGGATACTGATTGCTGTGCATGAATTATTGTTTAAACAATTTAGACAATGTATGGAATATTGTTTATTTATGCAGTTTAGGGGGTTCGAGGCAGAGTATGGTATATATGGAAATTGGTGGCCCTTTGGTGGAGAGGAAGGACTACAGGAAATTGAAGGGTATATTGTTTATTTTAAAAAAATTGAGTTTGTGGGGTTGGATTTCTCTTGCTCGTCGTTCTCTGCTGTTTGGAAACGTGTAGGTCTTGTAAGAAGTAATTACATGAGGCAAACATGTTGCGTAACCTAATGTTCAACACTGTGCTCTGGGTGTCTTGACATAATCTTTGGCCCTTTGTCGGCACTTAACCTATTGTTCTGTTAAGTGGTTTTCTATGTTTTCCCCACTTCCTTAAACTATTATACCGTCTTTGATACCAAATTACATGCTTAGTTATGTCCTCCCATCATTTTCTAGTACACTTTTCGTATTTCACATGTTTTCTAATGCCATTTCTGGCGCATTCTCCTTTGTCACCCACTCCTTAAACTATTGTACTAAGATTTACATAAAAATTATGCAAATGAACCTAGTGTTCTGCATGTAACCTGTTCGTCTGCTCCATGTCACCCACTCACGCACACCCATCTTAGCTATTGTACCGCTAACACCATATTCATATAAAAAATTTATCCAAATTAGTTAAATCGGTATTTTTCACATGCATGGGGTAGTTTTTTTAATTCACAGCATGCTACTGATCGGTGAAATCAATAAAAAATAGCTTACACAAAACATCGCTAGTAAAAAGCAAATCCCACCATCCCCTGTCCACTGGACAGCACAGGACGCTACTCCACACACTCTCAGGAGTTGGGACGCACTGGCGGCCTCCATGAAGAGCCGATGTGGCCCTCAGCTGCAAACCACATGCACGTGTCAGTTCAGGACCTGCAAGGATGAGGCGACGGCATCCCTTTCATACTTGACACCCGATAAATTCCTGTCAAAATATGTGTTCACCTTAACACTATTGCTGGTGTGATGACATAGAGCTGCGGGTCCAGCGCTATATAAATCTGTTCCAATGCTTCCGAGAATAGCACAGGATGCATTGCTTCTAGCGATCCCTTTCTGGAAATTGTGACGTCCTGTTGTCAACATACGTCCCAGGAACGTTAAACGTTTTCACCGCCAAAAGCCTTTATTATGTCTGTGTACGCTCGTGAAAACATCGTTAATCATAAGAGCATGCTAGTTGTTTGGAAAGAGAGCACTGTCTAATCACAGGTGTGGGGAAATCAGAACAATTATGTAAACAGAATTCGAACCACTATCTTACAGAAGAGAGAAATAGCGGGAATTTTCAGTATGCTACAGCTACTGGTCTGGAGATGTCCTAATGCCACAGTCGCGGATGAGTGATGGCATCCCCACCAGAGATGAATGGTCTGCTTCAGCTTATCATTGAACACTTGCTTCCTTGGAACTTTCCATAGATACCTTGCTTCCATCTTGTTTGAATCAGTTTGTAGATGCTCCTATGCCCCAGCATGAAGGATGTCTTGTGAATGAATGGAGCATTCTCATTGGATCTTACTGGATTTGCCCTCCACATTATTGATGCTGCTAGTGTTGTAGCACTGTCCACCTTTTTTTTTCTTTCTGCAGACGAAACTTTCAGCGGCAAAACTATCTGTGACGATCACCATATTGCACTGACAATTAAACGACACTCAAACGCTAACTCACATGTGGTATATTGTGGATCTGTATCCCAACATCGCTCCAGAGATTATGCATAGTGGATGCACCTTCAAACACTATAACAAACATGACATAATGTGGATCTGCACCCCAACTTTGTTTTTGGGTTCAACGCGCGGCACATCCACACTCAAGCGGTAACTCGGGTCTACTGCGGTTTCTGGGAGCTATCCACGACACATGCATATATGTAGACATACAGAAAACAGCGTAAACGCACTGAAAATGTGTAATATCTGGGTGGAGGTGACTGGATGCTATCGAGTACAGTGTTATACTATGCCTCCCATTCAGTGCACTTTCGGTAGGTTTTGACAACTGTACCACCTGTACAAGCAATTTTAGAACGTGTGAAGAGACGTCATGTCATGATTTCATGGGTAGAAGACACGCACAAAAATTGACAGAATTGCAGAAATTACATCTGTATTGAGAGGAAATACACCAAAATGCGGGAAAAATTGAGGATGTACTTGTGTGTCTTCTGGTTGGTGTAAAAGAATTCTTGTACTTGGGAACGAGTATGTGACAGCGAGAGGAATACGAGGAAACGTTGATATGGAAGCATCGGGAACCATGGAAACCATCATTTTTTTTCGTCGAGGCGGCATTCTACTGTATGTATGTCGAGCTAATAGTAATACACATGAGTTGACTGCTGGTTTTGATGCTTTCCTGGAAAAACAGAGAACCATCTGCCTCTAAACTTACTCGCATCTGCATTAAAGGATGACATAGAGTGGATAGAGTGGTCGGTTGCGATAGAGTTGTAACGAGGTACGGTTGAATGGTACAGTGATGATGCTTTCTAGAGAGAGAGAGAGGGATAAGTTGCTGCAGCTAATTTGACCATTTTTTCCCGATGTTCTGCCAGGATGCATCAGTTGTGAGACCTCAGTTTCATAACTAAGATGACTGGAATGTATACCGCAGAGACAGGATGGACAGTGAAGGGGGAGGC
The DNA here is from genome assembly GCF_021461385.2 of Schistocerca piceifrons. Lineage (NCBI taxonomy): Eukaryota > Metazoa > Arthropoda > Insecta > Orthoptera > Acrididae > Schistocerca > Schistocerca piceifrons. The sequence continues at coordinate 859,846,448 of NC_060149.1, read as the reverse complement.
GTGCTTGTACCGATAAAAAGTGCAACAGCATCGAACGAAATTGATGGCGATCCGAAATGTGAAATAATTTGCTTGAAGGTCACGGTTAAAGCAGACTCAATCATGGCAATAGGATGTCTCTGTAGGTCCCATGGCTCAGCATCTGTTGTGGCAGAACACCTGAAGGAAAATTTGAAAAATATTTCGAGTAGATTTCCCGATCATGTTATAGTTTTGGGTGAAGATTTTAATTTACCAGATATAGACTGGGAGACTCAAACGTTTATAACGGGTGGCAGCGACAAAGAATCTAATGAAATTTTTTAAGTGCATTATGTGAAAACTACCTTGAGCAGTTAAACAGAGAACCGACTCGTGGCGGTAACATATTAGACCTTCTGGTGACAGACAGACCCGAACGATTTAACACAGTTAACACAGAAGAGGCAATCAATGATCATATAGCGGTTACAGCATCGGTGATTTCGCTCAGTCTGGAACCGCGCGACTGCTACGGTCGCAGGTTCGAATCCTGCCTCGGGCATGGATGTTTGTGATGTCCTTCGGTTAGTTAGGTTTAAGTAGTTCTAAGTTCTAGGGGACTGATGACCACAGATGTTAAGTCCCATAGTGCTCAGAGCCATTTGAACCAACCATCGGTGATTTCAGCCGTAAACAGAAATATTAAAAAAGGTAGGAAGACTTCTCTGTTTAGCAAAAGTGACAAAAAGCAGATTTCAGAATACTTGATGGCTCAACACAAACGTTTTATCTCAATACAAATAGTCTTGAGGATCAATGGACAAAGTTCAAAACCATCGCGCAATATGCATTACATGAGTATGTGCCAAGCAAGATCGTAAGAGATGGAAAAGAGCCACCGTGGTACAACAACCGAGTTAGAAAACTGCTACGGAAGCAAAGGGAACTTCACAGCAAACATAAACATAGCCAAAGCCTTGCAGACAAACAAAAATTACACGAAGCGAAATGTTGTGTGAGGAGGGCTCTGCGAGAGGCGTTCTACGAATTCAAAAGTAAAGTCCTATGTACTGACTTGGCAGAAAATTCTAAGATATTTAGTTCTTATGTCAAAGCGGTAGGTGGATCAAAACAAAATGTCCTGACACTCTGTGACCAAAATGGTACTGAAACAGAGGGTGACAGACTAAAGGCCGAAATACTAAATGTCTTTTTCGGAAGCTGTTTCACAGAGCAAGACTGCACTGTAGTTCGCTCTCTAGATTGTCGCACAGATGACAAAATGGTAGATATCGCAATAGATGACAGAGGGATAGAAAAACAATTAAAATCCCTCAAAAGAGGAAAGGCCGCTGGACGTGATGGGATACCAGTTCAATTTTACACAGAGTACGCGAAGAAGCTTGCCCCCCTTCTTGCAGCGGTGTACCATAGGTCTCTAGAAGAACGTAGCGTTCCAAAAAATTGGAAAAGGGCGCATGTCATCGCCGTTTTCAGGAAGTGACGTCAAACAGATGTGCAGAGCTATAGATCTATATCTCTAACGTCGATCACATGTATAATTTTGGAACACGTATTATGTTCGAGTTTAATGACTTTTCTGGAGACTAGGAATCTACTCGGTAGGAATCAGCATGGGTTTCCAAAAAGACGATCGCCCTTGAAACTCAGAGGGCCATAGAAAAGGGTTCCCACGTAGATGCCGTGTTTCTTGACTTCCGCAAGGCGTTTGATACAGTTCCACACAGTCGTTTAATTAACAAAGTAAGAGCATATGGACTATCAGACCATTTGTGTGATTGAATTGAAGAGTTCCTACATAACTGAACGCAGCATGTCATTCTCAATGGAGAGAAGTCTTGTGAAGTAAGAGTGATTTCAGGTGTGCCACAGGGGAGTGTCGTAGGACCGTTGCTATTCACAATATATATAAATGTCGTTGTGAATAACTTCGGACGTTCACTGAGGCAATTTGCGGATGATGCTGCAGTATATCGAGAGGTTTTAACAGTGGAAAATTGTACTGAAGTGCAGGAGGATATGCAACGAATTGACGCATGGTGCAGAGAATGGCAATTGAATCTCAATGTAGACAAGTGTAATGTGCTGTGTATTCACAGAAAGAAAGATCCTTTATCATTTAGCTAGAATATAGATCAGCAACTGGAAGCAGTTAATTCCATAAATTATCTGGGACTAGGCATTTGGAGTGATTTAAAATGGAATGACCATATAAAATTAATCTTCGGTAAAGCAGATGCCAGACTGATATTCATTGAAAGAATCCTAAGGAAATGCAGTCCGAAAACAAAGGAAGTAGTTTACAGTACACTTGTTCGCCCACTGCTTCAATGCTGCTCACCGGTGTGGGATCCGTACCAGATAGGGTTGATAGAAGAGATAGAGAAGATCCAACGGAGAGCAGCGATCTTCGTTACAGGTTCATTTAGTAATCGCGAAAGCGTTACGGAGGTGATAGATAAACTCCAGTGGAAGACTGAAAGAGAGACGCTCAGTAGCTTGGTATGGGCTTCTGTTGAAGTTTCGAGAACATATCTTCACCGAGGAGTCAAGCAGTATATTGCCCCCTCCTACGTGTATCTCGCGAAGAGACCATGAGGATAAAATCAGAGAAATTAGAGCCCATACAGAGGGATACCGACAATCTTTCTTTCCACGAACAATACGAGACTGGAATAGAAGGTACAACCGCTACAGGTACTCAAGGTACCCTCCGCCACACACCGACAGGTGGCTTCCGGAGTATTGATGTAGATGTAGATGATTCTAAGTGATAGGTGTTTGTGAGGCACTGAAATCCCCGTTTATACATTTGCTTGACAGATGTCCTGTCTACAGAGTTAGTGGCAGCATGACGTGTAATTTCACATGCCGCTATGCATTTATTTGTTTGCCTCTAAGAGGTATTCTCCATTATTAACGATTATTTTATATAGGACCGATATGGGAATACTATAATTTATGAACCGTGATTGGATGTGAACAGTGGACACTATACATCTCTGGAAAGCTATATTGTGCACGCATCGCACAGAATCGATATTTTAACGAAGTAGTTTTTTCATTCTACGGTTTGTTACCAGAGTTTATCATAGAGAAAGCGGCAAGACGGATGTATGTCGTGTGCTGGAAACATATTTCTTACATTGGAACATTGACAGCATTACATTCCATACGACTAATAGGTCGGAAACTGGAGCAATCTAGCATTATAGCCTGCTTTAAGTGCGGAGCCTTGTAGACTTGGGAGTGTGTGGTTTATGTTCTCTCTTACCAGTATCTTCCAGGTACTGATCCCAGACTCTATAACACTACTTTAGAGTTGATAGTGTGGTTGATAAACGTAAAAAGGCTTAAAACTCCATCCGTCTGGAGCTCCAACATGTAGAAAACACAACCTTTTCTTGTTCTTCTTAACCACCTCCTATTACATCACAAACATTCAAATATGTTACTATACACCGATAAGGGGTGCTAACCTCCGCGACATGGGAGCATCTGGAGAAATCTTGTGTGTATGGATGGACTAATACTCGGCTAGCTCTATTCATTCACGAGATGCAGAATGTAGCGGTCTACTTCTGGTCAGCGCAGATTAAATCGGTAATGGTGCTGCAGGGCAGGCTGGTCAAAGACAGTGCGAGGGGGTCTTTCAGTCTCTAATTTTATCTGAAGACTGCGAGAATGCTCTGTGACTCCCATCCGCATAGAGATACACTACTGGCCATTAAAATTGCTACATCACGAATATGACGTGCTACAAACGCGAAATTTAACCGACAGGAAGAAGATGCTGTGATATGCAAATGATTAGCTTTTCATAGCATTAACTCAAAGTTGGTGAAACGTTGTTGTGATGCCTCGTGTAAGGAGGAGAAATGCGTACCATCACGTTTCCGACTTTGATAAAGGTCGGATTGTTACCTATCGCGATTTCGGTTTATCGTATCGCGACATTTCTGCTTGCGTTGGTCGAGATCCAATGACTGTTAGCAGAATATGGAATCGGTGGGTTCAGGTGGGTAATACGGAAGGCCGTGCTAGATTCCAACGGCCTCGTATCACTAGCAGTCGAGATGACAGGCACCTTATCCGCACGGCTCTAACGGATGGTGCAGCCACGTCTCGATCTCTGAGTCAACACATGGAGACGTTTACAAGACAACAGCCATCTGCACGAACAGTTCGACGACGTTTGCTGCAGCATGGACTATCAGCTCGGAGATCATGGCTGCGGGTACCCTTGACGCTGCATCACAGACAGAAGCGCCTGCGATGGTGTGCTCAACGACGAACCTGGGTGCACGAATGGCAAAACGTAATTTTTTCGGATGAATCCATGTTCTGTTTACGGCATCATGATGGTCGAGTCCGTGTTTGGCGACGTCGCGGTGAACGCACATTGGGAGCGTGTATTCGTCATCGCCATACTGGCGTATCATTCGGCATGATGGTATGGGGTGCCATAGGTTACACGTCTCGGTCACCTCTTGTTCGCATTGACGGCATTTTGAACAGTGGACGTTAGATTTCAGATGTGTTACGACCCATGGCTCTACCCTTCATTCGATCCCTGCGAAACCCTTCATTTCAGCAGGATATTGCACGATCGCATGTTGCAGGTCATGTATGGGCCTTTCTGGATACAGAAAATGTTCGACTGCTGCCCTGGCCAGAACATTCTGCAAATCTCTCACCAACTGAAAACGTGTGGTCAATGGTGGCCGAACAACTGGCTTGTCACAATACGCCAGTCACTACTCTTAATGATCTGTGGCATCGTGTTGAAGCTGCATGGGCAGCTGTACCTGTACACGCCATCCAAGCTCTGTTTTACTCAATGCCCAGGCGTATCAACACCGTTCAAACGGCCTGAGGTGGTTGTTCTGGGTACTGATTTCTTAGGATCTATGCACCCAAATTGCGTGAAAATATAATCACATGTCAGTTGTAGTATAATATATTTGTCCAATGAATACCCGTTTTCATCTGCATTTCTTCTTGGTGTAGTAATTTTAATGGCCAGTAGTGTAGATCGTAAATTATGCACTATGCTCGAGGTGCTAGAAACATGTAGAGTGATGTCTGGTATACTGTGACGTTGTATGTATTCGAGAATTAACAATGAATGAACGTACTGCACAGTCATCTATCTACATTCTCAATGATACTCGCAAAGTAGAGAAGGGGTGGTTTAACTACGATACTGATATTGGGAAACATGCTGTCACATCATTGGTCGGTTTTGAAATTACTGCAAATCTGCTAAAATTGTTCACACTATCAACTGTAATGGTTATTATTGTAGCATATCAATAGTCTCTTTTCCAGCCCATCCATCCACTGGTACGCTGTTGGTTACCACATAATGATTCACTGACATCGCTTGTCTGAGTTGGAGAAAGAGTGTTGGTGGAGCGGAAACACCTTCTTCGGCTGGCTAGCACCAAAACAGTGGTCGTGTTCATGACTGCAACACATGGAATCAGTCGAAACGGAAAACTGAACTATCAGCTATTTCGTCACTGTGACAGATGAGTTCAAATATAGAGGTCGTCAATCACCTTCGGACTGCAGTTTTGGAGACTCTCCACAACGCCACCACTCTTTTCCAATTTCCTTATGTTTTAACTAACTGTCTTTTAATTAAAATCATCCTGTGTGTGTGGTGTGTTATGGCAGCAGCAGTAACAACATGACTTATACCGTGCGATGTCTAGTTTTCTGTGGGAAGCAATGGATTATAATATGAGAATGTCAGTTTAGAACCTGACAAAGACCTCAAAGTCGTGTCGGAAATAAACAAAATTTATGTCAGTGTACAAAGTGTGTTACAGCAAAAAAAAAAAAAACAATGTTTCAAACAACGACATAGGGTTACAGGGAGGGTCTCTTCGACTTATACTATGGTTTGTGCGATACGGTCATCCTCTTATGGTAAGGGCGATGTAGCTTTACACTGATCCGTGCAATAGATCAACAGCTGTATATTTAATAGGATCATCACATGTGCTCGATGCGGGCAAGCAGATGGTATTTGTTTTAGATATATGGGAGGAAAGAGATGCAGTAAAAGTCTTATCGAGTTCTCTAGTGGAGCTTTAATAGTTTGTAATTTTCCTCTGTTGAATGGTACAGAATAACGAAGATAGCATGTTGGGAGGATAGAAGTTAATGGGCCCTGAGGGACGCGGACCTGCTTCGGACAACGGTACTTGTATGTAGTTTTGGGACGCACCGCAATGCAGCAGCAAATTCCTCGTTCTTCCCCCAGTTCTCGTACATTCTTTTGTACTATCTCGTGTTGCAGGAGCAAGCTTGGTTTGGTGCTGACCTTACACGTCGTACACTGTTGGCTGAGCTACGACATGTTCCCATTTGTACTGAATGGTCAAAACACTGTCCTGTCGTACTAACTCAGGTCCCTCTGTTTCTACACTGGTTGCAGAAGGTGACAAATACAGCTCTCTCCGACTTCACCTCAATTCCTACTCAAATTGGAATGATCACATGCGCAAAGCTGCAGAAATGGCGGCAGTTGCAAGAGGCATTGCTACTATCAAAAATTTTACTGTAGCTCATAGGTTCGGAAAAGGTGACTCGTTTCAGGATATGAGAGAGCCAGAAATATAATTCACTAGTGGTTGTAATCATTAAAGGACTTCTCCATAGGATCCAACGCAGGTATGTGGTTGAATGGAAAGATTTGATTCCAAATCCTAGACAGCATTTCTGCAATAGAGTGTAACACTAGAGATCTGAAAAGCTAGTGTACATTTCTTACGACCTGAATCAGCACACTATCTACTGTTCGTGATCCTTCTCAATCAACCATCGCCTGTAACTCAGTCAATATATCACCGAGCCTCTGACGTGGCATAGAGACAGAATGCATTACAAATACTGGAGAAATATCTAGTAGCAGCGTGAGGGAGTTGCAAATACCGGATTCATACAACGTTCCTTAGGCGAATCACTTTCTAATATCGGTAATTTTATTAAGAGGTTGCACCGTCGGCGATTTGCAACCGCACTGTTGGCCTGATAATATACACTCCGGCGATAACTGTCAATATTCAGTGTCACGGTATTTGCCTGGGAAAAACCACTTCATTCAGAGGTAATACCATACCTCGATTTATAAACCTAGTATAGGTTTTAATATGGATACTTGTATGCACCTGTAGAGTCAAGAGCGCTTGTGATTATAATATGGTCGTTACGCTTGTGTTTTTTAATACCTGGCGGTTTGTAAGACGATTACGCCTCTCTTTCTAAAAGACAGTGGTACCATTCGCAAGAGAAACTTACGAGACATGTCCACCGTCTGCTGATTTTCGGCCAGTACTATTTCGAATCACAGCCAATCACTTATTGGTCAAATATTATACTTAGTAGTAGGGGATACATGATAGGTTCGCCTTGAGCATCAGGCTTGTAAAGTATGTGTTTGTGTTCCGACACGTGCAAAGGAAATGACTTTGTCCAGTCGTAAGAAAGGTATGGATTTGACGTGGAATACTTTGTCAGAGTATGTCAAGTCATAAGGATGGTACAGATATTTCTATTTCCAGAGTCACAGCCGTCGACAGGGTGTGTTTCTGATACTTCGCTCATTGTTGAATGTCGTCCAATTCAGACTGCGATCGTAATATTTAATTGTAAGTACGGGGATAAAATATATATGTGGTCGTGTTTCCTAAGACGATTCTGTCTATGTGTGCTTGGGGTGCACTGCCAGTGACCTGTGGCGGGAATGATTCACTTTTCCGGCCAACGGTAGGATCTGTCCTAATAAGAGACCTGTTGAGGTGTAGGAATGTAGCTGACTTAACTGTGTCGTTCTCTAAACGGCCGAATAGCGAACTAATATTTAGTATGTGTTAGACAGTTTTCATGATCGTGTGGAAATTTGAGAAGATTCAATATAGTCGTGTGTTTGCGCTGGACCATTATTCCCTCCAATGTAAATTGTCCAGTTGACTGCTTCTGCACATTTTGCGCCTTTATTTATTTGAGGGAACATCGATTGTGGAGTGTGCATCTAGCAGGTGAAAGACAGGTGGAGGAGACGTTTGCTGGTTGTCTAGACATGAGAAACACCGTAGTTGACGTTGTAAATTATAGGGATGTTTTGGAATCCGATACATCGCTGGCATCATTAATAGTGAGTGGAAATATCAGTTTCCTCTATTTCTTTTCGAGTCTTTGCAGGCGGGATAGGTTTCTAGTTACTCAGAGGTTTACAGAACACTCCAGCTCGCTAAGGTTTTGGGTTTCTAGAGAAATAATTTCCAGTCTATATCTTCGGAATTATGTTGGGCGCGGTACGGCTATGCAAGCGGTATTGCTATGTGCTTGATATCAAGAAGTATCGCGAAAGTGGTATAATCTTCAGGCAAACCATATGAAAATTTATGTGTTCTTGTAATCCCAGAGTCTGGAGATCGGTGTAGACAGCAAGCAATCAGGTCAGGACCATATATAGTGAAGCCTTTGTGCCGAGGGGAACCGACCCAGCCTTTGTACAACAGTTCTGAGAGTGACTTTGTTCCACTGAGTGCGCTCTGGTCATGCGTTGGGGGTAGGATGACTGCCCAACCTCGCAGGAAATATCTAGTGCAGCGAGGAGTGTACCTATGGTGTATGTGCTTATGCTGTCTGTCTTCGCGGTATATGTACGAGGGTCTGGCGCTCGATAGCTATATGCAGGATGCAAAAGGGGCGATTTTGTATGGTGCAAAATACGAAGTGTATGTTTATTCAAATGGTTCAAATGGCTCTGAGCACTAAGGGACTTAACTTCTGAGATCATCAGTCCCCAAGAACTCAGAACTAATTAAACCTAACTAACCTAAGGACATTACACACATCCATGCCCGAGGCAGGAATCGAACCTGCGACCGTAACAGTCGCGCGGCTCCAGACTGTAGCGCCTAGAACCGCTCGGCCACTCCGGCCGGCTTTGTTTACTACATCGACATGGTACACGGTGATATATTGTCGGGTTAAAGATCGATTTCACGCTATAATATTCCATCTTCTGTACTCAGTGGCAGAGCAGTGTAATTGAGTAAGAGTCTTTCCGTATTTGAGGATCTGTAGGCCACTTTCCAGGGTTTAATTGTCAGTGTAATATGGTGATCTGCACAGATAGTTTTGCCACTGAAACTCTCGTCTGTAGGAAGAAAAGAAAAAGAAGACGGTGCTTCCACACTGGCAGCACCAGTAATTTGGAGGGTATATTCAGTAAGATTCAATCAGAATGATCCATTCATTCACAAGATGTTCTCTGTGCTGGGGCATAGGAGCATCTACAAACTGATTTGAACAAGATGGAGGCTAGATACGTATGGAAAGTTCCGAGAAAGCAAGTGTTCAAAGACAAGCTGAAGCAGACCATCAATCTCTGGCGGGGATACCATGACACATCCTCCACTGCGGCATTAGGACATCTCCAGACCAGTAGCCGTAGCTGAAAATTTCCTCCATTTTTCTCTTCTGTAGGACAGTGGTTCGAATTCTGTTTACATAATTGTTCGGATTTCCCTCCATCTGTTCTTACACAGTGCTCTCTTTCCAAACAACAGGAATGCTTTTATGAGTAATGGTGTTTTCGCGAGCATGCAAAGACGTGATGAGGCTTTTAGCAGTGAGAACGTTTAACGTTTCTGAGACGTATGTTGACAGCAGGACATCATAATTTCCAGGAAGAGAAAAAGTGATGTCTCGTTAGGACCGTCGGGATGAATGCAGTCGGTGTTATTGTGGGCTATTTTCGAAACAGGTCCTGGTCGCTGCTTGTAAATTTTGCAGCAATGTGTCAGCCATGCTGGGCAGGTAAGCATGGGTGCACAGCTAGAGGCAGCTCACATGTCCCGTTAGGATCGCTAGGAACAATGCACCCTGTGCTATTCTGGGAAGCATTAGAACAGATTTCTATAATGCTGGATCCACAGCTCTGCGACGACGCGCCAGCAACGGTGCCTGGGTGAACACAGATTTCGACAGGATTTTACCGGGTGTTAATTTTGAAAGAAATGCTGAAGCCTTATCCTTGTGGAACCTGAAATAACATGTGCACGTGGTTTGGCAGCTGATAACTGCATCGTCACTTCATGGGGGCTAACAGTGCATCCCGAGTCATGTGAGTGTGTGTGGTCCAGTGGACAGGGGATGGCGTGATGTGTTTTTTACAAGCGATCTTTTGTTTAAGCTATATTCCATCGATTTCACCGACCAATAGGATGCTGTGAATTAAAAGAAACTACCCCATGCATGTGGAGACTATCGATTTAATTATTTTTTCATAAATTTCGTATATCACTTTTGAGTTAGCGGTACAACAGTTACGGGGAGGGTGTGTGTGAATGGGTGACATGGAGCTGAACAGCAGGTTAAGTGGAGAACACTAAGTTCAATTGCATAATTTTTATGTAAAACACAGTACAATAGTTTAAGGGGGTGGATGACAAAGAAGAATGCGCTAGAAATGGCGTTCAAACGCATGTGAAATTCGAAAAGTGTACTAGAAAATCGTGGGAGGTTATAACTAATTAGAGACGATACAATAGTTTAAGGAAATGGGGCAGACCTGAAAAACCACTTAACAGAACAATAGGTTAAATGCCGACAAAGGGTCAAACATTATGTCAAGACACCCAGAATACAGTGCTGAACATTAGGTTATGCGATATGTTTGCTTCACGTAATTATTTCTTACAAGACCTACATGTTTCCCAACAGCAGAGAATGATGAGAGAGAGAAATCCAACCCCACTAACACTGCCATAAATTATTAAATAATATTATATACATTGTCTAAAGTGTTTAAACAATATTTCACACATTGCAACTGAAATCCCTCCAAATGACTAATCAACTGAGTCTTTTTCTTGCCAACTTCTTGGGGGAGGGTGGGAGAGGAGGGGTTTACCAGAGGAGGGAGGTTACTTAATTGATCAATTGAATTAAGCAGTCAATCAAATTGATAAGAGTGGGAGGGGCTTTTCCAATAACTTAGACCTGAAAGTGTACCTGCAGCAGCAAGGGAGGGTAGTTTCCTGATAGGTGGGGGGGAGGGGGAGGGGGATGGAGGGTAACAATAGGTTACATGTCTGTCAATGTAAACGAAGCATCCTTTTAGCAGAACAATAGGTTAAGTACCTTTCAATTAAAGGAGAGCAAAAGTGAATGAAGAACAATAGGTTAAGTACTAGTCAATCAAAGGAGAACAAGGTTTGCCCCTGAGTGCACACATGCTCCTGATGTAGGTAACTGGGCTAAAAAATGCACTGATGCCCCTGTTGTTCCACTACTAAAGGAGACCTGAAGATGAAGAAGAATGGAATACTTCTTTCTGATACTATAGATCCATCCAATTGTGGCAAGGCTAATGTCCTCATGACGCTGCTAAATCATGTAGATGAAATCCGATTTGAACATGTTTGTGTATTCTCAAAAACACTGTGTCAGCCCAAGCATCAGCTATTACATGAGGTACTGCGGGGTGTAAGAGGCGCTACATACATGGCATTCAGTGAGTGCGGTGACACCCAAAAAGGGAAAGACGAACATAGTTGACGATGTTGCTGTGGAAAACCAAGATGAAGTTCGAAAATATTTCTGTTTGGATCGTCATATGGGTTGTGATGTATTTTATCTAAGTCAAACATATTCCAGAATCCCAAAACAGTTGGACAGGGATAATGAAAACCTCATTGTAGCCTTCAAACAAGACCATCTGAATTTAAAACACATTTACCATGCACATGTCGGAACTGACATGTCGTTCATTGGTTTTGTGAAGATATGTGCCAGTTGCTGGAATCATTCACAATATGGTTTTCTCGTTATTGATAAAACAAGAGAACTGAATGATGGTAGGTACAGGCGAAACTTCCAAGAGTTTATGCCTATATAGCTCAGTAAAAGAGGTGAGTGCATCAGCATACGTTGCACAATGGACAAATTCGTACGCATGTCTAGCTCTCAACCCGAGAGAATAGATGTACATAGACAGAACATTCGCTTGTAGACGGATACGAAAATTCAGTCTATCGTGCATAAAGTTAGATATTCGCAGGGAGCTAGAGACGTTTTGCTAGACTCTTCTGAGACTAATCAATGCATTAAATAATTTAGTTAATGAAATCGGTAAGACATTAACCGACTTAATTGAAAAGGTCGAGGCTGTTGAGGGGAAAAAAGATGTAGAAGACCTTATTGTTGAGACGGGGTTGCAGGCATATAATAAAAGGAAGAAGAGCGGATGTATAAACCCTCACGCTGTAGAGAAGTCGGATAGTATACACAGAATGGCAACGAAGCAGAAAGTCATTAAGAAGCAGAAAGTCATTAAGAAGCAGAGAGTCGCTCGAGACAAATTACAGTTGCTAAGTTTAGGGCATATAGATTGACAGCAAACACTAAGAGAGACCTTTAAGCCGGTTGTTGAATCAATCAGCAGCTCTCATCAAAAACAAAACCACACGATAATGGCGGTGCTGCCATTGACGAATTCTTTATCCATCACACCCCCGGGGCAGATAAATAGGATGTACATGTTGGGTATACAGCCTATAAACGTAACTGATGACACAATACAGATTGATGATAGGCGGTTTGAGAGAACACCTGGTTTAATTTATCTTACTTTCCAAAGACCCACGAAGAAACCTATAAATGATTCAGTTAATGATAAGGAAATGTACCATGAAATACTACTTTTAATTCATGAACATACGGTCCCAAAAAGCCTGAGCTACAAGAATCATAAAATCATTATAAAATCAATACTTGATGGAGGAAACAACAGCAACATTAGCAGTAGCGAAGGTTGGATTGAGCATAAAGCAGTGAACAATCGAATCCCGCAGTATATGTATTATGACGGCCACAGCGGGCTGATAGATCAACTGCAGCTGCTCATGGCACCAGCTGCTCCAGGTAATACAGTTCTTTCCAATGAGGCTGTTTCAGTAACCTCTCAGTAAGTATGGAGACGGTAGTTTGAGAACTGCACAAACCAGCATGCAAAGCATACCCTCGTAGGAATGTTATGATCAAAGGTTGCAATGACCTATAGCAGGCTGATCCTGTAGATATGAGGGAACATTCACATGAGAGTAATAGCTTAAAATATATTTTAATGGTTATTGATACATACTCCAAATCTACCTGGGCATTACCTGTTAAAACAAAAATGGATGGAAGAGTTGCGGATGTGCTCCAGCGTTTGCTACAGACAGGGACCAATCGATGCCCACACATCCTCCAAACCCATCACGGTGGGGAGTCTTACAATAGGTAATTCAAGACAGCGTTGCAGGTGTACGGAATAGATCACTATTCAACATTCACCCACCTGAAGGCAAGTATCGTGGAGTGTCTGAACTGAACAACAAAAAGTCAAATGTGGATGTGTTTTAATATTTGTGGCTCGTCCAAATGGACAGATATCCTCCCAGAAATAATTGCAAAGTATAATAGAACCAAACATAGCACAGTTGGGGGGTGTCGATGGTCGAATTCGGGACTCCAGATGGGTGAGTTGAAGCCGGGACCCACTGTGCCACCTTTCGTCAGGAGGCCGAGCAAGTTCAATAGGGTCAAGGGGCAGTGCAGAGCGCTACGGCGGTATTCGGAAGCATTTCTTTACTCACAAAAGTTACAGTACTACAATGGCTGCAGCGTAGTGTCAGCGTGCCGCCCACAGCGTTGTCCCACTAGTCCAGCCAGCTCAGCAACTCTTGGTATGCCGACACCGCTACTGCCGTCTGCAAGGCCGCTGAGCTGGAACTCGGCCGCGCTCTCCCAGTCGCCGCTCGCCGATGCGTCTCGTCTTGCGCCGCGTAGCTTCTCTCGATTCCTGAGACTGCTACAGTCCCTAGCCCTCGCCGCCCGCCGCCCCGTTTGGCCTGCTCTGTCCGACAATGGGACAAAGGTAGATGTACTGGTTATCTGTGGCGCTCGGGCCGCCACTGCTCACAGGACAGGACCGGACTCGAACCCGCGTCCTCCAGGATGCTGTGCCGCAACTTACCGCTAGTGGTACCTGCTGGATGGCACACCTGCCACCGTCTCCGGCGCCGCTGCAGCGCTGCCGCACCTCCTGCAGCGTACGCTTCGCCCGGACCCTGGTACGCCAAAAATGGTTCTGAGCACTATGGGACTTAACTTCTGAGGTCATCAGTCCCCTAGAACTTAGAACTACTTAAACCTAACTAACCTAAGGACATCACACACAGCCATGCCCGAGGCAGGATTCGAACCTGCGACCGTAGCGGTCGCGTGGTTCCAGACTGTAGCGCCTAGAACCGCTCGGCCACTCTGGCCGGCCCTGGTAGGACAGGTGGTAAGCGAACATGGCCTGTCCTGGACCCGCTGCAGACCGCAATCACTGCCCTACTTCAGGTAGACCATGCAATCTCCAAGTACCCGGCTGCCGTTCCGTCCCGCCCCGGTGCAGTGTCCCCGGAGGTGGAATACAGCCCGAGCAAGTACACAGAAATAAAGAACAGGTTATACAGACTGGTCCCTATAAGTACAGACCAGCACAGGTCCGAACCGACTCTCGACTGACCTGGCACACACTTGTCCCTAGCTAAAATTGCCCATCTATTTATACTGTTTTTCCCCTCGGTTCTGACGTAGTGTCAGAGAGAGACAGAAACTATGGTAGGGGTAAATTCCCATATGCCAGCCACTTACACATCGCCCTCCTGGCTCTGGCCTACTGCCTTGCCTCATACGCCGCAATAACTTCAAGCAACGCTGTCGTTTCGTGCCTCGTTGTTGGACCACTCAAAACACATCGTGCGTGCAATAACGCCATCGCAGGTCCGCGCCATGTTTACCCTGTCTGGCCTACTGGCGCCACCAATTACTACACACTGTCAGCGGCCCCAGACTTCATCGCCCAGCTGCGCCTTTACTGAATTTAAGCAAAATTCCCCTTTTCTAAGACTAATACTAGAGCAGCAGCACAATTAAAACGACCATTCGATGTTTGTGATTATGGACTCATGGATACGGTGTACTATCCCATTAAAATTTAATGTAGGTGATATGCTATGTATCTCAAATGACAAGACATCATTTGAGAAATCATTCCTACCGAACTGGCCAACAGAGGTGCAAGGAACGAATCATGGAACTTATATTTTGAAGGACAGTAAAGGTGAAGAAGTTGCAGGTTGCTTTTGCACCGGAGGTTTGCAGAAAAGCTCAGAATCCGATGTGTTTCTAGAGGACAAAGTCGTAAGACATTGGGGAAATAGAATGCTAGTCAAATTCCATGGTTTTCCTGCAGTAGAAAACAGTTTGATTGATGCTAACGATTTGCTATATCATGGGGTGCACAGTTCACAACCAGCGCAGTTATATAACATGCGTGCTAGGAGACGCATTCAAGGAGGTGGTGGTATTCTAGACAAACTGAAAGTGGAATTACACATTCTGCGATATAATTACTGTGGACCTGGAGCAAAGCTTCAGAAACGCTTGGCACGAGGTGATAATGGGGTTACCCTGCTCGACGAAGTGTATATGGAACAAGCCACTGCATACACTGCAAATAAAGATCTCCGAAGCAGATAGGATTTTAGCTGATAAGAGTAAGGCTAAACTGGTAGGTCAATGCACTGCAGCATTTGTAATTGATAAAACCATGCGTGGGAAAATTGATTTGTGTTTAGGAGTGATGAATTTCAAGCGAGTTATGAATGCTGCACGTTGCTCACTAAAGTAGAAGAAGAAGGATGGGAAGAGGAGGTGTTTGAAGAACGTTATCCTGACAGCGATGTATGCAGCTAAAGCCGCTCCGAAGCAGGCGGTTGCAAGACGAAGAAGACGGTCGGTTAAAGCACTTCGAATTATACTAATACCTAAGACGTCTCGTGCTTTTCTTGCATTCCTCATCCCAAGACTCTCCGCTCTCTAGGCGGTAGAGTCCCTCGGTGGTGGTGGTGCAACTATTGCTCGAATAGTCAATAGCGCCCAAAACTCCCAAGCGCAGTTAGAAGAAACACGAAGACATAACCGCATGATGGAAGCCGCAGCCATCGGAAAAGGACTATACTTGAAACCGTACAGAAAAGGACTTGGTCTATTCTTACATAAAAAAAGCTCATTAGAAGTCCTACCAGATCGGCCATTCACAAATACTGATCTTCTTAAATTTATCAGAAATAATTCAACATTCCTAGATTCCGTGGTGTGTATTTGCGGGGTACATTAGCGAAGACTACGGGGAAAACTGGCAAATGTGCTACCGTGAATTTATATGTTGCTGGAGGTCCCGGCACGCATTGGGTGTCATATTGTATGAAAAATGAAAATACCGTCTACTATTTCGACTCATTTGGTGATCTGCGACCGCCAGAAGCATTACAACGATACTCTGCTTGCAGAAGACGCGTGTTCTACAATTTTCGGCGCTATCGGGACTGTAATACACACCTCTGCGGACATTTATACCTCATGTCTCTCTTGAGTTTTACAAAGAAGATGAACAATACATAAGAGAAAGCTTTAAACATTTTGTCATCAGTTAAGATTCAAATGCAATGTCGTACACTTTGACTTTAAAAGTACGATCATCTGTACTATGTGCAAATTACTTCCCGCCAATTGATTTTAGCATTGGTGAATGAAGTATTACATTGAATGGAATGGAGATGTACAACAGCGTCCCAAATATCACCGAGGCCAACAACAAACTGCATGTGCATATTAATGGTGAAAAAGAAATTGTGGAAATAGAACCTGGTGGGTACGATATTGCCAATTTAAGCGAAGTCTTAAAACAGTGTCGAAAAAGTATTGAGCTGCGTGCAAACATCAATGCATTTAAATCTGAAATACGGACTGTGAATGCAATGATTGACGTTAACCACAGAGGTTCAATAGGGCGCCTACTGAGTTTCACAAAAGGACAGGGTTTGAAGGAGGCTCCTACTAAATTTTACAAGTCAAATCAGACAGTGTACATACTGCCCGTCAGCACAGTTCGAGTCGAGTGTAACATTGCAATGAACTCCTATCTCAACGACAGTCTGATTCACACTATTTACGAATTCTTCCCCTCAGTTGCAATAGGATATAAGATTGTTGAGCCTACCATCAATGAAATACATCATTCAGTGCCACTTCACACATTGGACAACTTTGAGTTGCGTGTTGTGAACTAGAATAATCAGCTTGTCGATTTTTGTGGTGAGGAGATCATAGTACGATTACATCTAAGACAGGATGGGCGTATGGCATAAAACCAGTGCACGCAACCCGCAGCATGTCACTTTGCTGCCGAACTGCAAAGCGATAACACGTGCGAACTACGAGTTTCTTAAATTAGTTGGCTTGAAACCTCGCAATGACTTCCTCACCCAACACAACCAGTCCAGTAGAGTGTGATGAGCGAATTATACGTCACGAATACTTCTTACATAGCTGGCCTGTGTGGCCGTGCTGTTCTAGGTGCCTCAGTCTGGAACCGCGTGACCACTACGGTCACAGGTTCGAATCCTGCCTCGGGCATGGATGTGTGTGATGTCCTTAGGTTAGTTAGGTTTAAGTAGTTCTAAGTTCTAGGGGAATGATGACCTCAGATGCTAAGTCCCATAGTGCTCAGAGCCTTCTCACATAAACCTTACGCTTCAACCACATTTAACCAGAAAGATGAAATTAGGGTTGTCATCCAGCACCAAGACGAACTGACGCTTCCATACAAGATTTTCATATATTTGCAGCGATCATCCAAGAAAGTAGACGGCAGAGCTACAGTGCGGTCCAAGCTTCGATGTAACGCTTTAGCATACCTGCTTCAAGAGACACGCTATGAACTCAGTGGGTCTGAGGTGGACTGTACACGCAATGTTGGCATAACATCAACCCTTAAAACATACGTCACTGCATGACCCACGGATCTGAATGGTTTAGAAAATGCGGAATGGTTCTTAGACGATCCGGTGGATAGTTCTCTGTTGAGAGTGCAATCGATTTACTGCATGCATACCTCTAAAAATGCTTATGGGCTATTTTGAAGACATGAGGCAGATTATTACGATTGCTAAATAAGAACTTATTTGGGTACGGAGTTCGACGGGTGATAACTCACACATTCAAGGAGCTCAAGAGGAGAATATGATCACAGTGAGCAAGATAATACGCAAAATGCCCCACATCAGTGTATCAGACGAGGGGCGTTTGAAGCGTTTAGAAGTCCTGGATTCCGATATATATCTACCACCAACATTTCGCTCTTTGGAGGTTTTCGAGTACCCAGTGCTACCAACTGGAAACAGACAAACGTGGGCTATTACAACCTCTTCGCAGCTAGAGACACCAAGATCCATCGCACTTGCGTTTCAGACTGCTACAAGAGGAAATATAGCAAATGACTCCACTGTATTAACAGCAAGTTAAGTAATGCCAGTGTCTATCTGAATTCAGAATTCTATCCATATGACTATTTACAAGTGCAGTGGGATGAAAATGTATACAGTCTAGCATATGACATGTAAGCGAGGTTTCGTGCTTCTTACAATGAAAATTCTGAAGAAGAAGGAGGAGAGTGTCTGCCCAGTCCTCGGGAATTCAAGGAGATATCACCGATCATCGTAACAGACTGGTCGAAACAGAACGAGACAATTATGTCTGGACCTATAGATGTACAAACTGAAGTCTGATCTTCAGCAAATTTTCCGGAACAGACTGCAGCATATGCTCTAGTTCTACTTGACCGTGTGATCAACTACTGCCTGTTCACTGGTGAATGGAAAGGTGGAGGAGGAAATTAGTTTTTAACGTCCCGTCGACAACGAGGTCATTAGAGACGGAGCACAAGCTCGGATTAGGGAAGAATGGGGAAGGAAATCGGCCGTGCCCTTTCAAAGGAATCATCCCGGCATTTGCCTGAAGTGATGTAGGGAAATCACGGAAAACCTAAATCAGGATGGCCGGACGTGGGATTGAACCGTCGTCCTCCCGAATGCGAGTCCAGTGTGCTAACCACTGCGCCACCTCGCTCGGTGAATGGGAAGGTGCTGCGCCGTACCCAGAGCATTCCGCAATTGCATCTCAAGGTGTGAACATCATTGGAGACGGTCAGGGTTTCTATGATGATGAGCGTAGACAATTCGTGTTTAAAGATGTTGCTTTCGTAGCATACACAGAAGATGCAGGAATAATAGAGACATTCTCAGCTAATATTGCACCACCGAGACCTTTCAAGAATGTGAAGTGCGCTGGTACACGAGAGTGTGCTAAGTTGTTAACACATTTCTACCGTGGAATTCGCTGGGATGATCCAGGCATACCCTATAAAGATATAGTGACGTCGCTACGTGAAAGGGAAGGAGAAGGTCTCATGGATGCACCGAATCTTCAAGTTTGCTGCTATTTAAGATCTGCAATTCTATGGGTGTTCTACTTCCCATCGACTCAAGCAGAAGATGTGCGAAAATAGTGTTACTACGTCTACTTATGAAAGTGTGAAATTATTTTCAAGTTGGATGAGAAATAAATGAAATTATTTACCTCACAATTTGTGTATGATTTCTTTTCACCCTTTTCCCACTTTGACAGTGTACAGTTTCGTCCAGATACTATGTCTGTGGTTTCCTTCAAGCACAGGAGACATAATTTTAGCTATGTTTCCTAAATGTCCTTGGACGTGAAGGCTGTCGCGTGCCTCCTGCTCCCATAACCAAATTCATGTTGTGCGATAGGCGTAATTCCAATCAAGCATTCTATGTATTTTGTTACCTCCTTAATAGCACTCATCTTCAGAAGAAGTAATGTCATTTGAGACCTATAAAGCCCATATATATATATATATATATATATATAGTGTTTGAAAAAGAACTCCTTAGCTTTAATGTGTCCTAGAATCTGTACAAATTGACATACACTATTCTAGTTTGTGGTGTTCGTTTCATCAACTCTACAAGTTTGGCTCCCCTGCAATTGGCAGGTCTGCTTGACCTTGTGACGGAACCAGTGCTGTTTTTTTTTCCTCTGTTCTCTCAGTTCAGTTCAGGCTTGTATGCAGTGAAGAGGAACTCAGCAACAATGTGTACTGCGCAACAGAAAGCGCAGTGTGTTATTTGGCTTGTGAAAACTGAGTCAGTTATAACAGTGTAATGTAATTTTAGACGTCAGTATGGTGGTGAACCACCTACAGCAAAAACTATCTGTCATTGGTTGGTCTTTCAAGGGACTTGGTAGTGTTTTAAAAGCAAAATCATCAGGTAGACCGAAACCTTTTGAAAAAGTTGTTGAACAGATCCATGTTTCGTGTGTTCTGAGCCTGAAGAAGTCATTGGCCAGATCTAGTCTACGATTAGGAGTGCCTGAAGGTACTGTGTATGATGTTGTGCGTAAAAGACTTAAGTAATGTGCCTACAAATTACAGCTGTTACTTGAAATAAAACCTGCTGATAAAATCTAAAGGTATGAGTTTGCTGTTGACTTTCTACACAGAATGGATGATGATGTTAATTTCTTTTTAAGAAATCCCTTTTCTGATGAGGCTACATTTCATGTCAGTGAAACAGTTCATCATCATAACTGCAGAATTTGGCAGGCAGAGCATCCACATGAAATTATTCAGCTTCAACGTGACTTTCCCAAAGTTAATGTCTGGTGCAGTTTGATGGAAGGTCATGTGATTGGTCCTTTCATTTTTGTAGAAAAAAAAAAACGGGGACGTTTACTGTGACATGTTGGCAGAGAACCTCTTTCCCCAAATGGACGCTATTGAGGCAAAGGCCTGTGCTTTTCCAACAAGATAGCTCCCCACCTCATTACAGTAACGATGTGCATGTGGCTCTTGACACTCGCTTTCCAGGAAGATGGATAGGTAGGGTTGGCCCAATACCTTGGCCTCCACGAAGCCCAGACTCAAACCCACTGGACTTCTTAATCTGAGGCCACATAAAAAATGTTGTGTACAGTGAAAAGATCACAGACATCTATCATTTACGGGAAAGAATTGTCGCGGAGGTTTAGACATTTACACCTGAACTGTTGGTGAATACGTGGCGAGAAGTGGAATATCGTCTCGACGTGTGCAGGGCCACAAATGGATACCACGTTGACGTCTACTAACATTAAACAAAACGTGAAGGAGTTCTCTTTCTTGATAGGTATGCCTTGATGTATTTTTTCATTAACTTCCCCTTAAATTTATATTTAAACTAGGGAGTTCTTTCTCAAACACCCTGAATATATAATGCAATAGTGAATTGCTTTTCTTAAAATAACAGGAAAACGTATAGTAAAGAATTCTTTCGTCTGTTCAATTCTTTTCTTGAGATTACAATTCAGTTCTTGAGACTAAAACTCAGTTCTTGAGATTACGACATAGTTCTTGAGGTACAATTTGACTCTGATATTCCAACGTGGAAATACTTTTAACTTACATATTACTACAGTAATACTGGTTGAGAATAATTTTTAATTTCTTTTAATTTCCAGCAGCACTGGATGAGATTGTTTAAAATTTTTCCAGGTATATAAATCCACACTAACAGCTAATGCGGATATACTTTTACTGCAGCTAAATTCTGCTGTCCCAGTGGCATAGTTTTTATAATAACTCTGATGGACTGTGCACACTTAGAATCTAATTTCAACAGCTTGGAAAGTTTTTTACAATAGTGACAGTTCTTATGGACGGTGAGCTAGATAGATATATATACAATTTTAAAACAGAATCGTAATTCCACGCTACAGCGGAGTGCGCGCTGGTATGAAACTTCCTGAGGGATTAAAACTGTGTACCGAACCGAGACTCGAACTCGGGACCTTTGCCTTTTGCGGACAACTTCTTTACCATCTTTTTTTTTAATTTTATTCAGGAAGTTGTACACTATCACACAACGTATTAATCTTATATAGTAGTTGTTCCTTTTTTTTTTTTTATTTTTTTTTAAGGAAAGTCAGGGCGTGGTACCACGCCGCAATAGCAGTGGGGTCTCTTCACGGCACTGCCAGTGCGTCGAGGCCCAAACCCCTCCCACCCCTTTCTTCGTGTCCCCTGTTCGATCATAACACTAAGAAGGGGAAGGCCTCAGACACGGCCAACCGATTCGGCTCAGATTAGGCAGGTCGCTTGTGTATAATCTAAAACGAAGGACTCTAAGATATTTTGGGTCAACGCCCCCACAAATTTGAGAAAATCACCCCTAAACGTTATGCCGAGCAATCGACTCTAAATTGGAGGGACCGATAGATAATTGTAAATAGAGCATTTTTCATCATCAGGTATGGCGTCCGAAAACGCATACTTTTCCAGAAAACGAGGTAAGAACCTTTTACAAATGCCGTTTCTTTACCCACATGGTAAACGCGTTTCGGCGAAAGCACCGATAACGCTATGGCCAAGGTAACTGGCTGCGAATCGGAGAACCCGGGATCCGATCTCGAAGAAACCTCCTGGATGTTCTTCCTTTCGTTTGCATTTTTCCATATCTCAATTGATAGGGATAGGAGGGTTCATAAGGTAAGTAAATCAATAAGAATGATAATAATAAGGTAGCAAACTAATTCCCCAATAACTTTTGTTGATACTGAAGTACCGTTCCATGAAGACGAAGCAGAAGATGATTCAGTGGAAGATATACCGACTAGTGAATCGCAAAACGGTCATAACACTTTGGAAATCTCCACGTCACTGGGAATATGGGCTTCATCTGTTTCCGATGAGTATTACGAACCGGTTACTAAACGATTGAACTATGGCGCTATCCCCCTTGAAGTAAAAGTAAAGGCGGTAGCGCTAGACAGGAATCATCCAAATTGTAACTTACAAACACTGCAAAAGAATAGGGCAACAACATCCCTGAAAAGGAAGAAGGACTTGAAATTGTGGGACAGTGAAGGACAAGATACGACAAATGACAGGCGACAAATAAGTGGATATACGACCGATTTGTCGAATCTCGTTGTCGTAACGAGAACGTAACAACGGGAATACTTCAGGAGTGGGCTGCAAATGCAGCGCTTCAATATACGGCCAACAAGGATTTTACGTTTGCTGCATCATTATGTTGGGCAAGATATTTCAAATCGGAGTATAAAATTCGTCAACGGCACGTCACTAAATACGTCTCTCATAAGGAGGTACAAAATATAGAAGATATACAGAAAGTGTCGGGTCTTATCAGCACGCAAACGGCGTCACTTATGACCGGTTTTAATCGTGATTGTGTGATCAACACCGATCAAACAGGATGGGAGTATCGGGTGAACTTTCGACGCACTTTATAGCATCAGGAATAAAAACGAACGCTTGTCGCAGTTGGTAATAAAAACAAACTAACACATTCGTACACGGCGCAATATGTCATCACAACCTCTGGAAAAGAGTTGCCTTATGTTTTCCTGTGTTTACAAGAAACAAATGTTACGTTTGGTCCTCGGGTTATAGAATAGGTCAATCGTTTAACCGACTCGTTGAAAAATGTTTACATTACCTACTCCAAATCCGGGAAACTGACGAATGCGATTTACAGAACATTTCTTGAGAATCTTTTAAAACCGAACGTTGCTGATAACAAGTTTTGTCTAATATTGGATTCCTGGAGTGGACATATTCAAAATGGTTCAAATGGCTCTGAGCACTATGGGACTCAACTGCTAAGGACATTAGTCCCATAGAACTTAGAACTAGCTAAACCTAACTAACCTAAGGACATCACAAACATCCATGCCCGAGGCAGGATTCGAACCTGCGACCGCAGCGGTCTTGCGGTTCCCGACTGCAGCGCCTTTAACCGCACGGCCACTTCGGCCGGCTAGTGGACATATTAATACTACAATACATGACACAATGTTTATAGATGGCGAGGGTCAGCCGACGTGCACAGTAAAAGGAATACCGCCAAACTGCACACCTGTGTGCCAGCCGTGTGATGTTTATTTCTATCGCCAGTTTAAAAACTTTATTTCCAGGCTTCAGAATTGCAGTGTGCTTCTGGAAACCCAGCGGGAATTGCACAACAGCACGGCTGCAATAAATTTCGCAGCATAATTCATAACCAACTTTCAGCACCGATTTTTCAGGCAACGACATCGTATGCATGGTAGGCATCAAAATTAATTCCCGAAAAAGACATATTTTTAAATGTAAACCAAGTTTGTTTCTCGCCGACTCTTCGGAAGGAACAGTGTAGCTGCCGAAAGAATGCATTCATTAGATGTTCTTGGTGCCGTAAGTATATTTGTTTCGAATGTTTATGTGACAAGTACCATGCCCTAAGAAAAATGAGGACACGTAACGGTGACTGAAAGAGAGATTGTAAAGTGACCTGGAGTAACATTTCAGTTGTTTATTATCCCAAGAGGTTTGAGAAATTTATTTGCCTACCTTGTTATCATAATTCCTTATTTATTTACTTACCTTATTAACCCCCCTACCCCTATCAATTGAGATATCGAAAAATGCAAACGAAAAGAAGAACATTCGGGAGGTATCTTCGAGATTCGAACCCAAGTTCTCCGATTCGCAGCCAGTTACCATGGCCATTGCGCTACCTTATTTTTCTTTTAATCTCATTTTGTTCGTTTTCGTTCGTTGTATCTGCTCGGGGCGGACGTCGCAAGACACCCGTTTCAGTTCTTCCTTGATCCTTTAACTCAGTTTTTTTCTTTATTACATAGGTCAGCTAACCCTTTGACCGAACACGCAGAGTTACTGTGCCGGCGCTATCGGTGCTGTCAGCGAAAAGCGTTTACCATGTGGGTACAGAAGCGGCAGTTGTAAAAGTTTCTTACCTCGATTTCTGGAAAAGTATGCGTTTTCGGACCCCATACCTGATTATGAAAAATGCTGTATTTACAATTACCTATCGATCCCGCCAGTTATGAGTCGATTGCCCGGCATAACCTTTAGGGGTGATTTTCTCAAAAACGCGGAGGTGTTGACCCAAAATATCTTAGAGTCCTTCGTTCTAGGTTGTATGCAAGTGATCTACCAAATCTGAGCCGAATCGGTTGGTCGTGTCTGAGGCCTTCCCCTTGTAAGTGTGCAGAAATCTTAACACAGAACTCTCATTCTCCGATGTAAGAAACACAAAGAAACCTCTTCTCTGAGTAGAAACTGAACACTGATAAAACTTAACAAATCTTCTTGAATCACACAAATACTTTGGAAGTCGAACACGAGTAATTCTGAACAAAATGTTTTGAAAAAACTCTTCGTGTGACATAGAAGTTTCGGAAGCAAGGTAATAGTAAATAATAATAAGAACACAAGTGACTTTTAATTATCTTTCTGTTCGTTCTCGTTTAAGGTGTTGTAGTGGTTCCACATATTTAACCGACGCCCATTCTTTCAAAAATGATCTTCAGCGTGTTGCCGTAGTGCTTCTTGTGGTTGCGATACGTGCTGATTTTTGCGTATTCACACCTCATGTAAACGCGGAATTCTATCTCGTTGTCCGACCCAAGTTTGTTGATGACATAACTAACATATTTTCCTAGTAACCAGCTAATGGCGTTGGTTTTTATTTTCGGAAAGTATGTCATGTCTGGTCTCAGGAGGAGCGATGGATTTACATATTCCGTCGAGGATCTGGTGAGAAAGGCGATTTGTTGCCTGATCCAATTCCAGTTATTCACATTGCCGCCACAGGTGAATCTGTGGATGAGTGTATCCACCAGATTGCATTTTCCACAAAGGTGTGTCTGGTTTCTGCCGGCCGCGGTGGTCTCGCGGTTCTAGGCGCTCAGTTCGGAACCGCGCGACTGCTACGGTCGCAGGTTCGAATCCTGCCTCTGGCATGGATGTGTGTGATGTCTTTAGGTTAGTTAGGTTTAAGTAGTTCTAAGTTCTAGGGGACTGATGACCACAGATGTTAAGTACCATAGTGCCCAGAGCCATTTGAACCATTTTTGTGTCTGATTTCTGACATCCAGTATAACGGTAGTCGCACCAACCCTAAATATGTCTCCTCGCCATAAATAATTGGTAACAGTGGACATGATCCCTTTCGCTACTATTTTGGGGATTGGAAATACCTGCGCAATGAAATACGCTTTAGACAAAATGCAGGAGTTGATGACTCTGACTTTTTGCACCTGGGCCATAGTCCGATGGATGTTCTCCATTACAGCACCATGAACTTTCCTCCTAGTATCCGTCCAGTTGAAAGCAGCCATCCTCATCGGAAATGCCATTAAGGTTATTCCCAAAGTTTTATGTTTGTTGTCTTGTTTTGGCTCGGCTTTGAGCACTACGGGACTTAACTTCTGAGGTCATCAGTCCCCTAGAACTTAAAACTACTTAAACCTAACTAACCTAAGGATATCACACACATCCATTCCCGAGGCAGGATTCGAACCTGCGACCGTAGTGGTCGCAAGGTTCCAGACTGTAGCGCCTAGAACCGCTCGGCCACCCCGACCGGCTGTCTTGTTTCGCCCATGCCAGTCGGAGGTGATCTAGGCCCCGCAGATTCAATATTTTACTTTTGTTTTTGTTTGTCGTCGCTCCCGACGCTAGACAATACTTTTGGATTTCTCTTTCCAGTGTAACTGTCTCCTCCTTTTTGTGGCGGTGTTCGTAGCGACAAACAATTCGCTGTAGAAACGGCTTACGAAGTCACCGCCACACTTTTAATAGCGGGCCGACCGGTCCGCTGGAACAGTGAACAGAAAGATGAAAACCCAAACACTCTGATTAAATAAAAGTCGGTACTTATCTTTATTGACGAAGATACAGAAACACAATAGTGAACTCCGTGTCTACAGAGATCTGTCTAGTTCGAGTCGGAGCGGCTAGGTCAGCGTCGGCTGACGACAAACAACAACTCTGCTGCGATGAACACACAACTGACTAGCAAGTACACAATTCGGTGGCGAGTATACAACTGAGCGGCGAATACAGAACTGTCCTAGCGCTCGCGACTCCAGCGCTTAAGAAGCCAGAAGCCAGCGGTGGCGCGCGCAGACTTGCGGCGATTTGCTGTCTCGCTGGCGCTGCTTATGCGGACGGCGTCCGGACTTTGATGCTGCCAACCTTTTGGCAGCGGGCTCGGGTGGCATTACTGGCTAGGATATAACACTCCTCCCCCCCCAAATCGCCGCACCGTCGTTGAATAATGACGTGGCGAGCGTCGACGGCGGGGGAGGGGTCTGGCCGCAGGCGTAGCAGAAGAGACCGGGGCGGAGACTGTTGTCGGTGGCAGTCCCCGGTCCGCACCCCAGCATTGGCTGCGCAGGGCCTCGGGAAACACCGACTGAAAACCGAGGTCAGGGTGCACGCCTGTGACCACGGGCGCAGCTTCTGGTACTGGACGCGACGGGGCGTCGGGACCCACGAAGAGAGGCAGCGTCTCCTGACGCTGCGTCGACGGCTGCTGAGTGGGCGCCGGACAAGGCGCTGCGGTGTCAGACTCCTTGGGGGTGCCCAAGGAAAGCGGCTGCAGGACAGGCTGCACAGCCACCGCTTGGGAAGGCGGCCCGGCTGAGGGGTCGACGTCCATCAGCTCCGAAGGCGGCGGCGACTGAAGAGAGACCGCAGGCGCCGGAGCGACCACGTGGGGCGCTCCCGGATGAAGCTGCGTGGGAGGCATCAACGGGACGGGCTGTCGGCGTGGTGGCGGCGACGGCTGCTGCTGCTGCCCTGGCGGCGGCAGCGAAGTCGGAAGGCCCGGCTGGAACCCGCCGCGGACCAAATCTGTGGACAAAGAACGAGCGGCAGAATCCGGGCGGCCAGCGCGGCGCAACTGGTTCTGATGCCTCCTGTGCACCCCAGTAGCACCTTGAACAGTATAAAAACCGCGACCCTGGACACTTATCACGGTACCACGTTCCCAACGACGGCGACCGTGATAAACTCTGAAAAAAACGGCGTCGTTGCGCTGAAAACGCGTGCGATGCTCAGAAGCGGCGGGTCGATCCGGGGGGTGCAACAACCGTAGTAGGGTGCGATGACGACGGCCTTGGAGAAGCTCCGCAGGCGAAGGGCCGTCGCGTGGCGTGGTCCGGTACGACTATAGGAACGTGATGAGGGCCTGCTGACGAGAGTGCGTAGCACGAAGGCGGTCCATATGATCCTTGAATGTGCGTACAAAACGTTCCGCTGCGCCATTCGATTGAGGGTGGAACGGCGGAGTAAGAACATGGCGAATGCCATTGGCAGAACAAAAACTTTCAAATTCAGCAGAGGTAAATTGTGGACCATTGTCAGACACTAAAACTTCTGGAAGACCCTCAATACAAAAAATTGAAGTCAACGCCTGTATAGTTTGTGCAGACGTTGTAGACTGCATGGGCACAACAAACGGAACATTACTAAATGCATCT
The DNA here is from genome assembly GCF_021461385.2 of Schistocerca piceifrons. Taxonomy (NCBI): domain Eukaryota; kingdom Metazoa; phylum Arthropoda; class Insecta; order Orthoptera; family Acrididae; genus Schistocerca; species Schistocerca piceifrons. Next base: position 859,818,152 of record NC_060149.1, on the reverse strand, counting down.
ATCACGATGAGCCAACGAAAATTCCAATATGGACCAGCGAAATCAATATGTACTCGCTGCCAGGGACCGGCAGGGCGTGCCCACTCAAAATAGCGTTGAGGCGGAGCAGCTTGGTGTTCGGCACACGTCGAACAATCTGTAGACATCTGCGTAATCTGCTTATCAATGCCGATCCATGTACAATGACGGCGGGCAAGCTGCTTGGTGCGGACCACTCCCCAATGACCTTGATGCAACAAGTCGAGGACCTTGGATTGGAGCACTTGGGGAACCACTACACGAAGCTGGTCATTCTCGGTGTGTAACAGCAAAACTCCGTGCGAAACAGACAACAGATGACGTTGCGGATAATAGCGACGAACCACAGGATCCGATATGTCCTTTGCCTTGGACGGCCAGCCACGTTGAACAAAACGTAATAGTAAACTCAGATGAGGATCCGTAGCTGTCTCACGTGCCACCTGACGATAATCAATCGGAAAATCCCGGAGGGATTGATGCTCATCGGCGTCAATCTGATGGCAAGAGTCGTCAGAGGAATCGAAGACATCATCCGCAGCAATCGGCAATCTAGAAAGCGCGTCAGCGTTTGCATGCTGAGCTGTAGGGCGATACAGTATCTCATACTGGTATTGTGATAACAAAAGAGCCCAACGTTGTAGTCTCTGAGCTGTCCGCTGAGGAACTGGTTTAGACGGATGAAACAGTGACGTCAGGGGCTTGTGATCTGTTACTAAATAGAATGGTCTACCATAGAGGTAGTGATGGAATTTTGTGACACCGAACACAATAGCCAACGCTTCCTTGTCCAATTGGCTATAACTACACTGAGCTTTGTTTAGCAATTTAGATGCGAACGCAATAGGACGTTCGGTGTTACCGACTCGGTGAGACAACACAGCACCGAGGCCGAAAGAAGAGGCATCACAAGCTACCACCAGAGGCTTGTTAGGGTCGTAATGGACCAGACAACGATCATTCAATAAAGCCTCTTTAAGCTGCTGAAAGGCTGATTGGCAATCAGCTGACCACACAAACGGAACATTCTTACGGCGGAGACGATGCAACGGTGCAGCAATCTGTGATGCATTAGGTATAAACCTAATATAATATGTAAATTTGCCAAGAACTGCTTGCAATTCATGCAGATTGCGAGGGGCGGGCAAATCACGAATAGCTGCTAAATGTGACTGGGAGGGATGAATGCCTTGAGCATTAATAACATGTCCCAGATACTCCATCTCCGGAAGGAAAAATGAACATTTATCGATGTTGCAACGTAGGCCTGCCTGAGACAACACTTTAAACAAACACTCCAAATTACGGAAATGTTCAGCAGGCGTCCGACCGGACACAACAATATCGTCTAAATAGTTGCAACACGATGGCACATTAGCCAGAAGTTGTGACAAAAAACGCTGAAAAACAGCTGGAGCTGACGCACAACCAAAAGGCAAACGCAGAAAACGGAACAACCCCAACGACGTGTTTACGACAAAATACTGTTGCGATTGCTCGTCGAGGGGCAATTGCAAATATGCTTCACGGAGATCAATTTTGGAAAAGAAACGAGCTTCCCCTAACTTATCCATCAACTCGTCCGGTCTAGGCAAAGGAAAAGAATCAATGACAGTCTGAGGATTAACTGTCGACTTAAAATCAGCACACAAACGTAACTTGCCAGACGGTTTCTTTATAATAACTAAGGGAGAAGCCCACTGACTCGCTGAAACGGGTTGAATAACACCGTTGTTTTGCCAACGACGAAGTTCATCTTCTACAGGTGCCCGGAGGGCGTGAGGCACTGGACGAGCACGAAAAAGTCGAGGCTGAGCATTATCTTTTAACGTAATATGAGCGGCAAAGTTTGCAGCACAACCTAGTTCGTCTTTAAATATGTCACTGTATTGTTTACACAAATCGGTTATGCTGTCTTGAGGAACAACAACAGAATTAATTTGCAACACATTGTCTTGGATAGACAGGCCAAACAAGTCAAAACAGTGTAATCCGAAAATGTTTACACTGTCTGTAGCGCGGAGCACTGTGAATGAAACTGTATTTGTATTGCCATGGAATGTGGCAGGCACGCTACATACACCTAACACAGGAATTTGTTCTCCACTATAAGTAGCCAAAGAATGTTTTGCCGCTGAAAGTTTAGGGCGGCCGATAGCCGCATACGTAGCACTATTTATGAGAGTCACAGACGCACCAGTGTCTAATTGAAAATTGAAGGTCTTATCCTGGATGCGTAGCTTCACAAATAGTTTATTACACTGTCTCTGGATCGGTGCAGTGGAGGCGGAAGACACAAAATCAGCGCGTTTAGCGCGTGTTCGCTGCTTACGACAACACGTGGGTTGGGTGGGTGGAACAACAACTCCCGCTTCAAGTGCAGTCTGTACATTACTTTTTACAGCGTTTGAATTACGCTTGGGTCGCATAGCAGAGGGCTTGGTGGGTGGCTTATTGCGAACAAGTTTATTACCCACACGAACCGTGGAAGAGTCTTTAAACGCGACCTTCTGGGCGGGCTGGCTTTGAAGAACATGAATATCCAAGGGCTGGGCAGCACTAGAATTGTTCTTGCGTTTACGCAAACAAACAGTCTGGATGTGTCCTTTCCTTTGACAAAAGTGACAAACCGCGTTTCTTAACGGGCAACGGTCACGAGGATGAGCAAGAACACACTTAGGGCAAGACTTAACTCTATCATTTTGCACACGCGGCTGACGAATGTGTTTAACATGACGCGGCCGGCTAGTGTTTACAGTCTGACTCTGCCGGTGGGGCCGCGGGCGTGACAGAACTTGCTTAGCACAGGCAATTTGAGAAATACATGACTGATCTAACTCACACTCAGCATAGTCAAAAGTATCTTGGGCTTCAATGATGTTCATCACAGTCTCTAATGACGGGTCAGGCAACTTTAAGATAGCAGCACGAATACGAGAATCTGCAATGTTTTGAGTAATAGCGTCTCGTAACATGACATCACTGTAGGAAGCTCCACACGCACAATTAAATCGGCACTGACGGGTGAGGCCCCGTAAATCTGTTAACCACTGTTTATTTGATTGATGCGGCAGTTTCTTTAATCTGAAGAACTTGAATCTGGCTGCTGCCACATGAACTCGCGACTCGAAATACTCAGCAAGCTTGTTAACAACAACGTCATAGTCTAAAGCTTCTGGCTGGGATTCCGGGAACAACTTACAAAGTAGTCGATAGAGTTCCACGCCTGCAGTGGAAAGTAAATAAAGCAGCCGCTCAGTACCTGTGATTTTGTAGACTGTCATGTGCGCCTGCAACTGCGCGAAATATTCCCGCCATTCTTCTCTTGATGCATCAAAAGCACGGAACGGTGGTGCTGCCTGTGCTTGTTCCTTTTGTGTTGGAGGATTAGCCGCTTGTTTGTCGATTGCTTCCACCAGACTTTGTATCTGCTGACTCTGTAACAAGATCAACTGTTGTAATTCGGCAGACATAGTGAACACAAATTAAACCAGCCCCCAAAATTTTATCTCTATAATTAGTATAACAAGAACAAGTTGAACCAGCCCTGCACACGAGTTCGGAAGACCTCGTCGCCAGTTTTGTGGCGGTGTTCGTAGCGACAAACAATTCGCTGTAGAAACGGCTTACGAAGTCACCGCCACACTTTTAATAGCGGGCCGACCGGTCCGCTGGAACAGTGAACAGAAAGATGAAAACCCAAACACTCTGATTAAATAAAAGTCGGTACTTATCTTTATTGACGAAGATACAGAAACACAATAGTGAACTCCGTGTCTACAGAAATCTGTCTAGTTCGAGTCGGAGCGGCTAGGTCAGCGTCGGCTGACGACAAACAACAACGCTGCTGCGATGAACACACCACTGACTAGCAAGTACACAATTCGGTGGCGAGTATACAACTGAGCGGCGAATACAGAACTGTCCTAGCGCTCGCGACTCCAGCGCTTAAGAAGCCAGAAGCCAGCGGTGGCGCGCGCAGACTTGCGGCGATTTCCTGTCTCGCTGGCGCTGCTTATGCGGACGGCATCCGGACTTTGATGCTGCCAACCTTTTGGCAGCGGGCTCGGGTGGCATTACTGGCTAGGATATAACACTCCTTATCCCTTATTACAACACCCACGTCATCAGCATGAGCTCGTATGACAGTTTTCTCATCACTCACGGTTATGGCTGTTAATCTTGCGTGGACAGTGCGGAGAAAGGGCTCTAAAGATACGGAAAATAAAAACATAGATAACGGACTGCCCTGTGGAACCCCTCGCCTTATCTGTATGGGTTTAGATGTTTTTCCATTGATTACTATTTTCTCGTTTATACCGGTTGCAATATTTTTTAGCATGTTGACAATCTGAGGGTGGAAAGCCATTCTTGACAGCGTCGCAAAGAGGTATGTATAACGAACGCGGTCAAAAGCTTTGTTAAAATCTGTAAAGATTAAAGCACATTTCATACTTGTCACTGAGGTATTTGCAGTGACGTCTCTGTATGGAGATAGACTTTCGAATATCGTTCTGGTTGGAGAACAAGATTGATGATGACTCAATATTTAGTTGGAAAAGGCAGAGAGTCTTTTGTTGATAATACGCGAAATTATTTTGTAATCAGAATTTAGTAGCGAAAGAGGCCGAAAATTGTTTAAGTTGGTTTTGCCTTTACTCTTAGGAATCAGTACTATTTTACTTCCCTTAAACTCTGCAGCGACCGCTTTTCCGTTCAGGACCTCATTCGCCATGGAAGTGATCTTGTCTCCAATTAGAGACCAGTAGCGTTCATAAAACTCCACAGGGAGGCCATCAAGTCCCGTAGATTTTTTGAGAGGTGAGTTACGCACTGCCTCATGCACTTCATCTTTAGTAATAGGTGACAAGATGTCAGCGTTTTCTGTTTCCGACAATTGTGGACCTAAAATAGTGAGAAAGTCCTCGAGAGCTGCATCGTCCACTGTGGTAGGGGCATATAAGTTGTCATAGTACCTGTGGACTTCGGCCAGTATTTCTTTCTGGCATGTGAGCCTTATACCAGTATGCGTCTGGACTTCATCAATAAAAGTTTGACGTCTGTTTTTAGCATGCCGCACCAAGTGATACAGAGAAGCTGTTTCATCTGCTACTACTGATGTGGCTTTCGATATAATTTTTAGCCCCTCCATCTGTTGCCGTTTAATGCTTAATAACTTGGTTTTCATTTTTTTGATATCATTGAAACGAATTACGTCATCATGTGCCTGTTGATATAAGTCTCTTAAAACTTTATAATAAAGCTCCATTGTATTCCTCAACTCCCTGTGCCTCGCTACACTATACTGCATGGCAACTTTCCGCAGCCTTGGTTTAGCCCTCCTAGTCCACCAGTCAATGACTGTTGGGTGCTTGTCTGCTGTGCGGAGGCACATAGTCCACGCTACTCTTATTTCCTGTTCCGGTTCTTCGTCAGTTAAAACAGAGATATTCAAATTCCATTGGCCTCTGAATCGACGGGTTGGCTGTACACTTAAATTAAAGGAAGTTAAAAGTGTACTGTGATAGCTAAAATACACGGGAACAGTTTCAAAAATAAAAAAAATTTGCAAATTTGGTGACACGTGAATTCTATCTAGTCTGATGCGGGAGTAGCTGGTTATATACGTGAACTCGACTGACGTCGGGTGCTGAAGTTCCCACACATCCTTAGGTTGTAGATCACTTACTAACTTTTTTAACTGTGTCGAGTAGTTGAAATTGGGTTGTTGATCTTTCTGGTTTAAAACACAGTTAAAATCTCCACCTAGTATAAGAGACCACGGATTTTTCCTCAATGAATAAATTAGTCCATCTTGAAAAAACTTCGCACGATACAATTTATGGGACTTTCCTGATGGGGCGTAAAGGTTAAGCACGGTCCCATCGAAAATTTTTATGCCTACGGCTCTTCCTGATTCTAGTCGTTCGATTTCAGTCACCGGATTGCCTTCCCTTATAGGAATGGCTGTACCGATATTGGCTTCCGTAGAAACATTAACAATTTCAAAAAAGCCTGGGATCCGAAATTCCGTTATCGCAACTTCTTGTAGCAACGCGATATCTGTCCCAGACTGGTACAAGAATTCTTTTAGTGCTGCCAATTTCAAGGGTGACTGTATTTTATTAACGTTAATAGTAGTAATGCTATAAACTTGCATCACAAACATACCAGAAGAAGCTATTTGGGATAAGTATCGGTATCATTATAGCAGCAACGTGCTTCTCTACAAGTCACGATCTGTACAAGCTGTGTGCCCATTACATGTACTAACTTCCCAGATATAATTTTACTGCTTTTAAACAAAGTCCTTGAAAAGAAAATTATCCTGAAATCCTGACAATGCATTTCTGTAAGTCACTGTGGTCTTTCTCTGTCTCCCCGCCAGTGTTGGCCCTGATGACTTCATCTTTAATATTCTTTTTCTTGATGTATTTCTTCTCTGCTGTGGCTTTCGCTTGATGACGCGTGACAGCAAGACCTGGTTTCGCTCGCAGCCTCCATCGGTGGCCGTCTGGCGCAACGGCGGTGGCTTGCGAGTCGTCAATATTTGGCTCCGGCGTGTTGTCTGTTGTGTTGTCTTGCTGGCGAGGCGGTGATGCTTGTTTATTTCCTCCTTCGGCGCGGTGTTGCGCTTCGGAGTCAGCAGGTTGTTTACTTGGTACTTCCTCGTACTGTTAGCACTGTATGGGCTATGCACTTGATGCGGTTATTGCAGCTGTGACCACAGGCTCAGGGGCACATTTCTGTGAAAGGTCACTACCAGCTGCGTCACTATCTGTTGGTGGTGGTATAATTCCTTGTGCGGAAGTGGGAGCCAGATCGACCTGCATTTCATCTCCTTTTTCCACTTCCAACAGATCTTCAGGACTGGGCTTCGGCTTCCGGGCAACGGGTGTTTCACAGGAAGAGTCCTCATCAACATTTTTTTCAGTGTCCTCTAGAGGACGCTTTTTAGTGGGAATCTCGCTGTCACGGGACGGAATTTCAGCAGTTAATGCAGGTTTTAAAGACGGAAATTCATTGACATTAATTGCAACATTTTCGGAGGTAGTAACAGGATCCACGACAGCCGCCGGCTCTGTTGTATTACTGGCTGGCAACAAATCGTTGAGCGTTAATTTCCGACGTTGCATAAGGTTACTTTTTAGCACAAAAACACTGCCAGGGCAGTCCTCACGGAGGTGATCAGACTCGTTACATACATGACATATAGGGGGTTTGCCCTGACGAAACAACATGCGCCTTGTGCCCGGATTAAAGCACTGCAGCTTAAAATGCGAAGCCCACCTTTCGTTGACTATTTGCCTGACGACCCCATACTTTGAAAGGACATCTTTAATTTTCGAGTTGTCTACTTCTATGGGAATATTCAAAACCTTAACATTTCTAATTACAGACTCGGAATTCCTGAGTTTTGCAGTACTTTTAGTACAATCACGGTGTATAAAAACCGTTTCATAACCAAATTTTTCCAGAAAGCGGTCTATACTCACGGGATCGTTAAATTTTACAAAAATGCAGTATTCATCAGAGTCTAGCTATATAGTATGAACCAATTCAGAATAAAGGCGAATTACGTGGGTAATCCAGTCGTGTATTTCAAGTTCAGAGGGCTGTACTCGACGGGTGTACTTGTCGAAGGTGAAAACCACGGTGTTTTTTCTGACGGAGTTTGCCATGGTGTTCTGCAGCGAAGAAATTTCGGACAACGCCGAAATCCCATCGGCACTACGTAGAAAGACGACATGCACGAAGACCAATAGCTCAATTTATAACACTTAATTCACGTGCAAAACGCCAGTAAACAACCACGAAACCCGAAAACACTGGCGTAAACACCGAATGTTCACGGAGCAAACTTGAGGAGCGTGCGACCGCGGCGACAGCTAAAGCCAGACGTTGAGCTACCCATGCACGACTAACTTACCATCCTCACAGCTTTACTTCCGCCAATATATTGTCTCCTACCTTCGAAACTTTACATCTGCAGGTGGGGTAGGATGCCACACACCTATTGGCTATTAAAAGTACTGTTCAGAACTTCTCATCAACCGCTCTTCCTTATTGGTTCCCACAAAATTGCAGAGTCTATATAAACCGTCGTTCCCCACTCCCGGTCTCATTCAGCCATTATCAATTCGTCTCTATAGCCGTGTGTCTGCGTGTGTCTGTCTGCCAGCCTCATCAATCACTCATGAAGCGCAGCAGCAGCACCACCACCAGCGTCAGTGGCAGTACCAAACGTTGTATAATGCCTGAAGAAAAAGAATAAGGATGTGAAGTACCACGTAAGTGAATAATTTATGTTTATGGTTACGGTGTTTAAATCGAGAAAAAAGTGGTGTGTTGGAAAATGAATTCAAATTGGTAACATAATTTCTTTTTTTTTTTTTTTTTTTCTACAGCACAAATCCAGGACTTTATTTTGGATTGTGAGAGTAGACGTGAGGCGGATTAGGAAGAGGCTGGCCCGCAGCAAACTCCTCCTCATGTGGAACTCCAGTGCCTACAAACGCCGCGTGAGTATATAAAAAAGAAATTTTTGTCTTAGTAGTAGTAGCGTATTTTCTTTTTTTTTGTATCGATGGTTTATTTCTTGAGCTTTTTTTTTGTATCGATGGTTTATTTCTTGAGCTTGCTATATATGGTTCACATTCTGGAAATCCAGAAGGATTTGGAGGCACTGCTGGTGGCTGGAGAAATACATCAGCTACCCAGCGTGGAACCGCCTCCAGCAGCAACGAATACAAGACGCCAACAATCGCATAAGTTTGTAGAAAAAGAGGGAAATATCAATGTTCCAGTAGTAGTAGTAGTAGTTGTTGTTGTAGCAGTAGTTATATATATATATATATATATATATATATATATATATATATATATATATATATATATATATACCTAGGTTTCGTCTTGTTACAGCGACAGTCCTGGAAGTGCTAGACGGCATAGCTGGGCAACTGAAGGCAGTTTCGTATTTGCAAGTCTTCAGCGCCTAATAATACGGCAGAGCAGCGCTGTAAGTGTGAAAAGAATTCAAATTTTTTGTGTATGTGTCCGTAACAGTATAGTTTTTTTTAAGAAGTATATATATATATATATATATATATATATATATATATATATATATATATATATATATATACAGGGTGAGTCACCTAACGCTACCGCCGGATATATTTCGTAAACCACGTCAAATACTGACGAATCGATTCCACAGACAGAACGTGAGGAGAGGAGCTAGTGTAATTGTTTAATACAAACCATAAATAAATGCACGCAAGTATGTTTTTTAACACAAACCTATGTTTTTTAAATGGAACCACGTTAGTTTTGTTAGCACATCTGAACATATAAACAAATACATAATCAGTGCCGTTTGTTGCATTGTAAAATGTTAATTACTAATTAGTAAAGTGTCTTATCTTCCACGCCATTTTGTTAGCTTAGTAGTCATATGGGAATTGAATTTTGTTTACCGCAAAAATTAAAAGTTGCTGCCAGTTCGTAGGAAGAGGTGGCGGGTCGGGTTACTTAGGTTAGTGGAGGTAGGCCAAGTGAGCTATTTTCCTGCGAATTTCTTCGTTTAGTAGAGATAAGAGCGGTGTGTTGCATTATTCTAATGGAATTTGAACTTGCCGCCATTTTCTAGGAGATTGGGGGTTAGGTTAGGGGACGTAGCCCAGTTGGTCTATTTTCCCGCCATTTTCCTGCTGGAATTTAAATTTCCCGTCAATTTTTTTCTGGAGGGTTACGTTAGTGGAGGTAGCCCAATTGACCTATCTTCCCGCCAAAATTCAAACATCCCGCCAAAATCCACCACCTTGGATGACGTCATTGCCGCCATCTTGAATAAATTTGGCAACAATGGCATGTGGGGCCGCACCCGTGTAGTTGCACTACTGCTGCTGCAAATGTAGCTCATTCGAATGAAGTTGTTTCAATAATTTATGACTTTAGAGACAGAGGTATCATCGAATAAGTGTGGAGACTGTAGTTCAAGAAGTGGACAAACTAGGACGCAAAACGTACCCTCGAAGATATGTTATGATTAAAGTTTTGGACGATCTGTGGCAGGCGGAACTTGTCGACTTGAGCGTATATTCACGTGTGAGTAACGAATTCAAATACATTTTAATGGTCATTGATATTTATTCAAAATTTGCCTGGGCATTACCTGTGAAAGCGAAAACAGGGAAGGATATCGCGCATGTGGTTCAGCGCTGCACATACGGCGCTAAGGAAGAAGATGACAACCAAAGCGTGCATGAAAACCTGTATCCTTACAGTGTTGTATGCTGCTAAAATCGCCCTGCAGCAGAAAGCAGCGGGAAAAAATGATCGATTATATTACCCAGGGTTCCACCAATACCAAAAACGTCCTGTGAAATTATTCGCTCCCTCATTCCTGCAGTGCTAACGGCCTTGCCACAGTCGTAACACCGGTTCCCGTCAGATCACCAAAGTAAAGCGCTGTCGGGCTGGGATAGCACTTGGATGGGTGAAAATCTGGTCTGCCGAGCGCTATTGGCAAGCGGGATGCACTTAGCCCTTGTTAGGCAAACTGAGGAGCTAGTTGAGAAGTAGCCGCTCCGGTATCGGAAACTGATATACGGTCGGGAGAGTGGTGTGCTGACGACATGCCCCTCCATATCCGCATGCAGTGACGCCTATGAGCTGAGGATGACACATTGGCTAGTCAGTACCACTTGGCCTTCCTCTCCTGTTAGGGTGGAGTTTAGTTGTTTTAGATCATTCCGAGAGTAGCCGGTCTCTTAGTGGTGGGTTCACTGGCTGGGGGTGCTGCGGCTATTTCGAGGACTGCCAGGAATACACAAAATTCCCAGGAGCAACTGCAGGAGGCACGAAGATATAAAAGCTATACTTGAAACCATACAATAAAGGACTAGTTCTCTTCATAAACATAAGAAACAGTCTCTAGCAGTATTACCAGACAGGGCGCTTACCAATACAGATGTGGGGAAGTTTATTGAGAAGAAATTCAACATTCCGAGATTCCGAGGCGTGTTTATGTGGAATACATTGCCGAGGACTATGAGGAAAATGCGGAAATCCGGAGAATGTGGATTTGTGCATCTGGATGCATCAGGGGTTCTGGAACTCACTGGGTAGCATAAATTTAAAAACAGTAATATATAACGTCTACTATCTCGACTCATCTGGCTCTCTGCATCTCCCAGAAGAATTACAACGAAACCTAACAAGCAGAAGGCATGTACGATATTGATGATTTAAACGAAGTGTTAAAAAAGTCTGGAAAATGAATAGAGCCCTTTGCAAAAGCCAGTCCACATAAATCTGAAATGAGGTCGGTGAATGGTCGACTGACTTTAAGCAGAAAGGTTCAGTAGGCCCACTACTGGGTTTCACAAAGGGACAAGTCTTGAAGACTGACCCCAGTAAATTTTACAAATCTGCTTAGACAGTGGATACTTTCTCTGTCGGTACAGATTATGTTGAGTGTGACATTGCAACGAACTCATTTCTCAACGATAGGTTGGTTTATTCAACGTACGGATTCCTCCCATCATTTCGGACAGGATGGAAAATTATTGAGTCTCCTGCCAACGCTATATACCTTCCAGTGACAGTTCAGACATTGGACTACATGGGGGTGCGTATTGTGGACCGGAATAACAACTTGTTGTCTTTCGTGGTGAGGAGATCATTATACGATTACATCTAAGACAGGATGGGCGTAAGTTATAAAACCAGCCCACACAGTGCACTTCACAGCACTTCGCAGCAGAAACGCAAGGTGATAACACGTGCGAACTACAAGTTTCTTAAATCAGTAGGCTTGAAACCTTGCAATGACGTCGTCACTCAATGTATCTCACCCTGTGGAATATGATGAGCGAAGCATACGCCAGGAATAGTTCTCGCATAAACCTTGTGCTTCCACGACATTTAACAAGAACAATGAAATTAGGAATGTCACCCGTCACCAAGACGCTTTAACTCTTTCATGCAGGTGTTTCATATATCTGGATGCATCATTTATGGAAAAGAATGGTAGTCACACAGTGGGATCAAAGCTTAAACCTAATGCTTTGCCATTCCTGTAAAAGTAAAGACAATATGAATTTACTGGGGCAGAGATTGATAGTACACGTAATGTTGGCAGAGCATCAATCCTCAAAACATATGTCTCATCATCACCCTTGAATCTGAATGGTTTGGAAAATGCAGGATGGTTCATAGACGAGCCTATGGGCAGAATAGCAGACGAGTACGGCCGATTTGTTGCATGTATACCCCTCAAAATGCTTATGGAGTTCTTTGAGAAAATGCAGCGAATTTTTATGTATGCTAAACAGGAACTTATTGTGATACAGAATGCAATGAATTGCAGCTCATACATTCAGGGAGCTCAAGAGGAGAATCAAATCATCATCAGTAAAATTAAAAGAAAAATCACTGGAAGACGAGAAGCGTTTGAATCTTTAATAAGTTCTGAATACCGGTACATATCTGCCATTAACTTTCTGCTCGTGGGAGGTTTTCGAGTATCCAGTGCTACCGACAGCGAACAGACAAACAACGGATATTATAACCTTTGTGCAGGTGGAAACATCATACTTGCACTTCAGACCAATTGGAAGGGGGAATTTAGCAAATGATTCCACCGTATTTGACAACTGCAATTTAGCTAATGACAGAGTCTACTTGAATTCAGCATTCTGTTCGTATGACAATTTGCTGCTACAGTGGGATCAGGATGTATACTGTCTAGCATTTGACATAAATGCGAGTTATCGTATTTCTTACTATGAAGGTGTTGAAGAGGAAGGATGCCTACTCAGCCCACGGAGATTCAAGGAGCTGGCACCGATCATCGTATTAGACTGTTCTAAGAAGAATGAGATAATTAAATCAGGACCAACAGAGGTACGAATTTTAATCCTCACCAAATTTTCCAGAACACACTGCAGCGCATGCTCTATGCTCAATGACCATGTGATTAGCTGTTGCCCACGTGCTGGTGTTCTGGAGAGTGCTGTATAAATGACCCAGTGTTGTGTCGTTCCCAGAGCGTTTCTCAGTGACAACTAGCAGTGTGAACGTCGTTGCCGACATTCCAGGTCTTTCTGGTGGTGAGTGTAGACAATTCCTATTTAAAGACCTTTCAGTCATAGCGTACACAGAAGATGCTGTTATACAACAGACATTCTCAGCAAGAATTACATCACCCAGGACTTTCAGAGATGTGAATTGCGCAAAAACATGGTCGAGTGCAAAGTGGTCAACACGTTTCTTTCGAGGACTCCACTGCGACGAGCCTGGTATATCTTATAAAGAAGTGATGACGTCAGTATTCAATCATCTTGAGACCATCATCTACGTCAAAGGCGAGGAGGAGATCACATGGATGCAGAGAATCTTCAAGTTTGCATCCATTTAAGACCTGGAATGCTATGGGTGCCCTGCTATCTATCAGCTCAAGAAGATGTGTGAAAATAACGTTGCGTCTGCTTATGAAAATGTAAAACTACTTTTAAGTTGGATTAATGAAAATAAATGAATTTTTTACCTCACCTTCTGTGTTTTTCTTTCTTTCTATCTAGCTTCTACTTAGATAGTATGTAGCTTTACCGAGATCCTGTGTCTGTGGTTTTGTTGAAGCACAGGAGATATTATTTAGATATGATAACTATATATCTTTGGAAGCTGACACGATCACGCTCCACCTGTTCCCAAAAACTTGTATGTCCAGCGCAATAGGTGAAATACCATGCATTCATTACATATATTTTGCTTTCCTACATCTTAAATGTCACCTCCCTCACGCTTCAAACTAGTACCTTGTGCATCTTGCAAATCCTTTACACACATTTATAAGGGTAGGGATTTGTGAAATAACAACAAAGAATGGTACCGAATAAGAATTTTTTATTCAGACATAAATATTCACAGAAGTAATAGGGCCTTACATCTACAAATATTGTTGTTTTTACAAAACATGACATAATACTACTTTTAAGTAAACAGTTCTTGTTATTGTTTGAGATATTTTTTGTTCATAGTTCTTGGTTTAACAAATAATAGTACTGGTAGAACAAATTTTTTACTTTACATTGGAGTACCGATTACAGCTATTGCAGAGGTACAGTTTTTCTTACAGTAATACTATTACTATTACTAGTAAAATTCCACCCAAACAGAAGCCCTAATTTATATGCTGAGCTGAGTGCCTCTAAACATTTTACACCTCAAGCAGCTTAAGTAATTTAATAATACAATGAAGCGGATGGCCCTAAAATGTTCATCCCCAACAGCTGCACTGACATGAACTGGGTGGAACTCACACTTATAACTGGTATGATTTGGACAGCTGGTGGTAGGTGAAACATAAAGATCAATCTGTTTACACATGCACTCACACAATCACACATGCAAATGAAGTGCAAAAGAGAGAAACATTGCAAAGTATTTTTTCCCTTTATTTACAATTTTTAACAATGATCTTAGCCCAGTTTTTAATCTTTTTATATATATACTGGATATTTTTAATATTTTAATGGTTCTTATAATTTATTCCAGCACATCGTGCTTGTATATTAATCCATGCATAGCATGCCACTTACTCAGAAAAAATAACCAGAATATATTTACACACAAGCATACATATTTACACAGACCTCCACAGTCTGACACACTCACAAGCATACACATAGCCGCCTAAGCACTCATGCATGCAGGCATACCATACATCATACACATACAATATTTGCTTTACTATAAAAGAGCCATACAATTCGGCACAAGCTCTCACTCAGCCAGTCACTCACTCTTTCTCTCTCATTCAAACTATCGTAGTTCCTCCCCCCCTCACACTCCAAATATATAGTGAGGGTATGGGAAGGTTTCTGTCCCATCATCGCAAATGGCTCATTTATCTTCATGAGGTGACAATCCACCTTTACACTGCAGCACAGTGTACACCTTGTCACCTCACAATCGAATACTAGTTTGCTGTACGAAACGCGGATCTTGCGGCAGAGCACTGTGAGCACCACATGCCGCGCCTCACACACCCTTAGCCAATCTCTGGGTGGCTCCATCTGTAAGGTGTCAGGCAAATCCAACACCTTCCATGAAAACCCTGACATAATAAGCAAATCCAGTAGTATGTCACATAGCTCCGAATAAATCATGACATTAAATTAACCAAAGTAATATGAGTAACGAGTGAGCAAATGGAACACCACAGACTAACACAAGAATGTCTAAATGCATGTCATACCTTCCCACCGTGAAACAGACGCAGTTCCGAGGGGAGAAACGAGAACAGAAGCCAAGAGCAGAACCGTGTTAAGGTAGAAGGCCCTACGATAAGGGACGGACACCCACGTGCCAGCTAACCACCAGGACCACCCCCCAGCCCATGTTAGAAGATAGAGCCCTCCAGAAGAACAGTATAGATCTTACGATAAAACAAAAAGGGCCACACCAGCCGCAAGTTTTAGCGTGAGACTTTTTCGCGTCTCTGTTACGTTGCAAACGTTAAAAACATTTCCCCACCACGAAAAGTAACCGCCAGGACTACCCCCAGCCCATGTTAGAAGATAGAGCCCTCCAGAAGAACAGTATAGATCTTATGATAGCACTAAAAGGGCCACACCGGCTGCAAGTTTTAGCGTGAAACTTTTTCGCGTCTCTGTTACGTTGCAAACTTTAAAAACATTGCCCCACCACGAAAAGTATAAAGTTTCTCACTGGATAGACAGAATTTTTGTAGGCAGAGCTTAAGGTTAACATTCAGACCCTGATTGGTCAGATGAAAACACAGCCAGACAGTTTTTTTTTTAAACCAACTTCGGTAAATTGTAGAAAGGAGAAGTTAGGAAGGAGTTGCTTCCGAGACGGAGAGATGCATGGAGCTGCGCCGGCCGCCGCCCCCTGACGAACACTGACAAGGTAATGAACGCACGCGATGCCGCATTTTTGAGCGCATAAGGCTTCACTCAGATCTGCAGAAGTCTCATCTGTTACATCCCATTTTTACGTAATACTAGTGTCGATCGTCAATTAAAACTCATGGTATTCACATTTGCTACGTAAGTTAAAATCTGAAACGCGATGATTTTTGTGTTATATAATTATTGAGAAGCCACATCAGCCACTGTAATTTACGACAAGTTAGATAAGTAATTAAAGATAATTGAGGGTCACTGTAGACCATTTTGATAGTTTTCCCTTTTGTGAAACTTATTTTAAACCTAGATTATAGATGTGATATGGCATAGGTCATCCTTCGATTCATTGTAGAACTTGGAAACCCATTCAGGGAATATTCGTTCACATTTTTGTTGAACGCAGTTGGTTTTTATCATCCTGTATTAAAACATTTCCTTTTATCAATAGTGCAATTTATAAACAATGTTTTGTGAGTAGAATAAAATTTCCAATGGTAAACTAAACTACTTTTTCGACGTTATTTTTCCAGCTAACTAAAAATAGGAAAGCCTTGAACCCCTTCCACTAAATTTAGTTAGTATCAAGATTCTTTTACAGTGAGTGCAGTGGAGCTGATGCTGAAATCGATAAGTATTTGGTTATATCATCGCTAGTCTCACTGAACTCTTCTGAACTCTACATGTCATGTGTGGTCTGGCGTCTCCTTACCAGCAACAGGTCCCAGGTTCAAACGAGTCAATTCCCTAAAAAACACGCTCAGAGCGTCGTTGCGCGAAAGTGGTAGGGAGACACGACTTAGAACAAACAGAAATCACGCAGAATGTTGGACATCTACTGTATGATGCATTTTCTTATGCCCCATGGCCATTCCATTCGGTCCTAAGCAAAATATCGCATTGTTTTCTTACATTCTGCATGGTTTTACCGAAAATGGAATTATTCACTTACTTACAAAAATTTTATTCCAGATCACTAGACACGCCTGCCCTCCTTTTGCTTTTTAATTCAACATACTCCATCTATCATGAAGACTGATTAAAGGGGATCTTACATAAGCTGAGGCACTGCTTGAGATTATGATAAATAACTGTGTACCTCTGCTTGTGTTCAACAGTGGTCATCAGTTTAGGGATAGTGCTTCCTCGCAGAACTTGTTGCTCTGGACACAACGGCAAGTTGCTTGTCATTTTATGCATAATAAAAGAGTAAATGTGGTCTGCCTGCAACACATAAACTACATCAGAATCAGCTTCGAGACCCAATATTTTTCTGTCTAATCAGTCTAATTCGTTTTCGGACACCCATTGAAACACACCAACCGGCAGTGGATGCATCATGGCGTGCCCGTATAAGTTATTCACACCCAAAAACAAAATATAGCGTGAATCGAGGGGTGCGCTGAACTCCGGACCCATACGTGGATTATTTGCTTTGGCGTGTGTATGGACACACTCGCAAGGTCCCCCACGGATCCCGCGCTCAAAGAAGAGGAGCATATCAGCATCAGTCAAAAGTTCGATGCTGCGCCTCGTTTTCCTTAGTATTGCGTTCCAGGACAACACAGGGTCCAGAGAGTATGTGGCCATGTATACAATCCGGAAATTTTCAAAAATATCCACAAGTAAGCGCATGTTGGTGTCCATGTATAATCTCACGTATTCACCTTTATGGAACTGTTGAATTCGCACAAGACATTCACGACATGCTCAAAACTGCATTAGCTATGGCATAGCATGAGAGTGTACTGGTAAATAAAGATATGTTGGGTAGCCTGGTTTCGTGTACTTTCGCCTTTCTCTCCCGATACTCATACGGAGAAACTCCTTTCCCAGTCAGAAACTGAAACTTTTCCTCATCAGGATATGGAGATCAGGTGATATGCATATCCTCCCGAGGTAGAGATTCAACGAGTCTCTTGAGTAAATCCTGCATAAAACGTAGTGTGTCAAGGAAGCGGAGCGTAATTTTTGGCGTCATTCGTTTGGAGAATGAAATATACTTCTCTACACTCTCAGGTAGGACACTGACCTGATATTTCTCCCAGCCGAAATTAGCCAATTGCTCAACTACAAATTGAGCTTCATACCCACTTAAAATATGGAAGAAAACGTGTATGTGTCGTGGCAACTTATATTTCAAACTGCATGCTTTGTGAGCTGTACTGCGGAACTTCTTCATAAGATGGCAGTGGTCCCTACGGTGAGTTCCAGCTTTTCTATCTAATTGCAGCCCACAAATAAGACAGTGAACTGCATCATTATATAATTTTTTATCCTCGTCCTGCTCTCTCATGGGGATGATGTTGGTGCTGTAAATCCTGTCGGCATCCATGAGTGTTTTCCGAGCTCAGCTAGCAGCCAAACCGCAGGATAATGCCCGACGTAAGATTCATAGCAGTTAAGACGAATCATATCAGCTTGCAGTGTGGTACGCTGCTGCATACAGTACATGTTTTTGTGTTAAGGTGGTATACTGGAACTTGGAATTCAACGTTCACTAGCCTTAGTATGTCGACGAACTTGTGATTCTTCCGGATTTCTGCAGTTCACTTGCATTTGCTGGACACTGGTATAACCTCCATCAATTTATATAATTTTCCTTAAAGTATTCATCTACAACTTGACGCTTGGTAACAGTATTATTTGTATCAGTGTTGTGTCAATAAACCGTAGAAAGGTGATATATTTATTGTGTTATTCCTGGTTATAACAGTAATTATACAACACTGGGAGGTATGCAGTTGAGTGTTGAAAGTTTAAGCTGTTGACTTAGCAGTGACCTGGACATGCGTTATGGTCTGACGTTGCTAAAGAATATTGTTTCTTATTACGTCTGTATATTACAAGGTCGTTAGCCAAACACTCAAGAAACAACATACGCCACACTTATAGCCATAGGGGAAATCGTCACAGCTCTCCCAAGTCAATAAACAGAGCTATAATCAAACAAGACGAGCGAGTGCAGTGTTCTTACCTTCACTAAGATTGATCGTTGAGTTTGGCCACTGCGCAGAACAATAACACAGTCACAGAGAAAACAACAATCTTAAGTAGTAGGTTATATTTACTAGGGAGCCTCCTAGCTGTGGAAAAGTGGTAGGACAGTATAATGTATCTTATAGTTTATAGTTTAAATAAAGCATGAGTATGTAGCATTTGTGTTTGCTCTATTTATTATACGCATAACACAAGTAGTCCACACAGAGTATTTTTTATAATCTGCATTGAATTCATACAAAATAACGCTAACACTGTGGAGAGGTGCTGTTGCCAATGTGATGTATGAGAATATCGCTTATTTCGTGGAAAAACAATCGATTGTAGATGAAACGTTCCGCTCTTGGCGTAAAAAACGCTCGTAACAAACACAAGGTTAGTACTGGCTTAGAGCAGAGTTTCCTCAGTTGATCGGCCTCCTCGTGGGACCAAGCACGGTGGTGGGGCGACTCAATTCAATTGGGCGACAAAATTTTGAAGCAAACGCAACCATCTCTCTCTTGCTAGATGGGCTGCGTCGTGGTAACTCAACGTCAGATGTTCGTGCAGAAAAGGCAAAAATATCATACTCAATTACTCTCTGGGCAGAGCAGCGGCGGAACAGCGTCCCCTGCCCTCGGATAGGCCAGACGCTGGTTATGCCCACAAGAGCAAGAAGCAGGCTGCAGCCTCACTTCAGCAGAGGCTACCAATCTCCCTGTGGAGGCTTGCTTCTCCTAATGGGATTCACTAACTGCCTTCTCCCAACAACAGGACCCTGACATCAAATCTGGAGTGCACCTTCGTAGCGCGAAAATCGCAATCTTTCCTCTAAAGCCCACTTAACCAGTACTCTCAACAAAACAATCACAAAATAGTCTCAGAAAATGAAACGGTATCGCGTAGTGATATCTGACAATAATGTCACAGCGTTTTCGAAAATTACAGTTCGGACATGTACTGAGACGTCTCTTTGGTTCATCGGGTGATCGTTACCTCCTGGTGCATCGTACTCTAACTTTATTGGTTACTGTCATCGGTGTGTTCAGAAACTCAATTCAAAACTTTGATGCACTCAAACATTTTTGAAGTAAATGTACATTTTATTTCGAATTGTTTGCTGTGTCGTAAAGTCAGGATATTTGGTGTCCTGTTGATTTTCATTACTTCACTTTTTGTTAATCTGATTTTCTTGTCTGCTTCTTCAATTACTATCTGCCTGGTATTTAGTAGTTCTTCTAATTTTTGCTCATTTTTTTCCCAGTCATATCATATCATCTGCGTATATTACGATTTTCATATAATCTGCTGTAGACTCTTGGTGAACTTTCTTTATGGTGTTGCCCGCGACTATATTAAAAAGCACTAGTGAGAACACACTTCCTTACTCAACCCCTCTGTCTGTTATAAACCATTCTGATGTTTTGCCGTCTATTATAACACAATTCAGGCAGTATCTGTACATGTTTCTGATCCACAGTTCCACTCTGTTACTCAATTCCCGTCTGTTCAGACCTTGCCGTATCTCTTCCCTTCTAACAGTGTCATAAGCCCTTTTTACATCTATGAATGAAACTACGATATCTCTGCCAAGTTTCCATTTCTCTTCTACAATTTATCGGATTATAAACATGGCAATTATAGTTGATCTTTCAGGCCGAAATCCTTGTTGTTCTTCTTTTAATTGTGATTCTATCTTATTTCTGATTTTCAACAAAATTATCTTTTCATTAATCTTTATGCAGTTGTACAGTAGTGCTCTTCCTCTTTAATTTTCATAAAGCGCCTTGCTACCCTTCTTACAGATAGGTAAAACAACTGCATTTGTCGTAACATCAGGAATCTTTCCTTTTGTCCATACTACCCTCATTACTCCATACAGCCGCTGAATTCCGATAGGTCTCGTGGCTTTAATCATTTCCACTGTGAGCTCCTGTGCTCGAGGTTCTTTGTCATCTTACATTACTGATAGAGCTTTCTCTACATACATCCTCTGTAGAAGATCTCTTTCTATTTCCTCTGTGATGGTGTTATTCCATTCGTCTTCCTCTGTCTCATCACGTGTATTTGTTTCATCCTGCCTTTGACACAGTTTTTGGAAATATGCCTTGCATTCTTTCAAGACACCTCCTTCCTCACACAAAGGTCTTCCTCCTTTGTTGATGACTTTTGAGGTAGTTTCTTTTTGTTTACTTCTGTCACCTAATATGCAGTGTAAAATCTTCTTGTCATCCTTAAAATTCTCTTATGTTCCTTTTATTAATTTTTCCCATGATGTCTTCTTAGCCGATACTATCATTTTTTTTGCTACTCAGCTTAGTCGTTTCCATTTGTCTGTATGACGTTCTTTTCTGTTTTTGAATCGTTCACTCCACGCGTTATTCTTCTTCTTGAATCCTTCTGCGATTTGGTTGATGTCCTTCCACTGCTGCCTTGACTAGGGCCTGTTTGATCCTACTCCATTCTTCCTCTACATCCTCCGTTTCATCTTTACGATGCCGTATCTTTATCTCCTCCCTACATATCTCTTCGGCTTATCTATCTCTCGATTTCCCGCACTTGATTTTTGCCTGCCTTTTTCTCCGTGTGTACCTTTACGAATTTAGAAAGAATTCAAAATCCAAAATCGCTTAAATACTGTTTACTGGATAACCATCATCAGATCTGCATGTAGATGATGACACCTTTAGTGTGCTGAAACCGGTTATCCAGTAAACAGTATTTAAGCGATCTTGGCTTTTGAATTACTTCTACAACAGAGTGATCGCCCCACTACGCACTATGTGTTTTCTGAATTTCTTCTTTGTCCCTACCAGTAGTGTGTTTTTAGGTCGAGATAATGCTGGTATCATATTGACTTCGGTCACGCATCTTCCGATTTCTTCGGTATTATTATATAGTCTTCTATGGATTTCTGTTCCAAATTCCAACTCTATTTGGTAAACTTGCCTGTCGCTATCTTATCCACTTATTTCTCAGACATGTGTCTAGTAATACTTCACCATCCTCATTTTTGCGATCTTCTCCGTGGCTTCCTATGACCGTTTCGTATTCTTTTTTATCATTCCCAACTCTAGGATTAAAGTCTCCTGTAGTAACAGTATTATTAAATGTCACAGTATTTTTCAGTTTTGTCATAAGTTGTTCCTTTTCGTCTGTTCGCATCCCAGTTGAGAAACATAAACGTGGATTACACTAAGAATATTTCCTTCCATTATTACCTTAGTTTTAATAATACTGTCACTTATATTTTCCACCTTAAGTACTTTGTTCGACAGCTCTTTAGCTACTATTTATACGACACCATTTCTTCATTTGTCTCTTCCTGACCACCACATCTTATATCTTTTTTCCAGCACCCTACCATCAATTCCTATCTTTCTTACCTCGTTTCGGAATGTTCCTTTCTGTCATTATACATGTGACTTCCTAGATTCTTGCATTATTTCCTAAGAACACAACATTAATAATTCCAGTTCTTGTACAATTCTTGTGACAAATCTTTCTTTCATTGGGACCATGTTGGGCATCATTCCTGAAAGAACCTGCTAAAAGACTTTGTCTCACTCGGTATTGGTTCTTATCCTAAACTTTTTTGATGGTTAAAAGCAAATAACCCTCATATTACTTGTGTTTCATGTTTTGTAAACATGAAATGAACCATCGTTCATCTTTTCCGGTGATTCTGAAATTATACAACTTTCGAAGACTGATAACACGGTCCTCACAGTCAAATGATTAGTAAAATCAAATACGATTCTCACCATTTTCAACCTTTCATTTAGTACTGTACGTACCTCACACGCTAAACAACAGATCGCAGTTCTGCTGCTGTTTCTTTCAAGAAGTTGAGGTGCAAGTGTGTCAACAACTAAGAGTACTGAGCTTGGTACACACAGGCTTTGGTTGACCTTCCAAAACATTCATTCCTGAAAAACTGATCACGAAAGTCTAAATTTTCTCTTAGGAATTTTGGTAATATAATTTTACTAACAACCATTTTAAATTGTTTAAAACTGAACGTTCTGAAAGATTCAGTGGAAAGTTGACTGAGCACGAAAAAGTGGACTGAGCAGGAAAATTATGGAGAGTCCACTACTGGTCGTAGATTGACTTCACGTTTTATTATTTCTCTTTTAATTTGTATGTATTGTCATAGCAGGCACATATTTCGTATAGATGCTCGCAGTATGAATTGTACAACTTGCAGCCAGTACGAGTAAGAAATTGGAAACCATAACGTGATACATCCGAATGGTCAGTTATAAAAATACAACAAACGAAATAGCGCAGATAAAATTAATGGCTACAGCGAAATTATTTGTCCAATCGGCTAATGTAGCTCATGGTAGGTAATAAAGGAAAAAAATAATTAATTGCTTGCAGATTGAAATACAACATTGATGCAGAGATCGCGAATACCTCACAGTTAATGAAGTACACGAGCAATAACGCGTTACTGAAATTTTAATTTATTCCATAAATTCCATTTAACCCGGATGTTTTTTTAATTAATTTTAGAATGTAGTTTTGTTCACTGATTTTATTGTTGTTTCTGTGTTGGTGCAACGATTACTCTTTTTATCTTGCTGAAGTTCTTTCGCATCGGCCATCCTAAAACTCTGGCAGCGGTGAATTTCGCACTGTTCACTAACCACTTTCAGTATTTCTCGGTATATCAAGTTTCCAGTAAGCTTTCTAATCTACCGTGCGCACTCACAAACTTTTTTTTTGGAAGTTTGTGGTAAATCTTATGGTACCAAACTGTTGAAATCATCGGTCCCTAAGCTTACACACTACTTACCCTAACGTAAACTAACTTAAGCTAAGGACAACACACACACCCATACCCGAGGGAGGACTCGAACTTCCGACGGGGGCGAGCCGCTCGAACCGTGTGATAAGACGCCCTAGACCGTGCACTCACATTCGCTCTTGTTTTATGTAGGTTGTGTCCAGCTATCAGAGTGTCGCAAGCGATGTCAATGGTATTCTGCTCACAAACAGTTCACCTTCAAGTGTTTCCTGTTCCACCTGAACCCCTGAGCCTGTTCTTCATACAGTAGCAGGTTAGCGGCGGGGTTAAGGAGTTCCTTTTCCGGCGATAATGTTATATAATATTTACAGTCTTGGCTCTGAGAACTATGGGACTTAACATCTATGGTCATCAGTCCCCTAGAACTTAGAACTACTTAAACATAACTAACCTCAGGATATCACACAACACCCAGTCATGACGAGGCAGAGAAAATCCCTGAACCCGCCGGGAATCGAACCCGGGAACCCGGGCGTGGGATATTTACAGTCTTGGCAGGCCTTGTAATGCAATATATAGTCAGCTGATGTTAGAAAAT
This sequence comes from Schistocerca piceifrons, assembly GCF_021461385.2. NCBI lineage: Eukaryota > Metazoa > Arthropoda > Insecta > Orthoptera > Acrididae > Schistocerca > Schistocerca piceifrons. The sequence goes on along the minus strand of NC_060149.1, from coordinate 859,793,860 downwards.
AAAGAGAAGGAAAGCTTTTCAATTCCAAAATGTGATTGAAGCAGTAGTAAACAATCGTGAAGCAACCAACAACAACCCTCTGTTCATAGCGTATGGCGTAGTTGTCCCATTGACATATAAGTACTGGAACGTTTATAGGGGGACAATGAAGCATAGGAAAAGAAATAACTGGGTTATATCTCAGCAGTGTGTGATGGAGGTGGCTGGTAACTGCAGCTTCCGCCGTGTAGGGGAAGTTACGCAGGCAATGAACCGTATCGCCCAGTTCGATGCAGATGGAGCAGAAGGCAGAGGCTAGGACGGAGGGCAGTCCCCTAGTGACAGCTTTAAGACCCACAGAAAGCGGCGATGTGCCAAAATGGAGGCGGATGGTGGAAATCCGGACTGGGATTGGCAGTATCTTCTCTCATCTCGCTGAATATGGTCACTCCTATCACATTTCAAATGGAACTGCCGCAAGGCTACGAAAATAGTTTCTTATAACCTCCTAACGGATTATCCCGAGATAACCTGGGTTAAACTGTTTTGCTGAGAAATATTGTCCCGAGACAACCTCCAAATTTTCCCCATTCCTGCACCAACATCCCAGCTACTTCTGCTGTCACTAGCTAGTGTTTTTGCTGTTTCGCCTTTTGTGACAGCGTATTGTTACTGGCTTGTGCTCGGGAAAGTGTTGCAACATTCCCGTTTTGTTTCGTTGCATTTTGGTGCAGTTCTTGAAGTATTACGTGTACTTGCAATCTTCTAAAATGAATAGTGATTACTCCAGTGAGGAAAAGCAGTGGAGAGACATCCCTGTTTCGGGATCTGATGATGACTAATTTGAACTTCCGTTAAATGAGGAAGAACGTGAGGAAGACACCGATATATATTGGTCTGAAGTGAGTGTGTGGCATGTTTTTGCTCAAAATACTGATTACGCTCCACCAATATTTCCGTTTACTGCTAATCCCAGCTGTACGATTCCTTTTGTCGACGATGAACTTGAAATATTTGAACACTCTTTCAATGGGGATTTGATGGAAATGATACAGGTAGAAACAGCTAAATATATCAGCCAGTGTGTTCCAACCACTGGATGTAATGTTTTGCCGCCATCATGTGAAGAACTAACACTTTTCCTTGGACTAACCATTTTGCAAACCGTTGTTCAGAAAACCGAATTGCAGATGTACTCGATGTGGTGGGCATGCAAATCAACTCTATTTCTCAAACGCGGATTGTCTTAGAGGAGGTTTTGTGAAACCAAAAAGTATTTTCTGATAATGCAGTGTAAGATGTTGCAAATCACCCATATCCCAAGCTGAACAAAATATGGCCAGTTTACCAGAATCCTTATGATAAATTCAAAACTTCTTAGGTTCCTGAGCTTGACAGAACAGTAGATGAAAGTCTACTTTTGTACAAAGGACGACTGGGTTGGGTACAGTATATCCCGATGAAAAGGGTAATTATCCAGCGGATATATGTGGTCATTGAGCATTTACACGGGGAGAGGGATAGAGCTGGATGCAGACTTTACGGATTTCACAGTGTCGTCACAAGTTGTTTTGACAATTTCAAAACCACTCCTGAAGCAAGGTTATTGTCTAACGACGGAAGGCCTTTACACATGCCCACACTAGCAGATATCCTAATTTAGAAGTCCACTGATAGTTTTGTAAGAGTAAAAATGACCTGGAAAGAGATGCCACGATCTCTCCGGAATAAAAAATTAAGAAAGTGGGAAATTGCAGGTGAAAGACGAGGAAAAGTTTAACATTGCGCTGGAAAGACACGAAAGACATGGTACTTCTTTCTACTTTGTACACCATGGATATGGCGGAGACCGAGAAAAGGTCAAAGAGAATAATGAAGCCATACTTTGTGCTTGACTACAACGACGCAATGGGAGGAGTGGATCGAGCCGATCAGAGAATGGCGTCTCATCCAATACCCAGAAAGCAAGGCAAGAAATACTACAAGAAAATCTTTGTCCGTTTGCTGGAAATTTCTGTGTTGAATTCTTTTATTTCGTATGGCAAATATGGAGGGAAAAAGGATCCCTGAAATTTAGGTTGACCCTCCCGAAATAAATAGTTGGGAAATACAAAGAGAGCGCCATTTCACCTAAGCCAGACGGATAAGACGAACGCCCCAGCCATTTCGGTTGACAGAAAGGTATTTCCCAGAAGTCATCGAGCCAACAGAGAAGAAGATCAATCCGATAATAGTGTTTACAGTCTGCTCCACGAAGCAGGATGCGTATGGAAAGCGCGTCTGAAGAGAAGCACGATACTACTGCCCCCAATGTCAGGTCCCCTTGTGCGGCATACCATTCTAGTGCGGTTCTCATCTTCACAAGTCATCGGCCTTCTGATTTGTGTCTTTAAATAAGAAATTTTCATCTTTATAATGAACCGTGTACTGTAACGAGTATTTGGAGAGATTTATGTTGAGCCCGAGTTGTCTCTGGATAACACCTTTTATCCATTTACACCTAAAATATCTCCTTAGACCTTCAGGATAAACGTAGGACTGACTTGCCACAGCAATATATTATCAAAAACGTGAAAAAGTACATTTAAAAATATTGGTGAGCGTTTGAAAGTTTTTTGACAGGAATAGGTACATTAACTCATCTGATTCTAAGAACAGAATAGTTTCTACTCATACATGGTAAGAGTTCGTAAGGCTTTATTTGGCCGAAAATTTAATAAAACTTCGTAGTGTTCACACTATCTCATTCAGGAAAGAGAGATATTTTTGCGTCGATCGTGTGTAATTTAGCTCCTAGGTCAATATGAATACCTATTTAGTTGAATGATCAGCGAGACTGAGTGACACACGGAGGACTTCGGTTGTCTAGGAACTTTTTCCTTGGTGGGACGACTGGGATGGTGTGCTCTCGGTCTAGTGAGACGAATTCTGGAGATCCTTCCTTCCTCACCAATTCTCCGGCTAACATTCTAATCATTTAACTTACCAGTTGACCCAATTTTCAAAATTCTTCTACAGCGCCAGGTTTTCTTTTCTGGTTTCCTCATTGTCCATGAGTCACCTCCGTACATTTCTGTGATACAAACTTACGATCTCACATATGTCGTCCTCAAATTAGGGATGGTGTTTGATACAAGTAGACTTCTTTGGGCCAGCAATATCCTCTCTGCCTGTTTTGTGTGTCCTTGTTGCTTCATCCGCCAAGTGTTACTTTTTTCCAAGGAAATATAAACTGGGGACTACGAAGAAGATGAATCGAAGGAACTCTCCTAAGATTATAATTACTCTCATTTCTGCTGCTCCCCGTTACTTCCATCTTCCTCTTTGGTCCGTACTTCGTCGACCCCTCTTACTTGTCGCTATTCGTTTCTCTATGTATTGTATTTTACCCGCATTTCACTACAAAACACTCCTGTTTTTCTTAGAATTCGAACATATTGCACTATTTTACGTTCTCGAACACTTTCCACAGGTCTACAAACCCAGTGCTCGTGCCTTACTTTTTCTTTAAGTATTCCTTCCATTATCTATCGCAACGGCCGAGCAGCCTCTCTTGGGCACTTATCTTTCCGGAATGAAAACTGCTCTTCATCTAACAGATCCTCAGTTTTCGTTTCCATTCTTTTGTACATCCTGCTTGTAAGCAATTTTGGTGCATTTGTCTATAAAGTGATGGCGCGACAGATTTCCTACGTATCAGCCCTTATTATCATCGTGATTATGTGGACTATATTTTTTCGTAAGTGACCAGACTCAGAGTTTCTACACATCGACTTGAGTAGTCGTTTGGTTCCCACTTTCCCCAGTCACTTTAGAAATTCCGAGGGAATGTTATTTATGCCTTCAGCCATATTTAGTCGCGTTTCTTCCAAAGTCATATTAAACTCTGGCGCTAATACTGTATCACCTACGTCTAACATATCGACTCCCATTTCTTATATTATATCAAACAATTCCTCCTACTTGTAAAGGTCTTCTGGGTACTCCTACAACCTCTCCGCCCTCTTTTTCGTGTTTAACAGCGGGATCCCTGCGTGGTCTTTCTGTTGACACCTTTGCTTTCCATTCCATTAAATGTTGCGTTCACTTTTTTTATGATGAGTCAGTTCATCCGGCAACCATTTCTGTTTCTGTACCGTCGCATTTCTCCTGCAGCGATTTCCCCTTGCCCTCCCTGCACTTCGTGTTTAATTAAATTTGATGTGTCTTATATTGATGAATTCGTGTATTTCCCTGAACATTTTGTACCTACTTATTTCCTGGAGCAGTTGAAGTATGTCATCTGTTACTCAAGGTTCCTTCGCAGCTAACTTTCCTGTGTCTGTGCTCGTCCGTTCAAAAAATATGGGTCAAATGGCTCTGAGCACTATGCGACTTAACTTCTGAGGTCATCAGTCGCCTAGAACTTAGAACTAATTAAACCTAACTAACCTAAGGACATCACACACATCCATGCCCGAGGCAGGATTCGAACCTGCGACCGGAGCGGTCGCTCGGCTCCAGACTGTAGCGCCTAGAACCGCACGGCCACTCCAACCGGCTGCTCGTCCGTCCGACTACTGTGATGCCCATTGTAGAGATTTCAATTCGTCTTCAACTGAATTGCCTGCTATGGTATCTACGATATTCATTATCGCAATATTTGTCGCCAGAGCTTCAGACGCACCGTATCAATTCTTTGTTGGGGTAGTGAACTACGTCTCTTGAGACCTCTTGACAATGTGATGTATCTCCGCGATGCATAACGTCTTTTTGCACGTCCCCAACTACATTTCGTTCCCGTTACACTTTCACGTCGACGAAGGAAATCAGTGACTAACCCCACTCCTCTCTTTTGAATCTTTTCTATTTCCGTTGTTAGTCCAGCTTGATCAGCGATGAAGCCGGAAAAAAGTATTCAAAAATTGGAACACGTGTCTTACTCCTATTGTTGATGTCTTTCACGCATGAATCAAACATATTTAAGATTATTCCAAGAAATCTAGCATTTTCCGCAAGGCTTTTCGTATGATACTGTCACTTTGATGCAGCTTGCGATGCTGAGTGCTGCATTCCTGATGGGCTCGAGGGTGCGAAAACAGTTACTGAGGTCTCTAGTGTTTCTCCTAGTATTCCTTCTGCAGTTGAAGCAGCTTCCCCGGAACCACCCAAGTGTAGGGAAGTTGATGAGCCTCCTGATGTTCCAGTGATTCAGCAGTAGCAAATTGAGGCATCCGTAAGACTACCTGTTCACTTGATGTCACTCCATCTGGTGACGTCGGAACGACCAGCTGTTGTTACTTCTGTGGAGCCGCTTGGTGGCCGTGAATTCCTACCTGTCGACCCAGATTATGTAGTGCCTGACCCCTCTCTTGTGTGTCGATCTGAATTGCAAAGATCCCATCCTATGGACTAGACCACCGCCGCTCCTTGTTTTTCGTCTACTTTGGATAGCGTTCAAGAACAGCGTAGGTCCCCGACTGCCTATGCCGTATTGCCTTACAGTCGTTCTAAAAACTGCTTCCAACCCGAGCGGTAAGTGGCTCATAAAAAGAAGGAACATAAAGATTCCAGAGGCGGTGGTGGGATCCCACCACTGGACTCGGCAACGGTTCTTGACACTCATGGATGACGTAGTTCAGTTGGTCAGCACCTCGAATTTCGTTTCTTGTTGTTAAAATATGCAAGCTTGAACTCCTCTTTCTTTGAATGTTAATTAGGTGGGCCCAGGAAAAGACGCGTGGCGGATCCAGGTGGGCAGTGAGACGCTATGTGTCCTTAGCAAAAAGAGCATTGTATTACGAGTTGAGGGAGAGCAATATACAATTATAGAATGGATCGTTTGTTTGACCCTGTGCTGGACCGAGTACATGTTTGAAAGCCTATCATACAGTATTTACAATGTGCCTCTCTGTAGTCCCCGCGAATCACAACCTTGCGGTGTCAACTAACAATCAGTTACACATGCGAGTTGGCTGCTGTCATTGTTGCTTTCCTGAAAAAAAAAAAAAAAAAGAACCATTTACCTCTAAATTGACTTGTACCTGCATTAAAGGATGACAGAAAGTGGACAGACCGATGGGTTGACATGGGCTTGTAACGAGGTATGATTTAATCGTAGACTGCTGACGCATTCTAGAGAGAGAGATATGTTGTTGCAAGTCACATAACAATTTTTTTTTCGTTGTTCTGTCGGGGTAAATCAGTTGTGTAGCATAACCTGCGTTCGACTGGTATACAACTGCGTGTTCTGTGTGTGACTTAGAGCACTATCTAAATGCGATCGTTAACAGCAAACCCCTCAGTCATCAGAGGACTTCCAACTTACGTGTGATGATGATGAAACATGTCCATTCTGTTTCGGCGCTTTCCTCTAGACGAACGAAGATTTATGCGACGTACTCCATTCCCCTGTCGCATCTTCGGCATAAAACTGCGGTTTCATAACTATGGTAATTCTAAGTTTGTGACAGGTGTTAGTGAGGTACTGTAATCTCCATGTATTCACCTGCTTGATAGATGTTCTGTATACCAAGTTAGTGATAGCGTAACGTGTAATTTCACATGTCCAACACCACTCCTATCCGTTTGTCTCTCTCTTTGCTAAAGACATTCTCCGTTGCTAACGATCATTCTATACAGGGTATTACAAAAAGGTACGGCCAAACTTTCAGGAAACATTCCTCACACACAAAGAAAAAAAATATGTTATGTGGACATGTGTCCGGAAACGCTTACTTTCCATGTTAGAGCTCATTTTATTACTTCTATTCAAATCACATTAATCATGGAATGGAAACACACAGCAACAGAACGTACCAGCGTGACTTCAAACACTTTGTTACAGGAAATGTTCAAAATGTCCTCCGTTAGCGAGGATACATGCATCCACCCTCCGTCGCATGGAATCCCTGATGCGCTGATGCAGCCCTGGAGAATGGCGTGTTGTATCACAGCCGTCCACAATACGAGCACGAAGAGTCTCTACATTTGGTACCAGTGTTGCGTAGACAAGAGCTTTCAAATGTCCCCATAAATGAAAGTCAAGAGGGTTGAGGTGAGGAGAGCGTGGAGGCTATGGAATTGGTCCGCCTCTACCAATCCATCGGTCACCGAATCTGTTGTTGAGAAGCGTACGAACACTTCGACAGAAATGTGCAGGAGCTCCATCGTGCATGAACCACATGTTGTGTCGTACTTGTAAAGGCACATAAACAGCAGCACAGGTAGAGTATCCCGTATTAAATCATGATAACGTGCTCCATTGAGCGTAGGTGGAAGAACAAACTAAAATGAGCTTTAACATGGAAATTAAGCGTTTCCGGACACATGTCCACATAGCATCTTTTCTGCATTTGTGTGTGAGGAATGTTTCCGGGATTTTTTCTCTACCTCGTGATGACTGGGTGTTGTGTGATGTCCTTAGGTTAGTTAGGTTTAAGTAGTTCTAATTTCTAAGGGACTGATGACCATAGAGGTTAAGTCCCATAGTGCTCAGAGCCATTTTTGAATGTTTCCGGAAAGTTTGGCAGTACCTTTTTGTAACACCCTGTATAGGACTGCTGCAAGCATAGAATAATTTATGAACCGTGATCAGATGTGAACAGTGGGTGTTATACACTTCTGGAAGACTATACTGTGCATTCATCAGCAAGAATCGATCGATGTTTTACGGAAGTAGATTTTCCATTTTATAGCTTTTCACCATACTTTATCGTAGAGAAACCTGCGAGGGGAACGTATGTCATACGCTGGAAATATGTTTCTTACTTTCGAATATTAAAAGCGCTGCATTCCATACGACTAATAGGTCGGAAACCGCACCGTTCAAGCATTATAGCGTGTTTTACACTATGCGATCAAAAGTATCCTGACAACCCCAAAAACATACGTAGTTCATATTAGGTGCAGTTTGCTGCCCCCTACTGCCAGGTACTCCGTATTAGCGACCTCAGTAGTCATTAGACACCGTGAGAGAGCAGAATGGGGCACCCCGCGGAACTCACTGAATTTGAACGTGGTCAGATGATTGGATGTCACTTGTGTCATATGTCTGTACGCGAGATTTCCACACTTCTAAACATCCCTAGATCCACTGTTTCCGATGTGATAGCGAAGTGGTAACGTGAAGGGACACGTACAGCACAAAAGTGTACAGGCCGAACTCGTCTGTTGACTGACAGAGACCGCCGACGGTTGAAGAGGGTCGAAATGTGTAATAGGTAGACATCTATCCAGACCATCACACAGGACGGTTGAAGAGGGTCGAAATGTGTAATAGGTAGACATCTATCCAGACCATCACACAGGAATTCCAAACTGCATCAGGGTCCACTGCAAGTACTATGAGAGTTGGGGGGAAGGTGCGAAAACTTAGATTTCATGGTCGAGCGGCTGCTCATAAGCCACACATCACGTCAGTAAATGCCAAACGACGTCTCGCTTGGAGTAAGTAGAGTTGACATTGGACGACTGAACAGTGGAAAAACGATGTGTGGAGTGGCGAATCACGGTACACGATGTGGTGATCAGATGGCAGGATGTGCATATGGCGAATGCCCCGTGAACGTCATCTGCAAGCGTGTGTAGTGTCAACAGCGAAGTTCGGAGGCGTTGGTGTTATGGTATGGTCGTGTTTTTCATGGAGGGCTCTTGCAACCTACGTTTTTTTTGCGTGACACTATCACAGCACAGGCCTACATAGGTGTTTTAAGCACCTTCATGCTTTCCACTGTTAAAGAGCAATTAGGCGATGGCGATTGCATCTTTCAACGCGATCGAGCCCATGTTCATAATGCACGCCGGTGGCGCAGTGCTTATACGAAAGTAACATCCCTGAAATGGACTGGCCTACACAGAGTCCTGACCTTAATCCTATAGAACACCCTTGTGCCAGGCGTCAGCGACCGACATCGATATTTCTCGTCAGTGCAGTGCCCTGTGAAGAATGGGCAGCCATTCCCCAAGAAACCTTCCAAAACCTGATTGGACGTATACCTGCGACAGTGGAAGCTGTCATCAAGGCAAAGGTTGGGCCAACACCATATTGAATTGCAGCATTAGCAATGGAGGGCGCCACAAACGTGTAAGTCATTTTTAGGTAGGTGTCCGGATATTTTTGATTGCACGGTGTAAATGCAGAACCGTGTAGTCTTAGGAGTGCATGTTTTTATGATCTCTCTTACCAATAGCTTCTTTATACTGACCCAAGACACCAGAACAATACTTTAGAATTGATAGTGTTGTTAATTGACGTAAACTGCTTCACACTAAATCCGTTTGGCCCCCATAATGTATAGAAACCTCTCATTTCTTTTTCTTAACTGTGTGTTGTATCATTACAACACTTTCATATCTACTATCACCGCCAACATCCTAGACAAGCACGCATCTGGAGAGACTTCATGGTCTTGGATGGGTGTTGTGAGTAAGCAGTTACTGACTTGGCTCGCTCTGTTCCTTCATGAGATGTGGAATGTAGCGGTCTACTTCTGGTCAGTTGCTGATTACAAAGGTGACAGTTTTGCAGGGAGGATTCGTCAAAGATAATGCGAGGAGCTCTTTCGATCTCAAACTGGATGCTAAGAATGCGAGAATAAACTGTGACTCCCATCCTCACGGGGAAATATCGTAAATTAAGCCTTATGATCGAAGTCCTAGATATATGTACGTGGCTGTCTGGTATACTTTGGTATGTATCCCTTCGAGAATTAACAGTGAATGGACGTACTGCTCAGTCATCTATCTACATTCACAATGGTGTTCACAACGAAGAGGAGGGTTGGTTTTAGTGATGATACAGACATTGGGAAGAATGTTGCCATGTCACTGGTTGGCGTTGAAAAACTGATAAAGTTGTTAAAATTGGTCCCACTATCAGCTGCGATGGTGATCACAGTAAATCGACAGTGTCTTTTCCATCCAATTCGTCCACTGCTATGCTGTTAATTACCACATAATGACTGAGTGACATCACTTGTTTGAGATGGAGAAAGATTCTAGGAAGAAGGGCAATGCATTCTGGGGATGACTAGCACCAAAACAGTGATCGCGTACTTGACTACAGTATGAGGAATAAAATTAAATGGACCACTGAACCATGTGCTATACTGTTACTGTGAAAGACGAGTTTAAATGTAGAGGCTATCAATCACCTACGGACAGCTGTTTGGAAATGCACCACAATGTCGCACACCTACTCCAGTTTCCATATGTTGTGATTGTCTTTCACTTAAAATCATCTTATGTGTGTGTGTGTGTTGTAAGAGCAGCGTCGACATTATGTACACTGTGCGATGTGCAGCTTTCAGTCAGAGCCAATGGATTGAACGCATTAATGTCAGTTTAGAATCTGACACAAGCCTCGAAGGCATGGTAGAGAAAACAAAATGTATGGTGGTGTACAAAGCTGTGTCATACGCTGCTTGGACATGTTACAGGAGAAAAAAACAATGTACAAACAATAACACTGAGACAGAGTGACACTCTCTCGCGACTGATAGTCTGTGGGATTTGGTCCTCCTACAGTACAGGTGATGACACTTTACACTGATATACACTCCTGGAAATTGAAATAAGAACACCGTGAATTCATTGTCCCAGGAAGGGGAAACTTTATTGACACATTCCGGGGGTCAGATACATCACATGATCACACTGACAGAACCACAGGCCCATAGACACAGGCAACAGAGCATGCACAATGTCGGCACTAGTACAGTGTATATCCACCTTTCGCAGCAATGCAGGCTGCTATTCTCCCATGGAGACGATCGTAGAGATGCTGGATGTAGTCCTGTGGAACGGCTTGCCATGCCATTTCCACCTGGCGCCTCAGTTGGACCAGCGTTCGTGCTGGACGTGCAGACCGCGTGAGACGACGCTTCATCCAGTCCCAAACATGCTCAATGGGGGACAGATCCGGAGATCTTGCTGGCCAGGGTAGTTGACTTACACCTTCTAGAGCACGTTGGGTGGCACGGGATACATGCGGACGTGCATTGTCCTGTTGGAACAGAAAGTTCCCTTGCCGGTCTAGGAATGGTAGAACGATGGGTTCGATGACGGTTTGGATGTACCGTGCACTATTCAGTGTCCCCTCGACGATCACCAGTGGTGTACGGCCAGTGTAGGAGATCGCTCCCCACACCATGATGCCGGGTGTTGGCCCTGTGTGCCTCGGTCGTATGCAGTCCTGATTGTGGCGCTCACCTGCACGGCGCCAAACACGCATACGACCATCATTGGCACCAAGGCAGAAGCGACTCTCATCGCTGAAGACGACACGTCTCCATTCGTCCCTCCATTCACGCCTGTCGCGACACCATTGGAGGCGGGCTGCACGATGTTGGGGCGTGAGCGGAAGACGGCCTAACGGTGTGCGGGACCGTAGCCCAGCTTCATGGAGACGGTTGCGAATGGTCCTCGCCGATACCCCAGGAGCAACAGTGTCCCTAATTTGCTGGGAAGTGGCGGTGCGGTCCCCTACGGAACTGCGTAGGATCCTACGGTCTTGGCGTGCATCCGTGCGTCGCTGCGGTCCGGTCCCAGGTCGACGGGCACGTGCACCTTCCGCCGACCACTGGCGACAACATCGATGTACTGTGGAGACCTCACGCCCCACGTGTTGAGCAATTCGGCGGTACGTCCACCCGGCCTCCCGCATGCCCACTATACGCCCTCGCTCAAAGTCCGTCAACTGCATATACGGTTCACGTCCACGCTGTCGCGGCATGCTACCAGTGTTAAAGACTGCGATGGAGCTCCGTATGCCACGGCAAACTGGCTGACACTGACGGCGGCGGTGCACAAATGCTGCGCAGCTAGCGCCATTCGACGGCCAACACCGCGGTTCCTGGTGTGTCCGCTGTGCCGTGCGTGTGATCATTGCTTGTACAGCCCTCTCGCAGTGTCCGGAGCAAGTATGGTGGGTCTGACACACCGGTGTCAATCTGTTCTTTTTTCCATTTCCAGGAGTGTATGTAGGCGAGTTCTATCGCTGAATTGATCGATACATCTATTTTTAATTGGGGTCAGCTCGATGACAGCAGGCAGACAGTATTTGTTTTATATATATACAGGGCTATTACAAATGATTGAAGCGATTTCATAAATTCACTACAGCTCCATTCATTGACATATGGTCACGACACACTACAGATACGTAGAAAAACTCATAAAGTTTTGTTCGGCTGAAGCCGCACTTCAGGTTTCTGCCGCCAGAGCGCTCGAGAGCGCAGTGAGACAAAATGGCGACAGGAGCAGAAAAAGCGTATGTCGTGCTTGAAATGCACTCACATCAGTCAGTCATAACAGTGCAACGACAGTTCAGGACGAAGTTCAACAAAGATTCACCCACTGCTAACTCCATTCGGCGATGGTATGCGCAGTTTAAAGCTTCTGGATGCCTCTGCAAGGGGAAATCAACGGGTCGGCCTGCAGTGAGCGAAGAAACGGTTGAACGCGTGCGGGCAAGTTTCACGCGTAGCCCGCGGAAGTCGACGAATAAAGCAAGCAGGGAGCTAAACGTACCACAGCCGACGGTTTGGAAAATCTTACGGAAAAGGCTCAAGCAGAAGCCTTACCGTTTACAATTGCTACAAGCCCTGACACCCGATGACAAAGTCAAACGCTTTGAATTTTCGGCGCGGTTGCAACAGCTCATGGAAGAGGATGCGTTCAGTGCGAAACTGGTTTTCAGTTATGAAGCAACATTTTTTCTTAATGGTGAAGTGAACAGACACAATGTGTGAATCTGGGCAGTAGAGAATCCTCACGCATTCGTGCAGCAAATTCGCAATTCACCAAAAGTTAACGTGTTTTGTGCAATCTCACGGTTTAAAGTTTACGGCCCCTTTTTCTTCTGCGAAAAAAACGTTACAGGACACGTATATCTGGACATGCTGGAAAATTGGCTCATGCCACAACTGGAGACCGACAGCGCCGACTTCATGTTTCAACTGGATGGTGCTCCACCGCACTTCCATCATGATGTTCGGCATTTCTTAAACAGGAGATTGGAAAACCGATGGATCGGTCGTGGTGGAGATCATGATCAGCAATTCATGTCATGGCCTCCACGCCCTCCCGACTTAACCCCATGCGATTTCTTTCTGTGGGGTTATGTGAAAGATTCAGTGTTTAAGCCTCCTCTACCAAGAAACGTGCCAGAACTGCGAGCTCGCATCAACGATGCTTTCGAACTCATTGATGGGGACATGCTGCGCCGAGTGTGGGAGGAACTTGATTATCGGCTTGATGTCTGTCGAATCACTAAAGGGGCACATATCGAACATTTGTGAATGCCTAAAAAAACTTTTTAGGTTTTTGCATGTGTGTGCAAACTTTATTATTTGAGATTGTTACTGCGTATATATATATATATATATATATATATATATATATATATATATACGCAGTAACATCTTGTCGAGTTCTCTGTTGGGCGAAGTTAGCAGAGGTTTTATAGATCGTAGTTTTATATTCTCTGTTGTATGGTACATGATGTTTGTGTGACAGACGTGGATACACCCTGGCAGACGCAGATCTCCCTGTTGCTGCAGTACCTGTATGTAATTCGGAGACACACCTCAATGCAGTAGCAAAACCCTCGTCCTTCATCTTCCAGTTCCCATGCTGTCTTTTTTTAATATTGCCTCGTGTTGCAGGAGAAAGCTTTATTTGACGTTGACCTTACACATGACACGTGGTTGGCGGAGCTATGACAACATGTTCTCATTACCACAAAGTGGTCAAAACATAGTCCTGTCGCAGTAACTCAGCTCACCCTGTTTCTACACTGGTTGCAGAAGTGGTATATATAGCGCTTTCGACTTTTGCTCAGTTCCAACTTAGGTTGGAAATATCACATGTGCAAAACTGCAGGAATGGCACCAGTTGTAAGAGGTATAGGGACTGCCTAGAAAGCAACGTTGGAATTTTACTGTAACAGACAGGTTCAAAAAAGGTGACTCGTTTCGACATATATGAGTGCCACGAATGTGATTCTCTAGTGGCTGTAATCATTAAAGGACTTCTCCATAGGATCCAACGCAGATATGTGTTTGAATGGAAAGACTTGATTCCAAATAGCAGACAGCATTTCCTCCGATAAGAATAACACTAGTGGTCTGAAAAGCTAGTATACATTTCTTACGACCTCAACCAGCACACCATTCTCAATCAACCACCGCCTATAACCTAGTGGATATATCACAGAACCTCTGACGTGGTATCAAGACAGAATGCCTTACAAATACTGGAGAAATATCTAGTGTTGGCTGGAGGGAGTGGCAAATACTGGCTTCAAAATTCAAATGGCTCTGAGCACTATGGGACTTAACTTCTGAGGTCATCAGTCCCCTAGAACTTAGATCTACTTAAACCTAACTAACCGAAGGACATCACACACATCCATGCCCGAGGCAGGATTCGAACCTGCGACCGTAGCTGTCGCGCGGTTTCAGACTGTAGCGCCTAGAACCGCTCTGCTACCACGACAGCACTGGCTTCATGCCACGTTTCTTAGCCCAATCGCTTTCTAAATTCGGTGATTTTATTACGAGCTTACATCGCCGGCATGGTACACCCCATGCTTTTGGTCCGTTCATACCTCCCTTCAATCACCATCTATATCCAATGTCGCGGTGTTTGTATGGAAGACTACTTCATTCGCAAGCAATACCATACATTGATTTATAAAGCTTGTATAGTTCTTAACGTGGATATTGTTAGCAGTACTTGTGTGCGCCTGTAGAACCAAGACGGCCGGTGACAGTAACATACCCACTAAGATCCTGTTTTTAACATCTGTCGGCTGGTAAGATGAATACATCCCTCTCCGTAAGATGCATTGGTACCACTTGCAAGAAAAGTAAATGAGACATGTCGATCCATCGCGGATTTTCTCTCAGTATTGTTTGCTATCACTAGCATTCAGTTATTGGTGAACTGTTATACTTAGTAGTAAGAGTGCGTGATGGACTAGCCATGATTAACAGGCTTATAATGTATATGTCTGTTCTGATGTTTGCAAAGAAGATGACTATATCCTGTCATAAGGAAGGTATAGATTTGTGGTGGAAAATTGTGATAGCCATAAAGAGAATGAAAGACTTTTTTACGTGGACAATCAAGTCCAGTCATAAGAATGGTAGAGATATTTGTATATTGAGAGCTACAGTCGTCCGGAGGGGGTATTTCTGATACTTCGCTCATTGTTGAATGTCGTCAGATTGAGGCTGCAATCGTAATATTAAACTGTAAGTACAGTGATAAAATATATGTGGCTATTCTCCTAGGACAATTGAGTCTGAGGTACGGGAGAGCGTATTGCAGTGGTAGCCTGTGGCTGGAACAATTGATATTTCCGGCTTATGGTGGGAGCTGTCCAAACTGGAGAAGACAACTGGAGTACAGGAATGTAGCCGATCGAATCTCGTCACCTTCTAGGCAGTTGAGTAAAGAACTAATATTCATTAAGTGTTGGGTGGCATTCTTGATAGCGTGTGTTCTAAGTGGAAATTCCACAAGATACAATATTGACTTGCGTTTGCGCTGGACCATTGTTCTCTCCCATGTAAGTTGTGCAGTTGAATGCTTCCACAAATTTCTGTATTTATTTGGTTGAGAGAACATCGACTGTCGTGTGTGTCGTGCGCATCTAGATGGTGAAAGACAGGTGGATAAGATGTTTGCTGGTTCTCTAGACATGAGATGCACCTTAGTTGACTTTGTAAAGTAGAAGATTGATTTGGACTCTGTTGTACCATTCACATTAAAAATGGTTCCAATGGCTCTGAGCACTATGGGACTGAAATTCTGACGTCATCAGTCCCCTAGAACTTAGAACAACTTAAACCTAACTAACGTAAGGACATCACACACATCGATGCCCGAGGCAGGATTCGAAACTTCGACTGTAGCGGTTGCGCCGTTCCAAACTGTAGCGCCTAGAACCGCTCGGTCACTCCGGCTGGCTCATTGACATCGGTATTCGTTAAAAATATGAGTGCAACTACCAATTTCCTCTATTTTTTCAAGTTCACTTGTAAAGGTCTTCACAGACGAGATAAGTTTCTAGATACTCAGTAGTTTGCAGCACGTTCCACCTCACTGCACCCCGCTAAAGTTTTGGGTTTCTAGAAAAATAGTTACCACTCTTTATCTTCAGAATTATACTATGCAAGTAATTGGTAGCATATTTCTAAGTGTTTGATACCGAGAACTATCGCTTAAATGGTATGATATTCTGGCAAACCATGTGAAAATACGTATGTTCTTGTAATCCCAGTGTATGGAAATGAGTGTAGAAAGCATGGTAGCTAGCAAGCAAGTAAGTGGGTTGGGGCTGGAAGCAGCAAATTCTTTGTGCTGAGGGGGAATCAGCCGAAGCTTTGTACAACAGTTCAGAGACCGATCACTGTCCGTGGAGGAGGGTCTCATTGTGTGCTGGGGCAGTTGACTCGTGACTGTTGGCCGCCGTGAATGACTGACCGACGTATCTAGTGCTGCGAGGACTATATACAGTGCATGTGGTTATGTTTCTTCCTCGAGATCTCTCTGTTTTTGCAGTATAAAAATTGTTCAAATGGCTCTGAGCACTATGGGACTCAACTGCTGTGGTCATCAGTCCCCTAGAACTTAGAACTACTTAAACCTAACTAACCTAAGGACACCATACACACCCATGCCCGAGGCAGGATTCGAACCTGCGACCGTAGCAGCAGCGCGGCTCCGGACTGGAGCGCCTAGAACCGCACGGCCACCGCGGCCGGCTTTTGCGGTATAGGTGCAAATGTCTGGTGGTCAATAGTTATATGCAGGACACAGAAGTGATGACTTTGTATGGTGCACGATATGAATGGTGTTTATTACATCAATGTGGTATGTGGTGATATAGCCCAGTTGGAGATCAGTTTCACACTGAAAAATTCAATGTTACCTCGACAATAACAGAATAACGTAATTGAGGAAATGTCTTCGGCGATAATTTCCATATTTCATGATCTATAGACCATTTAGCCAAGGTTTAACTGGCAGTGCAGCATGACTGCTGTACGTTTTCTTTGGCCTGTACAAAACAGGTTTGCCACTGAAAGTCTCGTAACATATCTGTTGCAGAAAATGGCGGACAGTCCTTCCACAGTAGCAGCAGCAGCAGTCTGGCGGGTAAATTCGGTAAGAGCCAATCAGAATGCTCCATTCACAAGACATCTTTTCCGTGTGGCATAGGAACCTCTACATACCGGTTTGAACAAGACAGGGCAAAAGGTATTCAGAGGGTCACGTGATGTCTTCTTTCTTCGAGCATTCAGAGACACCCCCAAGCCAACCATCCACCTCTGGTGAGACCATGTCCCTCATCTGTCATTGTGACTTTAGAGCATCTCCAGACCAGAAGCAGTAGGACACCGAAAATTCACCGGAAAAGTTTCTGCCATTTTTCTCGTCTGTAGGACAGTACTTCAAACTGTTCTGGTTTTCCCGTCTGTGCTTGGACACCAGTGTGTGCCTCGAGAAGTGAGGAAAACAACGTCCCTGATTCCAGGAGCAGCCGATATTGACTAGGTCCATGCCCCGTTCCAGAAAAGTGAAGAATATCACAGTAGGTGTATGCCTGAGAAACTTGTTCTCTCTCTCTGGAAGTGCCTTCAAACAAGCAGATAAGGCTGGAAAAGTGATGAGCATCCTTTAAAAGTTACAGAGATATTGCATGTAAAATCAGATATTGCAGCTGATATTGGTTTCGGGATCTGATTCTCACAAACGCATGTGAAGTGTCTCACAGAGGATTCACAAGTGTGTCACGATTTTTTTAGAGTCTGTGTACAAGTGTGAAGCAAACTGTGGTGCAGTGATCTTTTTAAAGGTGTATTTAGAGACATATTTTTTTGAGTTTAGTAACTCCTGAAGCTGCTCATGCTCAAAGACAAGGGCATTTCCTACAAAAGCACGGTAAGTGTCTCAGGAACGGTTTCACAAGTGTGCTGGCAACTTTTATTTAGAGTCTGTGTTAAAGTGTGGTGGTATGTATCACAAATTTGAAGTAGACTACTGTGCAGAGATCTTTTGGAAAGTACATTTAGAGACATATTCTATTGGATTTCGTAATTCCTGAAGCAGCCCGTTTCAAAGACAAGGGTATCCTGTCACTGTGAAACATGAGTTTATATGTAGAGGCTATCAATCACCTTCGAACATCTTTAGGATATGGACCTCCTACATCACAGGAGGTGACACTTTAGACTGGTCTGTGCAGATGATTTCTATCACTGAATGAATCAATACATCCATATTTAATTGGGGTCAACACATATGCTCGATGCCAGCAGGCAGACGGTATTTGTTTTTTTGATATATATATGTCGGAAGACAGAAATGCAGTAACATCTTAGCAAGTTCTCTGTTGGACCAAGTTAGCAGAGTTTTTATAGATTGTAGTTTCTTTTCTCTGTTGGACAGGAGAAAATGTTCGTGTGACAGACGTGAATGCACCTTGAGAGATGCAGATCCCCTTCGGACTGCAATACCTGTAATTAATTCAGAGAGATGCCTCAATGCAGTAGGAAAATCCTTCTTCTTCTTCCTCCAGTTCCCATGCTGTCTTTTTGTGTTACTACCTCGTGTTGCAGGAGAAAGCTTCGTTTGACGATGACCTTACACATGATACATGGTTGACGGAGTTACAACAAAATGTTCTCATTACCACCAAGTGGTCAGAACACAGTCCTGTCGTATTAACTCAGCTAACCCTCTCTCTACATGGGTTTGCCGAAGTGGTAGATACAGCACTTTCCGACTTAAATTGGAACAATCATATGCACAAAGCTGGAGGTGTGGCAGGGCGGAGACTGAGAAACATTTACAAGATGCATTGGGGCTGTCTAAAACCACACAGGAATTTTGCTCTGGCGGATTGGTTCGAAAAAAGATGACTCATTTTGAGATATGAGAGTACCACAGATGTGATTCCTTAGTGGTAGTAATCTTTAAAAGACGTCTCCATAGGATCCAATGTAGGTATGTGGTTGAATGGAAATATTCGATTCCAAACTGTACCCAGCATATCTACCAGAAAACTTAACACTGTAGATCTGAAAAGACATCAATATAGCACTGAATTCTTTAAGTGATTCAGTGGATATATCGCAGAACTTGTGATGTGGCTTTGGTAGAGAATGCGTTACAAATACTGGAGAAACATCTAGCTGTGGTGGGAGGAAGCTGCAAATACCAGCTTCATACCACATTCCTAAGCCCAATCACTTTCTAAATTCGGTAATTTTATTACGAGCTTACACGATGGTGAGGTGCAGCCTGCGCATTTGGTTCGTTAATATATACCCTCCAATCACAGTCTCTTTTCAGTGTCTCGGTATTTGTGTGGAAGACCATTCAGAAGTAATAACATACCTCGATTTATAAGGCCTGTATAGCTTTCATCACTGATATCATTAGCAATACTTGTGTGTGCCTGTAGAGCCAAGACCGCTTGTGACAGTAACACAGCTGTTACTAATCTGTTTTTAACATCTGTCAGCTTGTAAGACGATTACATCTCTCTCCCTAAGACACACATGTACCACTCACAAGAAAAGAAAAATGTGATATGTCCATCCATCGCGGATTTTCGCTCTGTATTGTTTGGTATCGCCAGCATTTGGTTATTGGGGAAATATTATACTTAGTAGTAGGAGATGTGCGACAGATTCGCTGTGATCAACAGGCTTATAAAGTATTTGTGTGTTTTGACATGTGCAAAGCAAATGACTATGTCTTGTTGTAAGGAAAGGAAGCAAGCAGGTCGGGGCTTTAAACAGTAAAGGCTTTGTGCTTGGGCAGAAAGAGCCCAGCCTTTGTACAACAGTTGGGAGAGGAATTAATGTCTGTGGATGGCGCTCTGGTCACATGTCAGGCCACTATGTGTGCCGGTGCAGCTGACTCGTGACCGTTGGCTGCGATGGATGATGAACCAACCTCTCGGGAAATATCTAGTGCAGCGATGACTATAAACGGTGCATGTGCTTACGTTTTTGTTGGCACTGTCTGTCTTCGTGGTTTATGCATGAGTGTCTTGTGGTCAATAGCTACATGCAGGATACAGAAGTGATAATTTTGTATGGTGCATTATGCAAATTCTGTTCTGTACATCAATGTGGTATGTTCTGATGTAGCCCAGTTGGATATCGGTTTCACACTGAAAAATTCAAGTTTTCCTCAACAGTAGCACAGCAGTAGCAGTGGCAGTAGTTTCTATATTTCATGTTTTGTAGACCTCTTTTGCAGGGTTTAACTGTCAATGCAATGTGACAGCTGTATGTTCTTTATTTCAGTCTGTACAAAATAGGTTTGGCACTGAAAGTCTCGTAATTTGTCTGTTTGCAGGGAATGGCCAACAGTGCTCACACACCGGCAGCAGCAACAACAGTTTGACAGATAAATTCAGTAAGTTCCAATAAGAATGCTCCATTAACAAAGACATCCTATGTGTTAGGCATATACAGGGTGGTGCTTTGATCGTGACCAGGCCAAATATCTCACGAAATAAGCGTCAAACGAAAAAACTACAGAGAACGAAACTTGTCTAGCTTGAAGAGGGAAACCAGATGGCGCTATGGTTGGCCCGCTAGATGGCGCTGCCATATGTCAAACGGATATCAACTGCGTTTTTTTAAATAGGAACCACCATTTTTGTTACATATTCGTGTAGTACGTAAAGAAATATGAATGTTTTAGTTGGATCACTTTTTTCGCTTTGTGATAGATGGCGCTGTAATAGTCACAAACATATGGCTCACAATTTTAGACGAACAGTTGGCAACAGGTAGCTTTTTAAATTAAAATACAGAACGTAGGTACGTTTGAACATTTTATTTCGGTTGTTCCAATGTGATACATATACCTTTGTGAACTTATCATTTCTGAGAATGCATGCTGTTACAGCGTGATTACCTGTAAATGCCGCATTAGTGCAATAAATGCTCAAAATGATGTCCGTCAACCTCAATGCATTTGGCAATACGTGTAACGACATTCCTCTCAACAGCGAGTAGTTCGCCTTCCGTAATGTTCGCACATGCATTGACAACACGCTGACGCATATTGTCAGCCGTTGTCGGTGGATCACGATAGCAAATATCTTTCAACTTTCCGCACAGAAAGAAATCCGGGGACGTCAGATCCGGTGAACGTGCAGGCCATGGTATGGTGCTTCGAAGACCAATCAACCTTTCATTAAATATGCTATTCAATACCGCTTCACACGCACGCGAGCTATGTGCCGGACATTCATCATGTTGGAAGTACATCGCCATTCTGTCATGCAGTGAAACATCTGTAGCAACATCGGTAGAACATTACGGACGAAATCAGCATACATTTCACCATTTAGATTGCCATCGGTAAAATGGGGGCCAATTATCCTTCCTCCCATAATGACGCACCATAATTAACACGCCAAGGTCGCTGATGTTCCACTTGTCACAGCCGTTGTTGATTTTCCGTTGCCCAATAGTGCATATCATGCCGGTTTACGCTACCACTGTTGGTGAATGACGCTTCGTCGTTAAATAGAACGGGTGTAAAAAATCTGTCATCGTCGCGTAATTTCTCTCGTGCCCACTGGCAGAACCGTACACGACGTTCAAAGTCTTCGCCATGCAATTCCTGGCCTGCAGAGAAATATGGTACTGGTGCAATCGATGTTGATGTAGCATTCTCAACACCGACATTTTTGAGATTCCCGATTCTCGCGCAATTTGTCTGCTACTGATATGCGGATTAGCCGCGACAGCAGCTAAAACCCCTACTTGGGTATCATCATTTGTTGCAAGTCGTGGTTGACGTTTGACATGTGGCTGGACACTTCCTGTTTCCTTAAATAACGTAACCCTCCGGTGAATGGTACGGACCCTTTGATGACGTCGTCCAGGATACCGAGCAGCATACTGTGATATTCGCTATTTTTGGCTTCATTATAACAGCAAATGGTTAACACTTTCAGACAGAAAGCAAATACTTGTTTATAAAGAATGATTAATGTGTAATAAGGCATCGCATAGCGATGGTGGAATGTCCTAAATAATGCAATTCGTCGTCTTTGGGCGGCAACATAAACAGAAGAATACGGGTAGATACGCGCTCCTTTACTATTTTGTTCGCTGGAGAACAAATGAAACCTTGAGCGCTAAAGACTTGTACCGTTCTTCTTAAGTAAGATGGACGTAGATTTGTGGCAGTCTGATCTAATTTTTACTAAACGTATAAAAACGTGTTCCGTCTGAGTAAAGTGTAAAAAGAAGAACTGTTATAACTTATCGTGACGACGCACGAGCAACTTAAGAGGACAATGGCCATATAAAAGAGCGCTCAATGGACATGAAACGGACATAAAAATCTACCGTCATTGTAGTACTAAGCATAAGGTACGATTTATGTGTTAGTTATAATAAATATTTTTTCTGGAAATATTGAATCGTTTAGCAGTGCTCATTCCTATCATCTCCTCAGTATTATTTTCATTTTAATTCTGCATCTACATCTACATCTACAGCTAAATCCATAATCCGCAAGCCACCTGACGGTGTGTGGCGGAGGGTACCTTGAGTAGCTCTATCGGTTCTCCCTTCTATTCCAGTCTCGTATTGTTCGTGGAAAGAAGGACTGTCGGTATGTCTCTGTGTGGGCTCTAGTCTCTCTGATTTTATCCTCATGGTCTCTTCGCGAGATATACGTTGGAGGGAGCAATATATTGCTTGACTCTTCGGTGAAGGTATGTTCTCGAAACTTCAACAAAAGCCCGTACCGAGCTACTGAGCGTCTCTCCTGCAGAGTCTTCCACTGGAGTTTATCTATCAACTCCGTAACGCTTTCGCGATTACTAAATGATCCTGTAACGAAGCGCGCTGCTCTCCGTTGGATCTTCTCTATCTCTTCTATCAACCCTATCTGGTACGGATCCCACACTGCTGAGCAGTATTCAAGCAGCGGGCGAACAAGCGTACTGTAACCTACTTCCTTTGTTTTCGGATTGCATTTCGTTAGGATTCTTCCAATGAATCTCAGTCTGGCATCTGCTTTACCGACGATCAACTTTATATGATCATTCCATTTTAAATCACTCCTAATGCCGACTCCCAGATAATTTATTTCATTAACTGCTTCCATTTGCTGACCTGCTATATTGTAGCTAAATGATAAGGGATCTTTCTTTCTATGTATTCGCAGCACATTCCTCTTTTCTACATTGAGATTCAATAGCCATTCCCTGCAACATGCGTCAATTCGCAGCAGATTCTCCTGCATTTCAGCACCATTTTCCATTGTTAAAACCTCTCGATATACCACAGCATCATCCGCAAAAAGCCTCAGTGAACTTCCGATGTCATCCACAAGGTCATTTATGTATATTGTGAATAGCGACGGTCCTACGACACTCCCCTGCGGCACACCTGAAATCACTCTTACTTCGGAAGACTTCTCTCCATTGAGAATGACATGCTGCGATCTATTATCTAGGAACTCTTCAATCCAATCACACAATTGGTGTGATAGTCCATACGCTCTTACTTTGTTCATTAAACGACTGTGCGGAACTGTATCGAACGCCTTGCGGAAGTCAAGAAACACGGCATCTACCTGTGAACCCGTGTCTATGGCCATCTGAGTCTCGTGGATGAATAGCGTGAGCTGGGTTTCACACTACCGTCTTTTTCGAAACCCATGCTGATTCCGACAGAGTAGATTTCTAGTCTCCAGAAAAGTCATTATACTCGAACATAATACGTGTTCCAAAATTCTACAACTGATTGATGTTAGAGATATAGGTCTATAGTTCCGCACATCTGTTCGACGCTCCTTCTTGAAAACGGGGATGACCTGTGCCCTTTTCCAATCCTTTGGAACGCTACGCTGTTCTAGAGACCTACGGTGCACCGCTACAAGGAGGAGGGCAAGTTCCTTCGCGTAGTCTGTGTAAAATCGAACTGGTATCCCATCAGGTCCAGCGGCCTTTGCTCTTTTGAGCGACTTTGTTTCTCTATCCCTCTGTCGTCTATTTCGATATCTACCATTTTGTGATCTGTGCGACAGTCTAGAGAGGGAACTACAGTGCAGTCTTCCACTGTGAAACAGCTTTGGAAAAAGACATTTAGTATTTAGGCCTTTAGTCTGTCATCCTCAGTTTCAGTACCATTTTGATCATAGACTGTCTCGACATTTTGTTTTGATCCACCTACCGCTTTGACATAAGACCAAAATTTCTTAGGATTTTCTGCCAAGTCAGTACATAGAACTTTACTTTCGAATTCATTGAACGGCTCTCGCATAGCCCTCCTCACACTACATTTCGCTTCGCGTAATTTTTGTTTGTCTGCAAGGCTTTGGCTATGTTTATGTTTGCTTGTAAGTTCCCTTTGCTTCCGCAGCAGTTTTCTAGCTCGGTTGTTGTGTAACGTCCCCTTAGAAAAATTAATGAATTACTGTGCTGATAAACCTCTTACATTATTTGCTTTTCAAACACCTGAGCAAAACTGATCGTACTCAAATATTACTCTCTTTACTTATTCTGATCAACACTAAACTGACGTACAATATTTTTTTTTAGCGCAACGCAATCTGACTTTCAATAATGCCTACAAAAGAATGGCCCTGACTAACATTAACCTATATCTTTCGCAAATCACTTACCTCACAGAAATCTTTGTTACTCGAACTACTGCAATACAGCGAGCGCTACTACTGCCAGCTAAATAAAAGCTTCAAACTACTGAAGGCACTAACTACTGATAGGCATAGTTAGCAAAAGAAAGATTTTGATAGAGAAAAAACTATGTATTTACCTTAATATTGTTCAAAAGTCATACTATATATATCAGTTCATGACATCTAGTCTTACAAATTTACTGTCTCTGTACAGATCATCCGCTCTCAAATCTCCGCCATCTCACTCCCCACATCCACCACTGCTGGCGGCTCACCTCCAACTGCGCAACGCTACGCGCTGTTAACATCTAACTGCCCAGTACAATAGCGAATTACAACAATGCAAACCAGCCACAGGCTGCACACGGCACAGCCGGTGATTTTCATACAGAGCGCTACGTGGCGTTACCAATATAAAAACCTAAACAGCCTACTTACATAGCCCCCATGCTCCCCACAAAAAATTTTACAAATTGTTTAGGGCAGTGGCCAATACAGATTTGAAAAAATTTTTGATAATTACAATAACAAAGAAATCAAGTGCACACACTTAGTGATACAATGTTAGTCAAAAGCTAAAATTTTCTCACAGTCCATAAAGACAGTCCTTATCGTTCATCGTAGGAAAATAGCAGTGTTTTTCTCGATGTTTTAGCAGTAAAAGACAATGCACACGGAAGTAGTGGATTTCCATGCAGTCTTGAAGAAGTAGTGTTGTCCTTCCAACGGAAAGACAGTGCTGACTCTTGATATGCAAACAGCTAATGGGCCACAACAGAGCAAACCCACAGCAGAGTCAGTCGAAGTTTTGAAGAATATTGGTAGATAGGTCAACACAGAGCAGACCCACTGTAGTCCTGGTAGAGAGTATGGTATTGGTGGGCCACCAGAAGGTGCAGACCCACTGCAGTCCTCATAGAAATAATGGTATTGGTTGGCCATCAAAGGTGCAAACCCACTGTAGTCCTTGTAGAGACGGCCAGCAGCCATCTGTTGCCACTGTGCAGGTGCACAGTCACCATCGAAGAGTCTTGTGGAGAATATAGCAAGTCCATAAACCACCAGTTGTGCACTCACAAAGTTTTTGGAATTGTCCTTAGAACCAGCAATGCTGTTAATCAATCCCTTACTGGATTATTAACACACGTCCAAACACTAACAGTCCTCCTTTTCTTCACATGTTGTGCATATACTATGACCAACAGAAATATTTGCAGTGAAATGAATGCTTACAAGTTACTTAATTTGATGAACTGGTGTCAATTACAATTTTATAACATGAGAATACAATAAAAAAGGTACAAAATACATCATTAAAGAACATAACAATACAGATAGCATTTATAGTAATACGGACTTTACAAAAGAATCGAAATAACATGTACATCAGTGTTACAGGAATTATGACATAAGTACATTCATAAAAGATCAGAATAACTTTTTAAACATCAACTTCACACGTGAGCAACAAAACAGAACAGATAAATAATGTCTAAACATCTTTACAAAGTAAATAACATAGTATTAGAAAAATTCTACAACATAACTCTCATCAGCTAAACACATAAAGACAGGAAAAACACAAATACACAAGGGTACACAAACACATAGCAGAATAACACAATAGGAAAGGGCAGGGTTTGTTTGCAGTGTAACATTGGGTACTGCAGTCCAACCCAAAACTTCATTCCATAGAACTTTCGTCTTATTTCAAGATTTGTTTCCACCAAAAAAATCCAATCCAAGCATGCTTTCTGTGTTTATATGTTCACATACTTCTTACCTCATTATTTATTTTCCATTATCTTACCTCATCATTTATTTCCAAGAAAATCCTACCTAAACCTGTTGTCCCTAAGCCCTACTTTTTTGTTCATATCCCCTTTCAAAATCCTTTTTTGGCCAAACCATATTCTTATAGCTTCTCAATGCATTTCTTCCAGTTCATCACAACTCGTTCTCTCATATAGCCTATCCCATATTAAGCTAACTTAAATCTACTGAGCTCAGATGCTAAACTAAGGGACGAGGCAATGCAGCGGCACAAAGCAATTAACACAATCAGCAATGACAAAAAAATGGAAATTGGCAAAACAAGCAGCAGTATATCTAAATTAGCAAAGCAAATGCTACATTACAACTAATATAAGGCAATGTGCAGCGAATAAGAAAAATAAATCAGTAGTTAAACTGGCTTAACAGAGTAATACAAAGTGAAATTCAGTAGCACTATGCCTGGCAAACAGCAGCAGCAAATGTAATAATTTATATCTAAACATGACAAAGCTCAAGCAGAAGAAATATTACAGTAAAAATGGCCATGTTTAATACCTATGTCACATCTTAAACCTAGAGTGATGCATCACGATAAGTTACTCTAGCAGACAAGTTACCAAATTGTAAGAAAATTATTTATGCAATTCCTGTGAAGGGAAATGTCTATATTCCCTCGTTTTCTTGAAAGTAGGTCATAAAATTATTATTTATTGGATCTGTAGGCATAAAATAACTATATTAGTACATCTATTAAATTTTATTTTAACCAATGCTGCAGTGCAGCTAGATACTAGATATTAAACAAAATGAGCAATCTCTCAACTAGAAAGACAATAGATGTAAAATGTTTCTCATCATTTCATTAGGCATTTTGGTAAATATCATAAATTAAGAGCTCCACAGTGTAATCACATGTTTTCAAGTTTGAGCGTGTCGTATTTGCGATGCTTTCTACAAAGAAATGTCAATAGCGAGGATAATGGCCTTTTTTTTACCTAATGGCTTTTTCTCCAGGCGACTGGCATGCCTGGGCGCCACCTGGGTCACTTAGCTTCCTTACCGAAATATTTATGACAGCAGTTTGCGCTACAGTGACAGTCTCATATAAAAAATTTCACAGATCGAGAATTTGCGTTACAAATGTGTAGAAACAAAATCCTATAAATATAACAGTGTCCAAAAAATTTTCGCCAGCATTATGATACATTCACGCATGTACATACATTTCATAACTCTTAAAGTACCATTTCGACACTTCTTCAATATTTCATCATAACAGATATATAGCATAATCTAATTCCTCACATAGCATCAGCTTATTGATCATAAACATACCTTAGCAGCATAATACACATCGTCATCGTAATAATAACATCATAACACCTCAGTGAAATCTCAAAATCGTTGTAGTTTCCTCCAATAATCAAAACCTAAAAAAAAATCTCTGCCACTTCGATAGTGTCATCTACCTTAAACGTACTTTAAAAATCACAATCCCATACCAAATACATCATTCAGAGCTCTCATAGTATCTCAATGGTTCCGAAAAAATATGAACAGTTCATACAGTACAGACAAAATACAATTTCATAAATGTGAAGTTATCCAACCGTGTAATTACGTAAACATCTGTCACTGATATAGTAAAATAAATATTTGTCTCTCTGAGTTAAATGATCAGATAGCTGTGTAATTTATGTAGTAAAGAAATATGGTACCGATGTGTAAAGTTGTATAAGCAAATACCATATCAGCTAGGGCTCCTTGTGCTTGCCAAACACATGGTACGCAAAGTAAGCGTGTACCCCCCTGAGGATTAATGTAATTATACCATCAAGTGTTACAAATTACAGCAATGGAATGAAATGTATCACGGAAAACCTTTGTATCTTTGTAATTCAAAAATCTTTAAAAATAAATGTTTTAACTACAAAATTAATCACTGAAATATGTCTACTGTAGCCCTAAACTGTGCGTCTTGTTGTAAGATAATCTCTGTCATTACTTAATGGTAAAAAATGTGCCAAGTGTCGTAATTATCGTCGTCCGTAAGCAAAGTTCTGTGGAAGTCAATGTACTTACATCATAATAAACAAAAGCGAAGTGCTATGCCCATAGATATCGTAGTTATTACGTACAGTACCGTATCAAGAAAGTACTATACTGTAACGTATTGTTGTGCTACGAAAAAGGCTGTCTCATTGCAGCTATACCACAAAAGTTACTACTAAAACATGTTTTACTTTCCAGAATGATACAGAAAAACTGTGCAGATATAAAACAGATACAGCGCAAATGCAACAATGTAAATTGTGTCACATATTAGTAGCGACGTGATATAATCATGTAGCTGTCAAAGAAACCAAATGCTAAGTCATCTTTAATCTCACAGAATGTACTTCCAATTCAGAATGTATTTTCAAGCAAACCAAAATGTTACATTAAAATCTCATTAGCATTAACTGTATATGTTCTAAGTATGTAAGTCTAATAGTCGTTACGTAATCGTGCAACTAACAAGCAAGAATGTACACACACAATAACACTGTGTCGTCTGTTCACTATAACAATGCATTCGTAATTACTGTCTAAATATGTTCCCTAGGTTCTAGACTGGATAGTTAATTTCAAAACTTGGTTGCATGTTAACAGTTTCTAAGTGCAACAAAGAGTATTAGTGACGTGAAGTGAAAAATTTTATGGCAAAGACAAAGTTAAAAAGCAGATTATCCTTCAATAAACGGTTTTACATGTGAAAGGTGGTGTAAACCTTTACTCCTCCTAGTACGCAGAGTTTCAGTTTCAACACAATTATCATGTGGTATACGTCGGTAAGGAACACTGGAATTTATCTCAAGGTTAACTTATGTTATTTTTCTCAAGCCCAGCCGGCGCACGTGGCTGCCTGCGGTGCGAGTCATTGTCTGTCTGTTAGCGCACGCGTTATTGGGATTAGGAGACCTACAAATTCACCTTGTCAAGAGGACCCTGCCCTGTTTGAATCCCGCCAGTTCTGATGGAATTCAGGTTTGTCGTTTTGTCGGTAGTTTACATAGTTTCTTGTTTGTCGGTCATGTGATGGAGAATTTCTCCCAGAATCGTAATTGCGCGGTGGACTGTTGCGTCTGAAGTTATTCTGTCTCCCTTGATAATAATTATTTTGGTTCCCATATTGTCTGTTTCTATGGTTATCTCTGTCATATTCATTACTATGGAAGTGCGATCTTTCTCTGTAACTATTATTCTGCCCACGGTTGTCATAAGGGTGGTGTCTGTTTTGGTCACGATTTACGTTGTAAGAATAGCCTTGTCGTTCCCAGTTATTATTTCTGTCGTCACGGAATTGTGACGGATGTCACCTGTAACTGTTGTGTTCCTGTTTTCGCGTCCCGCGATTGTCAGTGTCAATTTCCAATTCTTGTAAGAGTCCCTGAAAAGCTTCAATGTCGTCTTTGCAACGTCCTGCCAAAATAATGTGTCGTAAATGTTCAGGCAATTTGATTAAGCAAATGCAGATGAGTTCTGAGGGGCTGTACGGGTTTGAAAGATACTGATTCTTATGTAACATGTCTTCGAAATATTTGACAAGACTTCAAAATTCCGATTGCTCGAAATGTTTCATCATTATGATGCTATGTTTTACTCGGTCTTGTGTAACTTGAGACCAATATGCTGAGAGGAAGGCATGATAAAATTCTCCTTCACTGTGACAATCGTGAATGACCGATCGCGTTCTTACAGCTGGTTCATTCTCTAAGTAGCCACACATAAATTATAACCTGTGCTCCAATGACCAGTTGGGAGGAAAACAATGAGAGAATTGATGAAGCCATGCTTGTGGATGAATGTCGTTGCCAGAATTGGCTTCAAATGGCTCTAAGCACTATGGGACTTAACTGCTGTGGTCATCAGTCCCCTAGAACTTAGAACTACTTAAACCTAACTAACCTAAGGACATCACACACATCCACGCCCGAGGCAAGATTCGAACCTGCGACCGTAGCGGTCACGCGGTTCCTGACTGTAGCGCCTGGAACCGCACGGCCACTCCAGCCGGCTTGGCAGAATTCTTAAATGTTTTGAATTTACGTGTAGTAATGAACAACTTATAGTCAAAATCATCACGTCGGCGAGGCGCATATCGGTCATTGTTACTCCGTTTCGGCGGTTCAATCTCAAAATTCAGTGCGCCTTGCCAACTTTAATTTTCGAAATGCCCTGTGCGATTATTTTGTGACTTTTCCGTACTTCTGAGCCCCTCTTCCCGTGTTGCAGCGCGAGTCTCCTAAGAAATATGTAATTCTTGTATTACCTGTGTCAACTGATCTTGTACTTCCCGGATTTCTCTTTTGTACTGTGTATTGATTTGATTTTGATGTTGTTTGAATTTTCTAATTTGTTCATACTCTTCTGTGTCAGTGAAGGCTATGGGTGTTGTGTCATTCAGATCATCATCTACCTTTGTAGGTAAGTTAGTGAACTGATCCGAAAGTTCGGCTACTTTCTCCGATAGTGAACTGATTTCCTCAGTGTGTTTTTCTGAACCAAGTCTCAGAATGTCCATTTGTGTTGAAATCGTATCTACTGTGTCCTTTAAGTTCTCCTGAGTTTTTGCAAGTTGCATAACCGAATCGGTAGATGCAACTGAGTCAATTTTGGCTTGCAAGGTGTCGTGATTTTCATCAACAATAGTTTGCGTTCCTTTATGGCTGCTTCGTGATTCTGTAATGCATTTTCATGACGCGAAAAAATAGGTTGGAAATGCTCACTAATTTGTGTTTTTACGTCATTATAGACTTTTTGACATTTCGATTCGATGTTATGTAACTCAGCAGTTAAACCTTCACGTGTTTGTTCAAGCGTGGTGTCTAACTTTTGAAGCTGTTTCTGTGTTTGTCTCTGATTTTGTTCCATTTGTTGTCTTAATTGTAATAATAATGTATTAGTGTCTGGAATCTGTTCCTCTATGCTTTTCGGCAGTGCATTTGCACCAGCAACATTCACATTTTGACGAGCAGGAAATGTGTCTTGACTTATTTGAGAAAACGGTGAGGACGCAAAACCTAAATCTACAGTTTCCAGAATGAGATCTACAGTATTTGCGAGATAGTGTCCTGTCATTTCGGATTCCTGAGCCGAACTGTTGCCGACCGATCGATCGATTATGCTTCTCTGTTCACTAATTATTTCACTGTCTACACCATTATTTGCCGCCCGTTCCATTTCCCTATGCACAATTACCAAATTACTACTTTGAACATTAGTTAATCCATTGCTCCGTGGCGCTAACACTCTGCTTTCGTCTTCACTGTCATTTCTCAGTTTACTTTGGAGCCTAGTATTTCGCTTTCACACGCCATAATTGTCACAATCTTTCACACGATAACACAGAAAAGCACAATTGGAAGAGTAAAATAAGAAAACACATTAACATAGCACTGAAAATAATATCTAGTTAATTGCAAGCGCAGCTTCAAAATACTACGTGCAAATCTACTTGCATGCCACATGTGTTTTACTGTACAACAATGAAAAACTACAACTACAAAGAAGATTCTCTCTACAATTACGCGCTAGCAATAAACAATAGCTACACTAATTACACTAACTACATGAAAATATCAGAAGATTCCAGTGAGGTATCCTCGGCTAAGGGTCGACATATGTAACATCCCCTTAGAAAAATTAATGAATTACTGTGCTGATAAGCCTCTTACATTATTTGCTTTTCAAACACCTGAGCAAAACTGAACGTACTCAGACATTACTCTCTTTACTTATTCTGATCAACACTAAACTGACATACAATATTTTTTTTTTAGCGCAACGCAATCTGACTTCCAGTAATCCGTACAAAAGAATGGCCCTGACTAACATTAACCTATATCTTTCGCAAATCACTTACCTCACAGAAATCTTTGTTACTCGAACTACTGCAATACAGCGAGCGCTACTACTGCCAGCTAAATAAAAGGTTCAAACTACTGAAGGCACTAACTACTGATATGCATAGTTAGCAAAAGAAAGATTTTGATAGTGAGAAAACTATGTATTTACCTTAATATTGTTCAAAAGTCATACTATATATATCAGTTCATGACATCTAGTCTTACAAATTTACTGTCTCTGTACAGATCATCCGCTCTCAAAACTCCGCCATCTCACTCCCCACATCCACCACTGCTGGCGGCTCACCTCCAACTGCGCAACGCTACGCGCTGTTAACATCTAACTGCCCACTACAATAGCGAATTACAGCAATGCAAACCAGCCACAGGCTGCACACATCGCAGCCAGTGATTTTCATACAGAGCGCTACGTGGCGTTACCAATATAAAAACCTAAACAGCCTACTTACAGTTGTACCACGGTGGCTCTTTTCCATCTCTTACGATCTTGCTTGGCACATACTCATCTAATGCATATTGTACGATGGTTTTGAACTTTGTCCACTGATCCTCAACACTATCTGTACATGAGACAAAACTTTTGTGTTGAGCCGTCAGGTACTCTGAAATCTGCTTTTTGCCACTTTTGCTAAACAGAAAAATCCTCCTACCTTTTTTAATATTTCTATTTACGGCTGAAATCATCGATGCAGTAACCGCTTTATGATCGCTGATTCCCTGTTCTGTGTTAACTGTTTCAAATAGTTCGGGTCTGTTTGTCACCAGAAGGTCTAATATGTTATCGCCACTAGTCGGTTCTCTGTTTAACTGCTCAAGGTAGTTTTCAGATAAAGTACTTAAAAATATTTCACTGGATTCTTTGTCCCTGCCTCCCGTTATGAACGTTTGAGGTTCCCAGTCTATATCCGGCAAATTAAAATCTCCACCCAGAACTATAACATGCTAAGATTACATACACCAAGATCAGCAGTCCAATGTGCGTGTTACATTGACAAAAAAAAACTGTTTCATCGTCTTCTTGCATCAGCTTTAATATAGAATTTCCCTTTTGTGTGATGTTACAGTTGTTTTTGCGCCCTTAAGAACTTTCTGGTCCGTTAGGAAATTGTTTTGTCACAACAATAACTTCACGACAGGGTATGATCGTATCTACGATCGTGAAGTAATCAGAAAGACGATAATGCAATTTCTTAATCAATAGCACGCGAGCTGTGACTGCTTCAAGCCACGCGAAACTGCAAGTAAAGACTATCCACATTTCATAATGCAATATTTTATGACAATGGTCAATCCATGATTCTTAGGCCAATTGTGATTGATAAAATAGAATGCAAACTCTCAAATTCCAACTTTTCCATTGAATAACAACATCACTTTTATTTTGTTACATCACACTTGGCGCCCGAACAGGGAACTGAACAAAAATTAGTTCAAATACTTGGAAAATTTTCTACGTGCTTGTGTTAATAAATGTTCTGTCGTTTCATGTACACATCATTCCTCTGCGAGAAAGACGGAAAATAAGCTGTTCGATAACGCAGCTTAATTACCGAGAGAAAGGAAAAGAAAACAGACGCGAATATCCTGAGACAAATAGCGGTAATTAAGCCATCAAAAAGTAAATCAGAATTTTGCATACGCAGTGTAGTGGTGCTTCAGTGGCGACGTTGCTTTTCCAAGTCGATCCATATCCTTTCTATCTCCTTCCCGCTATAGAAAATCTGCTTTATTTTATCTTTCAAAGTAAAAATCTTCGTAGTCTGATAATAGAAATTATTTTTCTCCGTTGATAGTATGGCTGTATTACATTTTCAACACGGTGGATATTTTGTGCAATTTGCAGTGAAGAGCATTTTCATTCATTTGTCTGAAACGTTGAGGTTCCATCTTGTCTTCTCGCCAGATAGAATTTCATTTTTTGCTCACGCGAGAGCGGTGCTCTTAGCGGACTCACCACGTGACTGACAAACGACGAAAGCCTTGCGTAGCACGTGATTTACTGTCGAAAATGGCAGATAGTAAACAGAGACAGGTGACAACAGGACACGGGAGTGAAGACGTTATAGTATTCCATAACCTTTACGATCGCGAACTGTAGTTCCCCGTGTGGAAACTGAACTTACTATGTCTGTAACAGGGGAATGTGACCCTAAAGTCCAAAGTCTTCCCGCTGCAACTACAAATGACATCTGTGCGTTAATGGAAATGCTGAAACAACAGTTTTACGCAGTAACTGAGACTATAAAAACACAGAATGAGACCGTTAACGCCCGATTAGATGCTGTAAGTGAATCAGTAAAAACACAAAATGAGGCTGTTAACACCCGATTATATGCTGTAAGCGAATCAGCAAAAACACAGCTAGGCACAATCAAAACAGATATGCATAAAGAAATTACGTCTGAATTAAATACCCAGTTGGGTGAGGTGCAAACTAAGATCAGCGATCAAATTCATAAAATGCAGAAAAAGGTGAAAAGTGAAATATCTGAAGTATCTGGAACACTAAACACAATAATTCAGGCAGCTACCAAAGAAATAAACTCAGTTACAAATGGTGTAGTAGAGGATCTGTCGAGGCAGACAGACTCAGTTAATATCGAAGAGCAGGTTAAGAGCACCGTGAAAGCACACGCGGAGGCATTGTCGGATCACTATGGTGAATGGATAAAGGGTAAAGATATTTTTATCGAAAAGAAGGTCAGGGAGGAGCTTAGGGAGACTATCAAGAATGTAACATACGAAATCTTAGCTGCTCCTGGTAAGTCGGGGGACACAGTGGTGTCTGAACTGGGACAGATTCGGAGGACACTTACACGGGATCTTCCTGAGTGGAAGCGGCAAGTAGTGGACGAAGTCAGAATGCTGAGAAACTAGGTAGAAAATCCGCACATGCGCACGCAAACTATAGGGAACCACTCTTTAGACGGTGACGAATGTCAGTCAACTCCTTATGGGTAACCGCCTGATTACATGCAAAACAACAGCCCCGTTGAGCCCCGAGTGGGGAAAATAAATGATCCGCCCACAATTGTGAGTTTAATGCAAGAGAAAAGTGTGATTAAGCATCACACTTTTCCTGTTTTTCATCCGCAGAAGCGAGAAATACACCCGATCATGTTCCTAAAGAATTTTTCCGGCATATTTCCCAGGAGCTGGACAGACAGACAGCGTATTCAGTTCCTCACAGGATTTATATCCGGTGATGCAGCACTATGGGGAACGGAAATGCTAGACACGTGTAGGAATTATAGAGAGAGTTCGATAAAATGTTCTTGGCAAAATTTTGGTGTAATGGGGTACAGCAGAGATTAAGGAAGGAGGTGTATTGCGCAGAAATTTTCGATGAGAAGCATGGGAGTCTCCGGCGATACTTCGAGAAGTATATAGCAAAAATTTAATTCTGGGATTCTCCGATTACTTCCAAGGACGTATGAATCTCAAAAGCAAAGTCCCTGTGTCTATTAGAGAGAAACTAGTGTCCGAAGAGGACACGGATGCGTTCCTTTCTGTGCTGGATTCCATAGATTTAATTAGCGAGGATGTGCGCTCCAAGGGTGGCAGCGGAAAATTCTTCCCTGGCAGCCAGCAGAATGCATCGACGCGGACAACAATGCGCCGAAGGAGAGAGCGCGCTACTGCGATCGCTGGTACCAACCTGCCAGCCGTTATGAAAACACAAACGGCAATAACTTTAAATGGAAGCAGAAAACCAATTACAGTAATCAGCAGAGATACCACCCAATTTACAACCACCAGGTACAACATCAGTACGGAAACCGATCCTTTAATTCTGCGCCTAAGCAGTACGGAAATTCTCCACAAACGAGTGGTAATTTTTCAAATGGGCCAGTGTACAATCAAAGTTATAGGTGGAAAAATAGCAAGGCGGAGGCTACCCAGCATACCATCAGAACAAGTTTTGACAGGATAGAGGACCGCGGAACAATTTTCAAACGGCATCAAATGTGAACTTTTCTTCACAAGGAAATGGTTTTGCCGACAACCAAAAGATAGGGCGACAGCAGCCGTCTCGAGTATTCTATTCACAAGTGAATGCACCCAGTGGATTTGACCCCTTTACACCGGCATTTGTACCACATAACCAGCACCAATATGAAACGGAACAAACACTTAAGGCCATGAATGACAAACAGACTAAACATCCTGCGGAAAATTAGAGGCAGCGCCTTTCAGCCTCCTATAGGTCACTGTGGGTTAGAGTGGGGCACTAACGAATCTTCTGGTTCTGAGTATGTTAATTCGATTCGGTACGACCATGAGACCGACTTACGAGATGACCTTGCATCTGACAAAGAAGCTCAAGACATTAATGACATTTATGACGAACAGGTCCAGGCTCCGATTAAGATTTCTATTGCCAACATTCCTGTCACAGCCATTGTTGATACAGGAGCAAACATCAATGTCATGTCATCATGTCTCTTCAGACAGGTGTCTTCTGTTTTAAAAGTTTTATCATTACCGATTCAGGGTTGCTCCATATCTGGAGCGATTGGGCTATTGAAACAGAGAGTTAGTTTACAGACACAGCCTCAACTGCAGATAGAATCAGTTTTGGTTTCTAACCTCTTGCCTACTGGAAATTTCCTTGTATGAACTGTTAATGATAAGTATTGTGTTGAACAGCGCCCGGACTACATGGTAACGGTTGCTACATGGGAACTTTAAGTATTTAATGTAAAGTATGAAAAAATTGTTTATAGTGAAGGACATGAAATGATATTTCTTCAACAAGCTGATGCAGGAAATTAAGGTTGCAGAAAGAATTTCAATGTAACTTTAAGTTAGTATATATAAAAAAAATCTGCTTGCGAGGTGATTGCCCGGAGCTATATAAATATGTAAAGGTGAGAAATGGAGGACGGTGCCTAAATAAACAATTCTCTCAAGGTACAAGAAAAATTATATTAAGTAATGTAAGTACTTGAAGTTCTGTTGTAAAAGCCCAAATAACCTGCTTAAAAAAAATACACGTTCAAAACGTCCAGACAGTGAACAGGAGTGGAGGAAATAGCTTAAAGTTCAGTTAAAGCGTGCTGTTAAATGAGAAAACAAGTAGTAACCCACATGTGTTCAAGCTGACAGGGCCGCCCGCAGGGGGGGAGGGCAGTTGCCCCTAGTGAGAATTAATTTAGTTTACGAATATAAAAAATACCTGTAACTTTAGGGCTCAGTTATGTATGATTTAAAATACCTGTAAAATTAGCACTAACATAACCGGAAAATATCGATAAAATGACGTAAAAATGATATAAAACATATGTAAACAGAAGTACAGGATGAACTAGAGCAATGAAAAACTTTAAAGAAGAATCGAACTAAAATTAGAAAATTATGATAAATTTAAAAATTGTGTGTTTTTCGTCAAGAA
Source organism: Schistocerca piceifrons (assembly GCF_021461385.2). NCBI lineage: Eukaryota > Metazoa > Arthropoda > Insecta > Orthoptera > Acrididae > Schistocerca > Schistocerca piceifrons. The sequence goes on along the minus strand of NC_060149.1, from coordinate 859,756,120 downwards.
ATCTCGTTCGTTGAAGATCTGCAAAATTGTTTTATATCCGTCTTACAGCTATCGCCTACGAAGTACCTTTATTTTTATTTCTACACCCACACGTGGTAGAAATTAACAACAGCAAGTGAGGCAACAATGGGAATAATCAGATGAACCAGCAGTTTATTGTTAACTTTTACAAATGCATTCTTGAGCAACATTTAAGCGTTTTTCCTGAAGGCACGCCCATTGTTCGTTTTTTACATATTAAAAGAATCAGTTGTGTCATAAAGGGACGTTAAACACAAACGTAAAAAAAAATGATATCTTCCTTGAAAAATAATCTGCGATACAGTATCTATATGACGAAAAATACCAAATTAAAGATAGATAGATATATAGCCGGAATATTCGAGATTTTAGTAACTGTAAACAATGCATATCTGATAAGGAAAGACCGTTTATATGTTAATAACTCTGGGCATTACTAATAAGCTATAACAAAATAAAGTGAATCTGCCGATCGACAAACTACTACATGTGTACGTGGTCCCATTAAGAATGGTACCCATGGTTAGAGTTCCATCTCGAAAATGTTGACTTATATGGTACTAAAATGTCACCCTCTCTGTTCCCACCAGCCGGCCGGAGTGGCCGTGCGGTTCTAGGCGCTACAGTCTGGAGCCGAGCGACCGCTACGGTCGCAGGTTCGAATCCTGCCTCGGGCATGGATGTGATGTCCTTAGGTTAGTTGGGTTTAATTAGTTCTAAGTTCTAGGCGACTGATGACCTCAGAAGTTAAGTCGCATAGTGCTCAGAGCCATTTGGACCTGTTCCCACCTCTCTAGGTACAAACCTCTTCATAAACTTCAACTGGCAACACAATACAGTTGCACAACAAAACACACTCAGCAAAATTTTATTCTTTCAAATTTCAAATAATGGTTGACAATTGTCAGACGCTAATATAAATTAGCGTATTGTATTATGTTCCTTTTCGTTTGCTGAAGAAGTGTTCGAGGGTACTGTGTGACCACTAATATCGCTACTTGTCTGTAGAAGTAGGCAATATTCGTCACTGGAACTACTCGCAATGAACGTGATGTAGCAGGTTTTGGCGTGAGCTACCTTCACTTCCGGAACGTTCTAGACGAGTCTTGCTATGTTCTAATAGGAACATATCGCATAAATATGTCCACATCCATCGCAAGAAACCGCTCCAAACGATCGCGCGAAACCAAAGTCGCTGGCTTGCGGTCTAATGGACACCGCGCTGTTCATTGTTGAACCAAAACCCCTTCCTCCCTCCCTCCCATCACTGTGATACGATTTCAGCTTCTGTACTTTAGTCATCGCTTAGCTCGGTTCGGCATCGCATCGCGTTAAGGGTTGTGTAAATTCATTGTGAGTTGTAAGTGGACAGTGGTGCATTATTGTGGTTTGCATAGATGTTTGTGCGTTGTGAATGTAAAAGCACAGTGTATACAGTGGGGAAATGACCGATATACGTAAGTTTTTTGTACCTCATAAGCGAATGAAAACTACAAATGAAAGTGGAGGTGTCGAAGAAGATACTGTCTATGATGAGGTATCACAGGAAAAGGGTGAGTCAAACGCAACCATCACTATTAAAAATTCCAGTAGTTGTGCTGATGGAGAAAATAAAGACTAAGCCAGTACCTCTGCTAGCTTCAAGAGCGTTGATGAAAAGGGTAGTAGTAGCCTGGTCAGTATTCCCGATGTCGGAAATTACATTGAAAAAAAGGATATTGACAATTGCCTGAAGTATAAGATTTTATTGAATCCATGGCAACCTGAAAAAACTTATAATTTTAAGAATGACATAGAGAGCACAAAAAGAACATTTCGACTAGACTGGCTGTCATTACATCCGTGGCTGGTCTATTCTAAAGCAGTTAAAGGTGCCCTCTGCAAGTTTTGTGTGCTTTTCCGCCCACGCATAATGCATGGTAGTCATCATGGCGCATTCATAAGCCGCCCATTCACAAATTTCAAAAAGTTCCATGAATGTGCAAAAATGCATATGAATTCCGAGAGGCATAAAGATGCAATAGAAAAGTTAAATAATTTCATTAGTGTGGAAGAACTCGCCAACGAGAATCTTGCGAAATTAGTACAAACTAATCATGCGAAGTTAAAATCGGTTGTTTCTTGTGTATTGTTTGGTGCATTGCATGACTTACCTTTAAGAGGAAAAACAAATTCAAATGCTGTATTTGATGATTTGTTACAATTTAGAGTACAGTCAGGTGACGAAACATTGCGGAAACCTTTTGAGGATGCGTCTAAAATAGCTACCTTTGTTTCTCATAGAACCCAAAATGATTTAATTGATGTATGCGCTGAAGTACTAAGAAATGATTTGATTAATACCATCAACAACAGCCAATCATTTTCTGTTTTGGCAGACGAAACAATGGCTATTGCAGGCACAGAACAACTTTCTCTTTCTGCCCGTTATTTTGACATTGCAACTAATGTTGTCAGAGAAGACTTCCTAGGATTTACACCATTAGCAAGGTTAGATGCAAAACATATCTCCAACACAATAATATCTACTTCATCTGCTTGGGGTTTATATCTAGAGAAAATGGTAGGACAAGGCTATGACGGGTGCAGTACGATGGCCGGTAAAATTGGCGGAGTACAGAAGATAATTGCTGACAAATATCCCAAGACTCGCTTCTATCATTGTGCTAGCCATAGACTTAATTTAGTTGTGAATGGTTTGAACACCTTACCAGAGGTTAGAAATGCCATTGGTACTATCAAAGAAGGAATTTTCTTTTTTCCGGGGGAGTACGCAAAGGAAAGTCCAAGTTGGGAACCTTCAAAAACTGTGTGAGACACACTGGTCTGAGAAGCATAAGTCTATAAGGAAATTTAATGATAAGTTTTTAGAAAATGTTGAAGCATTAGTAATTTTACATAAAGAAGGAGATCGTGAAACTAGGCAGAAAGCCTGGCAACTTTACTGCACACTTACTTCTCCAACATTTATTGTTACATTAAAAGTCATAGCAAAATATTCAGCCAAACTAGAACCTGTCACCAATATCCTATAATCAGTAGACATTAACTTGTTAGAAGTTTCAGAACACATTCAAGGAATTGTAAAAATGTTATTGGATGACAGAGAAAATGCGGAAGCCAAATTTGAAATGATAATGATAAGTGCTGAAAGCAACTCTAGTGCACTTGGAATAGATGTCACTGGCATTCGACAACCGCGAGTTGTTGCATGACAAATGCATCGTTCAAATCATCCATCAGTTTCTGTCACTGAGTACTATAGAAAATCTCTCTTTATTCCGTATTTGGATTCCCTAGTCCAGAAGAAAACAAGGCATCTTTTGAGATTTTCTGCTTGCACCCAAAGGTAATGAAATTCCAAAGCGACCTAGATATGAAAAGGATAATTGAAAATATCAAAAGAGCTTATGGCGATCCTTTAGATAACTTCACTGAAGAAGCATGGACATGGATCAGTATGTGGAAACGCGATAAAGTAGCCGAAGGAGATATTGCTGAATTAAGCCTGACTGATCTACTGGACAAAGCCAAATTCTTGCCTGCCGCAGCTTCAGCCTTGAAGATAGCCCTTACCTTACCGGCAGCCACCTGCTATGCGGAAAGATCGTTCAAGTACTTAATTACCACAGTAACATTATTCTCATTGTAATTACTTAATTAGAAAGACTTTGAAACAATTTCGTAAGTCAGATGAAACTTATCTTCTAATTATTTTTAAATCTAGTTTGAAATATATTATCACAATAGAGTAGTTGAAGACGGTTACACTGTATAAATTAGTATAGGCCCACGTCATGTTTGATTGCAGCACTCTAAGGCGCGTGAAAACGTGGCTAAGAACTACTATGGCAGATAATCGACTCACTTGTTTGTGTATGGTGTCAGTTCATCGTGATAAGATCAAATCCTTTATCGGAAAAGTGGTAGATATGTTCTTAATATTAAATTTACAACAGTATTTCAAACTACATTAATGTGTTTGTAACAATAAAACAGTCACATCATCCTTACAACCAAAGTTCACAAAATTTGTTAAGACATGTATCTGTTATGGGTTGTGGACATTATTGTGTACATTTAGTTTTTACTTTACAAAACAGAAAGTAAAGCCCTGGTTTTTTTCACTTTTCAGGGGACTAATAGAGAAAAGTGTAAATAGCAAGAAAATGTATTAAAGCAGGCGAAAATGAACGATTTATTATTACTTAAAAAGAGAAAATAATTGATTTTTACCTATTTAACAATCTGAAATTGTTATTACTTATTTTAAGCACCTATTAACATCGCTCAGCAGTGGTGCACTTACTGACATGGCGTTGTGCCTCAAAATGTGCATTTACGTGAGCAATTCAGGTTATTCCCACAACATCAACTCTTAAAATGAGACACCTTAACAGCAACTGTGTGAGAAACAGTGAATTCATCTAAAACCGATGTGGCTGACACTAGGGCGTCTGCCTGTAAGAATACAGCATAGCACACGAATCTAAACTTTGCAGAGCTGCCAAATTTTATTCGGAAATACGTTTCCAGTTTTATTTGTCTCCTCTCTATGACCATGTGGAGTCGCCACACTGGGACCAAGTTTGAAACATTTGCCAGTTACCATTTATTTCAGTATTGCAAGCGAGGGTACCATCCAGGCATTTGATCGATATGGCATATTGTAGAGAGATGGTAACTAATAAGTGACTGATGATTAATGAGACAATGATGGCTTGTTTGTGATAGTTTGATAATGACTTAGAAATGAGTGGTCTCAATCCCTTAGGAGTCACAAGGGCCACCTGTGTTTCCAGGCTTCGTTCCTGTAATATATCCCGGATGTGCCAGTTTCCAAATATACAGGAAAGATAGAAACTGATTTTCAGCGTCTTGAAGGCCTGGTCAGACACAACGCCGCAGTCTGCCTGTGCGGGTCAGGTACGGCGGATGACTGGGGCAAGGAACACCGCACGGGCAAATGCGGTTACTGCTGCGTCAGCTGTCACACCGTGGAAACGGACGGAACCTCATCACATAGCAGCCTGCACGTGTAGCGTGGTATCAAACATCTGCCTCACGCCTTTGCTGTCAAATGCGCCAGCAAATGCAAACAGCCGCACCGGGCTGCTGCGAATCTGTCTGTGTTGAAACTAGATGTCAACCGGTGCGGCGAGCCGGCCAGAGTTGCGCTCTGTGTGACCTACACCTATGTACAACAACGATGCGGCCTGGCCGTTGCCGTTTCCGTTGCTGTTCAAGGCCACAGGTCGGACCGCCAGGCCCCGCTCTTTCTGACCACGTCTTTAAGGCCGGTTGCACTCACAGCGGATATTTTCCGCCAGGTCAATTGACCGTCGCCATTGTCAGAAGTCCAGTGTTTACACACACAGCGGTAAAATCGCCGTCGCCACCGCACGAGGCAGTAGATTAAAAGCAATGTACTTTCATCACCAAACCCATTCATTTAATTTTAATCTGTTACGTAAATTATTCATTGTTTTTAAACGTACAGTTCTGTTTGAAATCAACAGACAGTAAAATCTAAGAATTGTTATTGTGTCGACTAATGAAAAGGAGAAGGAAAACCCGAATAATTTGGGATCATCATCCAATTAATTTAAGAAGAGGGGAGGATGGAGCTTTCTGAACGTTGTTTGAAGGGAAGGATGGCAAGAAATCCTTCAGTTACTTCCGAATGTCGATTGTTAATATCAGGAAAACAAGTAGTTCAGAGAGAAAAAGCTTAGGACAGGACCAAACGAAAATGGCGGCAAAATGTACAGTCTGCTAATGTAAAAACAGGTTTTACTATAGTTATAATGTTAGTTTTTTATGGTCATAACTCTGGCATGGTACTAAAAGTGCATCAGTATTTCTAAATTGCGTATAAGGGAAAACATCTGGCTTACCATGAAACGACAAACGCTCTTCAGAGAACAATAGTAATTCAGTAAGCATATTAGAATGCGTAGGCCTATTCCAAAATAGAGATGTATCACATGAAAGAATCACTCTTAGTTAGTACACTACGCAGCTGCAGAACACTATTGTTAAGTGCATAAAAGAAGCTTTCACAGTCATGGAAGTTAATTTGACCTGGTTTACACAGTTGAGTCTAGTGAACCGTTTCTTTCCAGACTATTAACTTAAATCCAACTGCGTTCACTGCATGAGCAGTTTTTCAAAGGGCTTAAACAATTATTAGTGGTAAGAAAACAATTTATTGTCGATGAAAATTTTTTGCCCCTACTGAGACAAAAACCTGCAGGCGCCCTTGTTCAAGCAAGGAGTCAATAAGCTGTAGTAAAGTAAGTTAGCTGAAATACAGTACAAAGAGAGGCAAACCATGAAGCATGAATAATGTAGCGTAAGTACACCACGAAGCCATTAATTGCCATGAAAGTAAACAGTTTCCCTGTGATCTGAGCTCAATCTTAAGAGTATATGAGGAATGTTAGCTGACGAACTGATTTCAGTAGACTCAAGGTAGTAAATAACTACACAGCAAGCCCCCTGTATCATAAATAAGTCCAAGTAAAGATCTTCAGAAGTATTGTGGTGTAATCTAAAGACCATTCAATACCCTAATTGAAGGCTAATCTGAAGAACAAGCAATGTAGTGATGTTTAAAGTTAATACTGACTATAACGAGAGTAAGATGTAGAAGTAGCAAAGCATGCTGTAATGAAAGAGGTTAAAAATTTATATATGTGTCTATGTTTATTATGATAATTTTATTTACATGCAGCTTTTATTGTAAAAATGTCTCCTAAGACACTCCTCTTATGAAATTCATTTTCCTTGTGCCCGTTCCTTTTGATCCTGTTTCATTAACTCAGACCAAGGGTCGACTTGTAAAAGGGACGTGTGCTTGGAGGCAAAGCAGTGCTTATGGGAAATGAGACACGTAGCGCGATGAACTTCGCTAGCTTTGGTAATGTTTGTTATGGACAGATTGCGTAAACCCAGTGAAATGTGGGTAATTCCATTCTTGCGAAAAATAGTAGACACGCGTTACCCAATTTTTTATTATTATTATTATTTTTATTATTATTTTACAGAGAACGATTGCTGAGTACATGAAGCGAAGAGGGAGACCTATTGTTATCCAGTCTGCCCTCAAATACAAAAATTTTGGCAAGCACGAAACAAAAGATTCAGCATTAAATGCGTACCCATTAAGTAGTAGATATGCTACGTGGCAGTAGAAAATGATCTTGGGTGCACTAAAGAATAAATGCAACGAGTGTTGCGAAATCTGTAGTTTTCATAGTGAGGAGATGAGCCCTTAAAAGAAAGTTTGAAAGAATATTTTTAGGTTCACTAGTGAAAGTAAACCTTGAGATATATAGAGTCCGTTCATAAAGCAGTTGTTCACTGGACTTAACAAAAGGAGTGACCATTAATTGAAAATATTAGCTCGTAAGTGATATTTTGCAAATAGTAGAATATAAGTCTTTCTGTACCAAAGGAGAAAACCTGCAAAATTGATTGTTTTGTAAATGAACGCTATCGACGAAGGAACTGAGCACGAATGCTGTGTGAAGATGCACACTAAAGTGCGACGTGCATAATAAGAATAACTGTTCAGTGTGTATTAGTCGTAGTGTTATACTGCAAGTGTAAAAATAAGTCAAGGCTACGACAACAGGTGCAGCGCAAAGCTCAGTGTTGTTCTAAGTGCAGCGACAGCTAAAATATTCATGGGAGGCAGTTGACAGGGAAGTATGGAGGCAGCTTCAGAGTCCGGCTCCTCCGATGGAAAACGCGCGCGAGTTGTGTGTATCGATGCACTCGCGTGATGCAAAGTTCACAAGGAAAAAAAAAAAAAAAGACCCATCGACGACCGGCAGCTCTGTTACAGCCTGAGCGCGAACGGATACTGAGTATTGGAGCTCACGCAACACTGCGCAGCCGCTGTGAATGGCTGACGTGTGGGTGACGAAACAATCCAAACTTTAAACTGCTAACCGCCATGACGTCAATCGTACATACCGGAGGAAAGACATTTGCACACGTGCGACTACATTTTCATACGTAAATTAAATAATTTTCTTGAGTGGAAGTTAAGATGAGTGAGAAGTAGATTGTCCGATTACTCAGACCTTATAGCCATTTATACCAGCACTCCTGAACGCTGCTACAATGAATTATAATCCTGTCTTGATGGACAAAGAAAATGAATGTGCACTATAGGAAGACTCTGAACTCCAGACCAGTGCCGATCCTTAACCAATGTATCCAATAGGTTGTAAGTTATACTAATAATTTTCCACTTTTTCTGTTTCATATTGTAAATAAAAACCCGAGAAGCCACTTGAATTCCTGGCACCACACAGGAAAGGACAGTTGTACTGCATGATGAACGCAGTAGACAGCAAACACACAAAGTGAAAGTATCCCCAAGTGTAGTGCTACGTTATTAAACTGTAACTGAACCACAATGAGTCAACAGACGCTCGAACATTGTCCGCTCTAGTTTAGTGAAAATAAACGCTCACTATACTCATGTATTAGTTGTTAAGCTCAAGAGAATGTAAATTCTGAATTTTATCCCCTGAAGTGAGAAATGAACGTTCACTTATTGTTATAAGCTGATATGGACCAAACTTCAATATGCACATAAATGTGAATCTTGGTATTAAGGAATGAAGTGACTGATCAACAAAGAGTGAAAAACTTTATTTTGAAAAATGATAAATATCTGATATATGTTTATAAATGTAATTTCAATTTATGTACTTAGTACGCCAGTAACATTAAGTAAGTGTCATACCAAAAATCACGAATATCTCATGAAGACATGAGGATCGAGGTAATCCTTCTGCATTCCCTCTCTCCTCATGGGAGGCGCTGTGATATTCGCTATTTTTGGCTTCATTAAAACAGCAAATAGTTAACACTTTCAGCCAGAAGGCAAATACTTGTTTATAAAGAATGATTACTGTATAATAAGGCGTCGCATAGCGATGGTGGAATGTCCTAAATAATGTAATTCGTCGCCTTTGGGCGGCAACATAAACATAAAAATAAGGATGGATATGTGCTCCTTCACTATTTTGTTCGCTGGAGAACAAATGAACCTTGAGCGCTAAAGGCTTGTACTGTTCTTCTTAAGTAAGACGGACGCAGATTTGTGGCAGTCTGATCTAATTTTTACTAAATGTATAAAAACGTGGTCCGTCTGAGTGAAGTGTAAAAAGAAGAACTGTTATAACTTATCGTGATGACGCTCGAGCGACTCAAGAGGACAATGGCCACATAAAAGACCGCTCAATGGACATGAAACGGACATAAAAATCTACCGTCACTGTAGTACTAAGCATAAGGTACGATATATGTGTTAGTTATAATAAATATTTGTTCTGGAAATATTGAATCACTTAGCAGTGCTCATTCCAATCATCTCCTCAGTATTATTTTCATTTTAATTATGCATTTTACTAAGATTACAGACACCAAGATCAGCAGTCCAATGTGCGTGTGTTACATTGACAAAAAAGAAAACTGTTTTGTCGTCTTCTTGCATCAGCTTTAATATTGAATTTCCATTTTGTGTGATGTTACAGTTGTTTTTGCGCCCTTAAGAACTTCCTGGTCCGTTAGGAAATTGTTTTGTCATTACAATAACTCCACGACCGGGTATGAACGTATCTACGATCATGAAGTAATTAGAAAGACGACAATGAAATTTCTTAAACAGTAGCAGTGACTGCTTCAAGCCACGCGAAACTCCAAGTAAAGACTATTCACATATCATAATGCAATATTTTATGACAGTGGTCATTCCATGATTCATACGCTAATTGTGATTGATAAATCAGTATGCGACATCTCAAATTCTAACTTTTCCATTGAATAACAACATCACTTTTATTTTGTTACATCACAATACATAGCACACGTCCGTTGGCCATTTTGATCACAATAGCCATACATCAACACGATATCGACCTTTGCCGCAATTGGTAAACGGTCCATTCTAACACGGATAATGTATCACGAAGCAAATACCGCCCGCACTAGCGGAATGTTACGTGATACCACTTACTTATACGTTTGTGACTATTACAGCACCATCTGTCACAAAGTGAAGAAAGTGGTCCAACTAAAACATTCATATTTCTTTACGTACTACTCGAATATGTAATAAAATGGTGGTTTCTATTTTGAAAAAAACGCAGTTGATATCCGTTTGACCGATGGCAGCGCCATCTAGCGGGCCAACCATAGCGCCATCTCGTTTCCCCCTTGAAGCTTGACGAGTTTCGTTCTTTGTAGATTTTTCGCTTGATTCTTATTTCGTGAGATATTTGGCCCGGTCACTATCAATGAACCACCCTGTATAGTCCACCGACCGTACTGTTCAATCTCCACATCAAAGAGGCAATGACGGCAATAAAAGAAAGGTTCGGGACTGGGACTAAAATTCAGGGAGACCGGACACCACTCTGAGATGAATAGGTTAGTGCGAGAGAGGGTGACGAATTCGGGAAGACTGATGACTCACTCAAACAAACACATAAAAACCAAAAATGTTTTAACAGAATGTTTCATCAAATGTTCAGAAGGTACATAAATACTGCTGTACCATGTTGTGACGTATTGACGTCAAATGGTTTCCTAGCTTAAAAGTAAAAATGCCTTATTCCACAATGCATCAAAAAAAAGTTTTGCATCACCCCAGTTCCCAGAACCCCTGAAGATAGACATTGACTGCGTTTATTGTTTCACATACACATTCCCTTTGACTGTTCCGAGATGTTTCTAAACCCATCCAATGATGTAAACAACCATGTATGAGCTGCGCCTATTAAACGGCAGGGGTCCGACAGCCGATCAGTTCCAGTCATTCCACCAGGAAGAAGGTACGCAGCTCGTTTTGTCTGTAGTTCAACCATGCCTCGACGGTCAATACCGCGGTTTCATCCTGTCCGCATTGTTACTCTGTGCCAGGAACGGCTCGCAACAAGGGAAGTGTCCAGGTGTCTCGGAGTGAGCCAAAGCGATGTTGTTCGGACATGGAGGAGACAAAGAGAGACAGGAACTGTCGATGGCATGCCTCGCTCAGGATTCCCGAGGGCTACTACTGCAGTGGATGGTCGCTACCGACGGATTATGGTTCGGAAGAACCCTGACAGCAACGCCACCATGTTAAATAATGCTTTTCGTGCAGCCACAGGACGTCGAGTTACAACTCAAACTGTGCGCAATAGGCTGCATGATGCGCAACGTCACTTCCGACGGCCATGGCGAGGGACATCTGTGTATCGAAGACACCACGCAGCTATGACGTTAAATTTATCGCAGTTCTCATTTCTGCTACTTTCGTCTTTCTTCGATTTACACTCAATCCACATTCTGTTCTCATTAGACTGTTAATTCAGCACAACACATCCTGTAATTCTTCTGCATTCTCACTGAGGACAGCAATGGCATCAGAAAATCTTGTCGTTGCTACCCTTTCACCTTAAATTTTAAACCTACTGTTGAACCCTCCTTTTATTTCCGTCTTCGATGTAAAGACTAGACCGCAGTGCCGAAAAACAGTATCCCCGTTTTATACTCCACATAAATATTTAGTTTCCTACATCTCGGTTTTAAATTGAGAAGTTGCAGTTCGTTATTTCATGCGGTGCAGTTACTCTGTTGTCATTGGTCTCACTAAACATGTAATGGAACTGCACAGAGACGTATCTTCATGCTGTATCTGATTTGTTACATCAATGATGCTGCAATAATGTCTGTGTTTGTGCTGAGTCTTGAAGGATAGCAGTCGAACTGAAGCGCGAATATCTTCCTGCCAGATGGGAGTGTGAAGTCCGAGATACAAATAAAACGGTACATATATGTTCAGAAGTTGTACACACCTACTTCCATTAGCCGCGGGGGGTAGCCACGCTGTCTTGGGCGTCTTGTCACGGATCGCGCGGCTCCTCCCGTCGCAGGTTCGAGTCCTCCCTCGGGCATGGGTGTGTGTGTTGTCCTTCGCGTAAGTTAGGTTAAATTAGGTTAATTACGGTGTAAGCGTAGGGAACGATGATCTGAGTCCCATAGTCCTTACCACAAATATCCATTTTCCTACATCAATTCAACTTTCCCGGGGATTGCAGGTTTAATCAGTGTTTCAATCAAATCCTGCGAATGGCGATTACAATTTCTTTGTTAATTTTAGCGTGCTACTATGTTGTTCGTAATGATTAATCCATTGTGTCTTCCATTATTCTATACCAAATCTCTCAGTGTGGCATTTTACAGCCGAACTCCCCAAGAAAGCAATTACATTACACTTTTCACTTTTCACTTGGTTCTGCTGATTGGTTTTCTTCCTCTTGCGGAGTCCAGATCCACAGTTTAAAACACACTTGTTGGTCTCTCTTAACAACGGAACAGTCGCCGGCTGCTGTCGACGAGCGGTTCTAGGCGCTTCAGTCTGGAACCGCGCGACCGCAACGGTAGCAGGTTCGAATCCTGCCTCGGGCATGAATGTGTGTGGTGTCCTTAGGTTAGTTAAGTTTAAGTGGTTTTACGTTATAGGGGACTAATGACTTCAGATGTTAAGTCTCATAGTGTTCAGAGCCATTTCGGAACAGTCTGGCATTTGCTTAATGATGCCCAACACTGAACTGCATTTCCAATCTCCAAATTGACTTCGTTGAACAAAACACTTACCAATTCTTCCCTTCCATATGTCTTCCTAAATAACTCGCATCTAATATTTATTCTAGACTTCAAACTCCCGCAAAATCTGATTAGAGTTTCCGAAATTACAGCAAGGATACCCAATACGTTTTGTTTTAACATTCATCTCTCCGCTGTAGCAAAATCATACAGACGTTAATAATGACCCTAAATGGGCCATGGCGTTGCTTTAAATACAGAGTAGATATAATTTTGTCATACGTCACACACAATCACTACAAAGATTTACACGAATATATAAGAAAACAGGTTTAATACTTTTACAGTCGTGCCAAATTTTTTGTAAGCAAAGAAAATATTGCGTACAATAAAAAGCGAAAACCAAAGAATAATATAAAACTATACTGCGTTCGACTGGAAAAAAGCACTGTACGCTCATTCGAAGTTTTTCATTTAGCATTTTGTAATTGGTGAGGAATACTGAATATTTTTTTATACGTTCATTGTTGGGATGGTACCTTTACACTTATGTCTAAGACCATGGTTTTAAAATTGGCCTGATGGTCCAAAACCAGTCACTATGTAGAAATGACTGTTACCGCAACTGCGGCGTGTATTGGAAGGGAAAAATCAATACCTAAATCGATGGTCCTGTCTTCTATCAGTATGCTGCAACTCAGTAAACAGATTCTTTTTGCTTAGCGTCCATATACGTCTCCGCGAAGTTTCACCATCGTCAACGTGTTCATTTATACTCTGCAAATTACGTGACAGGAAATACCGATTTTTCGATGTAACAAACTGAGTGAATGCAAATGAAATACTGGGAGACAACGTCTACTGTACTGCAAATCTCACATAGCCACATAAACGTCAGTATGTTACACTTCATTTATTATCGTGTCAGGAATACGAAGCATATTATCAGGAAAAGGAAATAGATCGCTGACACCAGTGTATCCACTGGCAGACCAGAAATTCGCCACGTCGAGTATATTTGGCGTTGCCGTGATCACGTCTTTCATGGTGCATCTGGCAGGAGACGAAGATCACTGTAGTGGATGCACAGGATCAGTCTTGCGAAAACTTGACGTTACATGAAGGCTCCACTTCTGGAAGTTGGTATTACTTCTCATGGTACCAGAGCGAAGCCTGTTGAGGGTTTTCCATGTTGTCCATTTCTCTGAATAACCAGGAGACAGCTCTTTCTTCCGAAATGTACATTTCTCCAAATGTTGCTGTTTCCCCATTTTCTCCAGAACTTTCAGATCCTTGCTTGCTGTAATGTTTCTGTAAGACCTTTACCAAGAAGTTGTCTCTTGTATTCAACCGAGGCTGTTCTGGCAGACGGCGAAATAAATGGTACGCTTCCGTAGTCATAGCTTTGCTTTTCTCGTATCTAGCAACTCTCTCGCGTCTAATTTCAGGAGGGGCTACGCCAGCAAGGCAATGGAGTATATTTACGTATTTTAAACAACCCAACAACTTGCTGTTGAGAGGAATGTTGCTACACGTATTGCCAAATGCAATGAGGTTGATGGACATCATTTTGAGCATTTATTGCGTTAATGTGGTCTATACAGGTAATCACGCTGTACCAGCGTGCGTTCTCAGAAATGATATGTTCACAAAGGTACATTTATCACATTGGAACAACCGAAATAAAATGCTCAAACATATCTACGTTCTGTATTTTAATTTAAAAAACCTATCTGTTACCAACTGTTCGTCTAAAATTGTGAGGGTCCTGGTTGACGTTTCACATGTGGCTGAACACTTCCTGTTTCCTTAAATAACGTAACTATCCGGCGAACGGTCAGAACACTTGGATGATATCGTCCAGGATACGTAGCAGCGTACATAGCACACGCCCGTTAGGCATTTTGATCACAATGGCCATACATCAACACGATATCGACCTTTTCCGCAATTGGTAAAGGGTCCATTTTAACACGGGTAACGTATCACGAAGCAAATACCGTCCTCACTGGCGGAATGTTACGTGATACCACGAACTTATACGTTTGTGACTATTACAGCGCCATCTATCACAAAGGGAAAAACGTGGTCCAACCAAAACATTCATATTTCTTTACGAACTATACGACTATGCAATAAAAATGGGGTTCCTATTTAAAAAAGCGCAGTAGATATCCGTTTGATCTATGGCAGCGCCATTTAGCGGGCCAACCATAGTGCCATCCGGTTTCCCCCTTCAAGCTAGACGAGTTTCATTCTTTGTAGTTTTTTCGTTTGATGCTTATTTCGTGAAGTATTTTGCCCGGTCACTATCAATGGACCACCCATGCAGCTGTCTATACCAATGTAGTAACGCCAGAAGATAGTAAGAATTTGCAGAACGGACTGCAGAGAACTGATGAATTGTGCAGGCTAAGGCAGTTAACCCTGAACGTAAGTAAATGTAGCATATTGTGCATACATAAGAAAAGTAATTAATTAACGTACAGCTACACTATTGATGACAAACAGCTGGGGACACCGTCTGCCGCAAAATATCCAGGCATAAAAATCCAGACCGGCCTTAAGTGGAATGACCATATAAAACATGAAGAATACTCAGTATTGTAGAACACTCAGTATAATGTCGCTTATTGAAACTGAACTACACTTCTCGAACAATCACTATATACACACTAAGAAAACAAGTAACATGTAGACGACTATTCATCAAGAGCGTCGGTGAGGTCCGCCAGAGCTGGTCATAGCTCGGCGAGAAACTGGCTGTACTGATGCTGCGCTGGCCTTATAGAGCCGGCGGAGGTCGGCGGAGTACTTCAACTTTCCCTATGTCTGTGAGGCGACATCTGCAGTAAAAGGTTCGCATTAGTCTCTAGCAAGATCTGTTTATTTTGAATAATTGTTTTCCTCTTGGTTGCGCCTGCAAGTGCAGGTGTATGTTATACGGTACACAGGGGTTTCTTGAGTGTAGTCTGCCTGGCAGGGGCCGTCTGTGGCAGACGTGACAAAACAGATAGTAGGAAAAGCAGACACCAGACTCAGATTCATCAGAAGAATCTTAAGGAAATTTAACTCATCCACGAAAGAAATGGCTTGTAAGAAACTTGTTCATCTATCAGGGATCCCTATCAGGTAGGACTGATAGAGGAGATAGAGAAGATCCAATGAACAGCGCCACATTTCGTAACGGGATCGTTTAGTTGGCGAGAGAGCGTTACTGAAATGTAATGAAAGAAAACTCCACTGGCAGATGTTACAAGAGGGGCGCTATGCATCAAGGAGAGATTTAGTATTGATATTTAGGGACAGAACTTTTCAGGGGGACTCGGACAACATATTACTTCCCCCCACATACATCTCGCGTGTTGATCACGAGGAGAAAATCCGAGAAATTAGAGCCAATACAGACGCTTACCGACAATAATTCTTCCCACGCGGTATTCGCTAGTGGGACAGGCTTGGAGGGCTCAGATAGTGTTACCGACAGTACCATCCGACACACGCCTTTAGGTGGCTTGCGGAATATTGTGTATTAATAGGCAGGTAGGTAGGGCGGAGAGTGAGTTACTGCCAACAATTGAGTGATGGGATTGTTGTCATCAGAATCGAACGTAAGCTAAGAGAAAGTATGTGGATACTGAATGGGTAACTCAGTACGTAAAGGGAAATGAAAAAGTAATAGACATGGGAGATTGGAATGCAGTTGTAGAGGAAGAAGTAGAAGAAAGGGCAAGTCTTTCGGTCCAGATGGTATACCAATCAGGTTGCTTTCAGAGTATGCAGACACAATAGCGCCTTTCTTAACAATCATATACAAACGCTCACTTGACGAAAGGTCTGTTCCTAAAGACTGGAAAGTAGCACAAGTCACACTAATATTCAAGAAAGGAAATAGGAATAACCCATTGAATTACAGACCCATATCTCTGACCTCAATTTGCAGTAGGATTTTGGAGCATATACTGTACTCGAACATTATGAATCACCTTGAATAAAATGACTTATTGATACATAACCAACACGGATTCAGAAAACTTCGCCCTTGCGCAACACAGCTAGCTCTTTATTCCCATGAAGTAATGAGAGCTGTAGACAAGGGATCTCAGATCGATTCCATATTCCTAGATTTCCAGAAGGCTTTTGATGCCGTTCCTCACAAGCGACTATTAATCAAATTGCGTGCATATGAAGTATCGTCTCAGTTGTGTGACTGGATTCATGATTTCCTCTCAGTGAGGTCACAGATCGTAGTGATAGATGGTAAATCATCGAGTAGAACAGAAGTGATATCTGGCGTTCCGTAAGGTAGTGTCATAGGCCCTCTGCTGTTCCTGATTTACATAAATGATCTAGGTGATAATCTGAGCAGCCCCCTTAGATTTTTTGCAGATGATGCTGTAATTTACCGTCTGGTAAAATCATCAGACGATCAGTTCCAATTACAATATGATCTAGAGAGAACTTCTGTATGGTGCGAAAAGTGGCAATTGCCACTAAACAAAGAAAAGTGCGAGGCAATCCACATGTATACTAAAAGACGTCCGATAAATTTTCGGTATACGATAAATCGCACAAATCTAAGGACTGTCAGTTCGACTAAATACCTACGAATTACAATTACAAGCAACTTAAATTGGAAATACCACGTAGATAATATTGTGGGGAAGGTGAAACGAAGAGTGCACTTTTTTGGGAGAACACTTAGATGATGCGACGAACCCACTTAAGAGACCGCCTACATTACGTCCGTCCTCTGCTGGGATACTGCTGCGCGGTGTGGGATCCTTACCAGGTAAGATTGACGGAGGACATCGAAAAAGTGCAAAGAAGGGCAGCCCGTTTCGTGTTATCGCTCAATAGGGGTGAGAGTGTCACTGATATGATACGCGAGTTGGGGTGGCAGTCACTGAAACAAATTCGGTTTTGTTTGCGGAGAGATCTATTTACAAAATTCCAATCACCAACTTTCTCTTCCGAATGCGAAAATATTTTGTTGACACCCACCTACGTAGGAAGAAAATATCATCATAATAAAATAAGAGAAATCAGAGATCGAAGGGAAAGATTTAGGTGTTCTTTTTTCCCACTCTCCATTCGACAGTGGAATGGTAGAGAAGTAGTATGAAAATGGTTCGATGATCCCTCTGCCAGGCACTTAAGTGTGAATTGCGGTGCAATCATGTAGATGTAGATGTAGATGTAGATAGTCAACCAGAGATTCCGAAATTAGACACTGAAATGTAAGGCGTACCCAGGAACAAATATAGGCTCAGATAACAATTTAATAGGATGAAGATGAAGAGACTGGTAAGATAGAAACAGTGCGCGACGAAGTGGTATACGGAAGTATTAAGGAATGAAGAGAAACGCTTGGAGTTCTGTGAGGCTATAGATATGCGATAATGAATAGCTCAGTAAGCAGTTCAGTTGAAGAGGAACCGACAACTCTGAACAGGGCAGTCAAAGGGTACTTGCAAAGAAACCACAATTAACAGAACAAGTAGTTCAGCTGATCGACGATAGAAGGAAGTACAAAGATGTTCAGGGAAAGTCAGAAATACAAAATTACGAGACACTTAGGACTGAAGTAAACAGAAAGAAAGGAAGTTATGGCGAAATGGTTGCATGAAAAATGTGAATAAATTGAAAAAGAATTGACCGTCGGAAGGACACAGAAAAGTCGAAACAATCTTTGGCGGAATTAAAAGTAAGGGCTGTAACATTAAGAGTGCAATGGGAATACCGACTCTTAAATGCAGGGGAGTGACAGCAGATAGGTGACAGGACTTCAATGAAAGCCTTTATGTGGGGGAAGGACTTGTCTGATGACGAGATGGACTAAGAAACATGGGTCGGTAGGAAAAATATAGCGGATCCAGTGTTAGAGTCAGGAATATTAAAGAGCTTTGGATGACTTGAGGTCAAATAAGGCGGAATATATAGATAATAATCATTGGAATTTCTAAAACCATTCTGGGAAATATCAAGAAAGCGATTACTCATGCTGGTGCGTAGAATTTATGAGGCTGGAGATATACCAGCAGACTCTCGGATAAACCTCATCCACACAATCACGAAGACAGCAAGACCGGTGAAGCTCATGCATCGAACTTGCTGAGAAGAATAATACACAAAAGAATGGAAAACAAAATTGAGGATCAGTAGGGTGACGATGAGTTTGGCTTGTGGAAAGATAAAGGCACCAGAGAGGCAGGTCTGGCGTTGTGCTTGATAATGGAAGCAAAACTGAAGAACAATCAAGTTCATGGAGTTTTTTAACGTAGAAAAAGCCTTCGATAATGTAAAGAGGTGTAAGATGTTCGAAATTCTAAGAAAAACCGTGGTAAACTATAGGGAAAGAAGGTTAATATACAACATGTACAAGGACCAAGACGGAAAAGTGGGACTGGAAGACCAAGAAAGAATTGCTCGGATTGAAAAGTGTGTAAGACATAGATGTACTCTTTCGGCCCTACAATTCAATCTACACATCGAAGAAGCAATGACGGAAATCAAAGGATGGTTGGAGAATGGGATTAAAAGTCGAGGGAAAGCATATCAGTGATGAGATTCGCTGGTGACATTGCTATCCTCTGTGAAGGGAAGAAGAATTACACGATATGATGAATGGAATGAACAGTGTAATGAGTACAGAGTAAATCGAGGAAAGAGGGAAATAATGAGACGTAGTAGAAATGAGAACTGCGAGAAACTTGACATCAGATTTGGGGATCACGAAGTTGACCTAGTTAAGGAATTCTGTTACCCAAGCAGCAAAATAACCCATGACCGACCGAGGATGGAGGGCATAAAAAGCAGCCTAGAACTCGCAAAAAGGGGATTTCTGGCCAAGATAAGTCTGCGTGTACCAAACGTAGCTCTTAATTTGAGAAAGAAATTTCTGAGAATCAAAGTTTGGGCCACAGCATTCTTTGGTAGTGGGACATGGACTATGGGTAAACCGGAACGGAAGAGAATCGAAGCCTTTGAGATGTGGTGCTACAAAGAATGTTGAAAATAAGGTAAATAGATAAGGTAAGGAATGACGAGGTTCTATGTAGAATCGACGAGGAAAGGGGCATACGGAAAACACCGACAAGGAGAAGGGCTGTGCTGAGAGGATATCTGTTAAGACATCATGGAATATCTTCCATGGTACGAGAGGGAGCTGTAGAGGATAAAATCTGTAGAGGAAGACTGAGATTGGACTACATTTAGCAAAGACGTAGGTTGTACTTGTTACTTTGAGATGAAAAGGGTGACACATGAGAAGAATCAGTGGCGGGCCGTATCATACTAGTGAGACGACTAATGACCCAAATAAATAAATAAGTAAATACAGGCGACCTATACGATAAGAATGGGGCACCTGCACAAGTTCAGAATCATAATACGTAGCGTAGTGTAGTTGCAGAGCGCACAACTACGGACAGGTGTGTCACAACATGTCGACAAATCTGCCGGTTCGATTTCTCGCATTGAATTAATTAGCGCCTATAGATAGGCATCCCAACGAACATATTTCCAAAGCTGGCTGCAGGATTCGTGCCTTCCCAGGCAGCCGTGGAGTCACGCACGCGCTCTTCCATCCATGCTGACGTTTGACGCGTCACAAACGCTGCTCACATTGAGCACATGTGAGTTAAATGACGTTTGTCTATTTTCTGGATGTATTGTAGCTTTCTCGCTATCTCTATTAAAGCCCGGGAAATACTGACGATTAACCCTTTATTTTGTATTACAAACGTTCACTGTAGCACCTAAACAGTAAACATGTAGCAGAGTACAGTGACTTATGCCACCAGTTTTTCTCACGGATTCCACTAGTCCTTACCGAGCTGCTCTCTACTACAAGACTATCTGTCGCAGTATCTTGTCAGTGCCAAATATTCCGGACTGGATTAATAAATAATAGGGAAACATGGAGATGATCGGTTAAATGCTTCAGGTAGTGTATATGTTCTACTCCCCCTTGAGTACGACACACAGAGCGTACACACAAGCTTGTGAAATAGAAAGTTCCTTCTTTGAGATAATATACAACTCGAATGTCACATTGGTTCGAATATCGGTGATGGCGTCAAAGCGTTGACACTTCATGTTGATATCAGTACTTTGTCGTTTCATGGTAGTCTCGGCACTCATGATAATTTTTCCCAGAGAAGAACTGTCCGCTTTTTTTCATGTCAGTGAAACTGAGGCAATCGTTCAACGTCGTTGTTTGTGTTCGGAAGCCTAAGTGTGTGGGACCAACGTTGCACACATTTTTGTCTTCTTCAAAACGTTCTTGAGAATGCCTTGCCCACGTTATTTAGAGACGTTCAGTTTATTGATCCATTGCGATATGTGACACCTCAACGCTGACATCCTACAGACGCATGTCCAATACTTAACACTGCCCGCACACAACCGGATGCTCTTTTGTTGCTTACAGTTTCCAGTTCAGTCCGCCACCTTAGTTACTGCGCAGACGTCGCATGTATGCCAGCAATGAAATCAGTCTCGCAATAATTCTTAAATATTTCCCCGTTCATGTACCGTAATGAGAAGTATTACTAATGCATACAGAAACATAATTCTGCCTGAAACCCAACTAACAAATATTCGTAAAATGTCAATCCCATTGTGTCGGGGACCGCCACTGGATGGTAGGAGCTCAGATGCTTTATATAAAACATTTCGCCCGCCGCAGTCGCGCTAAAATTCTTTTAGACTTCTCCGGATTACACTCCGGCGGTTTCCAGCGAGCAGTTGGCGCCGTGTTTGGAGAGGAGCTCAGGGAAGACGTGTTACGGGAGCGCCGGAGCTTCGGAAATCCCACTTGGGAAACCTCGGGAGCTTCCGGCCGAGTCTGCGTCGCAGGAGGGCAAGAAGTGGCCAATTAGGGATTTAATTAACTCGCGGCGGATCCGCTGGCTCGCGAGGGCGCTGTCTTGCGGCGGTGGACGTGACCGGCAGAGCCAACTACTGTGCGCTGCGCCACATTCGCCTCTGTGAGCCCGGCGGAGGGCTTATGGTGCGTTTTGGGTGGTCCGGTTGCTGCGTCGCCTCAGCCAATTAAGAGAAACAAAAACCAAACCCCTGTCATTGTACGAGTTAAGAATGTGCTCCAAAAAGTCTCTGCGACTCAACTACGTTATTAAGTTACTTTCGATATAGCAGACAGTTGGAAAGGTATTTGCGATCATCTAACATTAGCTGACGATAGTCAGGAGTGGTGTGACTACGAGGTCTGTCAGTGATGGACACCTAGCCATGTCTCGAGATTTCCGAAAGAAATGTACAGCCAAATACAGTGCTGGGCATTGAAACTGCAACCCCATGAAGACGCGGCATGCTAATGTCGTTAAATAAACATGAATCGAAAAACATGATTGTGTAGTGGATGTTCATCTCTCCGGCGGTTTGAATTCGCGCGCCGTCCGTCCGACGGCAAATTTGGGCAGCACTGGTCGGCAACTCGCCTCTAAGTTGTCGGCGAAGCGCCCTCTATGAGAAGCGTGGAGTGCTTGGGCCAAGCAAATAGGGGCAGTTGGCGCTGAGAATAACTTTCGTAACATTTACGTTAGGTTGTTTGGGGAAGAGACCAAACGGCGAAGTCATCGGTCTCATCGCATTAGGGAAGGACAGAGAAGGAAGCCGGCCGTGCCCTTTCAAAGGAACCATCCCGGCATTTTCCTGGAGCGATTTAAGGAAATCACGGAAAACCTGTTGCAGGATGGTCGGACTTGCGATTGAACCGGCATCCTCCCAAATGTCGTAACATTTATAGTTTGGTTGTCGCCGATGTGGTTTACGGCAATGCGGCGTCGTAGCATGGAGTGTTAATTCTTTTTCTTTTGGGATCACAGCGTTAGCCGGCAATAGTGAACTGGGGATTCCGCCTTGTTCTTTGAATTATCCGTCTGAAGGAATTGTTTTATTAAGTCTGTGGCACTGATAATGCAAAAGCGGACATTTCCTGTTGACAGAAGGTTGTTTTTTAATGATGTAGTTGACTCGTGATTTATAAAGTTTGTCGGTGAGAGTTCTTAATGTTGTTCTAGCAGTCGGTAGGATTTGTCCAGGCACGCCTTTCAATGTGATATTGGGTGATGCACAGAGATGTATTTACTACAATGTGAAGAGTTTCTTAAGTCTTTAACTTCACTGTGTCTCCGAGTGTCCACTGTTGATGTAGGATCGAGATCGGTAGTGCAGGGTGGTGTGAATGTGTTACCGACAGCCATTGTTTAGAATTGGGTAAACTTCTGGACAATCAGCTCTACAGAAAACATACTGCTGGGTGCTACGGATTTTGTGTAGCACCGATAGCAGCGGAGCAAGATTAGTGTAGTTTGAGTCTGATACGAAGTGGTATCACGAAGTGTGATCCTTTTAGCTGTTCCGTCGTAGTCGTGACACTTGTCGCAGGTTTGCCGAGGTTATGGAAAGTTTAGGTTTGTTCACTTTTTCGATTTTGCTCACTGCAGTAAGGGCCGGCAGGCTTGCTTTACACCCTTACATGGGAATGTGGTTACACACATCTTCCCAGTGTGTGTTGTCTGTGCGAAAGGCAATCAAGTTTAGCAATTTTGCTATATTACTGAAGCGTTTGCCTCTGGTCCCAAGTGGGCGATGCAATGAATGCTTTCCCTGTAATCATAATATTGGTTAAGGAATATAGGGATTAAACATTAAGGGTGCGACAGTGGTGTCCTGCATGATTCTGAGTAAAACAGGGCGTTAAGACGAGGTATGCCAGCCTACTGTTCCACTGATGGTCAGTGCGTATTCAAATTCTTTAAAAAAATTAGAATCGCTGGGGCCTCAGAGGGCCACCTCTTAGGTCCTAGAAGAGCTGCACAACGGTAATTTGTAACTGTGTTTATTGTTTTTGGGTTTAAGATAATTTAAATGAGAGGCAAAGCTGTTAAGCAAGAATTCTATATCTTAAGCTGCGCTGAGCTATCAAATACAGTCGCCTGATTTGTGTGGGTTGTGGCGTTTGGGCAGTGATGAGCTACAGTACAATGCTGCATGACATGCCCATGCAGTGGGTATTAGCAATTGTTTGGTATGTTCTGAAACGTCCCCTTTGAAAATTAATGAATGACTGTGCTGGTAAAACGTTTACGTCATTTTATACAGAAACAGCTAAGTAAAACTCAACGTACTCAGTTTTCTCTTTACTTATTCTGATCTTCACTAAACTGACACACAATATTTTAGAGCAACGCAATCTGACTTTAAATAATCCCTACATAGAATGGCCCTAACTAACAACAACCTATACCATTCATGAAACACTTACCTCACAAAAATCTTCGTTACTCGAACTACTGCAATACAGTGCGCGCCAATACTTCCATCTAAATAAAATATTCTAACTACTGAAGGCACTAACTACTGATAGGCATAGTTAGCAAATGAAATATTTTGATAGCGAACAAACAACGTATTTACCTTACGAGCGTTCAAAAGTCATAATATATATATATAATTTTGTGACATCCAATTAAACAAATTTCCTTTTTTTAATGGACACACATCCAGATCGTCTGCTCAAAACTCTGGCGTCTCTCTCCCCACATCCACTACTGCTGGCGGCTCACCTCCAACTGCACAACGCTACGCGCTGTTCACATCCAACTGCCCAACACTACACAAGCGAATATACCAACAATGAGTTCAACCAGTCACAGAATGCACACAGCGCAGTCAGCGATTTTCATACAGAGCACTACGTGGTGTTACCAACATAAAAACCTAAACAGCCTACTTAAAATGTGTTTTGTTTGTGGTGAGTGATGTCCAAAGTGTGTGTGTGTGTGTGTGTGTGTGTGTGTGTGTGTGTGTATGTATGTCCGTTGTGTTTAGTTTGCGTATATTGTGAGTGGTTCTTGTCCATGGGCCCAAATTTATCAAACTCATATTTTATATCTGATCAGTATCATCAATTAATCTTTTATCGAGTAAAACTTTTATTAATGATTTGATATAATATAGTAATTTCAATCACTGTCAGGATAGATATTTTAATTTTTTTGTGTACGTTATTGAGAGCTTAATGGAAATGAAATTCCTTTTGCTATTTGAATTCAGTTTTAACTACCTGCTGTACTTTGATAGCATGACTGTATCGCTGTTGGACTGACTACGGTTCATTGCGCTTAAAGACTTTTGAATCGTTCTAAGTGGACTGTTGCCTTATACCTGTCTTAGTTGCAGGTTGAGATTGGTGCTCATGTCTGGAGAAACTGTACATGGTGGCAGGCAGTCAAAGAATATCTTAGGGAATTGGTTTAAAACATTTATTTCAAAAGCCCAGTCAAATCTTTACTTGTTTTCTCCCAGAGCAACTTACGCTGTGCCTACGTAACACAAGTTGTCTGTCTTTCAGAACCGAGGCAGTTCTGTCCAGTTAATGCTGCTGACAAGAGACGCCTTGAGCCCTACGCTGAAACTGTTACTGAATTCACGCCATCGGTTCTAGCCAACACCGTGCGTGGGGTACCACCCACGTGTGTGGACGATGGAGCATTCCGCAGTCCAGAACACAGTTGACTCTCTTGTGATCGAGACCTCGGACAGAATAGACGTCTTCCTTGCAAAGCAGAGCCTCTGGCTCTGCGTTCCATGACCGGCCACCAACATCAATTAACATGAACCGCATCTCGTCCCGTTGCCCTCTTATTTAGTTGTTCGACCTATTAGACTGGCCTAAACCTGGTAATTTCCGACGCTAGGCGCGCCCCTTGTATGCCTTACACTGAAATATATTTTCTTTATTTTGTCTAATTTCCTGTTCTATCAGTTGACCCTGGATGCCCACTTACAAGAATTGACCGCTCGACCACCTGTACGTTATCGTCCCAAGCCGGATCCAACAACCTTCGTCCCCCTTCTCTGCCCATGAACGATACTGTGTTACCCAGTATGTCCCACTGAGCTGAACCGCGAAGACGGCAGCCCTGTAGCCAGCCAAGGGCTAAGGGATGGTTTTGTTAATAACTTTTATTCAGCTCAATCTCGTCAGTTAATTACCCTACCCCTTCACTCCCAACCGCGAAAAGTCCTGCAAACTGGTAGCAGAGTGTTGTTTTGAATTCTGAGTCGACTGAGGCTGAGCTGAGGTTAAAGAACTGTGTACATCTGAGGTTGAAATTTGTTGTAGTATATTTTGAACTGTTTCAGTATGGGTGCACGTCAGGTACATATCCGCTACTACTCAGCCTGGACGAGTTGCGTCATGAATTGCGTATTCGTGGAAATAATTATGAGGACACTATAGCAGAGCTAATCAATGTGCCTGGACAAGTCATCGGTGCACCGGTGGGGATCCAAGTGGGCAGCAATAAAGTGATGAGTGACGTGCTGGTGCCTATAAAAGCAACAGATATTGAAATGCAAGCTGTTAGGGAACATTTTATGGGGGGGAGGGGTTATCATCATTAGCACAGCAGTGAAGAATGAATTCCAGGATGTTGCATTATAAGAATAGGTTGGGAGATGTAAGCAATGCAAAAGAGAGTGAGGAAACACATCAGTAGTTGCAACAATTGGAAAAACCCTCACAGAATTTGATGGAGTGGTTTGGATCATGTTGCGAGGAAGGGATAAGTCGAATAGAGGATGGGGAACCTAATAACCTTTCAAGTGCACCAATGCAAGTTATTAAACAAGGTAATGTTTCTGCTAAGATAAAAAATCCGTTGCAGGAATTTGTTGATAATATAGAGACTTTGGGGCATAGTTCGAATGAAGATATTGTGCAGTTTTTATGTGTGTTAGGGGATTTACAAGATAATGGTTAACCCCTTGGTATTAGTGACGAAGATCTATCTATATTGGTGGCAACCGAGGGTGAAGGGGGTTGTTACAATTTCTTAAGAGTGCTAGGGCGCAAGGCCAAGTATTGGAGCAAGTGAGGCAACAGATTATTAGGGACATAGTACCCGGACATACCATGCAGGAATTAGTACACCTCCATTATGGGACGGAAAAGGAAGTCAATTAAGGAATGGATAGTTACGTCCGTTGGGTGAAAAGAAGTGTTAAGGCGCTTAGATTAGATTATACCGAGCAACAGGTACTCAGATATATTGTAGACGGTCTGAGGCCTGAGGATAGGGAAAGAGCTATCTTGTGTCATATGCCCGAGAACTACCGACATTTACATGAATTGCAGTATACAGGGCGCGATGTATGCGGACCAAAGACGGAAAGTTAATTCATCCTGTACGCCTGATAGATTGAGAAAAGGCAGAACAGCTGACAACTAAGAAAACGGCGAAGGCCGAAGGTTAGCAGAGGTATACGCATTGTGAGTATAGAGCAGCAGGCAGCTGTTGTCAAGAGGATAGTGAACCACTGTGTGCGCAGATGGATTCAGGAAGAGCTGCCTCGGCTACCGATGCCTGTTGGTTCCGACTGTATCAGCAGCACTGCAAGTTTACCCCGGTCCAGGGTGAGGTAGGCCGGTATTTGGCGGCGAATAATTCCCGTTTCAGGGTAATTGGCACCATGGATGCTATGTTGCGCGTTGACAATTCGACCTGGAAAGCTCGGCTTAGAGTGGCAGATAATCTTACCACAAAGGTGATTCTTGGCTCTGATTTTATTGGTAAAATAGGTCCGTTACCGAAGTGGTCGGACGGTTATTTTGAACTATCCTTTCTATCAACATAAGGGGTCGAACGACACGAAATCGCACAGGCTAAGAGGCAAAGATCAAGTTTCCAAGTAGGACTTTGTGAAATTCTTGACCAGTTTCAACATTTATCGAGTCAAGATAAGCAGAATATTAAATCATTATGTGCCAAGTTTCTTTGGTGTGCTTACGGATAGATGAGGGATCACCCAGTTTATTAAGTATAAGAGATAGGTTACTGACAATATTCCCGTTAGGAAACAACAATAGAGGTTGCCCCCCCCCCCCTTCCTTCCATGTATGAAGCAGTTGAAGCAGGCGATAGATAAGGTGCTACAGCAGGGAGTAATTGGGCCATTATCGTCTCCTTATTCATTACCGGTTTATACGAAGAGTAAATCCCAAGGAGGCTTTAGGCTTGTAGTGGATTATCGAGAAGTAAAGAAACGCATTATTATGCGTTCCTTTCCTCTGTCCGATGTTCATCCATGTTTCGCCTGGTTCAAGGATGTTAGCATTTTTACCACACTTGATTTGAATCAGGCATGTTACCAGACATCCCTAGAGAAGATTAACTACTTTAAGTATAGACTGGAACCTATATGAATTTAATAGGGTTCCGTTTGCACTGCATTGTATCAGTTGTAGGATGTGATAT
This sequence comes from Schistocerca piceifrons, assembly GCF_021461385.2. Lineage (NCBI taxonomy): Eukaryota > Metazoa > Arthropoda > Insecta > Orthoptera > Acrididae > Schistocerca > Schistocerca piceifrons. The sequence continues at coordinate 859,728,200 of NC_060149.1, read as the reverse complement.
TTGAAGGCATAAAATTTGAATTTGTGAATCATTACTTTGATGATGTGGTACTATGTATTGGCTTTATGGAAGGCCACTTAAAACATCTCGAGATTGTGTTCGATAGATGACGGAATGCGGGACTTACTGTTAACCTAGATGAGGTTAAATTCTCGTGTTCATCTACACAGTTGATGAGTCATATTGTCTCTGCTGAAGGGCTGCCCACTGATAATGATAGAATAAAATATATTAGAAAATTCCCGACCTCTTCCGACGTTAAACACTTGGCGTGTTTCGTCAGGAAGGCAATTTTTTTGCGTAAGCTTATACAGCGGTTTGGACAGAAGGCAGCACCTTTTAACATGCTGAGAAAGAAACGGGTTAAGTTTCAGTGGACGGAAACCCAACAGAGAGCATTTCTAGGTCTTAAGGAGGCACTTACTGTAGCCCCAGTTATAGCCTTACCCGAATTTGATAAAACTTTTATAGTTCAGAGTGATGCGTATCAGTCAGGAGTTGGAGCTGTTCTATTTCAGTAGCATGAGGAAGACCGAAGACCAGTTGCTTTTGCTTGATGTTCATTAAACTATCTAAAACAGAGATACTTGGTCTACGAGTTGGAAGTTCTATCCATGCTGATTGCATTCGAGCGGCTTAAGCAATATTTTGAGCATACCCCTTTCAGCTGTAAAGGGAGAATCAGGTCCTGAGCTGGGTTATGGATAGACCCAGGAAAACAGGTAAGATAGCGAGATGATCTACCAGTATCTTGTCCTTTAAATTCCAGGTACAGCATATCAAAGCGGTAGATAACGCTCTGTCTAACGCTTGAGCCTCATGTGTGAGGTTCAGTCGTCATCTGTGCAAAATTCTGAGATATTAATGTGCCGTTCAGGAGAAATTAATATTATCTTATTAGAGTTTCCTGCACTCTTTCAGGGCATAGAGAATCAAGACCCCAAAGTAAACAAAATCGTTGACAAGATAAATAGCAGTGAGGACTGTTCTCCTTATTTAGTCAAGAAAGGTGTTTTATGTTACCGGAAGAGTAGCGACCATGCACCAAAATTTATGATACTTGCCGATACGGTCACTTGTCTTTTACAGTATTTTCAAGTGTCACCTATGGGTGGGCAGCTGGGGATTTATAAAACCAGAGGAAAGAAAGGTCAGGGAACGTTTCTTTCGGGTAGGAATGGACGCTGATATAAGGAGATTTGTTAAAGAATGTGAAGTCTGTGCACAGAGAAAACCTGCCCAGAATACTCTAATTGCACACCTCCTATCCAACAAAGCATCCCATGGAGAAAGTATCTGTCGATTTCCTAGGACCGTTGCTACGATTTAAACAAGGGAATGCTTACATCTTAGTGGCAGTCGACGCCTTCTCCAGATTCAAGTGGTTAATACCCACGATAATGTTGACGACTCAAGCTACGGTAAATGCATTGAAGGGGACATTTGAAGTGTTCCGCCTCAAGAAGAATTTGGTTTCTAATAATGCATCTGCTTTACTTCGACAGAATTTAAGAATTTCTCTTTTGGTATGGGAGTTAAACATCATCATATCACACCATATTACCCTAAGCCTCTTTTGCAGAAAGAGTCAATAGGAATTTGCAAGCGGCTCTCATTGCCTGTCATCATAGTGACCAAACGGGACGGGATGAGGTGTTAAAGTGGCGTGTTGAAAGGGTTTTTTTTTTCAATGTCGTAGTTGACTGGTGATTTGTACTGTTTGTCAGTGAGAGTTTTTAACGTCGTTATAGCAGTCGGTCGGATTTGTCCATTCACGCTATCTAAAGACATATTGCGTGATACATACAGATGCTTTTAGTACATTTTGTTCTGTTACTGTAGCCTGAGGATGTGGTTACACATATATACCCAATGTGTGATGTCTGTGAAAAGGGATATCTAGTTTTCCTAAATTATTGAGGCGTTTGCGACTGGCCTCATGTGGGTGATAAAGTGAAAGTTTTCGCTATTATGATAGCATTGGTTAAGGTTTTATATGCGTTAAGGATTATAGGGATTAAACATTAAATGTGTGATAGTGGTGTCTGCTTGATTCTAAGTAAAACCGCGGTGTTGAGGTGCGATTCACCAGCGTGCTGTTTCACTGCTAGGTAATGTCTACTCAAATTTAGAAGAAACTTCTTTTATCTTAGAAGTGGTGCATCACGGTAATTTAAGTTATTGTGTTCACTATTTGGGTTTAAGATAATTTAAATGAGAGGTAAGGCTGTTAAGCAAGAACTGTTTATCATAACTTTATCTTAAATTGCGCTCAGCCATCAAATAGCGCTGTGCGATTTGTTGGGTTGCGGTGTTTGGGCAGTAACGGGTTAAAGCGCAATGCTATGTGACAAGCTGGTGCAGTGGGCATAACCAATTATATTGTACGTGTATGGTTTGTAGTGGTTGATGTCCATTGTGTGTTTATGTCCGTTATATTTGGTATAAGTGTATTATGAGTCATTCTTGTCCACGGGGCGAAAGTAATTAAACTCAGATTTTATTTCTGATCAGTTTTATTAATTATAGTTTTTATGGAGTATTACTTTTATTAATGAATGGGTATACGTTAAAGATAATAATTTCAATTATTTACTTTAAGCTCTCAATAAATTACATAAATTGTTTACAACATCTGAAACTGTTTTTGTTATTTGAATTCAGTTTTAACTATCCGAAGTACTTTCATAGTCTGTCTGTATTGCTGTTGGATTAACTGCTCTTCTTTGTGGGTTAAAGACCCTGGGAACATTGTAAGTGGGCTGTTGCCTTACATCTTACGACTGGAGAAACCGTGGCACCCAGCGTGTGCCGCTGAGCTGGTAGTCCTGCAACCGCGAGGCCGGCAGCCCTCCAGCAAGCCAAGAGTATTAGCTTCATCTAAGGGTTGTTTTTGTTATTAAATGGTATTCAGATCAGCGTCGTCGTTAATTACCCCAGCCCTCGACATCCAACCGGAAAAAATTTTGCACATTTGTTTATATTTTTCTTTGTTATTTACTTATTTACTGCTATACATATCAATCGGTCGTCTTATTATTCTAAAGCGAGCAATTACTTTTGCATCCCGCCTGGAAGGCGGCGCGTGGGTCTGCTCCTGTAAACTGAAAGGTAGTCCGAATTTAGGGAGTGAGTAGGAGCAGGAAAAGGTGAAATGCTTGGTACTGCAATTAGGTTATAACTCTTTTACTTAACTTTGCGTACAGATGAGCAAGTAGGTGCGAAGCCTTTCATCCACCAACTATAACAGTTACCAGTAGTTGGACAAACTGTCATTGAGGTAATTGAAGTAACACAGTCTGTAATTCCTGGTCCCCTATGAAGCAGAAACAATGTTGCTAGGTCGTCTCCTCGGAATCAAACGGGTAGAATCTTCAGCGGCGCTCGTAGAGCTGAACACCTACGCCGTGGGATCCTAGCTATCGATACCACAATTTCGTTCTAAGCATTCCACATTTCTTTCAGTTTGACACTGAAAATGTAGTACTAAAATCTGCAGCATAATGCTACAGCTGTTTAAATAGAAAAAATAGAAATGAAATAACGTTAAAAGATTGAAGTAAATAAACCAACCGGGCCCGCCTCACTAGAGGACATTCTTGGCTGGTTGAAATGGCTCTGAGCACTATGCGACTTAACTTCTGAAGTCATCAGTCGCCTAGAACTTAGAACTAATTAAACCTAACTAACCTAAGGACATCACTCACATCCATGCCCGAGGCAGGATTCGAACCTGCGACCGTAGCGGCCGCTCGGTTCCAGACTGCAGCGCCTAGAGGACATTCTGTTTTTACTCTTGTTCAATAGTAATCAGTGATATTGGAATTGTTCAAAATTGATTACCACTCATTTTGGTATATCTAAGTACTTTCCTATATGAAACTACTGCCTAGTGGTTCTGCTGGGCTCTGCAGCACTCAAGCCTTCGCGTTACCATTTGAGTTCCTATGACTAATTTTCATTTTTTGTGTGCAATTTCAACAGTTTCTCACACTAAATGAACACGTTACGTCAACTGAAGAGGCTACTCATCAGCATCCAATTCCGACTCATCATCACCTCCTTACGAACTTTGATAGCCCGATGTACTTTTCTGTTGACTTTCTCATTGTCGAACTCCTCCTCACGGTTTTCCAGTTGGTGCTGTTCTTATCGCACCCGTACAGTGCAAACCTCGCTGATCTCGATCCATTTCGTTACGAGGTACATTAACCCGTCTTTGTCAGTAATAGCCCCATGTTCCATTCGTCTCCCTCTTCTGTGTAACTGGACGGAGTAAGGACCGAGTCCAGTAATGATATGCACTGTTCCTTTGGTTGGGGCATGTAGGCACGCTCACAGTCTGCGTTTCTTGCTTGGGAAGAAGTTAGACACATGCCTACCAGTGATCCTATCGCTTCAATTGCACTGCCATTCGTCTGTTCTTCAGGCCCCTAGCTGTATTTTGTTATTGATGTTTTCCCCTCTAATCACTTGCACTCGGACGAGTCTACCTCGTCTAAACTCAGCACACTGCTTTGTATCGTGCCTGAATATCTAGGGGGCAAATCTGCTGTATGACCAGACCAGTATAGCTTCGACAGGTGTTATACCATAACACTGAGTGCACACCTCTGGGATCGTCTACGGATGGACCTGCAGTTTTCGCAACTGTTGCACCCATACACTGGCTGCGAGGCCAACTATGGCACTGAAAATGGCGCTGTGATATACAAATGAAGATACAAATCATTAGCATTACAATGCAGTAACACAAAGCATGTCCGAGTAACTCTATGTGTATTCTGTACATGAATAAAGATTATGCAGCAGGCTTCTCATTCAAAAAAATGGTTCAAATGGCTCTGAGCACTATGGGACTTAACATCTGAGGTCATCAGTCCCCTAGAACTTATACCTACTTAAACCTAACTAACGTAGGGACATCACACACATCCATGACCGAGGCAGGATTCGAACCAGCGACTGTAGCGGTCGCATGGTTCCAGACTGAAGCGCCTAGAACCGCTTGGCCACAACGGCCAGTCTTTCTCATTCATAAACTGCATTTAAGTGAGAGGTCATGTTTTGCCTTGTGTGAGGAGAAATTTCTGCCAGAACGTGTCGCAATTCGACGGCGTCCGTGTCCTACTAAGATTGCAGTTTAGCGTTCTACGATTCTGCGATATTCCATGGCTGTTATGGTAATATGGAATCCTCAGGCTCGGGATCTCAACGACACCACGCTTCTAGCGCCTACTGTACAGGATCGTACAGCAACGTCATCTGCACTGAGCACGGGCTTGCCTGCAGGGAGACATGTCTCCACAAAGACAGTGCGACGAAGTCCGGAGCACCATAGCACAACTGAATGTTAGTACGGCGGCCGCTGTTGAAGCTTCCCTCGCTACTGCAGCAGAGAGGAGCGTGGCCACACGCAGCAGCACCGCATCGTCTACACAGATGAGACCTGGTTTTGCATACAGTATCTACATAAACTTGTCCGTCTCAGGTGTCCCCTGGGAAAGCGATCATAGTGAGATTGCATTCGTAATCCTGATACTGGTCCAAAACCTGTCGGTGTCGTATGGGGTACACAACACGAACACTTTGTTTTCATATCCTGAGGTCTGAATAGCAGGGGTCTTAACATCGTTGGAAGTGTCGTATTTTCCCAGTCTCCAAGATGTTTTCTTTCAGTAATGCTACTAAATTTGGGATGTTCTCCGTGTTGTTCGGACCTACCTCAATACAGTGTGTGTTCATAATGCACTGGTCAGCACATTATACAAACCACCTACCCAATGAAAACGTATGGTCGTCGTTTGCCAAAAGACTGCAACTCAAATCATTACAGCCATTGAACTTTGGCGTACACGTAATTCAGCATGCAAGATGCATTTAAGACCAGTCTAGAAAATATACCGAATAAGTTCAATACGCAAAAACGCAAAGACTGCAGACAATTTTTTTATCTTTCACGCTACAATGGCTAAACGAGAGACTTGCTAGTAAGAAATAGAAAGAAAGTTGAGGAAAATACTGAGGAAGACGATTTTGGGTTCTGTAAGGTTAAAGGAACGTGAGGTGCTATGGGCTGAAGCTGACTGGAGAAAGAATGATATAAATAAACAAGGAGATGCATATTTGTTCAATCGATTGGGAGAAGGTTTCGAGAGAGTCAAATTGAGTATACTGCTGATAATATTAAAAGATGTGGTTATAGGAAATACAGGAGACATACGCAAAGCAAAAGAGGAACAGAGTAGGGTGTGAGGGAATCGAAGATACGCGACTGGAAGGTGTGTAATGCAAGGATGCTCACTGTCACCGAAGCTATTCAACATACATGGAGAAGAAGTAATAGGTAAACATAGAGGATGCAGGAGAAATTTGCAAAGTAGTAAGGAGCTGGTGTTGAGTGGAAGGCCGCCGGCCGGAGTGGCCGTGCGGTTCTAGGCGCTACAGTCTGGAACCGAGCGACCGCTACGGTCGCAGGTTCGAATCCTGCCTCGGGCATGGATGTGTGTGATGTCCTTAGGTTACTTAGGTTTAATTAGTTCTAAGTTCTAGGCGACTGATGACCTCAGACGTTAAGTCGCATAGTGCTCAGAGCCATTTGGACCATTTTGGAGTGGAAGGATACTGGGCCACAAATTTACTGCCATATATATTAAAAACACAAACCATATTTAAAACACAGAAAATAACGCGCAAGACCATCTAAGCAGCTAATCCAGAATTAATTAAATCAATTTCTAATATTACACAACTCTCAGAAATTACTGAATGAAATTTAAAAAAAAATTGTGAAAACAACATTAAATTTAAAAAAATTGATAGATGCTTAGCACAGAGGTCTAATCACATTACAAGTCTATAAAATTAACCTGTATATTCCATATTACAAGGTTTCAAAAACACATTGAAAATAGGTAACAGATGATTCACATCAGCTAGCCAGTATCACATGACTCTTTGCAGATAATTAGAAGGAAGATCACTCGTTCGAAGCAATCGGAATAATCAACTACACTAAATTCTAAGTACGATACAAGTGGGAGTTGCGGCGTCAAGCAGTTTCTCTTCCTTCGCTCAACTGTGGATGGCGATCGCCACAAGACAGACAGGCACTCTCGACAAAGGAATTTATCTTCCCCAGGCCGCTTTCACTGGGCCCTCTGTAAGGCGTCAGGATTTTGGCACCTTCAAAAGATTCCGCCCCACTCCTACACATGCGATAATATAGTGATTAGACATCTGTAAACAGACCTGGAACTGTTCATTAAAGGTAACGAATATGACTAACATCATCAATTACACCTATGCACTAATACTTGTAGTTCATTTATTTGTTGGATGATGGGCTTTTATATAGAATGGCTGCTTAAGCTTAGTGGAGCTGTGGGCCCGATGCCGCACGCTGCTACCAGAGGGCAACACAAGGGGCCAACGGGGAGTCTCGGGACGGCAGCAGCTGGTCCTTGGAGGAACGCTCGCTTTGGGCGGTCGCCGAAAGTCAGAGAAAATAGTACGAATGCGGTCACCGACAGGGCTGAGAGCCGAGGCGCCGAGCTCCTCGAGGGCCATAGACGCTGTAAGAATGGCGAGAGTTGTTCCACAGTGAACGGTGCAGGATGACTTGCGCCTTGTAGTCACCGATGAAAATTGTCTCAAACAATACAGTGGTGAATTGGAGGCGAACACGTGACAGGCTGGCTCCTTGAGCCGTTAGCTGTTCTGGAACGTATACCAGACTTGTTCCCACCAAATTTTGAGTTGGACGTTCGGGGCTGGCACATTTGGTGGTAAGTTCCTGTGAGACCAAACTTCTGAGGTCATCGGTCCCTAGGTTTATACACTACTTAATCTAACTTAAACTATCTTACGCTAAGGACAACACACACACACCCATGCCCGACGGAGGACTCGAACCTCCGACGGAGGGAGCCCCGCGAACTGTGGCAAGGCGCCTCGGACTCCGCGGCTACCACTCGTGGCTGGCACATTTGCTTAAAGCGTAGGTAGGAGGGACACCTTCTGAAAAATTCGGCAAAGATATCACCATAATGGGCTGGAGCCCTTCAGTATGAGGAAAGAGGGAATATTCACTGTGGTTTCTGAAATACGATTCGCTTGCCCGTACCTAGGGTGGAGGCAAAGAAATGTGAGCTGGTGCGTCGGCAGTTTCAGCTACGGGATTCCAGTTTCAACTCTGGAAGTAGCAGGAGACCCGTCTCAGCTCTCGAAAGAGCACGAACATTTTCTTATCGTTGCTCCCAAGTGCACAGAAGAGTTCTGTTTCACCCTCACTACGAAGCAGATTTGTCTCAGAGATTAGTTAGGACACTGTATTTTGTTGTACGTTTAAAGAGGAAACTGTACTCCTCCTTGTGTTATAAGTCCTCGTCTTGCGTCTTGCATAGAGTCTGTGAGAGCGTTTTGCTGTAATTCACTAGAGTTTAAGACGTTGCTGTATTCCGCCTTGTGGTGGGAGTTCGCTTCCTATGTTTGTTGCTGCCAGTAAAGTGCCTAGGTTCAGCTTTGCTTCAGCAGTTATAGGTAGCAGTCTGCCGTCTGAGGTCGTAGGTTTCGTCTCACACCACATTCGCAGGTCTGCAGCCTTGTCACTAGCGGTAGTTATATCGAGTATCATCATTGCACTCAATCAGCTAAATTTTGCTACGGTGATACAAGCAACGGCACCGTCTTCTTGGGGCAGATAGAGATTAAATTGTTGAGCTCACGTACAAATGTTACTCTACTGAGGTCAGACTCCAGTCAATCGGTTACAGTAGCTTCTTCTAGTTTTTGGTACCACAGACAAAGTCGGTTATACCTTGTAGTATTTTTCGGGTCGCTTTATCCAATTTTGGCAGCAGCAGTCTGAATTTTTTGGTTTCTATATAAAATAAATTAGGTAGTGAACACTATCATTTGTCCTTGCATTAGCATTAGAATTTATCCTTGATCCTTCTGTTACTGATATGATTATTGTTTTAATTTGAGCTACAACAGTAGCCACAATGGGTATTTATGAGTGGCAGGGCTAGATTTCAAGACGATGTTGAGTTAAAGCCTCCGTTGCGGAAATTAACACTGATAGGGACACCCTCCCTTCCCCTTCCACTCTTTGGCGGGTTCGTGATTGGCTAATACATTGCCCCAGCCATTGCAGCATATTTTCCCTTGCATGCTGCATATCTATCCTCTTGGTATTCTTTCTCCCCCCCCCCCCCCTTGCGGAACATGGCTCAGATGTTTTTGGAAATGCGTTCTGCATTTTCTGTAGTCAATATCAGAACAGTCTCTCCAGTAATTTTCGTTCCTTTTTTTCTATCTTTGTTCCACTTCTCCTGTCCTTGCTCCGCTTCAGCGTTTGAGGTTTCTCTTTTTATTCTTCCTCCCTGTGTGATCCTGAAGGCCGGCCCACGCGTCTGATGCGTAGCATATGCCTGAGTAACGTGTAATTCCCAGCTCCAGGTCGACAGGTAGGGTTTGCACGTACCCCCTGATACAGGCCAGGCCCAGGGAGGAGTGATTGCCTGAGCTGCTACCTTCCCAAACTGCAGATTGGTCCCTCTGTCAGGTTTTCGGGAGGTGTGACATGAGGCGTGGACAGTCACCTTAGGCAGGTGCGCCCCCCTCTGAGGGGATGGAGGATGGTATTTGGAAGGAACGCGCCAACGGAGACTCTGGCACTGGTGGGGGATTATCTCGTCACAATCTTCTTCACAGTTAACGACTACTAAACGTAAACGGAATGACTATATACTTATATGAATATGGTGTCTGTTCTTTCGGACATATCCATTTAAGTATATAGTCTGGCAACACCGGCCATGACCTTCTTCTTCTGTGCGGATGGACACATATTCCCTGAACTCTTACGGGACTTGGCAAGAATGTCTTCCTCGAGTAATGAGTGTGTTGGGGCGGGACACTACGAATGTAGTGTGTGGACATACAAGGTGAAAATATGGGTCTCGTGGGAGGCTTGCGCGATATAGCCCCTGCAGTCGCGGTTTGCTCTGTGCCCTCGATGGCTCAGCCGGCACGGTAGCTCAGCGTGTTCGGTCAGAGAGCCGGTTGATCTCTGTAATAAAAAACTGAGTGGAAGGATCAACCACTGAACTTGAACAGTATGTCTTGCGACGTCCGCAACGACCAAACACAACGATCAATAACGAACAAAACGCAAAAAAAGAAGAAAAAAATGGCTCAGATGGATAGAGCGTCTACCATGTACGCAGGAGGTCCCAGGTTCGAGTCCCGGTCGGGGCACACATTTTCACCTGTCCCCGTTGATATATATCAACGCCCGTTAGCAGCTGAAGGTATTAATATAATTCGAATTTCGCCCTAGACAGCTGTCCGAAAGAATAGACACCATATCCATATAAGTATATAGCTCCAACTGTTGTTTATACGGCAAAGCGGGTTCGCGTGCAACGGGTGTTGTCATTTACTTCTTTCGTTAAGGAACCGGATATCTATTAAGTTATTAATTCTTATATTTCTTGAAATCAGCTTGTGTTATCTAGCTCGAGTGCGAGTGCACTGCACTTATTTAAATAAGTTGGGTTCAAAATGAAATTTATGCATTTTTTAAATATCTTCTCATGTGTTAAGGTTCCAGTTCTTGTTTAAGGACATTTGCTTCTTTTGGTGCGTTTCCGTTTTTGCCATTGGGTTTTGTTGTAATTTCCTTCAGGTGAGCGTTTTGCGTGCCGTTTCGAACACAACATGCGCCATAATCCTGAGCTAACAGCGAGCATCAAAACGGTTACGAGGATTAGTGAACACAGGGTTGTCGTTGCGAGACTGAATGTCGTAACCCCCAAATTCTCCAAAAATAAACGAAAAATATGCCTATTCAAGAAAGCAGATAAAATTCACTTGATGCCTCCTGAGAAACAATTTCTACCCCTTTCAAATTAACAATGTAAGTGTAGACCACATGTGGTTTGTATTCAAAGAAAGACGGAGCTGATCCCCCTTGGAATACAAAACGGGTCAGAACACTGTTGCAGAAACAACGAAAAAAGCATGCTGTATTTAAACGAACGCAAAACCCCAAGACTGTTTATCTTTTACAGGAGCTCGAATTTTAGCATGGACTTCAATTCGAGGTACTTATAACAGTTTCCACAACGAAACTGTGTCTTGAAATCAGTCAGAAAACGCAAAGAGATTCTGGTCGTATGTAAAGTGTGCTAGTGGCAAGACACAATCGAAGCCTTCTCTGCGCGATAGCAATGGAAATACTATCGACGACAGTGCTGCTAAAGCAGAGTCACTGAACACAGCCTTCCTAAATTTCTTCACCTAAGAAGACGAAGTAAATATTCCACGATTCGAATCAAAAACATCTGCCAATGTGAGTAACTTAGAATCAGATATTCTCGGTTTAGTGTAGCAACTTAAATCACTTAAGAAAAGCAAGTCTTCCGGTCGAGACTCTATACTAATTAGGTTCCTTTCAGAGTATGCTGATAGAATAGCTCCACACTTATTAATCATATACAACTTCTCGCTGACGAAAGATCCGTAACCAAAGACCGTAAAGCTGCACAGGCCACACCAACATTCAAGAAAGGTAGTTGGAGTAATCCTCTAAATTACAAACCCACATCATTAACGTAAATATGCAGCAGGATTCTGGAACATATATTGTGTTCGAACATTATGAATAACCCCCAACAGAACGGTCTATCGACACATGTTCAACACGGAGTTAGAAAACAACGTTCTTGTGAAACACAACTAGCTCTTTACTCACACGAAGTGTTGAGTGCTAAATCCCTTGATTCCGTATTTATAGATTTCCAGTGGGATTTTGACACTGTACTACACAAGCGGTCTGTAGTGAAATTGCGTACTTATGGAATATGTGTCTGGATTCGTGCTTTCCTCTCAGAGAGCTCACAGTTCTTAGTAATAGACGGTACGTCGTTGAGTAAAACAGAAGTGATTTCTGGCGTTCCACAAGGTAGTGTTATAGGCCCTCTGCTGTATCTTACCTACATAAACGATTCAGGAGACAATCTGAGCAGCCATTGTAGGTTGTTTGCAGATGATGCTGTCACTTATCATCTAGTAAAGTCATCAGAAGATCAAAACAAATTACAATACGATTTAGAGATGCTATCTGTATGGCGAAAAAATTGGCAATTGATCCTAAATAATGAAAAGTGTGTGGTCACCCACATGAGTACTAAAAGAATCCGTTAAACTTAGGTTACACAATGAATAAATCAAATATAAAGGCTGTAAATTCAACTAAATACCAAGGAATTACAGTTATGAACAATTTACATTGTAAAGAACACATAAAAAATGTTGTGGGGAAGAGAAACCGAAGATTGCGTTTTACAGGCAGAACACTTAGAAAACTTAACAGATCTACTAAAGAGACTGCCTACTCTACGCTTGTTCGTCCTCTTTTGGATTACTGCTGGGCGATATGGGATCCTTAGCAGACAGGACTAACAGAGGAGACTGAGAAAATTCAAAAAAGAGCAGCTCGTTTTGTATTATCGCGAAGTAGAGGAGAGAGTGTGGCCGTTATTAAGAAAAAAGGGATTTATCGTTGCGGCGGGATCTTCCCACGAAATTTCAGTCACCAACTGTCTCCTCCGAACGCGAAAATGTTTCGTTGATGCCGACGTACATAGAGAGAAACGATCATCATAATAAAATAAGGGAAATCAAAGCACGCAAGGAAAGATATAGTTGTTCGTTTTTTCCGCATGTTTTTCGAAATTGGAATAATAGAGAATTATTGTGAAGGTGGTTCGATGAACTCTCTACCAGGCGCTTAGGTGTGATTTGCAGAGTATCAATGTATATGTAGCTTAGAAACTACAGGGAGCTGATTCCATTCAATTTAAATTTAATTGGACTTAGTGAAAACAGATCCTGGTGGTTAATGACAGTATCTAAGGCGTCCATTTTTCAGTTAGCACACGCACTTCAATGCTATTTTACATCCATGTTTTAGAATGAGATGAAAGCAGTCGCGTGTGACATCAGTGGAATAGTTGACATACGGCAGTGACAGTAATATCTCTGAACTTGACTGTTTTTGGCTCAGTTGTGGAGCGGTGAGTAGTCGACTGTTGGACGTGGAGTAAGCTGGCAGAACTTTTAGTGCAGTGTATATTTTGAGGAGGATTTTGCTGAAGAAAATTGTTAAGAATTATTAATCTGATGGAAGGACTTGCAGACGCAGTATTTGTGGAACAGAGATAATGGATTTGCATTATGGATATTTTCTTAAGGTAATAATTCTTTTGCCGGCACTTACTGATAATGTTAGCGATTGTTGCCACAGAACAGTCCACTTGCTCACCTTAACTTAGGTCATTTCAGTTTAATTCAATTCAGTTTAGATAATCCTGAAAGAATTGCCTTGTAAGACTTTCGTAAATAAAGTAAAGTTTTTGATTTACTGTGAGTTTAATGTTCTTGTGAAATAAGAGTTTAAAATACAGCATTGTCATTATAATGAACGGATTAGTATTCAGTTTCCAGTAAGAAGCTTTTTTTTCTTTAGTATAAGAAATTCATCCCAATCTTCTTTCCAATAGTTTAGTTTTACTTTAAGATACCTTAGCTGTCGCGATTCCTTCATGCTGTGTTATTTCTGCAGATTGTGCTGTAATTTTTCAGTCAGATTATTTTCATATTTTTTTGGTTCTTTCCTTTCTTATTCCACGTTTCCACTGTGTAAATTCTAAGCATTTTCTTTCTAATTCAGATTTTTAATGGACTAGTGAACAGTGTGTTCCTACATAATTTCAATGTTTCAATTTTTTGCGACAGTGCATAGTTTGATTTTGATTGTGGTTTTTGAGTAACGGTTTTGATACAATTTCCTGCACATTGAACGCCAGTTAGTTTTTCGTTTATGTTAATGTGTGCACTGAGACAGGCTGTTTGCAGCAGTAATTTCAGTGCACCTTTTTATAACAGTGGACAGTAGATTAAGTTTTGAGTAAAAAGGAGGCAAACATTTTAATGCTCATGAAGGAACGAACTATCAAGTCAGAGCAACTAACTTTCAGAGACTGACAAGTCTGGCATGTAAAGTATCCTGATTAGCCGGTGGCATCAGAATATAAAAATATGCCCTTGGACTACTTGACCTTTTCATTTTGTTGTTAACTTCTGCATATTTGTCAAGGAACTTGGTTATTGTAAGAAAGTGTATTTAAAATTTGTTTGTGTCACGAATGGTGCTCAAGGACTGTTTGCCCATTCATTCTATCCCGAAGGCAACCAAGCAACAGGCCCCATTTCAAATTGTGCACTGGTTTGTGTGTGAGTTTGCTGAGTCACGGCGAGATTAGCCTGGACAGTGGCAACGAAACGATCCTGTAATGCAGAGAGGACCTAGGCAATGACTACCTGGACCATCAGATAAGCGTGTCGACAGCTCATTGGTATTCTGCTCTCACTCATCCCAATGACAAGCACTCGTGGCATCTGCTGACCACCCACCCTCGCTCATGCATGTGGCGCCACATTTCCGAGCACGTGGGACCTGTACGGAAATTCTGGGCAGTGGTGCTGGGGGCACATAATATCTTGCAGAGGCAGTAAGAGGGCCATCATGTACACATTTGGCCACTTCAGAATTTTACTTTATTGCAGATGGCGCCACTCTGGGGAGCTTCTGGAAAATTGGGAGATAAAATCTTGCAGAAGACACGGAGCACAATATTACACATTAGGCCTGGTCATGGATTCTAGCACCATGGCGCCAACATTTGGAGCATATCGAGCTGAGTTTTGGATACTGCAAACAGAGCATTTGTTGGATGTGCAGAGTGGGAGAAGTGGGATTGCCTTTCTAAAGAGCAGAAGAAAGGGTTCTTTTGCATAGCTCAGATCGTCTAGTGTGAGGATCTCACACTAATGTGTTGTACTTTTGTTTAAACTGAAAACTGAGAGATTAGCTCAAATAATAATAAACTTTTCAGAAGTGAGAGCTAAATGTTAGTAGTAGGGTAAAATGCATTGTACACCACTTTCTTAGTGCAGGTTGCATACATTTAGGGACAAACTGAATTGATTTATGAGCCCCTCCCCCTCCCCTTAACATATTGTTCTGTTAATTGATTTATGACCCTCTGTAGATTGATTTATGGCTCATTGGGGATAATCTGTCCTTCATAGAACCCAACTCCCAACCTTCCCCCTCCCCTTCCCCACCTCTATCCCCTTCCCCTCGCCAATACAAGCACACTTCTGATATCGAATTAATTGACAAACTACTTAAATCTATCAGCTTGAAACCCTTCCCCTTTAGGAAAATCCCCCAACCCTCCCCTCTCACATCTGGAAATTGGGGGAAAAGGACTCAGTCTGTGCTATAGAGGAAGGATCTCATGAGAGAAAATACAAATCAATATCAGTTACATAGCAAAGGATATAATGTTTATTTTAAAAATCCAGTTCATAGGGGTTTGATCTCTCTTTTATTTGGTGGGAAAAGCTCATCACTCTGTGCTGTTTTCAAAGATGCAGATCTTCTAGAATATATTAAAACGAAGTAATCACAGAGATCGCTTTTTTACGATCGTGCAAGGAATACCGTCATGAAATTGATGACATCATAGCTCCCAACACACAATTACACCATTAAAAATCTCTCAACCCCATCTTCGCATTGAGCACAGGGCAGACGTGGTGGCCACTTCCTGTATTCCAGCATGTAGGTTGGGAGAGAGAGCACACTACACACCCTCTGGCCTGCAACTGCTGTCAGCTGCCACACGACCAGCTGCCTCACGTATTACGAAGAATGCAGGTCAGGAGAGAGGCATGCAGACCGAAAGTTCCGCTGATACCTGAACAAAACATTAGGTAGCGGAAACTCTTTGATATTAATACCTGAGAAATTCCTGTCGAAACACGTGCTCTCTCTCTCTCTCTCTCCTTCTCTCTTTCTCAAGTGCTCAATTCCTGTCATGTGCCACTGTTGGGCCCGCATGCCCTGTCAGTCATGGCTGGACTGAACAGCAAACAAAGCAGCATCACCTGGGGAACTCCCAAGCCTTCCTCCGCTGGATAGCGGCGCATGCAAGAACTCCTTCCAAGGCAAATGCCTGACTGGGAGTTAATACAGAACTGCTCCTGAAGTCATTGCTTGACTAATAAATTTCCAGTCACGTGATTGTGATATAAAGGACCCAAGGTGGACGTGGTAGCTCACCGTTCTCAGTTGCAGTCAGTCTCTGGAAGAAGACAAACCAAGAAGCGTCAACAACAGTCGAGATCCACTCGGCCTCTCCATTGAAGAAGAAGTGTAAGAATAAGTACTCATTAAAGTCGTTCCTACTATTATCGCATTAGCGGTGCCTCCTCTTCCTTGTTAAGTTCTCTAGCCTTGTGTAACTCCATCTCACTGTCTGTGGACACTTACTGTTTCCTCTTCTTCTTTGTTTGGCGGTCTCTGGTGTATCTGGACTAGCAGTGACATCCAGCATGCCTGGACCAGCAGCAGCTATCATAGGCTCATTGGGACCAGCAGCGAACTCTGGCCTGTCAGGACCAGCGGCGGTGGCAGTACCGGCTGGTCCCGGCGGAGGTTCGAGTCCTCCCTCGGTCAGGGGTGTGTGTGTTTGTCCTTAGGATAATTTAGGTTAAGTAGTGTGTAAGCTTAGGGACTGATGACCTTAGCGGTTAAGTCCCACAAGGTTTCACACACATTGCGCTATGGTGGCTACATACTGTATATTATTATTATTACAAGCATTCATTTTTCTATAAAAGCCTGTTGCACACCAAAAACGTAATGTAGCCGGCATTGGTCCTGTGATGGTGTGGAAGAAGAGCTGGAGGAGGAGGACGAGAAGTGAGTCAGCTTCCAACATATATGCGGTGTGCATACTGTAAGACGTTCAGTACACACACCTTCAGAATATTTGACTTGTCGCTCTAACGAAGTAGGCGAGTGTCAGTAATACACTCCTGGAAATGGAAAAAAGAACACATTGACACCGGTGTGTCAGACCCACCATACTTGCTCCGGACACTGCGAGAGGGCTGTACAAGCAATGATCACACGCACGGCACAGCGGACACACCAGGAACCGCGGTGTTGGCCGTCGAATGGCGCTAGCTGCGCAGCATTTGTGCACCGCCGCCGTCAGTGTCAGCCAGTTTGCAGTGGCATACGGAGCTCCATCGCAGTCTTTAACACTGGTAGCATGCCGCGACAGCGTGGACGTGAACCGTATGTGCAGTTGACGGACTTTGAGCGAGGGCGTATAGTGGGCATGCGGGAGGCCGGGTGGACGTACCGCCGAATTGCTCAACACGTGGGGCGTGAGGTCTCCACAGTTCATCGATGTTGTCGCCAGTGGTCGGCGGAAGGTGCACGTGCCCGTCGACCTGGGACCGGACCGCAGCGACGCACGGGTGCACGCCAAGACCGTAGGATCCTACGCAGTGCCGTAGGGGACCGCACCGCCACTTCCCAGCAAATTAGGGACACTGCTGCTCCTGGGGTATCGGCGAGGACCATTCGCAACCGTCTCCATGAAGCTGGGCTACGGTCCCGCACACCGTTAGGCCGTCTTCCGCTCACGCCCCAACATCGTGCAGCCCGCCTCCAGTGGTGTCGCGACAGGCGGGAATGGAGGGACGAATGGAGACGTGTCGTCTTCAGCGATGAGAGTCGCTTCTGCCTTGGTGCCAATGATGGTCGTATGCGTGTTTGGCGCCGCGCAGGTGAGCGCCACAATCAGGACTGCATACGACCGAGGCACACAGGGCCAACACCCGGCATCATGGTGTGGGGAGCGATCTCCTACACTGGCCATACACCACTGGTGATCGTCGAGGGGACACTGAATAGTGCACGGTACATCCAAACCGTCATCGAACCCATCGTTCTACCATTCCTAGACCGGCAAGGGAACTTGCTGTTCCAACAGGACAATGCACGTCCGCATGTATCCCGTGCCACCCAACGTGCTCTAGAAGGTGTAAGTCAACTACCCTGGCCAGCAAGATCTCCGGATCTGTCCCCCATTGAGCATGTTTGGGACTGGATGAAGCGTCGTCTCACGCGGTCTGCACGTCCAGCACGAACGCTGATCCAACTGAGGCGCCAGGTGGAAATGGCATGGCAAGCCGTTCCACAGGACTACATCCAGCATCTCTACGATCGTCTCCATGGGAGAATAGCAGCCTGCATTGCTGCGAAAGGTGGATATACACTGTACTAGTGCCGACATTGTGCATGCTCTGTTGCCTGTGTCTATGTGCCTGTGGTTCTGTCAGTGTGATCATGTGATGTATCTGACCCCAGGAATGTGTCAATAAAGTTTCCCCTTCCTGGGACAATGAATTCACGGTGTTCTTATTTCAATTTCCAGGAGTGTATGTCTCATGGTCTTATCGTGGTGTGTTCAACTTCTGACGTTAGATCAGACGATAGAAATGCCACTTGCACGCTTAGAGTAGCAGATTGACGGTGACCAACTTTAAACAGAACTTGATTAATTTTCACACACATTTATTAAAATAATAACAAGCATAAAAATTACTTAACTTGGTTCTGGATGCTATTTACAATTGACAATTTGAAGTTCCTTTGCTATTGGCACGTTAATCTTATTGTCACATATATCTCTGATACTTGACAAAAGTGTCTATACATTTATCTTCATGGCTATGTACAGGAAACTTGACAATAGACTGGTACAGACAAATGTAGAACTTGTACAGACTGGTACAGATGAATTCAGACTGGTACAGACTGGTGCAGAGAAATGCAGACTAGTACAGACTAATGCAGACTGACTAATCGGAGGTTTGTACACTCGTTATAATACCTCACGCGTTCATGTATTACTGCGCGAGCGTGATCCGTGAGAAGAAAAGTTTCTACGCTAGCAGCAATCTCATTGGCTGCGTTACATATTAATACGCGGATCGGCGGAAGCAGAATTTGGTCCGTGTCTACGGCAGCGCCATTTCGTAGTGCGGAGACGGACGAGCGCTGCGCCTGCGCTGTTGTGCTTAGCCTGGCGCGCTCTAGTAGGAAAGATGTGTACGCGCTGACTACGCGGAACTATGTACACAACAATGTATGTCTGTTTTCAAAAACACTATTTAGACCCACGTACCAGCACTGCCAAAGATATTTGCAGGGTGTTGATGGTGTAACAACACGACATTCGTCCACCAAAAAAAGCAATGCCAAACATAATGTTCGTATTTGACGATGTTGCTGTGGAAAACTGAGATCAAACTAAACGATTTTTTTTGCTGGGTCGTCATATGGGTATTGACGTCTTTCATTTCCGTCAGATTTATTCCAGGATCCCAAAACAGTTAGTGAGGGATAATGAAAATCTCGTTGTAGCTTTCATACAAGCCATTTTGAGTATAATCCACATTTACTGGGAGCATGTGGGAACATGTCATTCAATGATTTTGTGAAGATATGTTCAGAATGCTGGAATCACACACAGTATATGTTTCTTGATACTCATAAATCAAGAAAACTGAATGACGATAGGCACAGACGGAACTTCCGTTCTATGTACATAGCTATGAAGAATTGATGAGTATGTTAGTGTACATCACAAGATGGATAAGTTCACACCTTTATCAGGCACTCAGCCCAAGAGGACAGATGTGGCTAGACAGAGAATGATCTGTACATAGATGGAACATTTCAGTCTCTCAAATGTAAAGTTAAGGAGCTAGACACACATGCCCAGACACTTCTGCGACTGATCAACAAACTGCTAGGGTTAAGGAACTAGAGGTGTACACCCATAACATTTTGAGAAAGAAAGTAGGTGACTTGGCTGTAAAAGTTGATGCAAATGAAAAGAAAGTACATAACTTCACCGTAAAAGTTGAGCGAAATGTATATACGGTGCAGCCTGTGTAGCAGCCTGCTTAGCATATATCAAGATGTCAGCTAACGATAAGGTCATTGCTGCATGGAAGGCTGTTCGAGAGAAATTATGGTTGCTGTGGTTAGGTCAAAAAATGTTCAAATGGGTGTGATATCTTATGGGACTTAACTGCTAAGGTCATCAGTCCCTAAGCTCACACACTACTTAACCTAAATTATCCTAAGGACAAACACACACACCCATGCCCGAGGGAGGATTCGAACCTCCGCCGGGACCAGCCGCACAGTATATGACTGCATGTAGTTAGGTCATTTGGATTGGGAGCAGACACTGCGAGAAACGTTTAAACCAGTTTCTGAATCCCTAGATGAACTACAAGCGAAATTACACAACAACAACGATGATGTTATTCCTGGTTTCATTAACTGTTATAGTGACATTAGGATAGACAAAACATTTGGATTCAGTGGTGAAACACACATGTTGGGCATACTGCCCATAGTTTTAAGTGCAAAAACATTACAGATAGGACACAGGGAAGTTCAAAGAACACCAGGTTTACTGAACTTCGTTTTCCTTAAAGCCTCAAAAATAGTAAAATTTTCGCACAAAGATCTGGAGATGTATGGTGATATACTACAACGGACCGATGTACACAAGAAAGCAGGAAACCAATGCAGAGCGAAGTACAGAGACTTTATATAACCATTGCTATTAGACAGTCGGTATAACGGTAGAGGTGGTATTGACTTTCATCATAAAACAGTCAGCAAGCAGCCTCCTCAGTATATATACTTCGACGATCTCGGTGCGACACTGCTAGCTAGGGCATAGTCACCTGTGGTAGACTAACATACGCAAACAAGCGACAAACGTCGGCAAGCCCCTGCAGATCAGCAACACTGACTGGGAATTACGCGCTGCTATTAGAGCCGACCAACAGGCCACAGCAGGGACACTGACGAGCTCGCCCACTGACGCACAAACAAACCGCCAACATTTCCTTACACTATGCATACAGCATATGGCCGGCCGTAGTGGCCGTGCGGTTCTAGGCGCTGCAGTCTGGAGCCGAGCGACCGCTACGGTCACAGGTTCGAATCCTGCCTCGGGCATGGATGTGTGTGATGTCCTTAGGTTAGTTAGGTTTAATTAGTTCTAAGTTCTAGGCGACTGATGACCTCAGAAGTTAAGTCGCATAGTGCTCAGAGCCATTTGTGCCAACCATACAGTATATGACCTATCGGACACAAAAACGATAATAAACCTAACTGTTGCAGGTTGCTGACGCTGAACGAGGACTCTACACCGGCACCCATCGCCACCCTCTGAGCAACACAACCGCACAACGTCATGGTATCTACATGCATGATACCCGCTACTAACAAGGCCCATCCTTGGAGGACCTATCGCAGGCAGCAAGACATCCGCTACTGCTCTTACCACCCGACCTAACTATCGCAGAGGTTTTTTTCCCTTGGCTCTTGCCTTGGCACTTTTTTTCCTCTGCCCTTCAAACCGCTACCCTTCGTTCGACTTCGACCCAATCTATTTCCAGATGAGCGCGAAATAATGGTTAACTTTAACCAGACGTACGCATACATCGCAATACCCACATCCTGCGGCTCCTCACTTTAGTGAAAACTAACCCTTATGCAGAGATGGCTGTAGACCTATTGAGTTGGCCATCATGCCGGTGTGGTCGCGGAGGGGCTCCACCTCTAGGGCGATAACAGACCGATTATAACTGCCCATGGCGTCAGCTGCTGTGGACAGAACCGCTCATTCAAATGAGGTTGTCTCAGTTGTTTCAAAGCTTAGAGAGGGAGCAATAATTGAATTAGTATGAAGACAGTAGTTCCAGAACTGCACAAACCAGTAAACCAAACGTATCCTCATAGGCATGTTTTCATGACTTATGGCCAGCTAAGAGAACATTTACATTAAATTAATGAATTGAAATATATGTTCATGGTTATTGGTACACACTCCAAATTTTCCAGGGCATTACCTGTTAAAACAAAAATTGTGGGAAATGCTGTGTATGCGTTTGAGCGTCTGTTGCAGTCAGGTTCAAATCAATGCCCATACAACCTCCAGACCGATCACGGTGGAGACTTTTACAATTAGCATTTCAAGACCGTGTTGCAGTGGTGTGGAATACATCACTACTCAACATCAACCCTTCTGAAGGCGAGTATCACAGAACGTGTGATCATAATAATAAATGGTCAAATGTGGATGCATTTTAATCTTCGTAGCTCGTACAAATGGACGGACTTCCACCCAGAAATAACTGTACAGTATAACCGAACCAGACATACACTATGTGAACAAAAATATCAGGACACCTGGCTGAAAGTGACTTACAAGTTCATCGCACCCTCCATCGGTAATGCTGGAATTCAATATGGTGTTGGTCCACGCTTAGCCTTGATGATAGCTTCCAAGGTATCGATGTCGGACGGTGAGACCTGGCACTAATTCTATATGATTCAGGTCAGGACTCTGTGTAGGCCAGGGATGTTATTGTCGTGTAACCACTCCGCCAGAGGCCGTGCATTATGAACCTGTGCTCGATCGTGTTGAAAGATGCAGTCGCCATCCACGAATTGCTCTTCTACAGTGGGAAGCAAGAAGATGCTTAAAACATCAATGTGGGCCTGTGCTGTGATAATGCGTTGCAAAAAACAAGGGGTGCAAGCCCCCTTCATGAAAAACACGACCACACCATAACACCACCGCCTCCGAATTTTACTGTTAGCACTACAAATGCCGGTAGGTGACGTTCACCGGGCATTAGCCATACCCACACCCTGTAATCGGATCGCCACATTGTGTACCGTGGTTCGTCACTCCACACAACCTTTTTCCACTGTTCAGTCGGACAATGTTTATGCTCCTTACACCAAGCGAGGCGTCTTTTGGCATTTACGAGCATGATGTGTGGCTTATGAGGAGCCACTCGATCATGAAATCTAAGTTTTCTCACCTCGAGCCCAACTGTCATAGCACTTGCAATGGATCCTGATGCAGTTTGGAATTCCTGTGTGATGGTCTGGATAGATGTCTGCCTATTAGACACTACGACCCTCTTCAACTGTCGGTGTTTAGATGTGTGGTAATGTCGCGTACAGACGTATGACACAAGTGACACCTGTTGTGTTGGCAGAAGAGCCAACACCGTGTTACTGGTGGATGCCGAAATGCACGCGTTTTAGCTAACGCAGGCTGGCGTGAGGAGGGAAGGACTACACTGACGTGACGTCTGGAACATGACAAGGAATTAGAATTCAGAAAGCGGACGTAATTAGTTTGATACTTAACTTTAATCCATTAGTGATGAACGTCGCTCTTGACGGTACATGATTCACAATATTATCTGTCCAGAATACATTCATACTAACTGAATATGGCGCTTTGTTAGGTCGTAGCAAGTGACGTAACTGAAGGCTATGCTAAACTGTCGTCTCTGCAAATGAGAACGTATGTAGACAGTGAACCATCGCTAGCAAAGACGGCTGTACAACTGGGGCGAGTGCTAGGGAGTCTCCCTAGACCTGCCGTGTGGCGGCGCTCGGTCTGCAATCAATGATAGTGGCGACACGCAGGTCCGACGTATACTAACGGACCGCGGCCGATTTAAAGGCTACCGCCTTGCAAGTGTGGTGTCTGGCGGTGACACCACAACACCCAATCACCTGACCACGTTCGAGCCGGCCGGAGTGACCGAGCGGTTCTAGGCGCTACACTTTGGAAACGCGCGACAGCTGCGGTCGCGGGTTCGAAACCTGTCTCGGGCATGGATGTGTGTGATGTCCTTAGGTTAGTTAGGTATAAGTAGTTCTAAGTTCTAGGGGACTGATGACCTCAGATGTTAAGTCCCATAGTGCTCAGAGCCATTAGAACCATTTTTTGAACCACGTTCAAAGTCCGTGAGTTCCGCGGAGCACCCCATTCTGCTCTCTCACGATGTCTAATGACTACTGAGGTCGCTGATATGGAGTACCTGGCAGCAGGTGGCAGCAAAATGTACCTAGTATGAAAAACCCATGTTTTTCGGGGTGTCCGGATACTTTTGATCACATAGTGTAGCAGAATAAAAAAGGGACCCACCGATAATGGGCTTAGGGATATGGTCTACCATCGTATTAAAATGCTGGATTCACGTAAATTGAAATTTAATGTAGGTGATTTCGTACGTATTTCAAAATACAAAACTGTATTTGAGAAATCATACCTCCCAAACTGTTCGGCTGAGATATTCACAGTTTCCAAAGTTCAGGGAACAAATCCCAGAATATATATATTAACCCCTCCACCGTGCTCGACGAACTGGGCTCGGGAGCCACTGCTGCACTATCGTCGTGCTCGGCGAACTGCGTTCGTCCAGCCGTGCTCTCTTCCTGACGTGCTCGTCGAATTGAGTTCGGCCGCATGTTGGCGCTATGGTACGTGTTCGACGAACGGTGCTCGGGCGTGCAGTCGGCCGCCTACCATATTCATTTTGACCTATATCAGCCGCTAGAGTCGCTCTACACAGTGTAAAGTTCTTTCAGCGGAGGTCCCTGGCGGTATTTTCAGTGAGACAATATATTTTGTGAGACAGTAGAATTTTCCAAGTGCAAACATTTCGAAGCGCGCATCTTCTTCGTCTTTGCGTGATGGAGACCTTGAACTATTATTAAACTAAACCGATAATAAGTGGTCTAGTGACAGTTTTTCGATAGATGGAGAAGACAGTGACGACAATTTCAGTGATAGTGATACAGTAAAGTCAAGTGTGGACGAGGGCGTTGCAGAAGAAGAGCTGACTGCTGACACAAGTTCTCCAAGATCTTGGTCTGTTAAATGTAGTGATGATAGTAGTATGTTTCCTGTCACATGCACTCCAGGAGTAAAAATTAGTTTCGACGATCCTGCAGATCCATTAAATATTTTTACCCTCTTTCTTAATGACAGCTTATTAACAATTATATCAAACGAAACAAACAAATATTCTGAACAATTTAAAAGTTCATATGCAGACAAACTGAAACAACGATCTCGTGTGCACAAGTGGCTACTTACAAATAATGGGAAACTCTGTTCGTTGTTTGCTTTGCTATTTCTCCAAGGAATTGTGCAAAAACCCGAATTCTAAATGTATTGTTCGAGAAAAGAAGTTGTTGAAACTTCAGTTTTCCGAAAAATTATGTCTGTTAGTAGATTTAGTCTTCTCTAGAAGTTACTTGATTTCAATGACAGTACTTTGTATTCGCAAGACTGTGAAATTCCTTCCAAACTGTTCAAACTGAAACCTGTCACTGACCATTTACAAAAAAAAATAAAAAAATTGAAGAGGTTTATACTCCGGAACAAGAATTGTCGATTGGTGAATCCCTCCTACTGTGGAAAGGGTGGCTTTCTATAAACCAGTATATTCTATTGGAAGGTGCTCGTTTTGGAATTAAGTCAGTTTGTCTGTTCCAAACAAAAAGTGGCTATTTGTGCCTCTTTATCATTTACGCAGGAAAAGACACAGTGTTTGAGCCACAATATACTGAATATCCTTTAGCGTCGAAAGTTGTTTTGTCGTTACGCGAAGGGTATTTTGACAAGGGATACACGGTTTTTACTGACCGATTCTATTGATGTCCCCAGCTGTTAGATTTTCTTGTATCTAAAAGCACTGACTGTATTGGAACAGTTATGATGAACAGAAAAGAAATGCCAGGAGCTTTGAGAGGGGGGGGGGGGGGGGAAACTAGAGAAGGGTCGAGTTAAGACCTTTTATAGAGGAAAGTTGATGGCGATGCGATGGCGAGATAAAAAAGATGGGCACACTCTATCTAGTATCTATAGTGACAAACTGAAACATACTGAGAAGAGGAAAACAATAAAAACAAAGCCTGAAGTTATACTGAAATATAACGACAGAATGGGCGGCGTTGATTTGGCTGACCAGTACATGACAAATTATACTGCCATAAGAAACCGCCTGCGAAAATATTATATGAAGCAGTTTCGCCATTTCGTGGACGTGACAGCTCTCAATTCCTACCCTATATATAAGAAACTTGGTGGAAAATTGGGACGACTCTATTTTCAAAATCGTCTAATAAAAACTTCACTGGAAAAATACATTCCACTTGTTGTTTCGTCCTCTCAGCACAGTAAGGTTGGTAACCCCTGCCAAGTTTCAGCCCCAACGCTAATGAAAACAAGAAGGCGCCGACACGAAAATGCCGAGTGTGTTGCAGCAGGATGACAACGGGAAGAGAATAAGAAGAGAAACGCATGTGTATTGTGAAGAGTGCGATGTTGGATTGTGTACAGTACCATGCTTTGAGCTATATCATACAAAGAGTAATTTCCAATAAATGTTCTTCAAGATACTGTGTTTCCTATAGCTCTACCACTAAAACCCTTCCTCAGAATATAAAAATGAATAATGAATGATTTTTATTTCAGCAACAGCGTTACTACTGTGAAAACCTTCGAACTGTTAGCTATTCAGTTGTTAGCTAATCACTTGCCCTCACAAAAATAGCACACGAGCGTGTCAAATACGTGCCGCTACAATAAGCGCTAGAGGAGCGGAAAGAACGCGCAGAAACAGTTCTGGACGCCATAACTCAACAATACTTCACCGACAGAAGACGTGAGATCTACAATTTCCAGCGGTACCAAGACTTTGATACCTACTTATGCGGGTATTTGCTCACATATATATTAGGAGCTGCATTACGCATCCACCTCTCAGTCGAGGTTCAAATGCAGTGTCGTATACTCCGACTTAAAGAGGACGATTGTCGGTATTACTCTCGAATTACTTCCCACCGATTGATTTAAGCTACAGGGAGAGTAGAATTTCGCTGACTGAACTGCAGACTTATAACAGAATTCACAATATCACAGAGGCTAACAATAAACTTCATCAGGAAATTAATGGTGGAATACAAAGTATGGAAGTAGAACCTGGGACATACGATATTGATGATTTAAATGAAGTTTCGAAACGGGCTGGAAAAGGGATTGCGCTATGTGCAAACATCAGTATACTTAAATCTGAACTAAAGAAAGTGTTTGCAATGATTGATTTTAACCAGAATCGATGAATAGGAAGACTACTGGGTTACACAAAAGTCAGGTTTTGGAGAGGAATCTTAATAAATTCTACAGATCCGACCAATCAGTAGATATACCCCCTGTCAGTAAAATCCGTATCGAGTGTAACATTGCAACAAATTCTTATCTCAACAATAGATTGATTCACAGAATTTACGGGTTCTTCCCATCAGTGGGTACAGGGTATAACATCGCTGAGATCCCTACCAGCGCTATTTACACCCCAGTAACAGTTCAGGCCTTAGCTACGTCTAAAGCGGAACCAGCAGTGACCTTGAATGTGCGGCCTTCAACCAGTCCGGAGGGGGCGAGCTTCAACAAGTCAGGGACCACAGCAGCCCCGTACCGTCAGTGAAGACAAGCTGGACGTAAGCTATAAAACCAATCTGGCTATTCGTGCACTACTAATGGCCGGACCCATACTTCCATACGCCGTCAACCATGCGTCTACAGCCTGAGCTCGTACATCAATTATGTATATTCCTTTACAGATGAGACATCTTACTTGAAAGTCGCTTGCCCCGTGTCAGCGGATAAACAAGATTTTCAGTGCTTGTGTTATTCTGAATACGATGCAAGAGTCCTTTGGACATGCATTTATTTAATGCGTTTAATGCTTAGTTTCTCTCAACTGTTTCATAGTATGGATTTTTACGTTCCGCCTGTTGTTCATCTCCTTTGAGTGATAGAGTTTATCTACTACATGCTGTTTCCCTTGTGAAATGTTTTGTTAAAAACTGAGTCAACGTTATTGATATTTTAATTCAGTAGACAGAGATTAAAATCTTTAATCCTTTATCACTATTAATTTAATGAGAACCACACCCACGACTCACTTGTCATGGCCAACACATTTCCATCTGTTTCCATTGTGTACAGTTTATCAAATACATCTGAGTTCAAGGGGTGTGGGAGATTGGGTGTGGTTCAGCATATCGAGCGGTTTCATTCGAATCAGATCTGAGGCAGTCTATGTTTAGCCATAGCCGAGTGGTGTCTTCCACTAAACTGGTGACCGTGCCTAGGATCTTTCCGATGAGTGATTCTCTGATCTAGTGTCGTCTTTTATTGCACTGGTAAGCCTTTTTCCCACCTAGACAGTGAGGTTGCGACTTAATTTAAATTGTTTGTTATTCAAACAGGAAAATCCTATCGTTCATTAAAATGATAGAACCCATTATATTTTGTCCATTAGATTACATCCGACGACGTTTGAAAAACTTTTGTAAAATTAAATTTGCTGTTCTTTCGATTTTTGTTTTTGTGTACTGTTTCTCCAGTCGACTTCCTAAGAGGAGACTAAAAGGAGTCTCACATTTTGTAGCAGACTCAAATATGGTCCCCTTTCAGGGTTTGACCTACACCTCCTTCAAAATTATCTGAAGCCATTTCGGGAGGGACGCCTTAAGCGATGTGTCCTATGTCGAGTGTGCGATTAGATCTTCTGCACCTCATATTGTCCTGGATCTGCACCTCCACCAGCAGTCCAGTTATCTGGGCAAGGACGCCTTGCAGGGTATATCATCTACTTTCATAGTCCTCTGTCCTCTTTCATCCTAAGAGAATATTGGATTTCTCAGCATCCAACATCCAGTACGGTAGCCAGTCCATCGTGGTGGGGCGGTCATGTACCCATTTGCTGGTAGCCCCCTGACAACACAGGGATCACACTGCTGATCCAGAACTGAAAACTCCCAATGTATGCCAGGGAGTAGATGCCCATCTGCTTGCGGCATCGCGACTTCTGCAAGCCACTGTTTACTGTTGAGCACCTGGAGGATAAGCTTGCGGAAGTGACAGCGCTGTCAAAAATGAGCAGTGGGTGGGTATTGATTCAGATGGCATCTGCAACCCAGTTCCAAGTGTTACTCGCCTGTGACAAGCTGGGTGACATTCCAATTTCCGTCATTCCCCATAAAAGCCTCAACATGATCGAGGGAATTATTTTCCATCGTGAAGTTTTCTTGCAGTCTGCTGACGAGCTCCGCGCCAATTTAGAATGGTGGGGTGTTCACTTCATCAGTGCATCTATAGGGGCCCAAAGAAAATAGGGCTGCCACTGGTGCCTTCATCTTGTCCTTTGAGGATGATTCTTTGCCTGATGAGATGAAGGTCATGGCTTCGCGTTGTGATGTAAAACCATAGTCCCTCTCCCTTTGTGGTGCTCTAACTGCCAGATATTTGGGCACATGTCTTCCCGCTGCAATTCCAGAGCCTCATGTCTAGACTTGGATGTATACTGCATCCAGGTACTCCATGTGCACCTCGTCTCTAGTGTCAACTGTGGAGAGCACCACTCCCCCTGCTGGCCAGACTGCACAGTACCCCAAAAGAAGTGGAAAATAATAGAATACAAGGCCATGGCCCAGCTGATGTATCAAGAGGCTAGACATAAATTGGAACAGTGGCAGCCCATTCGTTTGTCATCTACATATTTTGCACCTACATCAACACCACCCTCCTTGTGATGGTAGTTCCACAATCTCTACCACTTCAGTGGGCCCAAATACATCTGTCCCTTGGTGTTTGAGGGAACCTCTTCTTCTGTTGCTCCCAAAGCACCTACATCAGGACTCCCCAAAGCTGGCTCCACTCTCATGGAACGGGTCCCCTGGGGCTCTCCCTTCCAAGGACTTGACAAACGCTACAGTGGACACTCGCCAGTACCTCAAGGAGCCACAAGCTGCTGGATGAAGCGCTTCTTGGTCTTCCTCTGTGCCTGAAACTACTTTGGAGAAGCCCTCCCAGCAAGTCCCTAAAGAGAAGCGAAAGAGCAAGCAAATGAAGAAGTAGTCTGATAATAAACAGGACCCTCCAGTGGCCCAAACACCACCACTCTCTAAGGGCTCTGTGTTTGAGGACAAGGTGGAGATTTTAGCATCCCCTCAGGACCTGGATCTCACTGACTCCTCATCTGCAATGGCAATGGATACAAATACTCAACCAGTGGCAGCAAGTGGTACTACATGCCTTCCCTAATTCCAGAGAACATCATCATACAGTGGAACTGCGGTTTTTTCTCCCACCTGGCTGAGTTTTGACAACTACTAAGTGTTACACCTTCTTTTATGCACTGCCATTCTGGAAACTTGGTTCCCCACAATGCAGCTACCTGCCATTCGTGGTTGTTGGGGGTACTACAAAAGACCATGAGGTGGATTTTGTATCTTAGTCCTTACCTCTGTCTGTAGCGAACCTGTGCCTCTTCAAACACCTTTAGAAGTTGTAGCTGTCAGGGAGAGGCCAAAGCAGGAAATTACAATCTGTAACATCTGCCTCCCTCGAGATGGCGACGCACTGCCCCATCTATTGGCTACACTAACTCCCCTCTTCCCCACACACATTTTCTACTTCTGGTTCATTTTAATGCCCTTAACCTTTGGAATCAAGGTTACTGGCCATGGTAAAGATCTTGAGGACCTACTAAAAGAACTCGACCCTGGCCTCCTAAATACAATTGCCCCCAGTCATCTCAGTGTGCCACATGGCACATACTCAGCCATTGATTTCTCGATCTGCAGACTTGGCCTTCTCCCATCTATCCACTGGAGAGCTCATGACGACTTGTGTGGCAGTGACCACTTTCCACTCTTCTTGTCCCTACCACTACATCCCTCATCTTGACACTTGCCCAGAGGGGCTCTTCCCAAGGCTGATTGGGCCACTTTCACCTGTGCTGCCACCACTGAATCTCCATTGTATGGCAACATCTATGAAGTGATCTACACCATCACTACTACTATTGTTGCCACAGCTGAATCGGGAATCCCTTGTTCCTCACATTGCACTCAGCACAAGTCAGTGCCTCAGTGGCCACCAGAAATAGCTGTGGTCATTATAGACCGTAGGCAGTCCCTCCAACCTCATAAGCACTACCTGTTACTGGAGAACCTCACTGCCCTCAAACATCTCTGTGCCCAGGTCCACCCACTCATCAAACTACAGAAACAAGAGTGTTAGGAGCGCTTTGTCCCCACCACTGGAACACAAAAGTCTCCTTCCCAGGTTTGCACCAAGCACTGACAACTTCACAGCTATCAGAATCCTGCAGGTGTGCTTGGCATTTCTGTACATGGAATTGTATCTGTTGATCCAAACGTAATCATAGAATGTCTTGGCAAGCATTATCCTCTGCATCTGAAAATTATCGCACCGCTTATCATCTCCTCAAACAGTGGGTGGAACGACAACACCTGTCTTATGCTCTTTGCCACCCTGAGCTGTGTAATGTCCCAATTGGTGAGTGGGAATTTCTCAGTGCTCTTGCTGACCGTCCTGACATCCCCTGGCCAAAACCACATCTATTCCCAAATGCTTAAACATCTGTCAGTGGCTTACCAGCGCCACCTCCTTGCCATCCTCAACTGCATCTGGAGTGATGGCGAATTCCCATAGGGATGGCGGGAAAGTATCATCGTTCCAGTGCTAAAGCCTGGCAAGAACCCACTAGATGTTGATAGCTATCATGCTATCACCCTGAACAACGTTCTATGCAAGTTGCTCGACTGTATGGTGAGCTGGCAATTGTGGTGGGTTCTTGAGTTTCACGGCCTTCTGGCTCTGTCCCATGGCGACATCTTAATATTACTCGATGCCTGAGCGACAGTGCTGATCGTCCTAAACTACTGCAGCTATACAAGATAAGACGAACACCAAGGCAAGCAAAATGCGAAGAAAGAGTGATAAAAAGTTAAAATGTTAAAATGGACTGATGGTGGAGGCCTTGGAGAGAAGGCCAGAGACCCACCCACAGATTGCATGATAAAAAAAAAAAACCCTCACGAATAAAACGTAAGACTAAATCAGCCATTGAGGCATTGTCACCCAACACCATAGGTAGGGTGTTGGGAAGGTTAAATGTCCGCCACAGAGCGTCTTTTATTCTTTTGATCAGCCAGCCTAAGCCATCTGCAGTATGATTTTAATACCTTCCTCTACTTTTTCTTGTGGTGTACGTTTTCCCCTTTTTTGTTCGCTTTCTCCTTTGGTGTCGTTCCCCATTACGTTTACGCCCTTTTACTTTCCCAAACTAATTTTGGGAGTTGTTTTACGTTGAGACTTGTTTTCTTGAGGAAAAAGGGACTGATAACCCTGTAGTTTGGTCCATTTATACCCCAAGCCAAGCAAACAATCCTCAGTCGACTTCATGATTGTACCTGTAATAATTTTTTACTTTGGAGGGGGGGAGGGGGGGGAGGGAGAGACCTTCAGCACTGCATATGGAAGTTAATGAAATTTTGTAATTTGTGATAAGGTCTCATGGGACAAAACTGCTGAGGTCATCGGTCCCTAAGCTTACGCACTACTTAATCTAACTTAAACCGACTTACGCTAAGGACAACACGCACTCCCATGCTCGAGGAAGGACTCTAATATCTGACGGAGGTACCCGCGTGGGTAACGAGGAAAGCACTTTAGTGCTGCAATTTAAGAATTTCGTTGCGAGAGAGAAGTTATTTTTAGTGGCTCATGCGTGGTAACACCCGTGTGCCGTCTTACAGTCTGCGGTGGTCGCAAGCTGCTGTTTCACAGTGGAATGGTCGATATAGCTGACTCTGATGCCGGTTTAGAACTAATGGTAGCACATACCTCATGCTACTAGGGAAATCTGTATGCGTGAACTTGCTCCGCTATCAGCTGCTCGTTGCGCACCATGGGATTTATATTATGACACACTATCTCTTCAAAAGTTTCTGAAAATCTGGTGTCGGACATTAATATGGGCTGTGTCAACCTGTCGAAACGCACATTGTATTGGAAAACAAAATCGTGTCTGGGAATAGAAGAAAAGTGATTTTATAGAAAGGAAAAAAAAAACGAATTGTAGGTTAAAACCTTTAGGTAACTCGGGAATGGAATTCGCGACTGATTGTCTGGTATACAGTTCATCGTGAGAGATGTTTTAGATGGTTCCTGAGATCCGCAGAGACAATTCCGAACTGGTTTCTCACTTCTGCATTAAATGCATTAAATTCGTGGAAGAAAGACAAGGTAGTTCTCGCTAAACTATGTTGGAGACGTTAAGGGAATGCACATTTGAGGTAGACTTTGTGATGATTGTACTGCTACCTTTGTATACGAATAGACATCATGGAAATAAGATAAGAGATATTAGAGTACGTGAAGAGGCATATAGAGAAACACTATTTCGTTTCTCAGTATGTGTGTTGAGCAGAAAAACTGCTGAAATCTGAACTAAGTACATTGTGACATGTAAAGCCCTTTGCATTATATGTATACAGGTGTAGATGGGACAAAAAGTGAATTTAACTCTTATTTAAATTTTGAGGTCTGTTCATAATGTACATCGTTCAACAATATTACTCAGAACAACGAATTTGCCACATTAGTAATCTACATGCATAGATTAGCATTCTTAGGATGTCTGGGATGAACCTGTGATTCACGCCTTACCAGTGGAAATTTTAGATATGACTCAACTGCTGAAAAAGCATTTTAAACCAGTTTTCAAATTAAAAGTCCATTATTATTCTATAACACAGTATGAGCACGAAGTGTTAAAAGAAAGACGAAGACATTGACACATTTTCTACATAGGAGTGATGCATCTGTCACTGCTGTGCAGTCCACTTTTGACAAAAAAAAATCGTGACTGGTACAAGAGAAGAAGTTATTCTATGAACAAATCCACTGCTTAAATTTCGTTCCGAAGACGGATCATGTGCTAATTTTATAATTTAATCCCCATCCCTATTCCATTTGGGGATGACGCACAGAAAGAATGTCTGTCGGACAGTCACTGTATTAGCTCTCATTTCTCGGATTATCTCGTTGCTGTTATTTCGCAAGACGTTGGTGGGAGAAAGTAATATGTTGCCTATAACGGACTCTCCCGGACTGTTTTCAGCAGTAATCCTGTGGGAATCACAATCTCTTTCTTGCGGCGCGCACCACTGCTGTTTATTTTGCATCTCCGTAAGCTCTCGCGCCAGCTAAATTATAGTGTTTGTGCCGCTCTGTCTAGGATCTTGTCTGCCGCTCCTATTAAAGTGAGCTGGTGAGGGTCCGAAACTGACGAGAAATACTGAAAATCGGTCGACCAAGTGTTTCGTAAGACACTTCTGTAGCGGATGAATTAGGTTTATCTAAGATTCCTTTAGTGAATCTTAGCCTGGCATACGTTTTCCCTACATTCTGTTTTACGACGCCATTCCAGTTTTGGTCATTCCAGATTGTTACTTTCATGTATTCTGTTATTGTTACTGTTTACAATTATTTTTCGTCAGTAGTGTAATCGTATAGTACTGGATTTCTAGGCCTAATTCTGCACATTACATTTCCTTCGTTCAGTGTCACTTGCAAAACACTGTGCCAGTGATCGAATCTACAGCAATACGCTACAATCTTATAGCTTTCCTATAGACAGCCACATCGTCTCCGACCAGACCCATGGAGCTTCTAACGTTAACCATTTATGTCGGTCCCATACTCTTTCCATTGTATGTCAAGGGGGTGCCATTCATGAGTTTGGTCCTACAGTAAATACCACATGAATGCTGATGTCCTACAGTTACATATAAGGGCAAAACCAGAAACCTCATGAGAATTTAAATACTGACCTAGGTACATTATCAAAATGGGCACAGCATTTAGGGTTAAACCTCAGCCCACCCAAAACCTGAGCGTTCCTGGTACGTCATACGAGACTCATTAGCCGAATCCCTATTATCACTAAACTTCAATCGTACAAACATTAATATCTTCGTCAGAAAAGAAGACACCACTAGTAATAATAGGTAAAAAGTTAAACTGGGTTGAACATACAGATGCAACGTGCAAGAAGGATGACATACACACGGTGGTTACGGTTATTACAAGCCACACCACAAGTTGGGAAACGGGGCCAAATTTCTAGTAGTTTACTGTCGAGTTGAGATTTTCACAAATGTTTTATTCGTATCTTACAGAAACTAGCAGTACGGCAATAAACAGCCGTTTAAACACGCCGCTAACGGCAATCAAGTAATTTATAGCAACACAACAATTTAAAATTTTTTTAACAAAACACAGAAGTTAGCAGTACGGCAATAAACAACCTTTTAAAACACGCCGCTAACGGAAATCAAGTAATTTAAAGCAATACAACAGTTTTAAAAAATTTAAAAAAACACAGAAGCTAGCAGTACGGCAGTAAACGAACTTTTAAAACACGCCGCTAACGCCAGTCAAAGTAATTTATAGCGATACAACAATTTACAAAAAATTTAAAGAACAGTAGTAAACAGGCTTCTAAAGTAAATACAGAACTTTATTAATAAAGTACAGTGAGGTAGTGAAGCTACCAATACCACCATTAAAAAAATTAAACAGGTCTCAGCAAACACATGATTAATGGCAATAGAAGGAATTTACAAACTTGGAGGAATTTAAAAAAAAATTTTAAACAAAAGTGTCCTGGAATATCATTAGAACATAACAGATATGACGGACCCGTGTAAGGCGGCCACAAAAAACCCACTCAGGGATGCTCAGGCTAGACAGAATACTGACCAATTTAAATACGCCCGTAAACACAATTGCCACTCTCAGGCCGGTCACTGCACCGACTTTTAGCCAGCGAAAACTTGTTATAAGATGGCTTAACTTGCTGACAGAATTAGAGCTAACCTCGTGCAAGGAAACATTACACCACACAGTCCTGAATGAGCGACCACATGATCAACCAACAAGAAGCATGAATTTACTCATAACCCACGACAGAATAGCGAAACAATTAAACTGCCAAAACTACCCCTCCCATAGGACAGTAACGAGTGGAGGAGGAAAGATCACTGTCTTCAATTATCCTGGTGCCAGGGACAGGAAACCCGGTCGCCGAAGACCACAAGGCAGAAGAGACGCTGGTTACACAAAATTATTACTTAATGATTAAACCTTCCACGAACTTAACTTGCAATTATGCTCGAACAGGCAGTACACGACCTCCGATGGGAAGGATCCACACATCCGACCGCGCACGCGTCGCCAGCGTACCCAACACGCCACAGTCACGTGACAACACGCTCTGTCACCGGAGTTCACGTCTGCTCTGTAACGTTGACGGGTAGTGACTGCTCCTTCATGTTAGGTGTCTCCTTTTAAACTCCAGTGTTGAAACGGAGAATTTAAAGAAGCTTGTTAACGTCCCACCAAGGCGAAATGAACAGCAACTACTCGTGGGGCGATTCCTTATACAACCAACACGCGGGGAGCTCTTCCGTCAACTCGACCCGCTCGTTACACACAACCGACATACATCACGTGTCGACTCGGTACAACCGACCACGCCTACTTCGCGCTGGAGAGCCAAACTGCCCTCCCGTGTCCACCACACTCTCTGAGCGCAACGCCCCTATTTCCACGCCACTACACGATGTTACAACCGGTTAAAGATCTCACTTCCTCCATAGCAGTTTCCTGGAAGCAAAAACGCAGATATCGATAGCAGAGGGAAAAAGACAACCAAGCAGCCACTTAATGACAGACAACATATCAAACAAACATGTCAGGGGAAGAAAAGGAAAACCAATGCAATCTAAACACAAGGTGTAGCACGAGTCGATACACGGCTCAAAGGAATCAGTTTCTCTCCATGCCCTATAAAAATATAAGAAGCTCTTCCATTTCGGCCTGAAAAAAATATAAAAACGGTTATACATCCTGTTTTTTATTACAGCCGTATTACCTTGAAAGGTTCCTGTCAGGAAAGCTCATGGCTTCTCGGACTAGTAATGAACGGCTGCGTTCGATGTATGTGAGACGTTCGACGCATTTAACAAACACTGAGGTGACAGAAGTCATAGGATAGTGATATGTATACACACAAACACAATTGTCATACATATAGGCAGTGTGTTGACGGAACTGTCATTTGTACTCAGGTGATTCATGTGAGAAGGTTTCCGAAGTGACTATGGCCAGACGACGGGAATTAGGAAACTTTGAGCGAGAAATGGTAGATGGAGCTGGACGAATGGGTCATTTCATTCCGAAAACCCTCAGAGAGAATCATTATTCGTAGATCCACAGTGACAAGAGTGTGCCGAGAATATCAAATTTCAGGCATTACCTTTCACCACGGACAATGCAGTGGCCGATAGCCTACACATAAGGACCGAAAGCAGCGATGTTTTCGTAGTGTTGTCAGTGCTACCATTCAAGCAACAATGCGTGAAATAACCGTAGAAATCTGAGTGGGGCGCACACCGAATGTACCCGCTTGGACAGTGTGGCGAAGTTCGGCGTTGATGGGCTGTGGCAGCAGACGACCGACGAGAGTGCCTTTGCTAACAACCCGACATCTCCCGCAGTGCCTCTCCTGCGCTCGTGACCATATCGGTTTGACCCTAGACTACTGGAAAAAATGACCTGTTTAGATGAGTTCCGATTTCAGTTGGTAATAGATAATGCTGTGGTTCGAGTGTGGCGCAGACCCCACAAAACCACGAACCGAAGGTGTCAACAAGACACTGTGAAAGCTTGTGGTGGCTCGACAATTGTATGGGGTGTGTTCAAATGGAATGGACTGGCTGGTGGTTACGTGCGGTTACTTGGAGACCATTTGCAGCCATTCATGGACTTCATTTTCCCAATCAACGATGGGACTTTTATAGGTGACTATGCCCGATGACAGTAGGCTACAAGTGTTCGTGATTGGTTTGAAGATCATTCTGGACAGGTCGAGCGAATGTTTTGGCCATCCAGATAGGCCGACATGAACCCCATCGATCATGTATAGGGCATAATCGAGAGGAAAATTGGTGCAAAACAATCCAGCACCAGCAAAACCTTCGCAATTACGGACGGCTATAGAGGCAGCATGGGTCAATATTTCTACAGACAGCTTCCAACGACTTGCTGAGTCCATGCAATGTCCAGTTGCTGCACTACGCAGGGCAATAGAAGGTCCAACACGGTATTAGGCGGTATCCCAGTGTATTTTACCGTCTTACTCGCAGGTATCCTAGCTACGTGCAGAGAAGCGCAGATATTTCCACACACTGTGTCTCCTCTACCGTCTTATCAATGTGCACTTTCCCTCAAACCTCAACTTGGTCGTTAGGCTCTTGTCTGAATAACATCGCAGAAACACCTGTTCCCATCAGACTAAAATAGTTTCTGTCCCACTCCATCTTCCAGCCGCTTTCCAAAACTCCTTTTCAGTAGCAGGAACCCGACTCCGTATTAACCCTCCTCATTATATTGGACAACTGAATAACTCCTCCAGCTTCAAGAGGTAATTACTGACAAAGCTACTGAAACAGCAATAATGAGTACTTTTGTCCCGTATGCACCCGTTAGCTTATTACATCCTTCTTTCCAACCAGATCTTCATCGTTTCCCGATGTTCTCAACTGGTGCACCCTGCCTAAATTTCTTTCCCTCAAAAGTCGTTAAGTCAGAAATAATATTTGTACACCAATATGTACAGGTTGTATCAGCAAATATCATTATTATTATTATTATTATTATTTGAATTATTATTACTATTATTATAATTACTTACATTATTACTCTTATTATTACAATTATTATAGTGGCAGTACCAGAAGTAGTACTAGTGGTAGTAATGATAGTATTAACATTATTAATTCTCAGTCAGTAATACAGGGTGATTCAAAAAGAATACCACAACTTTAGGAATTTAAAACTCTGCAACGACAAAAGGCAGAGATAAGCACTATCTGTTGGCGAATTAAGGGAGCTATAAAGTTTCATTTAGTTGTACATTTGTTCGCTTGAGGCGCTGTTGACTAGGCGTCAGCGTCAGTTGATGCTAAGATGGCGACCGCTCAACAGAAAGCTTTTTGTGTTATTGAGTACGGCAGAATTGATTCGACGACAGTTGTTCAGCGCGCATTTCGAACGAAGTATGGTGTTAAACCTCCTGATAGGTGGTGTATTAAACGTTGGTATAAACAGTTTACAGAGAATGGATCTTTGTGCAAAGGGAAAAGTTCAGGACGGCCGAGAACGAGTGATGAAAATGTAGCATTTGTTCGCAGCCCAGGAAAATCGACTCGCAGAGCTAGCAGAGAGCTGCAAATTCCGCAATCAACTGTATGGAGAGTCCTACGAAAAAGGTTAGTTATGAAACCTTATCGTCTGAAATGGGTTCAAGCACTGTCTGCAGCTGATAAGATTAAAAGAATCGATTTCTGTGATTTTATCCTTGCTCAAATGGAAACAGATGAATCTTTCGTTTCAAAGATTGTGTTTAGTGATGAAGCAACTTTCCACACTAACGGGAAAGTCAACCGTCACAATGTATGTATATGGGGCACTGAGAATCCGCGGGAAACAACTCAGTATGAACGTGACTCGCCTAAGGTGAACGTTTTCTGTGCCATTTCAGCCAATAAAGTTTTTGGTCCCTTTTTCTTCGAAGGTGCTACTGTAACTAGACTACAGTATCTGGAGATGTTAGAGAATTGGCTGTTCTCTCAGCTCGAACAAGAAGCACAACAATTCATATTTCAGCAGGATCGAGCGCCACCACATAGGCACTTATCTGTCCGTAACTACCTGAACTTCAACTACCCGAGGCGATGGATCGGCCGCCAGGCAGCCCGTGACAGAGCACTTCATTACTGGCCTCCAAGAAGCCCTGATCTTACCCCCTGCGATTTTTTCTTATGGGGGTATGTTAAGCATATGGTGTTTCGGCCACCTCTCCCAGCCACTATTGATGATTTGAAACGAGAAATAACAGCAGCTATCCAAATTGTTATGCCCGATATGCTACAGAGAGTGTGGAACGAGTTGGAGTATCGGGTTGATATAGCTCGTGTGTCTGGATGGGGCCATATTGAACATCTCTGAACTTGTTTTTGAGTGAAAAATAACCTTTTTAAATACTCTTTGTAATGATGCATAACAGAAGGTTATATTATGTTTCTTTCATTAAATACACATTTTTAAAGTTGTGGTATTCTTTCTGAATCACCCTGTATTTTTGTAACTCACTCTACATAATCTCATGTCCTTTTCAGTTATACGAATGCTATCTGTCATATTAAAATTATTCCTTTTTATTGGATAACTATGATGTAAAAGAAAGTACTGCATATGCGAAAGTAAGAGAGTCCCTGAAGGCCCTAACCTTATTAGGTTAAATAAAAAGCATTTCTCACTATGTAACAGAGCTTAATTTCGCACGGATCGCGGCGAAACAGAGTTTTGATACTTCCGGGAGTTTTTTTTATCTCCTGGAACATTCGGCATCGGACATTTAAGATAGTGCATCTATACAGAATGACAACGTAACTATAATTTCCGGCTGTGCCGTCACCAGAGAACCTAAAGATTTATTTATTTTTTTGATTGATTTGGGGGAAGAGACCAAACAGCGAGGTCATCGGTCTCATCGGATTGGGGATGGAAGTCGACCGTGCCCTGTCAAAGGAACCACCCCAGCATATGCCTGAAGCGATGTAGGTAAATCACGGAAAACCTGAATCAGGTGGACCGGACGCGCTATTGAACCTTCGTCCTCCCGAATGCGAGTCCAGTGTGCTAACCACTGCGCCACCTCGCTCAGTGAACCTTAAGATGGGTGACCAATGTGATGTCAGAGGTGTGTGAAGAGGTACTGTGTGTGTGTGTGTGTGTGTGTGTGTCTGTGTGTGTGTATGTGTGTGTGTGTGTGTGTATGTGTGTGTACAGTACACTGAAGATAAGACGACCGAGCAGCTACAATGTACCTCTTTGAACGCCACGGTTGGCGACAGCTGCCAGCAGATATCTTAATTACGAAGGCTAGAGGCTTACGCCTACATGTATCGAGCAGAACTAGGGAGCAAAGTGACACTGCTACAGTGACAGACGGTAGCACCAGTTGTTTATATTAAATCATGTGGTTCTATTGTTACGATTGTAAGAAACTGTGTTTCAAGAATATGCAATTCCGAAGAGTATTTTTTTTTAAGAAAAAGAATCAAAACATATGATTTCTATGGCTGTGTAGTTGGTGGATGGGTGGGGGTGGCAGGGGGGGGGTGGAGGTTGTGTGTGGTTGAAGCGATGAGTTTCACACCTAGAATTTTAGAAATGAAGGACTGCTCTTGACATGCAAACAGGCTACACGTGAATCGGTGCTGACGAGGCTAACTAGGAAAAGACTGCCTTTACAACTCTTTACGGCCTCTGTGAGTCCAAACTTATGCCATTTGGACTATGTACTGCCTCAGCCTTCTTAGAATATATGATGGACAACCGGCTCCGATGTCTAAGGTGAACGACGCGTCTTTGCCATCTGGATTTCATTGTTGTATTTTCGAAGACGTGTGAAGAACATATATGCAGCCTGACAACACTGATGAGGTACACTCAGACTGCAGGACTCCACCTGTATTTGAAAAAGTACCTTTTGGCCGATTGAGAAATAAATATCTTGGGACACTTTGTGAATGCCACCGGAGGCCGTCCCTATCCAGAGAAAATAAGGGCAGTTCCAGATTTTCGGATCCTTTGCCACATATGTGCTTTAATAAGTTTTCTCGGATTGTTCTCATACTGTACTGGCGATTCATTAAGTACTTCTGTACCAAGGCATGTACCTTGGAAAAACTGCTACAGGGAGATGAAAATTTTCCCGGAAGAAGCTGTAAAATAGCTCTTTCCTAGTCCTTAAGGATGGGCTAACATCTTCTCCAGTCCTAGCATTTTATGACGATAATGCCGAGAGAGACGTTTACACTGACACAAGTGGCTGTGGCATTGATGCAGTTCTAGTACAAATCACGGAAACTGTTGACAAGATGATAGCCTATGTTTCCAGCGTACTCTTCAAGTCCAAGATGAACTGTTATACAACGAGAAATAATGCTTTGCTGTTCTTTGATTCATAAACAAGTTGTGGCCATATTTATTTGGCAATTCATTCAGTGTCGTAAGGGATCACCAGTTTCTATTGTTTCTGACTAATCTCAAAGAACCGCCCATCCGATTGGGGAGATGAGCACTGAGGCTTCAGCAGTACCATATCAAAATCGTACACGAAAATTGGTGCAAACACAAAGACGCTGACTATGATTTTAAGGAATCCTCTGGTGGACATCAGACACCCAGGAGAAAGACCGGGAACACTATAACCCAAAGCACTGCCCATGAGATACAGTCTCACAGACTTGAAACGTATATTCACATCTTTACAGAAAGTGAGACTTGCAGGAAAGTTACTAAAGCGGTACTTGTGGCCGTATCATATCCTACATTGGTTGTCAGAAGTCACATACGAAATTGGAGAATATGATCGTCAGGAAGACAAAAGCGCAGACGTGTTGTCTATGTCCTCTGTGTGAAGGAAGCTCTATTACAGTAATGGCGCAGATCGACGATAGAGTTTTTACATGAAAGGAAAGTGAAGACCAGCTCAACGATTGGGAAGCTTCGATAGGAAGGGCTGCTTTCGATGTGGCAACTCGATCAGAAAGCGAGGATCCGCCAGCGCTGCCATACAGAGAACCATTGGCGAGATGTAGATCCATAGTACTTTAATCGGCTCCACTGAGAACTTCTGAAATAGCGGATTGCCTTTTCCGCATGAGAGGCAGTAATGCTGTGAGCTGTATTGCAGGCGGTGTAGCGAAATGGTTAGCCTTGCTGACTGGCGTGATGCAGATCGGCAGTTATTTGTAAATTCACTATTTATTATTTCAGGAAGATTCTCTCTATTTCCTATATCTGCATTATTTGTATATTCTGGAGTATTCGATATTTGTAAAAAGGGAAGTAAGTACTCTCTCTGCAGACTCTGTAATTCATCTTCGCTTTCACTCAGGATACCAATGCCATCAGCGAATCTTATCACTAATATCCTTTAACACTGCATTTTAATCCCTCTCTTTAACTTTGTTTTGTTTCCCGCATTGCTTCTTCGATGTTTAGACTGAACGGTAGGGGTTAAAGACTGTATTCCTGTCCTACACTCTTTTTTGTCCGAGCACTTCCTTCTTGGTCTTCCACTTCTATTGTTCCCTATTGCTTCTTCTACATGTTGCATATTACCCGTCCTTCCCTGTAGCTTACCCCTATTATTCTCACAACATCAAACATCTTGCACCATTTTACACTGGCGAACCCTTTTTCCTGCTCGGCAAATCCTATGAACGTGTCTTGATTTTTCTTCAGTTTTCTTCCATATCAACCTCAACGTCAAAACTGCCTTTCTGGTGCCTTTACCTTTTACCTTTCCTAAAGCCAAACAGATTACCATCTCACAGATCCTCAGCTCCTTTTTCCAGTCTTCTTTATGTCATTCATGTAAGCCGATCGGATGCATGAACTGTTAAGCTGATTGGCGGATATTTTCCACACTTGTCGTTTGTTACTATCATTGGAAATGGGTAGATAATACTTCTTTTTCCCGAAAATCTGATGTTATATCGACAGTCTCATACGTTCTACGTATCAACATGAAAAGTCGTTTTGTTGCCACTTCCCCCAATGAGTTTAGAAATAGCGATGGGATGCTATCCATCCATTCTGCCTTATTTGATGTTAAGTCATTAAAACTGCTTTTAAATTCTGGTTCTAATACTGTCTTCCCTATCTTATCCCTCCGAATACTGTTTCTTCTCCCATCGCGGCATCAGGTAAGTCCTTCCCTTCACAGAGGCTCTCGTGTACTTTTTCCACATATCCGCTGCGGAAGTCCCATTGCACTCATAATATTAACCCCCTTGTTTTTAATTTCACAGAAGGTTATTTCAACTTTTCTGTATTTTGAGTCAGTCATCC
Organism: Schistocerca piceifrons; assembly: GCF_021461385.2. Classification (NCBI taxonomy): domain Eukaryota; kingdom Metazoa; phylum Arthropoda; class Insecta; order Orthoptera; family Acrididae; genus Schistocerca; species Schistocerca piceifrons. The sequence continues at coordinate 859,684,482 of NC_060149.1, read as the reverse complement.
CGACAATCACCTCTTTTACGATTTCTTCATTCATGCAGTCGTTTCGTCTTAGCTTCCCTGCACTTCCTATATATTTCATTCCTAAGTGACTTGTATTTCTCTGTTCTAGAATTTACATGAATAGTTTTGAACTTCCATCGATCATCTGAAGTATTTCTCCTGCTACCAGTGGTTTCTTCGCAGCTATCTTCCTTGTACCAATATTTTCCTTTCTAATTTCTGCGATTGTCCATTTTAGAGACGTCCATTTCTCTCCAACTGAAGTGCCTACTGTGCTACTCGTAATCTCAGTACCTGTTGCCTCAGAGAATTTCCGTCGCATTCCTTCATTCATGACTATATGCGTATCCCACATCATTGCGCACTGATTCTTCTCGAATGATCTTTTATAATTCAGCCTAGTGATCATCAATGTTAAATTATGATCTGAGTTTATGGCTACTCCTGAGCACGCCTTGAATCCAATAGTTGCCTTCGGAATCTTTGCCTGACCATTATGTAATCTAACTAGAATCTTCCCATATCTCTAGGCCGTTTCCAGGTGAAAAAGCTGCTCTTGCGATTTTTGAATCGAGTATTCACTATTACTAGCAGAAATTTATTGCAGTACTCAATTATTCTTTCTACTCTCTCATTCCTACCACGAAGCTAATACTGTCCCGTTACCCTTTCTTCTTCACCTACAACTGCATTCAACTCCCCCATGACTATTAGATTTTCATCTCCCTTTACGTACTGAACTACACGTTCAAAATTCTCATACATATATTCATAGTAACTCACTCTTTGCCTTCCTAGTGACAACGAATCGTACTCCCGTTATACAATTTTCTGCAGTTGTTGATTTTACCCCATACTCGTCTAACTATAAATCCTTGTCTTCTCTCCGTGTCACTTTAATGACGGCCACTGTACCTAGAGTGCGCCTTAGCATTTCCCTATGCAAATATTCTAGCCTCCCTTCCACTTTCAGACCTCTAACACTTTACGCCTGATTCGTAGAAAGTTATCTTTTCGTTAATAATTCAGTCTTTTTCATGATCACCGCCCCCTTAGCAGTACCTTCCTGGAGATCCGAATGGGGGACTAGTCAGGAATTATTTGGCTATGGAGACAGAATCAACTTTCGCAGTTACAGTCCACATATGCTCTGGATACATGTTATGCGGCTTTAATACAGAGGTTTCTGTTGCCTTCTGCATCCGCATGCCGTTCATCAATGCTGATATTTCTGCTTTTTAGGGCAGTTTTCCACTCCAAAGGCAAGAACATGCCCTGAAAGTGTGTCGGCTCCTTCCCCTCTTTGACAAGGCTGTTGGCAGAAAGAGGGCTCCTGCTACCGCCGGATGTCTTCAGACGCCACTGATGACATTTTTATTCAAAATTTAATGAGTGGCGAGGTTCAAACACAGGATCCAGGATGTTTTAATTACTAGTCAAGGGCGCTATGCCTAGACCATGGGTGACTTTGTGATACGTACAAAAAAAAAGAAAGAACCGAGATAATCATGTGGACACGGTGGATTCCTGAACGTTAAACTAGGACGTGAGGCTCAAGAAGGCGATAATGAATCGTGATGTGTAGAAAGTAATGAATTGTGGTGTGTAGAAAGTAAGATGGACGTGGAAGCGTGAACTCGTCAAAGTTAAAACTGCTGGTTTCCAAAACTGTAAATCTTGAGACGAGAAAAAGGTTTTAGACAATGTTATATATGAGCCCAGCTTTGTATAAACGCGATTCATGAAAACTGGATTAATCTGGGCCCTCGGGAAACGCGAGCCCAGCAACTATCTTGGGTCGTCACACAGGTTGACTTGGCCGACATACATCGCGAAGTATCGGCTACATCAGTGGCCAGTCGGGAAATCAGTATCTCAGTTGGAAGATACCACGAAAGTCCTCAATTTTGGCATTGTTTTCGATATCGTTAGTGTGTTTAAACGCGCAACTACCACGAGTTAAACTAGTCTCAAATAGTAATTCGCTCCCAGCCGAAGACAGTTGCTGCAACTCGTTAAACATTTAGACGTATGTCACAGGGCACGTGTATCTCGTTGGACCGTAAGGAAATACACAAAATAACGAGAAACAGTTGAAATGATGTGTTATAGAAAACCGCAGAAGATCAGATGAACTGATCGAGTATTACGACGTCCTGTAACTACTAAAAAATTCTAATAAAGAACATAGTGAATTCGAATAGAGGGAATGGTTGGACATATATTACGATCTGAAGCTTTGTTGAAATCTGTAGGTGTAGGGATGGTGGACGGAAAGAACCGCAGGGACAACCTTAAAAACGAGCGTATAAAGAAGATAGGCGACAGTGCGAGATTCAGCAGCTACGCCGAAAGCAGGAGGACAGCTGCGAAGAGAGATCAGTGGAGAACTCCATAAACTAATCTTATGACTGGCGACATGGGTAACTTATTTTGTAGGTTCTGGGACCTCAACCGCTATAAATAGCCCACAGAAGTAAGTTCCTGCGGGTTTTAGATATACATATTTTTCCAATAAAATATGCTTCCGTTGAACACAAACTGATATATTTGCAATACGTGTAATTAATTCACCCGTTCTGCTTCAAAATATTTAAATTTACCTACTGAATTACCAGCAGTTACATTTTTAATTAATTTCAGTAATCAAACCGACTGTGCAGTTTGGAAGTGTTTGTAAAGCAGCAATGCCCGCGTGTTGCGCGGGGTGGCTTGATTTGTGGATTTAGAGAAGCACCGTGTGTCCGCTGCGCAATTGAGGCCCCGGGGGCATTCAGCAATAATATTTATGTCCGCAGTTAGCATCCAGATAATGCAATTAAAACAGCAAAGTCGTTCATTCAAACGTGCAAATTAAAACCTGCCGTTTAATTGCTGCGAAGGTCAATGAAAACAAAATCTGATTACCATTTGCCAGAAAACATGACCAGTTAGCTTGTCAAGCCTCATAATCCCTGTCAGTATAACTGTGGGTCGCTCAAATAACCTGAATTACGGGGAAACACTCAGTGAGCAATGAGTGTACGTGTTATACGGCCGAGGACAACTTGCAGTAAAGTTACCTATCGAAAGTAATTGTAATAACTAAAAATGGAACTGGGTGACAAAAAGAATTGATCTCGACCGCAGAACTCTAAGAAATAGAATTCACACCTTTATTATTCCCAGCCTGTTACTATCTGCTGCACCGTTTTTTATTTTTTTCGTACTCCAAAAAAGGCGTCTAAGCGGGTAGGCTATAGTTTACCATTTACGATTCATGGAACCAAACGCCGATGGCCACGACAAGTAAGGACTCAACAAGTCGTTGGAAATTGTCTGCAGAAAAATTGAGCCATGCGGCCTCTTTAGCCGTCCGTAATTGCGAAAGTGTTTCCGGTGCAGGATTTTGTGCATGAACTGATCTCTTGATTATGCCCCATCAATGTTCTATGGGAACCACCTTGGGCGATCTGGGTTCCCAAATTATTTTCTTGAATTGCCCGGAAAGTTCTGACATGGCTCATTGCAGCCCATTAAAATTGCAGCATTGTTTGGGAACGTGAATCCCATCAATGGCTGCAAATAGTCTCCAATTAGCCGAACATAATCATTTTCACTTAATGATCCGTGTAAACACAGCCCACACCACTACAGGGCCACCACCAGCTTGCACAGTACCTTGTTGACTTCTTGGAACCATGGCTAAGTGGGCTCTGCACCACACTCGAACCCTATCATCAGCTCTTACCAACTGAAATCGGAATTCATTTCACCAGGCCATGGTTTTCCAGTCGTCTATGATCCTACCGACATGGTCACGAGCCCAGGAGAGGCGCTACAGACGATGTCGTGCTGTCAGCATACACAGTCGCGTCACTCGTCTGCTGCCATAGTCCATTAACGCCAAATTTCGCTGCCCTGTCGTAACCGATACGTTCGTCCTACGTCCCACATTGTTTTCTGCGGTTATTTCATGCAGTGTCACATATCTCTTAGCATAGACAACTCTATCAAAACGCAACTGATCTCGGTTCTTAGTTGAAGGCCGTCGGCCACTGTATTGTCTGTCTTGATAGGTAACGACTGAAATTTGATAATTTCGGCACACTATTGATATTGTTTATCTCATAATATTGAATTCACTAACGGTTTCGGAAATGGAACGTCCCGTACGTCTAGCTCCAGATACCCTTCCGCGTTCAAAATCTGTTTATTCTCGTCGTGCGTCCATAATCACGTCGAAAACCTTTTCACATGAATCACTTGAGTAAAAATGAAAAGCCTGCCAATCCACTGCCCTTTTATACCTTGTGTACATGATACTGCTACCATCTGTATGTGTGCATGTCGCTATCCCATGACTTGTCAGCTCAGTGTAATCTGTGAATGATCGCATGAGAGATTGGTTCAACGGTATCTGACTTTATTTTAAGATCATCTTAACACAGGGATCATGTAGGTTTCGCTTTTGTTAATCTATGGCAGGGGTCTCCAAACTGCGGCCCGCGAGCCGAAACCGGCCCGCGAGGGCCGTCAAACCGGCCCGCGTTAGCTGGCCGGACATCCCCGGTATCCGGCCCGCCAAATATTTGAGGTGGTACCTATACTTCCAACAATTGAGTTTCGAGGCCTATCGCGACCAATACACCGCGACATTGGCTCTGCTACTCGCTACAAGACTACATAACTAAACTTATTGTTACACCGCTTGAAATAACGATGCGTTGACATACTCTACCTCTGTTACGTCTTTCAGTAATAGTGTTGCTAACAATGATTTTGAGATTTCGTTAACTTTGCAGGACCCTTTCGTGAAGAATGTGCAGTGACATACTTTTTTGTCGGTGAAATTCGCCAGAATAAAATACGCCAAAATTTCGGTCCGGTACGTCCACCAATCAAAATTATGTAATTAAATAAAAATCGTAGTTCGTTTTAGAGCTAGCTATTCCCACAACCTTAGATTTTTGCGATTTCATCTTTCCTTTAGCCTTACATTACGGTGACCATGGAGTGCTAGGGTGCTTTAATCCCACTAGGTAGATTTTGGCCCTTATGACTTCGTGGAGGAGTCAATGTGGCCCGCGGACTAAAAAGTTTGGAGACCCCTGATCTATGGGTTTAAATGAACATCGAAATGTACCTCAATGCTCGAGTATGGTACTAACAAGTTTATCACTTAACTTACGAAATGTGTAAATGCTCATCTTAACAGACGAAGCATGTACAATGAGCTAATGTGGCTCACAGCAGTGGCTTAAGCACTTTTTCACACAAAGACAGAAAAAATTAAACAATAAAAACTGCATGGATTCCTGCCAGGAAGATGTGGATGCAAACTTACCTTCACAAACCTTTAAGCTTCAAACACGAAAGCTACTAATAACCTTGTTGCGAGGAAACGAGTGCTGACTGTGAAAGAGAGTGTCGATGAAGAAATACGCACGCCGAAGCACATGATCATGGCAGAATCTGTGCTACAGGTCAGTATGAAAAATTCATGAGCACATTGCATATTAAATAGAATCATGATACTTCAGCTATCAGTTTATTGTCTGTAAATGTTCATAGATAAATAGAGAGAGAGCGTTTTGAAAGTAACAACTATTTTAGCTGCCAATACAGCTATGATACATGAAACAACAAAGCTACTTGTACTTGAACCACGTGCCATTCTATACCAAAGCATAACAAAGAATTTACCCATAAAGTATTCAAAACACTTACTAACCTATCAAGAATCGTTAACTTAATAATGAAGAGAGTAATATTGGTCGCCTGTGATTCGGGTTTGAAAAAAAGAGTGTGTGAATTCCTAAGAGACCAAACTGGTCATCGGTCCTTACACATACACACTACTTAAACTAACTTAAACTAACCTATGCTAAGAACACCACACACATCCATGCACGAAGGAGGACTCGAACCTCCGGCGGGAGGGATTCGGGTTTTATATACAGGGTGAATCACCTAATACTTGCACCGCAACTGTTTCAGAAGTGGAAAGTATAATTAATGTACGGTTTTCACACAGTGGATTGGTAGTCAGGGCCTCGTATTGATAGACAACAACATATCATAATAATACTTAGAAAGTGTACTTTTTGTTCAGACACACAATTTTTGAAATGGAACAATGTCTATTGACATTAACAGACTAAAAGTATGGTAAATTAAGATGCCAGCAGTATTTGTTGTAGGTTCAAATGGCTCTGAGCACTATGGGACACAACATCTGAGGTCATCAGTGTGGTGTCACCGCCAGACACCACACTTGCTAGGTGGTAGCCTTTAAATCAGCCGCGGTCCGTTAGTATACGTCGGACCCGCGTGTCTCCACTATCAGTGATTGGAGACCGAGTGCCGCCACACGGCAGGTCTACAGAGACTTCCTAGCACTCGCTCCAGTTGTACAACCGACTTTGCTAGCGATGGTTCACTGACAAAATACGCTCTCATTTGCCGAGACGATAGTTAGCATAGCCTTCAGCTACGTCATTTGCTACGACCTAGCAAGGCGCCATTACCAGTTACTATATTATGAATAACGTACCGTCAAGAGCGACGTTCACCATTTATGGATTAAAGTTGAGTATTCCACCAGCTACGTCCGTTTTTCTAAATTCTAATTTCCTTGACATGTTCCAGACCTCACGCCAGCCTGCGTGACCTAAAACGCGTGCCTTTCGGCTTCCTCTTGTAATCCGGTGTTGGCTCTCCTGCCAACCCACAACAATCAGTCCCCTATAACTTATAACTACTTAAACCTAACTAACCTAAGGACACCACACACATCCATGCCCGAGGCAGTATTCGAATCTGTGACCGTAGCGGTCGTGTGGTTCCAGACTGAAGCGCCTAGAACCGCTCGGCCACAACGGCCGGCTTTGTTGTAGGATTCTAGTGCGACTCGCTTAGGAGACATCATATCTTGAAAATTTCCCACACTGACAATTGTACAATAGTTGTGGAGGCACACATTAAATAACCACTCAACTACATAAACTAGTTATGTGGATTCTAACCATCAACGAGGCAACTGATCATCACAGGTTGTGTTCAGAACGACCAGCGGAAGCGCCAGTACACGCTTCCAGTCTGGTATGGAACGACTGCTGTACAAGTGCCAGCACTTCAGCGGAGATATCCGAGCAGGCTGCAGTAACACGTCGTTCTACATCATCGGGTGTAGTTGGTATGTCCTCGTAGACAGCGACTTTCAGCTTTCTCCACAGATAAATGTCTACAGGCGTCAAATGCGGGGTATGGGCTGGCCAAGGTACAGGCCCTCTGCGTCCAATCCAACGATCTAGAAATAATTCGTCAAGACACGCTGTAGTTCAAAACTGGTTCAAATGGCTCTGAGTACTATGGGACTTAACATCTGAGGTCATCAGTCCCCTAGAACTTAGAACTACTTAAACCTAACTAACCTAAGGACATCACACACATCCATGCCCGAGGCAGGACTCGAACCAGCGACCGTAGCAGTCGCGCGGTTCCAGACACACGCGCCTAGAACCGCTCGGCCACACCGGCCGGCCACGCTGTAGTACTTCGTGCACTATGGGCTGGACAGCCTGCATGTTGGTTCCCCAGGTTCATCCTAGTCAACAGAGGAATGTCTTCTAGTGTGGGGTCGTGCCCACTCCTCTCGTATAGGGTGCCTAATGGATGCTGCGTTCTCGGAATGCTATACAACAATCCAAGAAAAATAACATTAATAGTTTTATTTCAATAAAGCAGATTGATAATACTTAAACTTTGGAATGACAATAACGTGTCACAAGCGATGTGTGACATGCAAACAATAATGTTCTTCGCTATAGGCAATGCCCATTGTATTATTATTGATATGGATCACTAGTAACTGCTGCCGGTCGGTGTGGCCGAGCGGTTCTAGGCGCTTCAGTCTGGAACCGCGAGACCGCTACGGTCGCAGGTTCGAATCCTGCCTCGGGCATGGATGTGTGTGGTGTCCTTAGGTTAGTTAGGTTTAAGTAGTTCTAAGTTCTAGGGGATTCATGACCTCAGATGCTAAGTCCCATAGTGCTCAGAGCCATTTGAACCGTTTGCTCTAGTAACTGCTATTGTAGCACTCTCTCTTAGGCTGTGCTAATACTGTCTGGAAACTGAGTGGCTGAGGCTGGTAGGATCGCCTCTTACATTCTCCTCATGTAGAGGCCACCCCTGTCGTTGTGCCGTCCTAATCAGCGCACCAGTGGCCACCTTCGTTTCACCGCCTTCTCTCCTCTGGCGTGCTTCATCTTTGTTCCGTCGATTGTGGTTATGCCAGAACACCTAGTATCCGTGGAAAATGGTCTGTTAGGAGGCTGCCATACTTGTGAGCTTTCAGTGCTCGGTCTATGAAGAACGAGTCTATGAGTTGATGCTTCACTATCGATCACCACAAGTTTACACTCCATGGACCCCGGCGTTACACTTGACGAAGCGAATGGGGCTCGTCAATAGACCAACAGCGTATATTTTGGGCAGTTTTCCCGGCCCTGACCGGTAACTGTGGCTTCATCACTAAACAAGGTGCATCTGGAGTATCTTGTCTTAATGCCCATGTGTAGAAGTTATCACGATTCGCACAATAGTTTTCATGAAGCTCTTGATGGGTAGACATGTGATAAGTATACAACCTACGTCGATGGAGTACGTGTAGAACACTTTTATGACTCATGCCACTTCCTCATGCAATTGTGCGGGATCGAACGTGCGGATCAACTGCAACGGTAACAATACCATTAATTTCTCCCTCTTCTGTCGTCGCGTGATTCCTTCTGTTACGTTGTCTAGGTTTTATACTACCACTTTCAAGTAACTGGTTTAGGAGATTTTAAATAACTGCCTAGATGGTTCACGTCTGTTGTGATATCTTGTGCCATACACCGTACAAGAACGAACTGCATTCGTTCTCTACTTTTCATAAATCATGAGCATATCGGCCTTTTATGCATTGGTAAATTTCATTGTCCAATGACGACCTGCTGCTTCAACAGTCATACACTAACTGACTAGCAAGCAGCAATGGCCTGAAGGAACACACAAGCACACCGTAAACAAATATAACAACATCGAACCTAGTCACTGCACAGGTTGAATGACGTAAACAAGTGTCCATCTCGTAAACGACTCGCACTAGAATCCTACATCAAACACCACTAACATACAGATTGGCCCTACTTTTAATCTGTTAGTGTCAATTGGTATTCTTCCACTTAAAAAAGTGCATGTTAGCACAAAAGGACACTTTTTAAGTATTGTAACAATATGTTGATTGGCTAACAATACTCGCTACCATTCCATTCTGTGAAAACCGCACATCAGTACCACTTTCCATTTCCGAAATATTCGCGCTGCAAGCTGCAGGCGATTCTGCGAACCAAATCTGGCCCACGTGGATTGAGGCAGGGTACCACACAGTACAGAACATGTAATTGTAATCATTTATAACGGCTCAGTGCACTGAAGTAAATACGGTAAGCTGCTCACAATGCAATGCGTTACCACATAACTCGTAGCTCATAACCAGAGAATGCAGAGAGCCAATCTGACTGTATGTATGCACATACAGACGCAAGCAACAGCCGCCAGTCACACACCAGATGAGACACGGACTAAGTACATGAGAAACGCCTTTGTTCTCAGTTGAACGCTGACCACGCCGACCTGGCCCACACTGACCTGTCATTGGCCGAACACTGCTCACCAAAGAATGTCGCCCAAGCTACGCACCTCGTCTGACTACGACTGTCTACGTCTCGGACAGTAACTAGGGGGCACAGAGTATCTTACCAAAAGTGCTCACCTGTTAGTAGATGTAGAATATTACCTCCTAAAATACTGAAATTAGGTTTTGAACTGATATGACCCGAAGGCTGAATAATAACTTCTCTGTATTGTTTCTTCTTGTCATATGTAATATTTATGCTTGGAAATAAATGGCAATAAGTTTTACCATTTCCGTTCATGTATGAAAAACTTTGTAAAACAATTTTCTTTGTAAGATTCATTGTCAGTACAATGAAACATTATAATTAGATGGTTTCATGCAATTTACATTCTTGCTGTTGCGCGATGTTATAGAGTATTCACTAAAACTCTCTTTGATTCAGTGCCTGCTACGTAATGATCATCTGGTGGCTTTTGTGGGAGTTTACGGCTCTGAGAGAACGATTAGCCGCAAACACACACCAAGTTGTGTTCCCAAAGTCGCACGACGAGTAGCGGAGAAGACGCTGTGTATCAGTCAGTACCTACCCTTTCGTGCTTCATTCGCGAGTAACATCGTTGAGAAAGGTTGGTGGCACACCACTCCGTGACTCAGTAGCACTAATATTTTTTACATGTCATATGCTTTATATAACACGCTAGGGCTATTGACTCAAATTGGATTTTGAGCTCTCGCAATTTTTTGAGTCACGCATTTCAATAACTTTGTTGTAGAGTCCTCGAGTGGAGTCTGTCGAACAATTCCGATGACTGTCTAGGAAAGTATATTTATTTATTCCATACGTCTGATTCCGTAAGACCAAAGTGACGAGCAAATATCCATGGTCATGGAAAGTGTCAGTGCATGAAACTAAAACAGAGAAGTAATAATATATAAAATAAAAATTTTATGAATCCTAAAAAGACGACAGTCTATAAGTTTATAGAAACGCGGTCAATAATGTTGCACACAGGAAATCACTTAATTTTTGAAGAAACTCTTCGACAGATTAGAAGGAGTGCGCATGGGGAAACTCTTCAGTTTAGATCTGAAAGCGCGTAGGTTACTGCTAAGATTTTGGAACTCTGGACAGACCTGTGATGTAACGCGAGGCGCTTCTTTGAATGTCTTCTGATTTTCCAATCTCGCGACAGTCTTGTAAGCGACTTCGGTCTTAGCTGACATAACATTCCTTTACGCTTCCTTTTTCAAATACGGCACCCAACCTTCCCCACAGCTACAGTTACACGGCCCTTCAATCGCTCTGGATCAGAACTCCGAAGTGATTAATGGTTGTGACATATTCCAATAGTGCAGACACTACTGGACGTATGAACGTACACTGCATTACAATACATGTAATTGTAAGAGGGTCAACTACCAGTCTTTGCATCAGATACTGATCATCCACCCGTCTCCCTGCGTGTCTCGGATCTTTCCTAACGGAGTGGCTTCGCTGTATGCAACTGAGCAGCGTATGAGCGGCCACAGAAACCCAACACAATTTTTCCACTGGATGCTTTATATATATCAGAAACAGTAACTGTTATATCACTTCTTGTTGAAGTCAACCAGTTCTGCTTTGATTTCTGAAAATGTCTCCCCACTGACTACAGTGTACTGTGTGCTGCTTGCAAAGAAGTCTCCAAGCCAACTGCTTACACGTTTGGGTCTTTTGTGAGCATGGATTTGTTTCTCTACGTGATGGTGTGGAGCAGTATGAAACACTTTCCAAAAGTCAAACAACGCCGCAGCAATCTGAACTCAGCACGGTCTTGCGTACGAAAGCAGGAAGCCGACCCTTACTAGTAGATTCCCAAATACACAACTCCTGTGCATCAAGTTGCTGATTGTCCAGCCTGTAGACTACAGTTACGTTATGTGCGTATATCTGACGTGATCGTATCTTTACAAATAGCAAACAAAAACTATGTTTAATTTTTGTTTGTTGTAATCACATACAGTCGGAAAAAAGGTGTGTTCCCTCCGGCATAACGTCTCAGTAATGAACAGACAAGAAATAGCAAAGTAAAAGAACACAGAAATACTGAAATTGTGGTGTCACCGCCAGACACCACACTTGCTAGGTGGTAGTTTAAATCGGCCGCGGTCCATTTAGTACATGTCGGACCCGCGTGTCGCCACTGTGTGATCGCAGACCTAGCGCCACCACAAGGCAGGTCTCGTGATACGAACAAGCACTCGCCCCAGTTGTACGACGACATTGCTAGCGACAATTACGGACGAAGCCTTCCTCTCAATTGCCGAGAGACAGTTAGCATAGCCTTCTGCTAAGTCCATGGCTACGACCTAGCAAGGCGCCAATTGTAACAGTGCATGTATCTTACGAGTCGCATTTGTATAGTCAAGAGAGATGTATCACAAGGATTATTAAAGTTAAGTATAAAGCAGCTACGTACTTTTCTTGCTACCATTCAATAGTTATCCTGTTCCAGACTTGACGCCCGTCGGCGTGTGTGTACGCGTGCCTTTCAATAGGCTACTTCAAGTGGCGTAACAGTCTTGTTACGTCACAACAGATTGGCGACGAGTCTACAAAGGATCTTGTGTTTTACTTTGCCCTAATTTATTTGTGTCATGGCTTCGCCACATTCTCCAGATGTACTGTCCGAATTTTATCGCTTGCAGAATCAGCAGACGCAGGCGTTATTGGATGCCCTTGGACAGCTCGTCCAGGGTCAACGTGCCATTCACACCGATGCGGCCGCCGCCGCTTCACCGGTACCGCAGCCACAACCTGCCGTTGCACCACCATTTCGAAGTTTTGATGAAACCCACGAGACTTGGCGGGAATGGTCCCGCCAGTTTGCCTTCCACCTCGCCGCCTACAGAATTCAAGGTAATGAGCGGCAGCCGTTTTTGCTTTCTTGTGTTGGTGTGTCCACCTACCGTGTGATAGTGAAATTGTTTCCCTGACGCGACGTAGCAACTCTGTCCTACGACGAAATTTTGTCTGCTTTAGATGCCTATTTCAAAGAAACAGTTAATGTGGTTGCAAAAAAGTATACGTTTTTTCGTACAAAACGTACGGCCGGTCAAACTAATAGGGAGTGGGTAGCAACATTGCAAGGACTTACTAGGGACTGTGCCTTTGACTGTGACTGTGGTCTTTCTTATTCAGATACAATGGTACGTGATGCAATTGCACAGAACGTTTCTGATGTTCGCATACGGGAGCAAATTTTGAAACTAGTTAATCCCTCCCTTCAACAAGTGATAGACATATTAGATAGACAAGACACACTTGACTGTGCTCAGGAATCTTTTGAAACTTCGCCAGCAGTGTGTAACATTAACCGGCCCGCCGGGCGAGCTGCGCAGCCCGGTCAACTGCCCTCGCGCAAACAAACGCAGCTGCCGCCGCGCTCTAAACCAGGTGGGCCGCGCCAGCCCACAAATGCAGTGAAATCATGCCCGCGGTGTGCTACTAGACATTCGCGTGAACATTGCCCGTCACGCCAAGCTATTTGCTTTTTCTGCAATAGGAAAGGACATGTTCAAAGTGTTTGCCAGAAAAACCTCAGATCAGACAATCACAATCATTCCAGGCCCTTTGCTTCGCGCCGGGATCGAACCAAGGACACTCAGGCTCGTGGACTTTCGCCCATGGACATTCATGTAGTTAAGTCCACTTCGTCCAGTGACACTTTCTCTAACAGTGACTGTGTTCGTCCCACAAAAACTGTGCGTCGACGTCGCCGGAAATCACGTCAATTAGCAAGTGATTCTGTACCAGTGTCTGTTCAAATTGCACAAAACAGTCGCTCTTGTCGTCAGCAGGACAATAAACTTTTTGTGGACTTAGACTTTGCAGGCAAAGTGATACCATTCCAGCTCGATACCGGAGCTGCTGTTTCATTGCTCAATCACGACACGTACAAACAACTGGGCGCACCTCCGTTGCGTGCCGCAAATGTTCAGTTAAACAGTTATTCCGGACAGCCAATTCCTGTGTTAGGACAGTGCACTCTTTTTGCAACATATAAAGGACAAACAAAACTTGTGTCATTTTATGTTCTTCGTTCTTCTTCTGCAGTGAACTTGTTTGGTCTAGATTTGTTTCAGTTGTTTAACATGTCTATTGTAAATCAGGTGCGATCAGTGAATCAGACTGTGCCTTCAGACAGTGTTTCTCGCTTATGTGACGAATTTGCAGACATTTTTGCACCGGGCTTAGGTTGCGCTAAAAACTATGAAGCACATTTGGAACTGAAGGTCAACGCGCAACCGCCATTTTTCAGAGCGCGCAATGTTCCTCACGCATTGCGTCAGGAGGTCGCAAGAACATTGAACAATGTAGAATCACAAGGTGTGAGTGAATGTGCGCAATGCCTCTTCTCTTTCAGCTCCGCTTCATCGCTTACGCCGTGCAGGTGTTCCGTTTCTCTGGACGACGGAATGCGAACGCGCCTTTCGCCAGTTGAAATCGGCGTTGCTTTCTAATACTTGCCTCACGCCTTTCGATCCCCGGAAAACCCTTTTGTTGATGGTAGATGCATCGGATTTCGGGATCGGTGCTGTGCTTGCGCACAAAGTTGGCTCGCATGATCGCCCTATTGCCTTTGCATCCAAATTGCTCTCGTCTGCGCAAAGAAATTATTCCCAGATAGAGAAAGAAGCTTTGGCTCTCGTGTTTGGTGTTACTAAGTTCCATGATTTCTTGTATGGTCGTCATTTTACCATCATCACAGACCACAAACCTTTGACATCGCTTTTTCATCCGAACAAGCCTGTACCTCCGCGTACAGCGCAGAAATTCATTCGCTGGTCTATTTTCCTCTCGCAGTACCGCTACGATATCTTGTATCGGTCCACTGCTAAGCACGGAAACGCCGATGCGTTGTCCCATTTGCCTGTTGCTGAGGATAAAGCATTCGATTCTTCCGAACTTGCTTGCATGTTCATTGATTCGGAAACCGATGAAGTGGTCGAATCGTTTCCGATTGATTTTCGTCGTGTAGCTACAGCCACAGCTGCTGACCCTGTCCTTGCTACTGTTTTGCGTTTTATTGCCACGCAATGGCCTTTGTCCAAGTCTCGGATCGAGGATCCGTTGGTTCGCCGATTTTTTGCTCTCAAGGAGAGACTTTTTGTTCGACGTGGTGTTTTGTTGTTGCGTTCTGATAATGATCAGTCCCGAGTCGTGGTCCCACGTTCGTTACAGTCCTCTGTCTTACGACTTCTTCACCAAGGACATTGGGGTATAGTGCGAACGAAACAACTTGCTCGTCAGCACTGTACTTGGTTCGGAATCGATGCTGCGATTACGAATATGTGTTCTTCTTGCATGGCGTGTGCCGAACAACAATCCGCACCGCCGCGGAAAGTCTTTGCATGGCCAAAAGCCACTTCCCCTTGGCAACGCTTGCACATTGATTTTGCTGGTCCATTCTGGAATGCTCGATGGTTGGTTCTGATCGACGCCTTCAGTAATTTTCCTTTTGTTGTCCGGATATCATCCACGACGTCCTCCGCCACCATCCAAGCGTTGTCTGCTATCTTTTGCATTGAAGGCCTTCCGCAGACTATTGTTTCCGACAATGGCCCACAATTCATGTCCGCAGAATTTCAGTCATTCTGCCAGGCCAATGGTATTCAACATCTGACATTAGCGCCGTTTTCGCCTCAGTCAAACGGTGCCGCTGAACGATTGGTCCGGACTTTCAAGTCACAGATGTTGAAATTGAAAGAGTCGCATTCTCGGGAGGACGCATTGTTGCTCTTTTTGTCTTCGTATCGCTCGCAACCCCGAGATGGTCGCTCGCCGGCTGAGTTGCTCCACGGTCGTCCTCATCGCACCTTGATGTCTTTGCTGCATCCGCCGCATCAGGTTCCTGTGCAGCGGCAGACTCCTGCTTTTGCTCCAGGCGACGTTGTATTTTATCGCAACTATCGAGGTTCACGGCGTTAGCTCGCGGGGCGCATTCTTCGCTGCCTCGGCCGCGCGATGTATTTGGTTTTGGGGGCCTCTGGTGAGGTGCGTCGGCATCTCAATCAGCTGCGCCTCTGTCGTCGCACGGGTTCTGCCGCTCCCCGTCTGCTTTCAGCGACGGTGCCGTCCGGTCAGCGCCCTGGGGACCCATCTACTGGCTCGCCTCATCCCCAGGTGTTACCGACGATGCCTTCCATTTTGCCCCTTGGCGACGCGCCGCCGCCGCCGCCGCCGCCGCCGCCGCCGCCGCCGCCGGTACTCCCGCCGGCGCCGCCCGCATTCGACGCTTCGCTGCAGCCGCCAAGCGCCTCCCAGGGTCGCGCGCCGCCGATCGCTTCCCGTGACCAGCTGTCCTCCGCCATGGAACTCCCGCCCGCTCCGGACCACATGACGTCTTCGCGCGTCGGGTACCCCGACGCAATGGAGGTCGACCCTTCGGCCCCTCCTGTCTCTTTACGGGCGCATACACTGCATGTTGACGTGCACCCTGGACTAGGTTTTCAGGCGTTTCCTGGCTCCCCTCGGACCGAATGGCCGGGTGCGGGTGGCACAGCCTCGCCTGTTGTTAGGCTCCCCACCTCATCGCATACGTCAACATGGGGTCCTCCCCACGGCGGGCGGAAGCTTTATCTCACGACCGTTCGCCGATTTGCGGGGGAGGAATGTGGTGTCACCGCCAGACACCACACTTGCTAGGTGGTAGTTTAAATCGGCCGCGGTCCATTTAGTACATGTCGGACCCGCGTGTCGCCACTGTGTGATCGCAGACCTAGCGCCACCACAAGGCAGGTCTCGTGATACGAACAAGCACTCACCCCAGTTGTACGACGAGATTGCTAGCGACAATACGGACGAAGCCTTCCTCTCATTTGCCGAGAGACAGTTAGAATCGCCTTCTGCTAAGTCCATGGCTACGACCTAGCAAGGCGCCAATTGTAACAGTGCATGTATCTTACAAGTCGCATTTGTATAGTCAAGAGAGATGTATCACAAGGATTATTAAAGTTAAGTATAAAGCAGCTACGTACTTTTCTTGCTACCATTCAATAGTTATCCTGTTCCAGACTTGACGCCCGTCGGCGTGTGTGTACGCGTGCCTTTCAATCGGCTACTTCAAGTGGCGTAACAGTCTTGTTACGTCACTACAGAAATAACCACAACCTCAATCATGGGCTAGCCATATCCGGTGGTTCAGTCACACAAAGCACCCTCGCATGAAAAAAGATTCACGGAAAATTGCGAATGGTCAAAAAGATAAATCAGAAATAACACTCGCGGTAATGGAAATTAAATTAAATCTGATCATAAAGAAATGAACTGAAGAACTACGAGCTGAAGACTAATTCATATGTCAAGCACGTGGTTCATGCTACACGAAGCAAAACCTTGAGATACACGAAAATCTAGAAAAATTAGTTATGATGAAGAAAACTTTATCCATGCAGGAAAATTACTGCAAGGTAATGACCAACTAAGAAAGAGTCAGAGAAATGAAGGCTCCCCAAACCACACATGAATACGTGGAATCGAACAGAATAAATAGCCAAATAAAATGAAACTAATGGAAAGCTAACAGTTACAACGCAAGATACACAAAACAGATATTCCCACCAAGAAAAGGACACTTGCTGAAATGGAGGTTAGTTTGTCCGCCACACTTCCACATTACTAAGTTAGCTTAAGAAAGCGCTTCCTACAGATATCAAATAGTAGCAGAAATCCCAGCACTCCCTTTGTTCAATATACTATACCACATTACTAACATGATCGAAGACTGTAAAAGGAATTGATTACTACGTCATCTCACCTGAAACTTACGCGATCTCAGTCACCAATTCAGCGCGGGGTAACTGCGCGGTCTAGGGCGCCTTGCCACGGTTCACCTGTCTCCCCAGTCGGAGGTTCAAGTCCTCCCTCGAAAATGGGTGTATGTGATATTCTTAGCGTCAGTTAGTTTCAGTTAGATTAAGTAGTGTGTAAGCCTAGGGACCGATGACCTCAGCAGTTTGGTCCCACAGGAACTTACCACAAATTTTAGTCACCATACCAAAGCTACAGTAGACGAGCTCTCACTAAAAGCCCAGCTCACCAATATCCCAAGTGCCTGATCACACTAGCAAAATTGGGGCCTAAGCAGACAGTGTAAGTTAACAGAGGACGCCCTTTCCGTTCCGTGCCAACTTAAGCACAATAACGCTTCGACCAGTGGGGACCAAACCTCTCTGCCTCACACTAGGTCTACACAAGAGTTGGCTAAACTGCAACAGCAGCAGACGAAAACTACACCCATAGCCAAACAAATTGAAAACACAATACACAACCACGTTCACTCACTCTGCCACTGAAAGAGGGGAGCAAGAACGAACTGGAAAGAAACATTGAAACATCATAAACAAGGGTTAGTAGGATAGAGGCAACACGGATACTTAATAAACCTACGTATATAATTGTAAACCAGTTATGAAACAGAAATAGTTGCAGAAAACTGTGTCTGATAAAGACACACTCAGTTGCTCATTCTTCATCCCAGTATCATTTACTATAATCACCTAAAGTGTGAGGTGCTAAAGATATGTAAAATTAAATAACACGTTATGAAACGGCTCATATACGAGATGTATAAAAGCAGACGGGGAGTATTGTGTTCTCAGTATGGAAGCAGTAACAGCAGGAGGTTGTGTTAGGGTATGAGGATGTTTTTCGTCGTTAGCGTGTGGTCCCCTTATAGTGCTTAAGGAAACGCTAATTGTGGAAAGATACAGCACTGTGTACTGCGTACAGTAAAGGAACTGTTGTATCAGTATTACAACTTAAAAAATGGCTCTGAGCACTATGGGACTTAACTGCTGTGGTCATCAGTCCCCTAGAACTTAGAACTACTTAAACGTAACTAATCTAAGGACATCACACACATCCATTCCCGAGGCAGGATTCGAACCTGCGACCGTAGCGGTCAATTACGACTTATTCTGTCATAAATCAGCATATGTGAACGAGTGGTTTACGCCGAAAAACTTTCCTGAAACGTCTCCCCAGTCTCCCCATAGCCTAAAGGAACACCCTCGGAATGACTTAGACTGTCGACTTTGCTCGAGATCCCATCTTCCAACATCCCTACCTCCCTCGGTTTCGGCACTTGAGGACGAATGGGTTGCCAGTTGTAACGTCTCAGAGTCACTTCACATCATATACTGCAAACGCAGTACCATGCCACCTGTGCCCTCAGGAGGCAACACTGAAAAGTGAGACGTAAGAAACAGGAGCATAGCAAATCATAGCGGAATAGTACAACAGCGACTTTATTTACCGCTAACACTAGGTGTGTCATATACTGACGAGGTATTGACTTGTACATTGTCAAGCTAAAGGCTGTTGAAAGCAAGCGAGTGCACTGAAAAATAGTAAGTCAGAGACACAATGCAGACAGCAGGAAAAGTAACGGTAGAGGACTGCGAATTGCAGACGCTATGGGCATGAAATATGTCTCTAGTAAATTCTGGAGTCATGTATCAAGTAAAGATCATAAACAGCGAGGACTGTTTCCTTCGGAAAACAAAGTTTTTGAAAAGTTTATTCGCTGTGGGTGGAGCTGTATATTGCAAAATGTGTAATTTTGTGTCTTTAAGAAACACCTGGTTCCCTGTGTGAAAAGACACTAGACTCGAAAGTAGAAAAAGAAGTTGTTTTGAACTGAACTAAATACTTTTGGTAATATTGACAGAATCAGTTTTACGTACATTTAGCATAGAACAATTCTGAATTAAAATGGTTTTTTTCCTCCCCTGAGACGAAGCAAGCTGAGCATCCAGTCTCATCATTTATGTATTTCTGCCCCAAGATTTTCCAAATTCTTCCTGAGCTATAATATTAATATTGTGATAGTGTACCAAGTACCCAGTCAGTGGACAGTAATTCAATTTCATTACTCATTACATACTACTTTCTAATATATTTGCGGTGTTCTAATTACTACACGCCTTTGTTAATTATGAAATATCGTTAGTTGAAAAGATTAATACAGTACGACCTCACATATTTATTGAGCAGCAGGAAACATATTTCGGCATATTAAGGCCTGTCACTTGAAAGTACATATCTCCAGTTTTTCAGTAAGGTATCTGAAACTGTCTGAAACTAATTGTCTTCCGAATTAACATTCAAGCTTTAGACCACAGCTAACTTCAATCACAAATTATGTCAAAATTACTGTTGGGTTCTCAACTTCGGCATTACAGTTTTAATAATAGATGTTTTTATGTTCCATTTGAAGTGCAACATTTGTTAATTAACTCGCTAATTAGAAAGAGCAGTATTTTGAGTGCCATAAAATACTTTATTTAAGATGACTTCCGTCAATACTGAGTAGTGTAAAACCTATTGTTCATAGGTGAATCTATGTATAGACCCGGCACATCTCAAGTCAGGCAGTCTGTGCCTGAGGATAAAGTGAGCGATATGCCGTAGTCTGGTAACTAACTTTCTGAAATATTCGCATGTATTGGGTACAGTTCGTTTTCTTCACTCGAGGGTTTAATTCATGATTTCTGTGGCAATAATCAGTAATTAACTCCATGTGAGAACTTATTAGAGAAACATAGCGGTTATTGACTCCTAAGAACAATGACTGGTTAGCATACAGTGTAGATGGACTTACTGGTTAGTTTCGTGCACTGTCTTAACTGTTTCGACTTCCTTCAGTGTGTATGAGGACGGTGATACGGTGAACTGGACAGGTAAAATTTTTGCAACATGTGCATCTTTTTGAGCCACTGGACTGTGTTGTGTTACGAGAAACCAACGCAGTGCGATATAGTCAGCAATCAATCTCCTCAGTATATATACTACAATGACTTCAGTGAGATTATAGATCCACTATGATTGCTCATGGCGTCATCTGTTCCGCGGAATACGGCTCATTCGAATGAGGGCGTCTCAATAATTTCTGTGCTTAGAGACAGAGTATGGAAACAGTAGTTCGAGAACTACACAAACCAGCATGTAAAACCTAATCTTGTGGGCATGTTATGATTAAAGATTTGGATGACTTACGGCAGGCTAATCTAGTAGAAATGAAGGATTATTCACATGAGCATAATGGATTCAAATTTATTTCAATGGGTATTGATATATACTCCAAATTTGCCTGGGCGTTACCTGTTACAACCAAAACGGAGAGAAATGTCGTGGATGTGTTCGAGCGTTTGCTGGAGACGAATCGATGAGGTATATCAAGACTGTGATGCAGCGATATGAAATACATCGCCATTCAACATTCACCCATCTGGAAGCGAGTATCATGGAACGTCTGAACAGAACAATAAAAGGTCAAATGTGGATGCGTTTTAATCTTCGCGGCTCATCCAAATGGACAGATATTCTCCCAAAAATAATTTCACAGTATAATCGGACCAAACATAGTACAATAAAATTGAGACCGATCGATGTCCGTGATAATGGATCATGGATACGGTGTACTATCGTGTTAAAATGGTGGATCCTCGTAAACAGAAATATAATGTAGGTGATTTGGTACTTATCTCAAACAACAAGACAGAATTTCAGAAGTCATACCTCTTACACTGGTTGAGTGAGATATTCACAGTTACCAAAGTCCAGAGAACAAATCCCAGAACTTACATCTTAAAGGATAGCAGCAACACTGAAATTTCGGTGTGCTTTTACATCGAGGAAATGCAGAAGAGCTCAGAACGACACGTGTTTCTCATAGAGCGTGTCGTAAGACGTCGAGGGAATACAGCACTAGTTTCCTGCAACACATAGCTGTTCGATTGACGATGACGATTTGCGGTATAAAGGGGTGCACAGAGCACAAACAGCACAGTAGCATAACATAAGTGATAGAAGACGGATTATAGAAGGCGGTGGTACTTTCGACATACTTCCCGTCGAATTGCACGTCCCGACATGTAATTACTGTGGACCTGGTATAGAGCTTCAAAAACGTCTGGCTCACGGTGATAAGGGGATTAACCTGCTTTACGAGGCGTGTTCGGAACACGACATTGTAGACGTAAAACATAAAAATCTCCCAGGACGTCACGCTGCAGATCAAATTTTAGCATATAAAGTCAAGGCAATATGTGCGAGAAAGGTTACTGGTATAGCACAGCGTACTGCAGGATTTATGGTTGATAAAACTATGCACGGTAAAATGAAGTTGGCACTGCAGTGAATTTCAAGCAAATTATGAAGGCTGCACGTCGACTACTAAAAACGAAGAAGCCAGGCAAGAGTGTTTACAAAACTGTATCCTGACAGCGACCTATGCTGCTAAAAGTGCCCTGAAGCACAAAGGATATCTTAAAGCACCCAGGGGTCTGCTAATACCTAAGACATCATGTGGAATTATACCCTTCCTCTTTCCTCCCTCGCAGCTCTCTCAGCGAGGGGTTCACTGCCTTTTGGTGCTACGGCTATTGCCCGAACAGTGAAGAACGCACAGAACTACCAGGAGCAGGTACAGGAAGCGAAAGTCATAACCACATGACGGAAGCAGCAACCTATATCTGAAACAATACAAAAAGGTCTAGGTCTCTTAATAAATAAAATAAAAGGCCCGATAGCTGTCCTACAGGACAGACCGCTTACAAATACAGATCTGGTCAAGTTTGTTGGGAAAAAAGTCAGCATTCCAAGACTCCGTGTTGTGTTTATGCAGGATACATTACTGACCAGTATGTGGAAATCTGGAGAATGTGTAATTGTGACTTTAGGTGTTGCTGAGGGACCAGGAACCCACGGGCTGACGTATGTTAAGAAAAATACTATTGAAGTCTACTGTTTCGGCTCATTTGGAGACTTGCAGCCGCCAGAATAGTTTCATCGATAATTCGCCGACAGAAGACGTGAATTCTACCATTGTCATCGCTACCCGGGCGTTAATACTTACTTATACGGGCATCTATGCATCATGTTCCTTCAAACATTTACGAAAAAGGATATATATAGAAGGAGACGCAAAAAGCATCCGCTCGTCAGTCGAGGTTAAGATTCAGTATCGTATACTCTGACCTTAGAAGAACGATCATGACTTGCTTTCCACCGACTGATGTAAACAACGGGGAGTGCAGTATGGCACTGACTGGACTAGAGGCATGAAGCTACAATAAATTTTATCTGGAAATTAACGGTGAAAAAGAAATTGTGTAAATAGAACCTGGTACATACGATATTGACTATTTAAGAGAAGTTTTAAAACGGTCTGGGAAAGCGACTGCGCTACGTGCAAATATCGATACACTTAAAACTGAAATAAAGACAACCAGGGCAACAACTGACTTTAACCAGAAAGGCTCAATAGGACGGCAACTGGGTTTTTCAAAAGGGCAGGTTTTGAAGAAGGACCTAATTGATTCTACAGATCGGGGTCTAGAAGCTGTGGTGGCCTTCAGTCAACCGGGAGGTGTTGGAGGCAGAACTGATGGCCCTTAACTTGCTGGGCCAGAAGCGTTGGCGGCGAGCTTCAAGCAATCAGGGATCACAGCAGCTACGTATTGACAACGAAGACAGGATGGGAATAGGGTATAAAACCAAATAGTATAACACACAACGCGCCACTTTACAACAGAACAGCAAATTACGAGTTTTTTAAAACAGTGGGTCTGATGCTGCACAAATACGTCGTTCATTATAACTAACACAGTGGAATATGACGAGTGTATTATACGCTAGGAACACTTCTCGCATAAACCGTATGCATCAACCACATTTAACAAGGACGATGAAATCAGGATTGTCAGCCAACACTAATACGCTTTAACCTTCCCATGCAAGAGTTTCGTATACCTTGATAGATTATTTACGAAACGGGTTGGTACTTACTGCAGTGGCATTAAATCTAACCCATAATGCTTTAGTGTTCCTGTTTCATGATGTATGATACGAACATAACGGGGTCGAGATTGATCGTACACGCGATGTAGACACAACATCAATTGTCAAAACGTATGACTCTGCTTCTCCCTAGAGTTTCAACGATTTACAAAATGATGGATGGTTCATTGACAAGCCAGTGGATAGAACAGTGGAAGAGTACAAGAGATTTACTGCATGCATACTTTAAAACTGTTTATGGGATACTTTGAGGACATGCGGCGAATTGTCTTGAATGCAAAACAGAACTTATTCTTGTACAGACTGCAACGGATAACAACTCATACATGGAAGGAGCTCAAGAGGACAACGAGATCTCCACATATAAAATAATACGGAAAATTACATACATCACTGTATCGGATGAGCAGCACTTGAGACTTTTAACAGTTCTGAACGCCAGAGTATTTATACTGTTATCTTTTCGTTAATGGGAGGTTCTCGAGTAACCAGTCCTACCAACTGCAAGCACACAAACGTGGTCTGTTAAAACCTCTGCTCAGCTGGAGACGTCCAGGTTCATCATACTTCCATTACAGACCAACAGAAGAGGAAATACAGCAGATTATTCCACCAAATTTGATAATTGCAACTTAACTAATTCCAGAGTCTACCTGAACTCTGAATTCTATCTGTATGATAATTTACATCTGCAGTGGGATGAGAAAGTATACTGTCTATTATATGACATGCGTTCCAAGTTCTGTGCTTCATTCTATGAAGAGGAGGGATGTCTACTCAGCCTATGGATATTCAAGGAGTTGACGCCAATCATCGTAATAGATTGCTCAAAACCGAACGAGATAATTAATAAATATATCAACTGAATCTGAATCTTTGGGAAATTTCCCAGAACACACTGAAGCTTATGCTCTAGTTGTGCATGACTGTGTGATTAACTATTGTCTGCACACCGGTTTTGGGCAGCAAGCTGTATAAATGAACAGGTGCTCCGACTTACTCAGAGCACTTCACAATCGCATCTCACGATGTGTTCATCTTTGCAGATGCTCAGGTTTATGCGATGATGAACGTACGCAGTTCATATTTAAAGAAGTTGCATTCATATCATACACAGAAAATGCTGGTATAATAGAGACATTCTCAGAAAACATTACATCACCGAGGTCTTTCAAAGATGTGAAGTGTGCTAAAACACAGAAGATTGCAAAGTGCTTAACTGGCTTCTTCCATGCAATTCACTGGTATGATCCTAAATTACCCTATAAAGATATGATGACGTCGCTTCGATTATTCGAACTCATCATCTACGAGCAGGGGAAGGAGAAGATCTCATGCATACACCGAATCTTCAAGTTTTCTCCTATTTAAGACCTGGAATTCTATGTGTGTACTGCTGCCCATCGACTCAAGAAGATATGTGAATTTAGTGTTGCTGTGTCTGCTTATGGAAATGTAAAACTACGTTTTAGTTGTATAAGAAATAAATCAATTTTACCACATAATATGTGTCTACTGTTTTCCATCCTGTTCCCACTTCGTTAGTATACAGTGTTGCCCAGGTACTATATGTGTGGTTTTCTTCAGGCACCAGTGATATAATTTTAGACATGTTTGCTATATGTCTCTGGAAGTGGACATGGTCACATGCCTCCCGCTTCCATAACCCAATTCATGCTGCATGATAGGTGCAATTCAATGCAATCATTCTATATTTCCATCTGCTTAGCCGAGTGGTTACGTTCTTGTCTCCTATCCAGTGGGCCCGGGTTCGGAGATTTTCTCCGCTTGTGGACTGGGTGTTGTGCTGTCCTCATCATCATTTCGTCACCGGCACGTGAGTCGCGTAATGTGGCGTCGACTGTAATAGGACTCGCACTCGGCGGCCGAACTTCCCAGGATGGGGCCTCCCAGCCGGTAGTGCCATACTATAATATCATTTTTTTCATTCTATATATTTTCTTATCTTGCATCCTGAACTTCATATCTTTAATAGCACTTACCTTCAGGAAAACGAATGTCATTTGTGTCATGCACATCCTTTAAATACACAATACAATAGGAGACAGGTTTTTGTAAATAACAACAAAAAAAACGTATAGTAATAATTTTTCTCGTTTGTTCAGTTCACATGGATACCATGTGATTTCTATGATACAGTTCAGTTCTTGACTTACAGTTCAGTTCTTGGGCTACAATTTGACTCTGCTATATCAATGCAGAGATACTCTTAACTTATGTGCTACAACACTAATACTAGTTGAGCATATTTTTTACAGTTTTCTTTCCATTAGTACTTGATGAGCCTATTTACAATTCTTTCCATAAATCTACGCTAAAAAGTAATGCGTAGGTACTTATTCCCTATAGTTAAATTCCACAGTCCCAATAGCATAGGTTGAACAGTAATTCTGATAGATTGTGTAGACGTAGAATCTGATCAGTCTTGGACAGCTAGCAGAAGGTGAAACATAGAGACTGCTCTATTCACACGAGGCAAATGATGGATAGATATATATTTAATTACACTGTTCCTGTACGCTGTATATGAATAAATGAATATGCAAATATTTTTTGTTTACACTTTTTAAATTTTCTTATATTTTCATCAGAGATGGTGTTCATATATATATATATATATATATATATATATATGTTCTTCTATGGTTTTTCCACACATGGTGTGCATATAAGTATAAATAGTACACATAAATAAATGGCTCTGAGCACTATGGGACTTAACATCTGAGATCATCACACATCCATACCCGAGGCAGGATTCGAACCTGCGACCGTAGCAGCAGCGCGGTTCCAGACTGCAGCGACTAGAACCGCTCGGCCACACTGGCCGGCACAAATAAATAAATACATAAACAAATATTTACTGTACGTGACACACACCCACAAAATTACATACACTAGGATGTGTAAGTCGCCAACCACTGTGGCCGAGCGGTTCTAGGGGCTTCAGTCCGCAACCGAGCTGCTGTTACAGTCGCAGGTCCGAATCCTACCTCGGGCATTGATGTGTATGATGTCCTTAAGTTAGTTAGGCTTAAGTAGTTCTAAGTCTAGGTGACCGATGACCTCAGATGATAAGTCCCATAGTGCTTAGAGCCATTTGAACCATTTTTGATGTGTAAGTGAATCAATCAGTGTCCCCCAGCCTTCTCTCGCTTCAAGTGAATAGTGTGAGTACGGGAGGGTTTCAATCCTCTCGTCACAAACGACTCTATTATCGTGATGAGGCGGCAGGCTGATTTTAGACTGCAGCACAGAGTACACTTCGTGTACTCTCGACTGAATACTAGTTTGCTGGACCA
The DNA here is from genome assembly GCF_021461385.2 of Schistocerca piceifrons. Lineage (NCBI taxonomy): Eukaryota > Metazoa > Arthropoda > Insecta > Orthoptera > Acrididae > Schistocerca > Schistocerca piceifrons. Next base: position 859,657,649 of record NC_060149.1, on the reverse strand, counting down.
GATGAGGAGGCTGCGGTGCAGCAAGGCGAACACCGCTGTACAGGCACCACACATGGTTTTCGATAGGGAGGGCTCTCGAAATTATGTAACACACACCCTTAACCCAACTCTGGGTGGCACCTTTCAACGTGAGAAACGAATACATTTTTTATTGCAGACGGAAAAGCTCCACAGTCGCAATCCATTCACCCAGTCTTCTATAAGGCCGATAACATCCTTGTTCTGTCGAAAAATACATAAGAATTATCGGCAAAGTATGAGAACGTTTCGAATTCATTGCCATTATACCTCATTAATTCACATGGATCACTGTTCTTCACTCAATTCATCAAGCTATCGATCCATATAAAGCAGCCCGCCCGGCTCGCCGTGCGGTCTACGCACGGCTTACCGGGTGGGAAGGAGCGCCTGGTCCCCAGCACGAATCCGCCGGGCGGATTTGTGTCGAGTTCCGGTGAACCGGCCAGTCTGTGGATGGTTTTTAGGTGGTTTTCCATCTGCCTCGGCGAATGCGCGCTGGTTCCCCTTATTCCGCCTCAGTTACACTATGTCGGCGATTGCTGCGCAAACAAGTTCTCCTCGTACGCGTACACAACCATCACTCTACCACGAAAACATAGGGGTTACACTCGTCTGGTGTGAGACGTTCCCTGGGGTGTCCACCGGGGGCCGTACCTTACAACACCCTGGGTTCGGTGTGGGGCGGCGGAGGGGTGAAGTGGACTGCGGTAGTCGTCGTGGTGTTGTGGACCACTGCGGCAGCGGCGGGGACGGAGCCTCTCCGTCGTTTCTAGGTCCCCGGTTAACGCATATACATACATACATACATCCATATAAGGTAATTTAGGATCAGCGAAATGAGTTTTCACAGACACATAATGAAAGCGGTACATGAGGAGCTTGGATACGTCTAATATGTACATCCCCTAATAAATAGGATTCGTGAACTCTACTGCAGTCTTCTCCAACTCCACAGCAGCAAAGTTCCTATTGAATATGGTGGTCCGCTTAAAATGCGGTCTGGCAATGCATTTTCTTACGCCATAGTGCCCATCTCATTCGGTTCTAATCAGAATTTCCGTTCCCTCAAACTCTCCACTGTTGTACCGAAAACTGAATTACTCGTTAATTTAAAAAAAAAATTCTCAAAACCACACTTTACAGAAGCTCTCTGTCTCATTTCGAATCGGTATACTCCTTCAATTAGTGGGACTGCATAAAGGAGGTCGCGTAGGTGATTCAACTAGCTCCACCCTCAAACTGAGACGCTGCTGGAGATTACGACACTGCGTAATACACTGCAGCGCCAAAAAACTGGTATAGGCATGCGTATTCAAATACGGAGATACGTAATCAGGCATAATACGGCGCTGCGGTCGGCAACGCCTATATAAGACAACATGTGTCTGGCGCAGTTGTTAGATCGGTTACTGCTGCCGACCGGTGTGGCCGTGCGGTTTAGGCGCTTCAGTCTGGAACCGCGTGACCGCTACGGTCACAGGTTCGAATCTTGCCTCGGGCATGGATGTGTGTGATGTCCTTAGGTTAGTTAGGTTTAAGTAGTTCTACGTTCTAGGGGACTGATGACCACAGATATTAAGTCCCATAGTGCTCAGAGCCATTTGAACCATTTTTTTCGGTTACTGCTTGTACAGTGACAGGTTACCAAAATTTAAGTGAGTTTGATTGTCGTGTTATAGTCGGCGAGCGAGGGATAGGACGCAGCATCTCCGAGGTAGGGATGAAGCGGGGATTTTCCAGTGCGGCCATTTCACGAGAGTACCGTGTATATCAGGAATCCTGTAAAACATCAAATCTCCGACATCGCTTCTGCCGGAAAAACATCCTGCAAGAACGGGATCAACGACGACTGAAGCGTGACAGATGTATAACCCTTACGCAGCTTGCTGCAGATTTCAGTGCTGGGACATTAACATGTGTCAATATGCGAACCATTCAACGAAACATCATCCACATGTGCTCTCGGAGCCGAAGGATCACTCGTGTGCCCTTGATGAATGCTCGATACAAAGCTTTACGCCTTGCCCGGGCCCGTCAAGCCGACATTGGACTGTTGGTGACTGGAAACATGTTATCTGGTCGGACGAGTCTCGTTTCAAATTGTATCGAGTGCACGGACGTGTACGGAAATGGAGACAAGCTCATGAGTCCATGGACCCTGCATGTCAGTAGGAGACTGTTCAAGCTGGTGGAGGCTCTGTAATGCTGTAGGACGTGTGCAGGTGGAGTGATGTGGGACCCCTGATAAGTCTAGATACGACATTGAAAGGTGACATGTACGTAAGCATCCTGTCTGATCACCTGCTCATTGCGCATTCTGGCAGCCTTGGGCAATTCCAGCAGGTCAATGCGACACGCCACACGTCCAGAATTGTTACAGAGTGGCTCCAGGAACACTCTTCTGAATTTTAAGATTTCCGCTGCCTACCACACTTCCCAGACAAGAACATTATTGAAGACATCTGGGATGCCTTGCAACATGCTTTTCAGAAAGCATCTCCGCTCCCTCGTACTGTTATAGATTTATGGACGGCGTGCTCGCGGCGGCACTACACGATATTTGGAAGGTGAACTACTTTCTTTGGCTGTCCAGTGTATATCTCCGCTTATTTCCCAGCCTCCTCGTGAAACTAGAGCTCTGGCGACAGTGAGAAATCAGTGTACGCCTCATACAAACTAATAGGGTACGTGTGTTCTACTTCCACCACATATCCGTCATCAGAATCAGCAGCCATACCCTTGATTTTTCCACATAATCTTTTGCACTCGTTTTTGGGCACTCATCTAAACTCTCCAATCAGCCGTGACTGTTCCATGGTGTGCCAGTATAAGTTATTTACATCCAAGTGCATGATGTAATGCGAATCAAGCGATGCGTTGAACCTGTCACCCGTATGTGGATTATTCGCCTTGGCGTGTCTATGGACTCAAAGAAAGAAGCATGGTCAATAATTCAATGCTGGACTTCATTTTCCTGAGCATTGCCTCCGAAGGCAACCCAGTTGCCGTGTAATAAAAGGCAGTATCCAGAGAATATGTGGTCATATACAGACTGGAATTTCTCGAAAAGGTCCGATACAATGCGCACATCTGTGCTGATGTAAGGACTCTCCTAACGTGGTGATGTTGAATTCCCTCCAGACATTCACGGCATGCTCATACTCTGCATATTTTACGGCATCATCGTATGGTTTGCTGGAGAGTGCGACTGTGGTGGTTAGCCTGGTTTCGTGGAGTTTTGCCATACTGTCCAGATAATCGTATGTGAAAACACCGTTCCTACTCACAAGTTGAAACTTTTCCTCGTCGGGAACTGCAGCGCGGGTGATATGCATGTCCTCCTAGGGAAAAGTTTCAACGAGTCTCTGGAGTGGTGACTGCATAAAACGTAGCTTGTCAAGGAAGTGGAGTACAATTCTCGGCCTCATTCGGTTGGAGAATGAGCTATATTGTTCAACACTCTCAGGTAGGACACTGACCCTGTCTTCCTCCATTCCGAAATCAGCCAAGTGCTCAATAAGAAAGTGAGCGTGATACCCGTTTAAATCGTGGAAGAAAACGGGTATGCGCCTTGGTAGCTGGTACTTCAAATTGCATTTATTGTGAGCTGCACCATGGAACTTCCATATAAGATGATATTTGTCCGTATGAGGACTTTCCGCTTTTATATCTGAGTCTGGCAGCAACTCATAAGCATGACTGTCAACCGCGTTATTGTACAAATCTTCATTCTCCTTCGGTTTGGTTATCGGAACGTTGTCTCTGTAAAGCTTATCAACCTCCCGTGAAACTGTTTCGTGCTCAGTGAGCAGCCAAGCCGCAGGATTATCCCCGACATAAGATTTGTAGCGGTTAAGACCTGAATCATAAGACGATAGAAACTGGTATGCTGCCACATACGGTGAGAATATTTCTATAAAGGCGGTATGTGAAGCATTCACAGTGGGTCACAGGTGCGAGGAGGCATTCAGCATCGGTGTACACCGTAAATGGATGTCGCTCCTGACAGTAAGCATTTTTAAACTTCATGAATTTGTTTTCCTCAGTAGGCATAATAACACGTACCAGGTCCATGGAAGCGCAATCTACTACATGCTTTGTTAATAACTTCTCTGAGGAAAAGGCACTGAGGCACCTTAAGAAAATATTCTCCGTAAGTTCCTGTTCACTCGGTTGAGAGAATAGGAGTCAAGATATGTCTTTGATCCAAACATAATGATAATTGCCTTTCTGCTCATCAGAGAATAAGATCATGTTTCCATGTATCTTATGCTTATCAGCCAATTTTGAGAAATGGAAGGGCCACCGACTATATGCTTGTTCTGGTCATCTGACTTGCGTTTCTCCACACTACAAACATGAACCGATATTCCGTTATCCTGTGCCTCAAATTCTGATATGTCCTGGAGTTTAATGGAGAACTCGATACCATAAACCTTTTAACACTTATAAATATCAAGATATCCACCGTATCGAAATGTGCACTGCGGATCTTTTGTGCAATTTCTTTCGCAAGTCAGGATTGACCATGCAGAGCAAGCCTGATCGGTTTTAATCTGAAATTTAATGCATGCCTGGTTGGATGCCGTATCCTTAGGAAGCTTGACATAGCTTGACCCTCCATTTACCGGATCGTAGATATGTGTATGGATGAAACTTCCTGACAGATTAAAACTGTGTGCTGAACCAAGGCTCGAATTCGGGACCTTTATCTTTTGTGGGAAAGTGCTATACGATTCGAGCTACCCAAGCACGATTCACTCCCCGTCCTCAGAGCTTTACAGTACCTCGTCTCCTACTCTCCAAACTTCACAAAACATCTCCTACGAACCTTGCAGAACTAGCACTCCTGGAAGAAAGGATACTGCGGAGACATGGCTTTACCACAGCCTTGGAGATGTTCCTAGAATAAAATTTTCGCTCTTCAGCGGAGTGTGCGCTGATATGAAACTTCCTGCCATATTAAAACCTCCTTCTGTAAAGTTTGGAAGTTACAAGCCGAGGTACTGGCGAAAGTAAAGTCGTGAGGATGGGGCGTGAGTCGTGCTTGGGTAGCGCAGTTGGTAGAGCACTTGCCCGTGAAAGGCAAAGGTTTCGAGTTCGAGCCTTGGCCCAGCACACAGTTTTAGCCTGCCAGGAAGTTTCATATCACAACACACTCCACTGCAGTGCGAAAATTTCATTCTGCATGTGGATGCATGTCCAGGTGTAGTATTTGGCTGAGAGCTGTAGTTGACCCTCTAACGCCCATCTTGGGGGGTGGGGGGGGGGGGGGGGGGGGAGCCGCGCGGGTTAGCCGAGAGGTCTAAGGCGCTGCAGTCATGGACTGTGCGGCTGGTCCTGGCGGAGGTCCGAGTCCTCCCTCGGGCATGGGTGTGTGTGTTTGTCCTTAGGATAATTTAGGCTAAGTAGTGTGAAAGCTTAGGGACTGATGACCTTAGCAGTTAAGTCCCATATGATTTCACACACATTTGAACATTTTTCTTTTTTTTGGGGGGGGGGGGGGGGAAGCTGTGACCACTGCATTTAATGGCTGCAAATGGCTGCATACCACGGATCATTAACGACCTTGAGGAGCTCCGTCTCCATGACAGGAAGGCACACACTTAGAAGCCCAACAGGGTCGCGTTACCCTTCTGCCGGATTCTTGATCCTTGTGAACGAGATACTCTCCTCACAGGCGTTCGCCATCACCGAGTAATATAGCTGCAGTATGGTGTCACTGACCTGACGTCCTTCATTAAAAGGACAGGTGGGGGAACTGCCACTAGCCACAGGTTCATTATCATTAACATTGTCATTAATACTATGTCAAGGAGATGAAGCCGACTACCTGGTGGATAATGGCGTTTGTGAGGAAGCCCCTGCTAGGGTGAAGGGTGTGCTCCGAGGCTGACATACCTTTCGCCGGCGAGGGCGATCAGTCTGAGCTAGAGGAGCAGGAGGCAGAGACGGTGAGACCCAGTGGGAGCACCCAGGTTGCTGCTGATGCTGCTGCTGCTGCTGCTTGCTGAGGCTTCACTATCGCCAGCCTGAGGGGTGGGGGATCGTTACTCTTCTTCCTCTGACTGAACCATCCACGGACGCGAGAGTGTATGCGATGGTGCGGCTATGGCGGCGGGTTGTTGTTGGGGAGACTGCGGCGGCCCCCGTCGCCTCTCTCGCAACCACGAGTGGTGCCTTGCAGAGCGGTGCACATCGCTCGGGCGCCGTTTTGATTCCTGCCCCCGTAACCACCACTCTAGGCACACATACTGCAGTTAGCTCTTGTGATGGCGGTGTTGGTGACGACTCTATAACAGACTAATAAGGAAAAAAATTAAGTACAATTCTCAAGATTTGTTTAATACATGCTGTAAGCAAATAAAAACAACAATTAAGTATACCAATATTCCAGGATAATAATTATATGCTGTAATGACGACGGTTCCATTGTAATCACCTTTTAGACTCTGGGTTTAAGGATTGAGCAGTTCAGTGAGGCTTTCTGGCAGTTCTCCCATATAATCCTCATCCAAAAGGGCGAGATGGCGATGCCTTTCAGTGTTCTCAACAGCTGCCATTTCATGTACCCATTCAGGTATTTTGCTCTCTCCTTGAAGCCATCTATCTAGCTCATTGACGCTCCATACATCAATAAGAGAATAAACATAATTATTACTTAAAAATATTAGAGACATATACAGAAAATTGTAGTGAAATACAAACAGAAAATCGTATTCTATAGCTCAGTGACATACAAACAGAAAATCATATTCTCTAGTTCACTGAAAGTACTTGTGAAACACTCACACTGTACTTGAAAATTGTATTCTGGTACTTAAAATACTGAATCAATGCCTCCTGACTTTTGGCATCTGTACGTACACCTTCTTCTTCTTCTTCTTCTTCGCCTATAGAAACAATTAGAAAAGCAAAAAAGTATGTCTCAGCAACTGAATGCAACATGTAATGAAAAATAAATGTATATACATTCCTCGCCGTCATAATTAGAACCACAGTATCTTACATGAAGAAAAACATTTTCTCTAACATCTACATGTTATGAAAAGAAAAATAAATGCACTTACGTTCTTACTGATTGCTCTATTATAATGGAGGCTACAGCATTGCTCTCTCTGCATCCAGTTGGCGGCCTAACTCCGACAGGATCTCAGGGATGACTGCTGCAATGACAAGAAAGAGAAAGAAGGACTGTAATATCAGTTACTAAATAAAAATATGTCACACAAAAATTACAGCAGCAAACCATTCAAAACCTCGTTAGTACGTTGGTCTCTACCGAATACGATCCAAACAGTTGTTATGGGGGATACTGACATTATGGGACACACAGGTACATTGAATGAAGAGAACAAGTAACTTACATGGCAGGCTGTCTTGGTGAAAGAGTTTGCTGCTGCTACCGTTGAAATTTTAGCACTTCACTTTTCCTGACAAAACACGCAAGCAAACACACAAGTGAACTGACGATGGTAAAATGAGAGCGACTACATGACTACGTGTATTTATATAGCCTCTACCCCCACCACCAACCATTACAGCCAGGGCGCCAGTAGTGTTGTAACTGTGACCGGAACGGTCGCGGAGTTGAAGTGACTGAAAGCGCGGCGAGACCCGCGGAGCGGCTCACGAACAACAACACAACAGGAGAGAACGGACACGACCAACGAAGGACAGAACGAACAACAACAAGTTCGAAACAACGGAATCACAAGGAAACCTAACAACCACGTCCATTCGTACACAGAACAAGAAAGTAAGTAGGCTGTCTAACGCGAGGCGATGTGTCCAGAGACGTACGCAAGATTAGACTCGCTGGCTGAGTGAGAGGCAGGCACTTAAATACTCTATCGGGGGCGCCGCTATTGGCCGCTGGAACCTCGTGTTCCATTGTGGTGCCCGCACACTAAATACACTCCAGGAAATTGAAATAAGAACACCGTGAATTCATTGTCCCAGGAAGGGGAAACTTTATTGACACATTCCTGGGGTCAGATACATCACATGATCACACTGACAGAACCACAGGCACATAGACACAGGCAACAGAGCATGCACAATGTCGGCACTAGTACAGTGTATATCCACCTTTCGCAGCAATGCAGGCTGCTACTCTCCCATGGAGACGATCGCAGAGATGCTGGATGTAGTCCTGTGGAACGGCTTGCCATGCCATTTCCCCCTGGCGCCTCAATTGGACCAGCGTTCGTGCTGGACGTGCAGACCGCGTGAGACGACGCTTCATCCAGTCCCAAACATGCTCAATGGGGGACAGATCCGGAGATCTTGCTGGCCAGGGTAGTTGACTTACACCTTCTAGAGCACGTTGGGTGGCACGGGATACATGCGGACGTGCATTGTCCTGTTGGAACAGCAAGTTCCCTTGCCGGTCTAGGAATGGTAGAACGATGGGTTCGATGACGGTTTGGATGTACCGTGCACTATTCAGTGTCCCCTCGACGATCACCAGTGGTGTAGGAGATCGCTCCCCACACCATGATGCCGGGTGTTGGCCCTGTGTGCCTCGGTCGTATGCAGTCCTGATTGTGGCGCTCACCTGCACGGCGCCAAACACGCATACGACCATCATTGGCACCAAGGCAGAAGCGACTCTCATCGCTGAAGACGACACGTCTCCATTCGTCCCTCCATTCACGCCTGTCGCGACACCACTGGAGGCGGGCTGCACGATGTTGGGGCGTGAGCGAAAGACGGCCTAACGGTGTGCGGGACCGTAGCCCAGCTTCATGGAGACGGTTGCGAATGGTCCTCGCCGATACCCCAGGAGCAACAGTGTCCCTAATTTACTGGGAAGTGGCGGTGCGGTCCCCTACGGCACTGCGTAGGATCCTACGGTCTTGGCGTGCATCCGTGCGTCGCTGTGGTCCGGTCCCAGGTCGACGAGCACGTGCACCTTCCGCCGACCACTGGCGACAACTTCGATGTACTGTGGAGACCTCACGCCCCACGTGTTGAGCAATTCGGCGGTACGTCCACCCGGCCTCCCGCATGCCCACAATACGCCCTCGCTCAAAGTCCGTCAACTGCACATACGGTTCACGTCCACGCTGTCGCGGCATGCTACCAGTGTTAAAGACTGCGATGGAGCTCCGTATGCCACGGCAAACTGGCTGACACTGACGGCGGCGGTGCACAAATGCTGCGCAGCTAGCGCCATTCGACGGCCAACACCGCGGTTCCTGGTGTGTCCGCTGTGCCGTGCGTGTGATCATTGCTTGTACAGCCCTCTCGCAGTGTCCGGAGCAAGTTTGGTGGGTCTGACACACCGGTGTCAATGTGTTCTTTTTTCCATTTCCAGGAGTGTACATGCCAGGAGGCGCGCACCATCACAGCTTACGGCGCGATGGTGAAAAGACCTCTTGGGGTCTTCGACGTTCATGACGTCTAGCGGGGATTCAAATTCCGCGGCGCGTGCTACCAGAAATAGTAATGAGGAATTTCTCCCCACCTGATGATGAATGCTAGTCTGAGCACACAGGACAGTTTGGTGCTGGTCTGCCGGCCACAGATCTCGCACGCTTTTGTATGTTTACCCGGATAAGAATAGCTAACTGATTGACAGCAAACCTTTTTCCCCTCCACCGGTGTGCCCCAAGGCTCCGTCCTCTCCCCCCTTCTGCACCTTTTGTATACGGCGGACATGCCACCGCCGTCACCCCCTGTCCACCTCCACCAGTTTGCCGATGACACCGCCTTCCTTGCCCTTGCCCCCACCCTGCAGTGCTCCCAACACCTTCTCCAATCCCACCTTGACCGGTTCACCGCTTGGTGCAACCAGTGGTTGCTCAAGGTCAATCCCTCCAAAACCCAGGCGATCATTGTAGGCTAAACCACCCTTTCCTTCCGCCTCCTTGATTTCTATCTCACCATCTATGGCCGTCCTATCGCCCTCACTCCCGCCCTTAATTACCTTGGCGTCACCCTTGACCGTCACCTCTCCTGAACTCCCCATCTCCAGACAATCCAAGCCAAGGCATGCTCCCGACTCCGTCTCCACAAGCTCCTTTCCGGCCGTACGTGGGGTCTGGACCCCTCCACCATCCTCCACACCTATAAATCCCTCATCTGCCCTATCCTCTGTTATGCCCATCCGGCCTGGATCTCCGCCCCCCCCCCCCCCTACCTTTTATATATCCCTCCAAATCCTTGAACACCATGCTCTCCGCCTCGCCTATCGCATCCATCTCCCCTCCCCCATGCGGATCCTGTATGATCTCATCCCCTTCCCCCACCTCCTCCTCTTCCTTCAAAGGATACGGATCCTGTACACCTCCCGCAAACTTGATCCTCCTCATCCGCTTGTCTGAACCATCCTCTCCCACCCCCGCCCACTGCCGCGCCTGTATTCCCATGTCCCACCCGGTCTCCATCTCTCCACCCTCCTTACCCACTCCCAAGGTGGCTTCCGCCAGCTCCCACTCCCTGATGATGTCCTCCTCCCCTCCATCTACCCCTCCTATCAACTTTGATCCTCCCCCCCACTTCCTGTGTCCTTTCCTTTCGGCACCCTCCCTCCCTTCTCTTCCCTTCCCTTCTCTTTCCTTTTCCCCCGTCCCCTCCCTCCTCCCCTCTTCCCCTGGTCTTCCCCTCCCCCTTCCTCCCTTCCCCCTATCTCCCCTGCCCTTGGAGTCTGCTCTCCCCTCTCCTTCTCCCACCCCCCCCTCCTCCTCTCTTGGCAGGTCCCCAGACTCGCGCGCCGGAGATCAACGCTTCGTGTTCTGTGTGTGTCGTCGTTTTGTGCTTAAGTGGTTCAGTGTTATTCGCTTTTGTGCACCTACGTTCACGTGTGACAATATTCGACTCTGTCCAAGTGTCTGAACAAATTTTATATTGGACTCTACGCCCGTGAACGGCTCCATGTATTTTAAAAAGTGTTTGTCTCCGTTTCTATGTCCACCATGTTTTTTCTCTCGATGTCTTCATTTGTATCTTGTGTGTTTCTCTGAGGCCAAAGAGCGGCGTAGCATGCTACTTCTAGCCTGCCTGTTAACAGGTTTGAAAACAACGATAAAGAAAAAAAAATTACAGCGGAGCACAATTGAGCGTGGACGGGGACGATGTTCTTCGTTCGCCGGTGTGTGCGTGCACAGTATGACTGCAACAGCAACAGCTGTGTGGTTCCTTACTGGACTACTTTCTGCGCTGCCTTTTAACGTGCGGTATTAAGTTTTCTTTACAGGATAGTAATATCCTTGTGACTTAACATACGCATTTCCATGAATAACATGAAATCTTTTTCCTGTTACTTGTGTATCTCAACAAAGGCAACAGGAACGGCGCTATCTTTTACAATAAGCTGAATGATTCACATTCACTAGTCGTATTCGATACGAAAGAAATGCTAAAATGGGTCCGAATCGTTCACGTAAATACAGTAAAGAACAACATTAAAATAAGATAAATTGCTTGAGGTGTTACCAATCACTGTAGCGTCCATGTAGAGTGTCATACTTGGGCAGGGAAGTATTCCATAGTAAGGAGATGAGACTTATTGTGTGAATACACCACTCAAGTCAAGAATTTGAAACATAAACACAAAACTAAAGACGAACTGAGGCAAAGGGTAAATGTCACTTACTTCAGAATCACTTTCTTCCTCGACACTGTCGTTACCTGAGGTCTGGTCCACAGATGAGACACTGGACTTGCCCAAGGACATAACTATATTTTCAATATCACTCTCAACAGTAACTTCACTTTTCCATACTCCTTTAAAACAGTTTCTGTGTGGCGTGTAGCATACCTCCACCTTGGTGTTATTTGTGCCACTACTTCCTCTAACAGCCCTTGAATTTCTGCCACAGCGAAATTTTTTGTTATGTGTTACCACATAATGGTTAATCTGTGCCCAAATCATTTTGACGGCGTTGATGTGGCAATATGATGGTGGAAGCCTAAGAATTCTGTGGCCATGTTCTTTACCTACCTCGGTTACAACATGAGCTCCGCTTTACGTAAATTGTCTTGAATTTTCACATTGTGGCGTTTCAGCCATTCAACAATATCAGATTTTTTCTTTGCCATCGTTGGAGCTTTATCTTTAATAACTGAGTGGTAGGGGCATTATCCATTACAATGACAGACGTCCGATTAAGTTTTCCAATAATTGGCCCTTGAACAACTTCTCAAAACTATTTGGTACATCTCCTCATGGAAGTCACATGTTGTCCTCGATTAGTAAACGAAGAGACAGTTAGGTTCGAAACCAGACGCCGTTCCAATTCTTACGCTCTTTCCAATGGGAACAGCAGTACTTCCATGTACGAGTATACTATCGTCTATTCCATCCTTTCTGACGCAATGACCGGTGTTTATCCACGCTTCGTCGAGCCAGAAAAAATATCTTCAAACCGTATTTTAACGATATTTCTTGAAAATCGTCAACGCCACGCTACGATGTCACATCTCTCCATTATAATTTTCCTTCTGTTAATATTTTTTGAACCGAAAACCGAGAGCTCGGGCAACTGTTAATAACGAATTCTTGCTATCACTAAATAACTCTGCTTCTCAAAGAGCAATGCATAGCCTTTTTATAATTGGACCCTCTTTTCTCTCGTAATATAGGCATATGTGGTGACGAACAGTATCTTGTTAGAAAGAGTCCAAGTTTGTTATGCATGATTTTGTCCTCTCCTTTTTACCGGCTGTTCGCAGTTTCGATGAACCATGCTCTTTCCCTTCTGCACAGTATCTCTCCTTACAGATTCTGACAACAGTGCTTTTATGTATCTTCAAAGTGTCTGCAGTTCTTTTCACTACCTTTATTAAAGACAACAGAGTTGTACCATTATTTTCTTGTTGAAATAATCGATCACCAAGCACACATACTCACATGTATGATCACACGAAACACGGGCAGGTTGCCGAACTTTCCGTTTATCAGTCACACCTTCAGACCTTTTGATGGTCCACTGGAAAGCTGGATGGAGAGGTCACGCCAATTTGGATTCCATCTCGCCACCTACAGAATTCAAGATAACGAACGGCAGCCTTTTCTTTTGTCGTCCATCGGTGTGCAAATCTACCGTGTGATAGTCAAATTATTTCCCCGACACGAAGTAGTAACTCTGTCCCACAAAGAAATTTTGTTTGCATTAGATGCATATTTCAAACAATCAGTCAATGTAGTTTCAAAACGATATACCTTCTTTCGTACAAAACGTACAGCAGGTCAGACTAATTGAGAGTGGGTTGCAAACTTCCAAGGCCTTACTAGGGATTGTTCTTTTGAGTGTCAATGTGGACTCCCATATTCAGATACAATGGTGCGTGATGCAATAGCACACAACGTTTCTGATGTTCGTATGAGGGATCAGATTTTGAAACTAGTCAATCCCTCCATTCAACAAGTGATGGACGTATTGGATCGGCAGGACACACTTGACTTTGCTCAAGAATCATATGAAACTTCGCCAGATGTGTGTGAGGTTAACCGGCCTGACGGGCGAGCTACACGGAGCAGTAAACAGCCTTGGCGCCCGGCCGCACCGCTGCCGCCAGGCTCGCAGCCACGTGTGCTGCGCCGGCAAGCAAATGCAGTGCTTAAATCATTCCCGCGGCGCGCTACTAAACATTCGCGTGAGAATTTCACGTCACGCCAAGCTATTTGCTTTTACTGCAATTAAAAAAGGACATGTTCAGAGTGTTTGCCACAAAAAGCTCAGATCGGAAACTCCAAACCATTCCAGACCCTTTGCTTCGCGCCGGAATCGGAATCGAACCAAGGATACTCAGGCTCGTGAAACTTCGCGCATGGAAACTCATGTCGTTCATTCCACTCCGCCCAGTGTCACTCTCTCTAACAGTGACTGTGTTCGTCCCACAAATAGTCTGCTATGACATCGCCAGAAGTCACGTCAAGTTGCAAGTGATTTTGTACCACTGTCAGTTCACGTTTCACGAGACAGGCGCTATTGGCGTCAGCAGGACAATATACTTTTTGTCGACTTGGACATTAAAGGCATAGTGATACCATTCCAGCCTGATACCAGAGCTGCAGTTTCACTGATCCGTCAAGACACTTACAAACTGCTGGGCACACCTCCGTTGTGTGCCGCAAATGTTAACTAGCTATTCAGGTCAAGAGATCCCTGTGTTAGGACAGTGCAGCCTTCTTCCAACATACAAAGGACAAACAAAACTTGTGTCATTTTATGTCCTTCGTTCTTCTTCTGCAGTAAACTTGTTTGGTTTCTATTTATTTCAGTTGTGTAACTTGTCTATAGTAAATCAGGTCCTATCAGTGAACCAGACTGTGCCTTCAGACAGTGTATCTCGTCTATGTGAAGAATTTGCAGACAATTTTGCACCAGACCTCGGTTGTGCTAAGATATATAAAGCACATTTGGAACTGAAAGTAGCCGGCCGAAGTGGCCGTGCGGTTAAAGGCGCTGCAGTCTGGAACCGCAAGACCGCTACGGTCGCAGGTTCGAATCCTACCTCGGGCATGGATGTTTGTGATGTCCTTAGGTTAGTTAGGTTTAACTAGTTCTAAGTTCTAGGGGACTAATGACCTCAGCAGTTGAGTCCCATAGTGCTCAGAGCCATTTGAACCATTTTTTTGAACTGAAAGTAAACGCGCAACGGAAATTTTGAAGAGCACGCACTGTTCCCCATGTATTGTGTGATGAGGCTGCAAAAACATTACACGATTTGGAATCACAAGGTGTAATTTAACGTGTGCAGGCTTCTCTCTGGGCATCACCCTTAGTAATTTTGCCAAAACCTTCGGGAAAATTGAGACTTTGTGTGGACTTCAAGGCAACAGTGAATCCACAACTAGTGACTGCCACTTTTTTTTTTTACCCTGCCCGGAAGATTTTTTCGACAAACTGTGCCCGGGTAAATACTTTTCGAAGTTGGACGTAGCAGATGCGTACTTGCAAATACCGGTGGACGAAGAAACCCAGCGCGTTTTGGTGGTTAACACGCATTTTGGTTTGTATCGATTCAAACGACTGCCATTCAGGTGTGCATCCGCCCCTGCATTGTTTCAGCAATATCTACAAACTGTTTGTGCGCCGGTCCCTACTGCAGCAAACTATCTGGACGATATTGTGATCTCCGGAAAGACGGAAAAAGAACATTTAACCAATCTCAGAACATAATTTCAGGTCTTTTGGCAAATTGGTCTTCGCTTATGGAAGGACAAATGTGTGTTTTTTGCTCATGACTTGCCATACCTGGGCCATGTACTCAATGCCCAAGGCATACATCCCAGTCCCACGCACCTCCGCACCATACAAGACTTGCCTTCACCACAGAATTTGAAGCAGCTACAGAGTGTGCTGGGAAAAACAACTAATATCGCAGATATGTGCCGCATGCTTCTTCCATTTCGGCTCCGCTCCATCGCTTACGCCGTAAAGGTGTTCATTTCGTCTGGACGACGGAATGCGAACGCGCCTTTCGCCAGTTGAAATCGGCGTTACTTTCCAATACTTGCCTTACGGCATTCGATCCCCAGAAGCCCATTTTGTTGATGGTGGGTGCATTGGATTTCGGGATCGGTGCTGTGCTTGCGCACGAAGATGGCTCGCACAGTCGCCCTATTCCCTTTGCTTCCAAATTGCTCTCATCTGCGCAAATAAATTATTCACAGATCGAGAAAGAAGCACTGGCTCTCGTATTTGGTGTTACAAATTTTCATTAATTCTTGTATGGTCGTCACTTTACACTAATCACAGACCACAAACCTTTGACATCGCTTTTTCATCCGAACAAGCCTGTACCTCAACGTACAGTGCAGAAATTCATTCGCTGGTCTATTTTCTTCTCACACTACCGCTACGATATCTTGTATCAGTCCACAGCTAAGCACGGAAACGCCTATGCGTTGTCCTGTTTGCCTGTTGCTGAGGATAGGGCATTCGATTCCTCCGAACTTGCTTGCATGTTCATTGATTCGGAAACCGATGACGTGGTCGAATCGTTTCCGATTGATTTTCGTCGCGTAGCTGCAGCCACAGCTGCCGACCCTGTCCTTGCTACCGTTCTGCGTGTTGTTGCTGCGCAATGGCGCTTGTCAAAGTCATAGATCGGGGACCCGTTGGTTTGCCGATTTTTTGCTCACTAGGAGAGACTTTTTGTTCGACGTGGTATTCTGCTGTTTCGTTCTGATACTGATCAGTCCAGGGTGGTGGTACCACGTTCGTTACAGTCCTCTGTCTTAAAGCTTTTCCACCAAGGACATTCGGGTATAGTGAGAACGAAACAACTTGCTCGTCAGCCCAGTACTTGGTTCGGAATCGATGTCGCAATTACGACTATGTGCTCTTCTTGCCTGGTGTGAGCCAACCACCAGTCAGCACCACCGCGGAAATTCTTTGCATGGCCAAAAGCCACTTTCGATTGGCAACGCTTACACATCGATTTTGCTGGTCCATTCTGGAATGCTCGATGGTTGGTTATGATAGATTCATTCAGTAATTTTCCTTTTGTTGTCTGGATGTCTTCCACGACATCATCTGCCTCCATCCAAGCGTTATCTGCTATCTTTTTCATTGAAGTTCTTCCACAGACAATTGTTTCCTACAATGGCCCACAATTCATGTCTGCAGAATGGCAGTCATTCTGCAAGGCCAATGGTATTCAATATCTGACGTCCGCGCCGTTTTCGCCACAGTCAAACGTTGCCGCTGAACGATTGGTACAGACTTTCAAGTCACAGATGTTGAAGCTGAAAGAGTCGCATTCTCGGGAGGACACGTTACATCTCTTTTGGCCCTGAGACGGTCGCCCGCTGGCTGAGTTACTCCACGATCGCCATCAACGAGTCTTGATGTCTTTGCTACATCCTCCGCAGCCGGTTCCTGTGGAGCGGCAGACACCTGCTTTTGCCCCAGGCGACATTGTGTACTACCGCCACTATCGAGGTTCACGGCGTTGGCTCAAAGGGCCATTCTTCGCTGCCTCAGGCGCGCTATATATCTGGTTTTAGGGCCCTCTGGTGAGGTGTGCCGGCATCTCAATGAGCTGCGCCTCTGTCGTCGCACGGGATCAGCCGCTCGCCGTCTGCTTTCAGCGACGGTAGCTTCCGGTCAGTGCCCCAGGGACCCATCTACTGGATCGCCTTAGCCCCAGGTGATACCGACGCTGCCTTCCAATTTGTCCCATGGCGATCCGCCGCCGCCGTTGCCTGCTCTCCCGCCGGTGACGCCCGCAGTGGACGCGTCGCTGCAGCCGCCGGGCTCCCCCCTCGGTCACGCGCCGCTGATCGCTCCCTGTAACCAGTTGTCATCCGACATGGGACTCTTGCCCGCTCCGTATGTCGTCTTCGCCCATCGGGTGACCCAGCCCGATGGAGGTCGACCCTTCGGCCTCTCCTGTCTCCCTGCGGGCGCATACACCGCACGTTGGCGTGCACCCTGGAGCAGGTTTTCAGGCGTTTCCTAGCTCCCTGCGGTCCGAATGGCAGGGTGCGGGTGGCACAGCCTCGCCTGTTGTTAGGCTCCCCACCTCGTCGCATATGTCAACATGGGGTCCTCCCCACGGCGGTCGGAGGCCTTATACCAGAACCGTCCGCCGATATTCGGGGGAGGAATGTGGTGTCACCGCCAGACACCACACTTGCTAGGTGGTAGCCGTTACATCGGCCACGGTCCGTTAGTATACGTCGGACCCGCGTGTCGCCACTATCAGTGATTGCACACCGAGGGTCACCACACGGCAGGTCTAGTCTAGAGAGACTCTCTAGCACTCGCCCCAGTTGTACAGTCGACTTTGCTAGCGTTGGTCCACTGTCTGCATACACTCTCATTTGCAGAGACGACAGTTTAGCATAGCCTTCACCTACGTCATTTGCTACGACCTAACAAGACGCCATATTCAGTTACTATGAATGTATTCTGAACAGATAATATTGTGAATGATGTACCGTCAAGAGCTACGTTCATCATTAAGGGATTAAAGTTAAGTATCAAACTAATTACGTCCGCTTTCTGAATTCTAATTCCTTGTCATGTTCCAGACTTCACGTTAGTATAGTTCCTCCCTCCTCACGCCAGCCTGCGTGAGCTACAATGCGTGCATTTCGGCCTCCACTAGTAACACGGTGTTGGCTCTTATGCCAACCCAACAGCTTCAGATATTTGTAACACAAAATAAATTAGTCGTATAGAGAGACAAAGCACACAACTAAACGGACCACAAGTATTTACGGTACTGACCCCGAGCGTCGTCTGCAATGGCTACAGTAGCCGCTACCTGCAGTAGCAGAGAGATTTGACAGCAGTGAACGGAACAGGAGGCGCGACCAAGCGCGTTCTCTGACTGGCTATTGCTATTGCAGCAGCGCTGTAAACAGCTAGACGTCAATCACTTTTTTATTCTGATGCTGGTATGTTGTGGTATACTCTGGAAATACGCACGAAATATAGCCTATGCCATAGTGTTGCACAAGGATTTGCAGAACAGGTAACAATACATTAGAGATGTGAAAACGAGTGTGTGGTCATTTCTCCTGTCTTCAAAAATAGCTCGTATAAAGTAGAAGAATCTACTGGGTGATCAAAAAGTCAGTATAAAATTTAAAACTTAATAAACCTCGGAATAATGTAGATAGAGAGGTAAAAATTGACACATGCTTGGAATGACATAGGGTTTTATTGGAACAAAAAAAAAAAAATATTCACAAAATCTCCGACAGATGGCGCTGGATAGCAAAACGTCAGTGACTGCTCATGACATTCGTGTATAAAAGCAACTGTAATGATAGAATCAGATGCGCCAGCAGTGGCAGCATGTTGACGTTACCTGGAAAGGCGCCTTTAGTGAAGCTGTATTATCGGAATGGGGAATGTGCTAGTTCAGCGATAAGTTCCTATCGCCATATGAAGGGGATTCGAACTTTTAAACGTCCGTTGACAAATGCTGATGTTGCGAGAATGATTTCGAAGTTCGAAGCCACGGGTTGTTTAGACGATAGACCACGTAGTGGCCGACCGAGCACAAGGCGTAATACTGCTGAGACAGTTTAGGAAGAAATGGAGACTGTAGCGGGTTCGTCTATGCACGGGGAAGTCAGCACTCGAGCAGTCGCACGTCGCACCGGCTTTCCATACACTACTGTCAGGTTGGCACTTAGGCGTACTCTCCGATGCTATCCGTACGAAATCCATCGGCATCATGAACTGTTACCTGGCGATTTAGTGAAGCGGAGGGCATTTGCGGTGTGGGCGTTTCGAAAGATGGCGGAAGATGACGATTGGTTGAGTAACGTGTGGTGGACCGACGAAGCTCATTTCACGCTCCGAGTGTCTGTCACCGCCCACAACTTCAGAATTTGGGCTACCGAAAATCCTATAACTGTCGTGGTAACTCCATTGCATGACGAAACACTCACTGTATGGGTTGGATTTACCACATCTACCGTTATCAGGCCTTTTTTCTTCGAGGAAATGCGTGATTCTGATATTGTAATAACTGCTACCGTGACGGGTGAGAGGTACGCCGATATGTTACAGAATCGCTTCATCCCCAGCCTGGCTGATAAACACCTGCTGGAACGTACGATGTTTATGCAGGATGGGGCTCCACCCCATATTGCTAGACGCGTGAAAGGTTTCCTGCGCGCGTCGTTTGGTGGTGATCGTGTGCTCAGCCGCCAGTTTCGTCATGCTTGGCCTCCAGGTCCCCAGGCCTCAGTCCGTGCGATTATTAGCTTTGGGGTTACCGGGAGTCGCAAGTGTATCGTGATCGACCGACATCTCTAGGGATGCTGAAAGACAACATCCGACGCCAATGCCTCACCATAACTCCGGACATGCTTTACAGTGCTGTTCACAACATATTCCTCGCCTACAGCTATTGTTGAGGAATGATGGTGGACATATTGAGCATTTCCTGTAAAGAACATCATCTTTCCTTTGTCTTACTTTGTTATGCTAATTATTGTTATTCTGATCAGATGAAGCACCACCTGTCAGGCATTATTTGAACTTTTGTATTTTTTTTTGGTTCTAATAAAACCCCATGCCATTCCAAGTATTTGTATCAATTTGTACCTCTCTATCCACATTGTTCCGTGACTTATCCAGTTTTCAAATTTATACTGACTTTTTGATCACCCGGTATATTTCACGTGAGAAAGTCGAGTTGTATTGACAGAAAAACATCCCTGTTTCGGGTTTCTTAAACTGTAAAGTCTGTGTCAGGGGAGGAGCGGCAATTAGTCGAGTCGCACCGCATTGTGCCATGGTCAGCGTCAGCGGTGGCCGAAAGTTGAGGCTTCAGAAGGCTGTCGCGGCCACGGTTAACCGGCTGGCCTGCTCTTCAGGTACACAATCTACTCGACAGATAGCCGTGGACTAGACTAGAGGTGACTGGTCAGTTATCTTTTTCGTTTTGAGATACGGTGTTCAGTTACGTTAATGAGCACGACATTCATAAAAAATATCGTACCATATATCTTCCATGTTTCTGTTGGCTAAGATGCTACTCGCGATCTTCAAATAGGTACAAGTGTGTCTCATTACCAAATGATGTTGCTACAGGAGTCTTGTAAAGGCGCAGGGCGTACAGATGCAGTTGGGCAGTGGGTCATTGTTCCAATGTTATTATTGTCATTTCTTAAGTTCCTCCTAGCAGCAGCTATTCACTTGAGATCTGCAGGAGGCTACTCTCAACAGGGGTATTGGCTAGACTGGCTGGAAGGGTTCTCTAGTGTTAGACTAATAGCGAAAACGTCATCTCCACATGCAACAGGTGTTCACTTGTTGATTGGTAGGATGCTACTCCCCTGTTCTTCAGTGATAGCTTGCTGTCCTACTATTATTATTATTTCTTTCCTTTCTCAGACGTTATGTCTGGTTAAAAATGGAAAGTGACGCGGACCTTGATCAAGCGTGACTTCCTTTTAACTGTGCGGTATATGTATGTTACATTGCATTTAAGAACTTTTGGGTAATTGAACATGTATCAATAATTACGGATTTCTGTAGTTGTATATATACGTTTGGCTGTAGCTGTATTGCGTTGATGTACTGGTGGATATTGTGTGGTATGACTCATGCAGTTGATAGTATAGTTGGTATAATGTCAACTTTATCCTGATGCCACATGTCCTTGACTTCCTCAGCCAGTTGGATGTATTTTTTAATTTTTTCTCGTGTTATCTTCTGTATATTTGTTGTATTGGGTATGTATATTTCGATTAGTTGTGTTAATTTCTTCTTTTTATTGGTGAGTATAATGTCATGTTTGCTTTGTGGTGTTGTTTTATCTGTTATAATGGTTCATTTCCAGTATGATTTGTATTCATCATTCTCCAGTACATGTTGTGGTGTATATTTGTATGTGGGAACGTGTTGTTTTATTAGTTTATATTGTATGGCAAGTTGTTGATGTATTATTTTTGCTACATTGTCATGTCTTCTGGTGTATTTTGTATTTGGTTGTGTTGTACATCCACTTGTGACGTGATCTACTGTTTCTATTTGTTGTTTGCAAAGCCTGCATTTATCTGTTGTAGTATTGGGATCTTTAATAATATGCTTGCTATAATATCTGGTGTTTATTGTTTGATCCTGTATTGCAATCATGAATCCTTCCGTCTCACTGTATATATTTATCGTATACCCTAAATTTATTAGATTTCTTTTAGTACCCATGCGGGTGACCTCGCACTTTTATTTGGTTAGTGCCAGTTGCCACTTTTCGCACCATATAGAAATTCTCTCTAGATCATTTTGTAATTGGAATTGATCGTCTGATGATTTTACTAGACGGTAAATTACAACGTCATCTGCAAACAGTCTAAGGGGGCTGCTCAGATTATCACCTAGATCATTCATGTAAATCAGGAACAGCAGAGGGTCTATGGCTCTACCTTGCGGAACGCCAGATATCACTTCTCTTCTGCTCGATGATTTACCGTCTATCACTATAAACTGTGACCTCTCTGAGAGGAAACAACGTATCCAATCACACAACTGAGACGATACTCCATATGCACGCAATTTGATTAATAGTCTCTTGTGAGGAACGGTATCAAAAGCCTTCTGGCAATCTAGGAATATGGAATGGATCTGAGATCCCTTGTCGATAGCACTCATTACTTCATGGGAATAAAGGGCTAGCTATGTTGCACAAGAACGATATTTTCTGAATCCGTGTTGATTATGTATCAATAAGTCATTTTCTTCAAGGTGATTCATAATGTTCGAGTACAGTATATGCTCCAAAATCCGACTGCAAATTGAGGTCAGTGACATGGATCTGTAATTCAATCTGTTACTCCTATTTCCTTTCTTGAATATTGGTGTGACCTGTGCTACTTTCCAGTCTTTAGGAATAGACCTTTCGTCAAGTGAGCGGTTGTATATGATTGCTAAGAAAGGCGCTATTCTGTCTGCCTATTCTGAAAGGAACCTGATTGGTATACCATCTGGACCAGAAGACTTGCCTTTCTTAAGTGATTTGAGCTGTTTCGCAGCACCTAAGATATCTAATTTTATGTCACTCACGCTAACAGCTGTTCTGTTTTCGAATTCTGGAATATTTACTTCGTCTTCTTTCGTGAAGGAATTACAGAAAACTGTATTTAGTAACTCCGCTTTAATGGCACCATTATCGGTAACATTATCATCGCTATCGCGCAGTGACGGTATTGACTGTTTTTTGTAACTGGAACCCGCACAAACCAAATGGACGCATGCCACCACTGGCCGGCTACTGATCAATGCTGGAATCTCATTACGTAAAATCTTCGTGAATACTACCTTGTTCGGTTTTACGCCAGTCCACTGAAAAATGCAGAGGCAATCACATGAAAGCAGAAAACAAAAGCTTCCTGTGAAACTAAACGTCAAAATGAGACACATGATCCATCTTTCATATCTGTCTGCTATTATGTATGTTATACTTTAATGAGTTACAGGAATACATGTTCCTCTTTCATGTTATTCTCTTACGCGTAGGAATCTCTTTTAACTACTGCCTGTCATATTGGCTGGCCCTAACTAAGCAAGTTTAGAAAAATTGGAGGGAAATCCCTACATTAAAATTCATTCTTAAATTTTAAAAATTGCGTTAGATATTATTTTTAAAATTAAAATTCTTTCCTTCAATGGCTAAAGTGTCAAGTAATTTGGGAGTGTTATGTACTTCTATAAATTTGTACTTCCTAAAACTTAATACTATATATACTTAAATACCAATCTTCTACGCAGGATGAGTCACCTAACATTACCAATGGAAACACCTCACAAACCAAAACAAACACTGAATAACCAATTTCGCAGACCAAAAAGGAGGAGAGGTGCTGTTGTAATTGGTTGATACAAACCGTTGAGAATTGCACGGAAGTCTCATTTTTAACACATACTCATGTTTTTTTAAGTGGAAATCTGGTATTATTTTTAGCACAACTGAAAATAGAAAAAAAAACTTAATGAATGCAGTTTGTTACATTGTAAAGTGTTAAGTACATCCAGAGTAGTTTCTAACGTAAAGTTCACGGTTGAAACCTCAGACGTTTAGTCGCGTGTTGTAAAAAGCAAGATCTGTAGGGGTATGTTTACGAAGACTACGATATTTACGAGTTTGACTGTCTCCGTGTCTGCATGTAGCACTTGCTGAATTAGCCCTCGTACTCAGAATAATTGAGGAGCGCCGAAACAAAAACCGATAAATCCGCATTTGCTGTTAATAGAGAAAGTAACAAATAGTGATCTCTAAATGGCTCCACAAGCTATAAAAAGAAGAAACACACCATAAAACACTTGATGTCGCGTTGTGCTGAAAATTATTTTGTGGCAGCATGTATTATTACTCCCGTATCTCCCCCCTATAGGTCAAACACGCGAATACAGCAATAGTGGCTCCTCAATTGTAGTACACTGTGTTACCGGACGTCTGTGATAGTGTACTGTATTCAAGTAAGAATAGAAGTACGCACAGTATGAACGTGAGAAGGTCGCAAGTACAACAGTGTGTACAGTGTTGTAAGAACTGTGAAAATGGTTTATACTAACTCTGAAAAGGCAGAGATGGCGAATGTAGACAAAATACAGCTGCAGCCTGCAGGTTGTATGCAGAATGGTACCCGGACAGAGATCATACAACGCGCCGCACATATGAAAACACTACAAACAATTGTATGCAACATGTATGGTTGTAACACGCAAACGGATCCGTAACAAACCCATCACAGGAGAAGCAGGTGCAGTTGGTGTGTTAGCTGCTGTTGCCGTAAACCCACACATGAGTTCACGTGGCATCGCTAAAGGTTGTGCAATGGGCCAAAGTAGTGTAATGCCCATACTTCATAGTCATAAATTTCACCCATATCATATGTCGCAGCATCAGCTATTAAATGGAGATTACTTTAATAATAAAGTGAATTTCTGTCAATGGGCATTAATAGAGAATGCGTTGCAGTTCTATTTGTTTACCGATGAAGCAGGTTCCACAAACCACGGTGGATTGACTTTACGAAACATGGATTACTGCTCCGTGGACAATCCTCGCTGGCTCCAACATGTATAGCGACAGCGACCATGGAATGTAAATGATTGGTGGGGAGTAATTGGCGGCCATCTCATTGGTCCTCACTTCATTGAAGGCACCCAAACAGCTGCAAAATACATCGAGTTTCTACAAAATGATCTGCCAACATTGCCAGAAAATGTCCCGCTGGAAACGCGTAGACTTATGTGGTATCAACATAATGGTGTTCCTGCACAATCTGCAATGAACACTAGACCGACCCTTGACAGAATGTTCGACGGGCGTTTCATAGGACGTGGCGGACGCATAAGTTGGCCAGCCCGTTCTCCTGATCTTCCACATTTAGACTTCTTTCTGTCGGGTACGTTAAAGGAGAACGTGTACCGTGATATGCCTACAACCTCAGAGGATACGAAACATCTTATTGAGGCAGCCTGTGGAAACATTACACCACATGAACTGCGTCGTGTAAGACATTCATTACGCGGTAGATTGCAAACGTGTGCAGCAAATGATGGGCACCACTTTGAACATTTATGGGCCTGAAATGTCAGGACAAAATCTTTTACATTCTTTAATTGATAACAAAAACAAATTTGTGAGTTTAAACAATTCTCGTATTAATGTACATTTTCTTCGAAAAATTCCGTGCCGTACAGTATTCTTCAGAGAAAAGACTAATAAAAATGTTAACAAGTGGACGTAACGTGCTGTTCAAGTCTCTTCTGTACCTACGTTACATCACTGTTCTTTTTGAATCCCTAATTAATTCGGTTCTCTCCGATACACACGACTGAACTGTTGAGGACTTACTCAACCGTCAACTTTACGTTACAAATTACTCTGGATGTAATTAACATTTTGTAATGTAAGAAACGGCATTGATTAAGCATTTTTTCTATTTTCAGTTATGCTAAAAATAATAACAGGTTTCCATTTCAAGAAACGTAAGTACTTGATGAGAATCATATTTCCGGGCATTTCTCAATGGTTTGTATTAAGGAATTACATCAGCCCCTCTTCTCACTTTCCGTCTGTGGAATTTGTTATTCCGTGTTCGTTGTGGTTTGAGAGGTGTTTCCTGTGGTAATGTTAGGTGACTCACCCTGTATACATATATTCACATATCATTTTACTCAGGGTACCTTCTCTGTCCATCCATCTTCTATAATTAATTGCATTCGTAGCTACGCTGAGTGACTGAAGTACTATTGGTAGATGTGCATTTATATGCCACAAAAATTACTTTCTTATTTATGGGTAGTACACATTCTTTAAAGCTACTGTCTATATTTCCTTAAATTATTACGGTTTTATAAGTCTTTTCGTTTTTGTGTTTCATGGTAGGCTAAGAAATTGTTGCCATCATGCAGTATATTCCTGATTAGAGATGCTCCTGAATACAGGTGTTGTCATTTCTTATTCCTTTTCTTTAATAAGAAGGATTTCTGGAAAGCTCTAAACAGAATATTTTCTGCTACATGAAACTGTTGAGTATTTTAACATTTTTATCGTAAGTTACTTTTCTGACCTTAGACTTTGTTCTCAAGTATGAGAATGCATTCCTGCCTTTGTTTTACCAGTTCACATCCTTACCCGAAACTTTAGTTAAGGCTTTTAGCCACTCATTATTTTCTTTAACTTGAACAGTACTTTAACTGAGTAATAGTGTATGGATAAATATGGTAAATGGGTTGTGACTACTTCAAAAGTTAGGATGAGGGTAGTATTCGAGGTTAGCCTAGGGGTACAGTAAGTACGAAGAAATCTATTATATTCTCGAGAAAATCTCTCTATACAATTCGATTGAGGATGGAATCTGGATATTAAAATTGCTTATTTCAGAACATTTCTCGGTCATTGACATATAAAAGTAATAGATGTACCAAACAACATGGATTCTGGTTTTCCTATCTTTGGAATGTAATAATTAAGGATTCTTCTGATAATAGGACCTGCTGATGTGGACTTCGCTGCCTACAATTTTACATATCTCGATAATATATCCTAAATTGCTACCAGATAGTTCATTCCACTTCTAGCTATTGGTAAAGGTCCTGAGATGTCAATACAGGTTAATTATAGAGGTTTTGTGGGTAATATTCTGTGTATTTCTACTTTATTACTAACATTAAAAGGCTTGGAATATTGATATACTACACACGTTCTAATAATCTGTAATACTTTTCTTTTTAGATGTGGGAGGTAACAGTACAAACCAATTTTCTTAGGAATCTCGTAGATTCAAAGCGCCCCAGGAATTATCGGTGCAATTTATAATATTTTCAAAACAATCGTCAGGGATCCACACTTCCCAATGACCAGATCTTATGTCACTTCAACAGAATAATATTTTGTTACACATCTTATAATACTGTGAAAATTTTTTCTGTGAATTTTGTACTAATTCTTGTTGAAACCTTTCCCTCTAGGATCAGCTTCCAGCAACTTTTTCGTATTTTTACACATATTCAGAAAAGCCTGTCTATATGTCTCATCTTTCATTAATAAAATTTTTAACTCTGAAGATTTTTCGACGAATTAATTATATTCAGGCAAACCAACAGGAAACAGAAATGGGGCGTCAGCTGTCACATTATTCTTACATGGGTTGGGAACAGTCTCATAGTCATAATCCTGAACTGTTAATGTCCCCCGAGTTAGTCGTTCATGCAACAGTTTACATGTTTGTCGAAAACTTAGTGCCTGAGCACAAAACATTTTTATATATATGCCACAGATGTAATAATGAATTTTTTCCAAATCCCACACCACGGCTGAAGCTTGAAATTCATTGCTGTAGTCTGATCTTTCACATTGAGATAATACTCTACTCACAAAACCAATAACCTCACCACTATCACACTAATTTTTTTTCTCCATTTGTGACAAGTACACACCCAAGTCATAAGACGATGAGTCCATTACTAGGCAAAAGTCTTTGTCATATCAGGATGGTGCAAAATTTTTGCATGAATGAGCGCTTTCTTTATTTCATCGAATGCTCTTTCACATTCTTGTGTCCAAATCTAGGGAGCATTCTTTCCGAACATATTTAACAGTGGTTCACTATTTGAAATCTGTTTTGACACAAAACGCCTAAAGATTGACACGGGGTCTAAAAACTCCTTAAGTTGTTTCATAGTACTTGGATATCGGCAGTCTCTGATTGCTTCCATTTTATCTACTCTAGTGCCCAAAAGTAAAGGAACAAGCGGAAATTTTGCAAGTTTCCGTTTATTTTGCCACATGACAGTGGAACACAGAGCGTAAACAACTGCATCATGCGTACGGTAGACGAAAATGTTCTTCGTTTATTCTCACTTAACGGAGTTGCACACACATTCGGACAAATGATTAACGTGCTCAGCATGGGGTCTTATCACGTCTGGCTGCCATGGCAATGACAATGACGGGGCATGATGTGAGTGATGTTAACTGTCTCATGTTGAGGCAATAACACCCATTCTTCCTGCAGAGTTCCTAGCAAGTCTTTGGAGTGGTTGGTGTATGCTGGCGTGATTAAACCTGTCGTCTAGCGCATCCCAGGCATGCTCTATGGGATTCAAACCGGTAGAGCGAGTAGGCCACGTCATGCGTGCAGTATCTTCCGCTCCCAAGAAAACATCAACTTCGCGTTCTCTATGAGGTCGAGCATCACTGTCCATCACTACGAAGTCTGGGCCCACACCTCCTCACAACAGCAGCACATTAGGTCTCAAGATCTCGTCGCAATATCTGACAACAGTTGAACCTTGCCGATTCACCTCTACAATCTCATGAAGGGCTGTTCGAGTGGTCAACAAAATCTCTGCCCACACTACCAAGGATCCTCCTCGATATCGGTCTCTTTCCGCAATGTTTGGATTCCGAAATCGTGTTTCGTGTTCCCTCCAGATGCGAATGCGTCAAGAATCACTCTCCAAACCAAAGCGGAACTCATCTGTGAACACAACATTGACCCACTGTACGACCGCGCACATGACATGTTGAAGATTTCACTCTAGATATTCCATACAGAAGGTGTCTGGCAATAAAGGCTACTCTGCCGAAGCCTTCTGTACAGCGTTTGTATCGATACACCATGTCCAGTGGTTGCTGCGAGCTCAGATGCCAGTTGCCATACAATACTAGGGCGGTTCCGTTATGCCCTTACTGCCAAACAACGGTCCTTTCCTTTTGATATTACACGTGGTCGGCGATGCCGTCATCGGGATACTGTTCCTGTCTCTATAAATTGTCGCCACATCCGAGAAACCACAGGACGATTCACATTAAGCCTTCGGGCCACATCAGTTTGTTACTCTTCTGCTACCATTCTTCTTATGGCCTCCATCACAGAGAGTCTGATAGGCGTCTTCTTTGTGCCATACTGAACCGTCTCTGACTTTATACACAGCGGTTGTGGGTGTGGGACTACCCGGCAAACACTACCCCGTTGGATAGGTGTCCTGACGTCATCGCTGACGTGACTGTCCATTGACCGGAATGCCATGTGAAAAACACGATTGTACGGACATCTGTTGACATTTTGTAAGATTGTACCCTGAATTAGACTCTACACCGAAGACAGCGGTTTGTTGCTTTAATTTTGGACACCAGTATAGTTCTGACACAGTGCCTTGAGCAGATATGAGGTACCCTAGGAACCTGGTGGTTGTCCTATCAGATTTTGATTTTTTAAATCTATCAGTGACTCCAGCATCTGTGGACTTATGTAACACTCATTTAGTTCCAGGTGTACCTCCCACGTGGAAGCAGCTATGAGTAAATCATATACTCATAGAACTACTGTTTCTCTCAGATCTGGTCCTAAGACAGTATCCAGATCCGTGATAAACACCCCTGTGCAGATGTTAAGTCCAAATTGATAGCGCACGAAATTGATAACTTCGTCCTGCAAATATGAATGCTGTATATGTTGTGGGTTGGCCGGAGAGCCAACGCCGTATTATTAGAGGAAGCCAAAAGGCACGCGTTTTAGCTCACGCAGGCTGGTGTGAGGTCATGGAACAGGACAAGGAAATTAGACTTTAGAAAAACGGACGTAGCTGGTGGAATACTTAACTTTAATCCATTAATGATGAGCGTCGCTCTTGACTGTACATGATTCAGTATCAATAGTACCTGGTAATGACGCCTTGCTAGGTCGTAGCAAATGACGTAGCTGAAGGCTATGCTAACTATCGTCTCGGCAAATGAGAGCGTATTTTGTCAGTGAACCATCGCTAGCAATGTCGGTTGTGCAACTGGGGCGAGTGCTAGGAAGTCACTCTAGACCTGCCGTGTAGCGGCGCTCGGTCTGCAATCACTGATAGTGGCGACAAGCGGGTCCAACGTATACTAACGGACCGCGGCCGATTTAAAGGCTACCACCTAGCAAGTGTGGTGTCTGGCGGTGACACCACAATATACTTTCGAGATTCTTCTGCACGTTGGACCCGCCAGGACAAAGATTTTTGGTCCATGCTCGTTAAGTACTTTACACCATGAAATCTTTGTTTTTTTTCATCCAGGTGTTCTGGACGTGTGTGAACCGATACGATAATTTGGTTAATTTCTCTAACGTCTGACACTAGTCACACGTTACCATCTGGTTTAGCTACCGCACGTAGGGGACTGCTACTTGGTGACAAAGATGGTTCTCTTATGCTCCACTCTGACATTATCTTTATCTCTCACCTGACGGCATCCCTCTTGGTCCATGGAACTGCCTAGGTCGAGTGACAGTAAGTTTGATGGGGAACCACGTCCATGCTGTAAATATAGCCTTTGATTATTCGTGTATTTTTAGAAAACACATTCAGATATTGTGCAATAAGTTCGAAAAGCTGCGCCTGATGCTGTGTATCCAAACACTAAGATTTCTCACCTTATCCTAAAGATCACTTAAGTTGGTATCTTTTGCATCATTATACATATAGCACTCACTGGTCTGGTATTCAAGGTACTGGTCATTTAAACGGGAAAATTTTACGTTTCACTTGTTAACCTTTCAGTTCATGACAGTATTTGCCATGGACGGTCAGGGATGACTGGGTGTTGTTGTGTCGTCTTCATCATCATCATCATCCATCCGCATTACGGTCGGAGGAAGGCTACGGCAAACCACCTCCACTAGGACCTTGGTTAGTACCGCGGTGCGGGTCTCTCGCTTCGTCACCCTGCACTCTGTCAAGAAGCAAGAGACATCATTTCCATTCCACAGCCAAGCTTAATCTATTCCAGGAAACTCACCAATCGTTAGCTAAAATACTACTATCGGTTTGTCCTCCAGATCGCTTGTACATTAAAAAGAAAGTGCACAAGAATTACAAAATTGTACAATTATTACATATATATTGCTCTACAGTGTGAAACAATCCTCAAACGGTCGACAATTCAAACTATACGCTACCTTTGTCTTCTTATAATTTGAGTGATTTTATTATTGAAAGCTGAGATAACACCTCTCTGAACCGTTATTAGGAAAGCAATTTATTATTATGAACTTCTCTTTCTACATTTAATAATGAAAATTGTACATTAAATATATCCTTTACGTAAGTGAAAATGTAGTGATGTTAGCAATTATTATTCTGAGATCATAGATATATTTTATTGCTACGGAAAATTATCTCTGGCACGGATATTAAATATTTCTTTTTCTGACTAGAAATGAATTGAGAATTCCTTTAATTCTGAAGTATTACTTGGTCAGGCCCAAGCCAAAGTTAATGCAAGCTTGTGCTACTGTAGTTTTACCTAACGACAAATTTTCAACTATTACAGATAACCCTGCCGTTTTAACTGAAAATCGGACTTTGTAAATACCTTTAAAATGCAGGTTCTTTAGTATGTAGAGCGCGAGAAATGAAAGAAAGCTTATTTTAAGCTAGTTTGAAAATTGAATTAAAATACCACTCGAGATTCCACCCGTACAAAGCATTGGCCACATTTACATAAATAGCAAGGAGAGGAAAAGGCTTCTGTTCTAGAGCATGAAGAAATTTAAAAAATGCAATCGCAACCACAAGACAAGACAAGAGCTAAGCAAAAAGATGAAAAGGATGAACGATAAGAGAAAGATGATATGGCAACTTTTCCTTACATAGTATTTAACGTAATCTTCATATGTCACCAAGAAATCTAAAGGTTCAATACACTACTTGTGATAAATATTCTTTTGTATGCGTATATCATTGTAATTACTTCTAACTACAGGCGTCACAATTGGAAGCGTCATATGGAAAATACTGTGGGGAAGGAAACCCAAAGACCTCGTTCTGTTGGTAGAATACGAAGAAGATGCAACAAATCAGTTAAAGTGACCGCCTACAACACATGCGACAATGGTTCAAAGAACCCCCTGGTAAGCACTTAATTGTGAATATCAGAGTTCTCATGTCGATGTGGATGCAGATGCCAAGGGAGCAGTAGCAGGAAGGAGGGAGGGATCTAGGAATGGATAGGAGAGCAGAAGTGCAAAGTAAAAGAGTGAAAAGCTCGCAGAGTATTCCTTACTTAGACGTATGCCACAGTTCATTTTATCTGTGGACTGAGAGAAAAGGAATTAATGATTCCAGAACAAAGAATGGATTATAGGTATGGAGATACAAACGAACACGGTTTCATAAGTTTTGAACGGAATGATAGAGGACAGTAAAAAAAGCAAAAACTAAACCACAAAGTACAGTTTCAATGGAAACCGCTAGATTTGTTTATAAAGTTTTGGGAGTAGATGGCCGAGCTAGGTGATAATGTAAGAGAGGCGACAGAGAGTGAGAGAGATAATGCAGGAGAAATTAATAATGAGTAGATGTACGACTAACTCGTTGCATAATTTTTAGAGGACGGAGGGTGTATTAGTGGATGGAGGGGAAGAGAGAGATGTATTTGAAGTAACACAATATACTTTTAAAGCATCCATCTACTTTGTAAGTATTTAGACAGGGTATGTATGAATTGAAGATAGAATATTTAACAAACTCTGTATTCAAAAGAAGCTCACTTCAACTAAAACGGCAAGTGAGAGGAAAAGTAGCTCAAATTTTATTTTATATGTTGCCAAGTCATCTTTCACCGGCTCTCAGTGAGGAAAAATGAAGAAAAAGACGAGGTAACAAAACGGTGTAAGGACTCTAATATTTTATTCAAAATCCCACGTTATTTCGTACATCTATCATGCATCTTGCCACAGAATCTATAAGCCGTCGGACATAACGGTCTGAAGAAGCAACTTCTTTCCAGGCTTCAAGAAAGTTCCAAAGAACGTCAGCTATTGTTGGTTGATTTTGTGGCCAGTTCTCTGTTAATGTTCTGGTGACCTCAGCCAACATGTTTCCATAGGGTTCATATAGCAGCCCGTGGTAGCCAATCCATGGCTTTGATGCCAATCGTGGAGAGCTGCTTCTGAAGAAATGCAGACCTGTGAACGAAGGAATGGTCCTCTTGCAATATGAGGTCCCGTTCTCCGTGCAGCATTCGCACTGACGAAAGCATACCATTTTCCAATATGGGAGCGTACTGCTCACTGTCGACAGCTCCTTCTATCCTGTGAATAACTCCTGCTGCTCTCACAGAAATCCGTCCCGAGCAGGAAACAGATAGCCGCCCACTTCTTGTCGTCTTGGTTATATATTCGAGTCGAATGTAAGTCGCTTGCGGCCTGTGAACGACACATCGTTACTGATGGAAAACACCTTCTCGTCAGTGAAAATGACGTTTTCCCACGACGCACTCAGATGGAGCCCCGCAAATCCCAGCCGGTATAAAACATTGTTTCACTGAGCTCTTGTTTCACGGCGGATCGTCGTGGATGTAGTCCAGAGTCCCTCAGCCTTCGGCGAATCGTGCCACTGGAATCGAGGAAGTTGGTGTCCCGTCGCTACTGCTTCGCGTTCAGAAAGGGATTTTCTCTGCTCTCGGACACTAGCTCCCCGTCCTCCTGCTGTGAGCTCACTTTCTTCCTGCATGAACCGGGAGCTCAGTTCATAGTGCCTCTTTCAAGGTAGTTCCTCCACCTTCACGTTGCACTGGTATGTGGCACGCCATACTTTCCGGCAGCTTCTCTACTGGAACATGCACCTTCTTCAATAAGAGCGACGACTCTATTTCGAGTTGATCTCTCCAAGTGAGCCATTGCAACAGACGGCCAGATGTGTATTTCTGCTTACCGCTCTTTTGCTGATACCAGGAGAGAGTAAGTAAACATATTTTTCGTGCTATGGAACTGCAGAGGCAGAGCCATGCGCTGCGGCCGTGCTGGCCCGTCCTGGGCGGGGAGGCTGTTGGCCTGCCACTGCCGCGCCGGCTCGCTCACTTCGGGCTCGCCTCGGTTAGCCCGAATCTCGCGAGCTGCGGCTAATACAGGCTCAGGCCGCAAAGCCACGCTCACCCCTTAAAAGGATCAAAACGTTTATCTACCCTAGTAAAGTCTGTAGTACAAACCAACGCAGATAGAGCTACACTACTGGCCATTAAAATTGCTACACCACGAAGATGGCGTGCTACAGAGACGAAATTTCACCGACAGGAAGTAGCTGTTGTGATACGCAAATGATTAGCTTTTCAGAGCATTCACACGAGGCTGGCGCCGGTGGCGACACCTACAACGTGCTGACATGAGGAAAGTTTGAAACCCATTTTTCTTACACAAACAGCAGTTGACCGGCGCTGCCTGCTGAAACACTGTTGTGATGCCTCGTGTAAGGAGGAGAAATGCGTACCATTACGTTTCCGACTTTCATAAAGGTCGGATTGAAGCCTATAGCGATTTCAGTTTATCGTATCGCGACATTGCTGCTCGCGTTGGTCGAGATCCAACTACTGTTAGCAGAATATGGAATCGGTGGGTTCAGCAGGGTAATACGGAACGCCGTGCTGGATCCCAGCGGCCTCGTATCACTAGCAGTTGAGATGACAGGCATCTCATCCGAATGGCTGTAACGGATGGTGCAGCCACGTCTCGATTCCTGAGTCAACAGATGGGGACGTTTGCACGAAAGTTCGACGACGTTTGCAGCAGCATGGACTATCAGCTCGGAGACCATGGCTGCGGTTACTCTTGAAGCTGAATCACAGACAGGAGCGCCTGCCATGGTGTACTCAACGACGAACGTGGGTGCACGAAAGGCAAAACGTCATTTTTTCGGATGAATCCAGGTTCTGTTTACAGCATCGTGACGGTCGCATCCGTGTTTGGCGACATCGCGGTGAACGCACATTGGAAGCGTGTATTCGTCATCGCCATACTGGCGTATCACCCGGTGTGATGGTATAGGGTGCCATTGGTTGCACGTCTCGGCCACCTTTTGTTCGCATTGACGGAACTTTGAATAGTGGACGTTAGATTTCAGATGTGTCACGACCCGTGGCTCCACCCTTCATTCGATCCCTACGAAACCCTACATTTCAGCAGGATAATGCACGACCGCATGTTGCAGGTCCAATGAATACCCGTTTCTCATCTGCATTTCTTCTTGGTGTAGCAATTTTAATGGCCAATAGTGTATTTTGTTATAAAATGAGCAGGAACATCTACTTTTGACGTTTCATTCAAATATTTAACGAAAAATAAGTTAAGGAATACACTTATGATAAACGTAACTATCACAAAATATTTTTGCTAGCTAGCAATCGCAGGACGCAGGGAACTACTCTTCCTTGTAAGCGCTCAGCCTTAAGAAAACATATATTCTACCAAGATAACTAAGCGAATTGTAAAAGTAAGCACTTTTGGTGTCAACCTTGCCAAATAACTGTGTATACGTAGTGTGCCATTCACATTTTGAGCTCTTATAAAGCGTGTTCAGTGCCTCTGAAATAATAAGTGCAGCACGACGGAAATTACGTTCTGCTGAGGCACTTCATTTACATCGCATTGGTACATGGTTACTCTGTAATTTAGTTAAGTGTTTCGTAAAAGATTCGAAGAACCGACTCAATGTCTCCACTGTCCCCTCACGTATGAAGCTCGAGAAAAACGAACTCTAAAATATTTGTGTGCGAGTTCTAATTTCTCTTATGTTATTACAGTTGTAGGCAGCAAATACTGTTTTCATTTGAAGGAGAAGGAGATGTTGGTTTAAACGTTGTGGAAATAACGTGCAGCAGAGTAAAAGCGTTTGTTTTGATATTTCGTCTCCAACTCGCCTCCTATCCCCTCCCCCCTCCCCCCCGCCAACCTGATGGAAAAAAATGAAAAGCGTTATCTTCTTTCAACGTTTTCGATGTCCTTCATCAATACCGTGAAGTAATGAGCGCAGAGTGCTCAACAGTATTTCTGAAGAGGTCGAACGACCGTAGTGCTGGCACTCTCCTTAGTAGGTTTCTGTGGTTTTCTATCGGTTGTTTCAATAACCCAACATTTTTGTCGCCTTCACCACACCATGTGATGTTTCCCAGTTACGTGTTTTATATTTGTAAGCCCTAGGACTTTAGTTAGATCTATAACCACAAATTAGTTTTACTTTTCGATTTTCCAAAGCTTGGCGAAACCTTCTTAGTAATCATGTGGACAACCTCACACGTTTTATTGTTTAGAGTCAACTGTCACGTTTTGCACTGTAATAGTTATTTTCATCATCATTTTCGAATTCGCTTTGTTCTTCCGTGGCGTTTCTAGACGGCAGTATTACCGGCCATAAACCTATGAGAAATGTTCTGATCGTCTGCTAAATAGTATATATATATATATATATATATATATATATATATATATATATATTAATAGTTTATATATATAATAGAGACAGCAGAAGGTCTATATCACTTTACTTGCGGAATCACATATGACATCCATCGCTTCCGTTCCCTACGTGACGTCTCGTCAGTTAATGCGAACTGTGGCCTTTCATACAAGAAATCACGAATCAAGTCGCACAACCGAAACGATAGTCCGTAGGAAAGCAATGTGGATAGGAACCGCTTATGAGAAATGATATCAAAAGCAATTATGGAACTCTGTAAATACGTAATCAATTTGAGAGCCCCTGTACGCAGTACGTCGTGCGAATAACGTAGCAGCTGTGTCTCACAAGAGTGATACTTTCCAAATCCATGCTGGTTTCATGGTAATAGGTAATATATTTCTGGGTATTTCATAACGTTGGAACAATGTATTTGTTCATACGTCCTGCTACATGTCGATGTCGAAGAACTGTCTGTCTGTACAACTTTCCATTCATCTACCTCACCATAAGTACTAGAATACTCCTCATAAAGTCGTAGGAACAGTAATTAAGCCGCTGTATCGATCGTTGATGCACAAGATGCAATCCTAAATTGTTAGCCCATTCAAGAAAGACGTTGCTTGTAGAAACATAATCGCCCTGCTACGACTATGATAAGGTTCATGACAACATAGTGGAACTTGTCTCGTTACGCTGTGATAGTTTTGTTACTTGCTGGAATGACAGAGAATTATCTTGCAAGATTCGCTTGATATATTCATAGTATACCAATGCAAGCTTCTGAAATAATTCCACTTTTTTGTGTCGTCGACTTATCAAATATATTTTTAGAGACGTGGGAGATTACTTTCACGCAGCAACTACAACTAATCTCGTTGTCTACATTGAGAATTATCTGTAACACCCATCACAAGGGCTATGATGAGGCAATGAACGCTGCATTTGCGCGCTTGCTCCATGAAAATGTCGATGCATGTAAAGAATAAAAGGCAGTAGCATTCGGCTCCATACTGGTGTGCGAGTAAGATTTTACCTCTTCTGCGTCACAGTACAAACAGCTATATAGAACTCAGAACGACGTCATTAGAAATTTTTTCATCATAAAATGTCTCGCGACGTTCAGTAACCACTAAATCTGGAAGGAAGAAACATAAAATACTGATGAACTGCTACTGAAAATATACAAATCTGTTAATGAAATTTTATCACTGAGTACTCTGTTAACTGCGTTTCATTCAGCAACTACTCTCACAGCCACTTAGTAGTGTTCATGTTTGCAGTCCGGTAAATTTACTTCAGTATGACAGAAGACTTCATGTTTTATTAAGGTAGCCATTATTTGTGCGGTATTATGATGAGACACCAGTTGACACAAATATAAGAGAAATTTTCAACAACATATTCCATCTCGTTATCGAAAACCGTCTAATGTTGCACAGGTAGTTTTTGATCCCACACATGTAGTGATTTGCTAATTCTGAACTAAGCCACGTTTAAAAGACAATCGCCAAAACAAACAAAAGAAAGCAAAACTGATTTTATTGGTGGTTGATCGATAAAGGACAAGAAATGGAGGCACATGCGGATGCCAGATTTGAAGACATGCGGTAGGCGCGTGAGCCAACGCAGCACCGTGGTGCTGTCTTCCATGTTGCATTTGTTACCTTGCGACAGCAATGCATCTCATCTGTTGGCAACAAATGCCAGGTGCGAAGGACACATCTCTGTGAAGCAGTTAGTAACACAAAATACCTTCTTCGTGCCACCAGATGCATATTATGGTTCAAAATGGTTCAAATGGCTCTGAGCACTATGGGACTCAACATCTTAGGTCATAAGTCCCCTAGAACTTAGAACTACTTAAACCTAACTAACCTAAGGACATCACACACACCCATGCCCGAGGCAGGATTCGAACCTGCGACCGTAGCAGTCCCGCGGTTCCGGACTGCAGCGCCAGAACCGCTAGACCACCGCGGCCGGCTGCATATTATTAACAATACGTTTTGTTGACGTATACATGCCATCGTTTGAGATAACTTTTGTTATTGCTTATGTGGTGTCACCGCCAGACACCACACTTGCTAGGTGGTAGCTTAAATCGGCCGCGGTCCATCTAGTACAAGTCGGACCCGCGTGTCGCCACTGTGTGATCGCAGACCTAGCGCCACCACAAGGCAGATCTCGATATACGAACGAGCACTCGCCCCAGTTGTACGACGACATTGCTAGCGACAATTACGGACGAAGCCTTCCTCTCAATTGCCGAGAGACAGTTAGCATAGCCTTCTGCTAAGTCCATGGCTACGACCTAGCAAGGCGCCAATTGTAACAGTGCATGTATCTTACGAGTCGCATTTGTATAGTCAAGAGAGATGTATCACAAGGATTATTAAAGTTAAGTATAAAGCAACTACGTACTTTTCTTGCTACCATTCAATAGTTATCCTGTTCCAGACTTGACGCCCGTCAGCGTGTGTGTACGCGTGCCTTCCTGTCGGCTACCTCAAGTGGCGTAACAGTCTTGTTACGTCACTACAGCTTACCCAATATTTTCCCCTTACGAAGTTACTATGAGGTCCTCCAAATCACCATCAGGCCCACTGATTTAGGTTTACAGTGACCTCCTTAAATCTGTTACGACAAAAGGCAAGATCTATCCTTTCAAATGACACAGACGACTTCCTTCCTCATTCTTCCCAGTTCGAGATTCTGCTTCGCATCTGATTTCGTTTTCGACGAGACGTTATACCTTAATCCTCCTTCCCTAATTTTAACCTCAATATGACTACTAAAGGCAAGTGTCGCATGAAGATTAACGGGTCATTACACTTGCCAGTTATCGGATACGCTGTCATTGACCACAGTAGTAAATCTCAGAAACGTCCTTGGTCTTCCTGGATGTGGTGTAATTTATCTCGAAAGTATCGAAACGATACAACTTGACTTTCTCCATAGTACGCTCTCCATACAGGGCCCGGGTGTTACGAATTGCCTCCTCTTCTTTCACCCTTTTATTCAACACCAACAGAACACAAAGTCCCATTGTAAGAATCTACTTCGTTTTAGACTCAGTTTTCTAATTTATAAACGGCGTACTCGTAACTTCAGAAATGAGGAACATTCAAGTTATGACACGAGCTATACTGCAATCCTGAACAAAATAAGACAATAGTTAGATATGGCAACATGCCATAGAAAATCGCCACGGGGTATACCGAAACATAGTATTATATCATACGCAACCTTACATAATTTTGTACTTGCTAATTCGAGCACAGAAAAGTCCGCTGGAGATCATAGGCTCTGTTCCCGATGCTTTGCGATCAATCTGGCGTAAGCGTGTCTGTATCAAGTAGCCGGTGGCTGACGGCGCTGAAATTGGTCTTACCAAGGCAGACAACCACGAGCCACTTCATGAACACGTTTCCGCGATATTATTCTATTACTGGGTGCTTAGAAAATGAACAAAACTGTCTCTGACCTTCTATTAGCCTAATGCTCTTTGCACACAGGTGGAATATGACTAAAAAAAGAAAGATAAGAATTGGTTCGGTAACACAGCTTTGTGTTTGGACTGCATGACGTTGACTTCTAGACCGCGAATAGGTTATTCACAGTAACAGCTCAATTGAAAGTCAACACTTTCTGTAGCGTGTGCTGCACAAACAGCTAGGTCAAAAACTTGATGCTAATAAATGAGAAATTCGGTGCTTGGTTGAACAGAGGCTAGCTTGTAAAGGCTAAGATGTGGGTTCGATTCTTCTGTGGTACCAATTTTTAACACCCAAGAACAAATCCTCTTCACCTCCAATAACGCTAAGTAAAGAAAACTGTACTGTGCTGTGGTTCCAAATCTACATTAAACATGTGCATTCACTACTGACTGGAAGAAAGTAGGATTACTTTTGGTTGTCACAGCCGGAAGTCGCTTCTTGCAGAAACTCTGTCCGTAGTACGCTTTCTTACACTGATAATGTTATTTTAGTTCACTAACCAACTGTCATGTAAGGTGATAGGACTTACATTTTTTATTTTATGTGGCCTTGAGATTTTGAAAATGTTCGCAGTGGACTGGTATTCGAGCTCTGATCCCAATTTTCTCTGGATTTGAACCCTTCGAGGTGATAGTAACCCATCATTTCATTGTTTCCTCATGATGCTAAACTCCTCCAAGGTCTCTACGAATGGTGCGATCCTAACTACCTCCTACTGTGAGGTCAGCAATGACAATACGCGCAGAGGTGGAGTCAAAGGCAGTACAGAACAATTTGTTGCGTTACCTCTAGCAGAACCTGTGCCCATATCGCTACTGGTGAAGAAACAATAAATATTTCATTTCTATTCGTAGCTATAAGGCAACAGCGAAAGTTGTGTGGCTCGAATCCATGCCAGGCAAAAATCATTTGTATCGTCGTTTCAGGTTCCAGTATGACGCTACTGGTGAACATATTTAATATCTGACATCTGATTGTGCTTAGTCCATCACCACAACTTTACTTCCTGTCATTTCACACTTGTGTGTTGATCTTTATTACATGCCTTTCGTGGTTTCTTCTCAGGAACAATATGAGCTACACAGGGTTCCCGGTGTAGCGGTAAACGTATCGTCATTTATTTCCAGGTTCGGAAATTCGGCGTTGTAATCTGAAAACTTCGATATTTTACGTCTCTTTATGTACAGCCGAGTCTTGATCAGACATGCCAGCTTTGATTTGTTAACAGTGGGTTCAAAAACTCGTCATGTCATTTAATGGGTGTGGCAAGACTTCTGAAGTGTCACTTATTATAATAAAGTTTTATTTCCAGGCGTTAAAGACTGTCTCATCTCTAATAACGTGTTTTCTAATATATGTTATATCACAGTATTAGTTTGCGTCTGGACTGACTGCCGTAATGAGCAGTGTTCTCTAGTGGTGTCTTGTGGTAACCATTGTGTATAGTGAAGCCATTGTACCCCATAGACTTTCGAGGTTTAGAGGACCTGCGAACAACTACGTTATGTTGGTTGCATTCAGCAGTGACCCACTTTTATGACTGTCAAGTGAACATTCTGGGCTGCGGTACGCCTCATTGCCACGATGACAGAATATTTTCAGTGTAGTGGTGATCAGCTGATGCACACATTGACTGCAGTCTCGCACTGTTGTAATGAATAACGCGACTTTTACTTTAAACTATTTATGTGTTGATTGTGTTGATGTCACTACCTGGAATTTCCAGAATTTGAATGATCTTGGAGCACTGTTCAACTCGTGAATGTTGGCATGTAGTCGTTACTAGGACATACCGATGCAGAGAAGCTTAAACCATTCATTATAAATTTTATTTGCCGCCTACTTTATGCACATAATACTAAAATTCTGTACAACCTCGCAGCTAGATGTCATGGCAGGGTACCACATGAGCCAACATCAACTGGACAGTGAATTTACGAGTCTATGAACTGTATGCCCCCACCCTCCCCAACTGTTTTCTGACAAAATAATGAGGCAAAATAATAGACTCGTTCACTCCATCTCTTCTGAGGTCGTAAAGGCACTGTTACTCTCACGAACTAACATTTCGAGGGTATACGATATTTACAAACTTCAAATCAAGTGGCAAAAGTTTTCTTTCTATCAAATCTTTCAGTCGTCTATTTCTCCCAGAATAAATATTCAATGAAGCGTGAAATTTGATTATGTTTCAATAGTATTAACTTTCGTGATGGTGAAAATGAGCGACGGTTGTCATTGCAAATATTCAGTCAGTTTACTTTCAAACTTATAATAAAATAACGTTAAGCGTATGCTTTAAAGTTTAAACTGGCGTGCCGGCCGAAGTGACCGTGCGGTTCTGGCGCTGCAGTCTGGAACCGCGAGACCGCTACGGTCGCAGGTTCGAATCCTGCCTCGGGCATGGATGTGTGTGATGTCCTTAGGTTAGTTAGGTTTAACTAGTTCTAAGTTCTAGGGGACTAATGACCTCAGAAGTTGAGTCCCATAGTGCTCAGAGCCATTTGAACCATTTTAAACTGGCGTAAAAAGTAAAGGTAAATTCTATGGAGTATGCCAGTAAACAAGGCCACCACGGCCGCTACGTAAGGAGGCAGGAAAAGTTGGAAATTTTAGAAGATTTGCGATACAGTTACAGAAACAACAAACAACTAATACAAGAACTGTAAAAGCATATGAAGATGAATCTATAGAGTTTAACTGAGCAGTAATAAATATTCAGTGACAGATGGCCGATTTTGCTGAGTACTACAATATTATGAAAGCATACTAAAAGCTGCTATGCATATTGCTAGTTATTGTGTGTGTGTATGTATGTGTATATATGTGTGTGTGTGTGTGTGTGTGTGTGTGTGTGTGTGTGTGTGCAGACCGCCGTGCACGCTCTGTTGGTGCGGAACAGAGACTGGCCGCACATCGGTTTGCAGTCGCCGACCGCAGGAATGCCAGCAGCTGCAATGTCCGCACGTAAGGAGCTAATTGAACACGCTGATGCACACCCGCTGAAATGTGGTTGCGCGCGTCGGTAAATCGCGGGATTCTGTTCGCCGTCCCCTGCCGGCTGCGATGACGGCATTTGCCAGCCCGATTCCCGATACGTCAGACCCGTCCCATCAATAACAATCTCTAGCGGGGAATCCCAGGCTCGAGCCATAGATCGGCGCTAAATCACGGTCGCTGTGCGAGATGGATTCCCGCGGACGCAGAAGTCCCTGGGGCCCTACCGACGTCCGGAAAGGAATCGAACAAGTTTAGCGACTACTGTCCCACTACAAGGAAAGGAAAGAATCGTTTTTGCAAAATGTTATTCTCATTTTGCTAATATGCCACAGTGACCACATACCATTGGTTATATCTATTAAAATGGATTTCTTTGTTTTCGTTTGTACAAATCTCATTTGTTTGAAGAACTATGCCCGACAAACGTCACAAAAACTGATCTTACTCACGTTACCAAGTCCTGAACGACAGTGTCGACCAAGAATTACGTGGTCACAAAATTCTGAGAGCGGCTCTAAATCTCAGATAGCGTTATAGTGAACAGAAATTCTAAAAATAGGGAAAACTAATTGATGACGATACAGGCGTTATGTAATGGGACGTCACTCAAAGAAGAAGAAGAAGAAGAGGAGGAAGGGGAAGAGAGTCCACAAGTATCAGCGTTACTTAATTTAGACACATTTCCCGTCTGTCTGTTGCTGTTTTGAAAATTTAAAACTGACCAGTTTGAATGTCGCCCATCTTCGGGCCATTTCTCGTTGTTACAGAGCAACAGAGCATATCACAGCGAAACTGAGAGTTCCGTTAAAACAGGTTGCTCTGTAACTACGATAAATACTATGAGGATGGACGACACTGCCCGAAAACAGGTCGGTTTGAGACACTAAAACAGCCTTCGAAAGACGGAAAACAAGACTATTTTCTACAAATAAGGATCACGGGTCACTACCAACAGGTATGTTCATTGTTGATCATTCTCTTGTTTACAGCTACATATAAAATTTTGTTACACGTTGATAACATTGACGTACATACACTATTTTTGTGAATAAGTCAGTCAGAGAAACTGCGTAGTTTTCGCAGTGTTCTGAAAGATACACTATCATTAACATATCAATAGACAGTAAAGTCCATGTCCCACATCTCACAGGTGTTTCCCAAATTACGTGAAGTATAAAATTTTGGCGCTCAGTTTTCCCAAGTTCTCGATTCTGCCGCTAAATGTGGGTAGTCATAATTCCTATATCCTTATTTTTTCCAGCAACTTACAGCAATACGCTGGACCGAATGCTAATGAAATTTGCCGGCCCGTGTAGCCGAGCGGTTCTAGGCGCTTCAGTCCGGAACCGGGCGCCTGCTTCGGTCGCAGGTTCGAATCCTGCCTCGGGCTTGGATGTGTGTGATGTCCTTAGGTTAGTTAGGTTTAAGTAGTTCTAAGTCCAGGGGACTGATGACCTACGATGTTAAGTCCCATAGTGCTTAGAGCCATTTGAACCTAATAAAATTCAAAAATTGATAAAAGGTATCCACAATAACTAAGAAATGACGTTGAAGGATTTTGAACAACTTTTCCCAGAATGTCCGAAACAACTGCAGACCACGCTTGGCTGTTACCACAGTCCTCCCTATTCTGTTGTCATCTACGAGAATATTGACAGTAATTCTGTTCAGATGTAGTTCCAGCCTTTTTCAAGTGCTTCCTCCACCACATTCAACAAACTGTGTTTCTGTGGATAGTTACGGTATCGACAGATTACGTTACTTTCTATGAAAGTATTAGTAACTGAGCTTACCCAGACCGGCAACATTAAACATGCAACAACTTCAAATTCTTGAGTGTTCAACAGTAATTCAAACTATAATTGGTGTCTAACGAAT
Organism: Schistocerca piceifrons; assembly: GCF_021461385.2. Lineage (NCBI taxonomy): Eukaryota > Metazoa > Arthropoda > Insecta > Orthoptera > Acrididae > Schistocerca > Schistocerca piceifrons. Next base: position 859,613,107 of record NC_060149.1, on the reverse strand, counting down.
GCAGAGGGAAGCTATAACATTCTGCTCCCAGCTACTGAGGTAGTGACGAATTTTTATCACAGTGCTCAGCAAATATTAAATGATCATACTTGTCACACTTTGCTCAATACTTACCCAGCTTGTAAACTTATCTTAAGCTGCAAATTTCTTCAGTTATTTTCACGTTGCCTGTCCCCTTCCCCTATTCAGTTTTACTTGTGTTTCCTTCTTTTGTTGTCATTGTCATTATGTTCCAGGTTGTTATGTATTCTGTTTTCACATATACTTCATGCCTGCAGCAAAGTGTAATTCTTCGTACATACTGATATGCATATTAGCTTATGTATTTCGAACTATGTTCAGTTAACAATGATATCTACGATACATTGTTTCTGTTGCACCTTTGGTGTGTAATATTTCTTCAAACAATCCTCCAACACTCCTGTCCTCTATTCATTTTATTGTGTCTGTCAGTTTAATTTATGTCGTTACACATTCTGTTGTGCAACAATTGTATCTTGTCTTCCGTTGAGTGCCATTCTACCACTTATGTAATGTTGTTGTTGCTGTGGTCTTCAGTCCTGAGACTGATTTGATTAAGCTCTCCATGCTACTCTATCCTGTGCAAGCTTCTTCATCTCCCAGTACCTACTGCAGCCTACATCCTTCTGAATCTGCTTAGTGTATTCATCTCTTGGTCTCCCTCTACAGTTTTTACCCTCCACGCTGCCCTCCAGTACTAAATTGGTGATCCCTTGATGCCTCAGAACATGTTCTACCAACCGATCCCTTCTTCTAGTCAAGTTGTCCCACAAACTCCTCTTCTCCCCAATTCTATTCAATACCTCCTCATTAGTTATGTGATCTACTCATCTGATCTTCAGCATTCTTCTGTAGCACCACATATCGAAAGCTTCTATTCTCTTCTTGTCTAAACTATTTATCGCCCATGTTTCACTTCCATACATGGCTACACTCCATGCAAATACTTTCAGAAACGACTTCCTGACATTTAAATCTATACTCGATGTTAACAAACTTTCTTCTTCAGAAACGCTTTCCTTGCCATTGCCAGACTACATTTTATATCCTCCCTACTTCAACCATCATCAGTTATTTTGCTCCCTAAATAGCAAAACTCCTTTACTACTTTAAGTGACTCATTTCCTAATCTAAATCCCTCTGCATCACCCGACGTAATTCGACTACATTCCATTATCCTCGTTTTGCTTTCGTTGATGTTCATCTTATAACCCCTTTCAAGACATTGTCCATTCCGTTCAACTGCTCTTGCAAGCCCTTTGCTGTCTCTGACAGAATTACAATGTCATCGGCGAACCTCAAAGTTTTTATTTCTTCTCCATGGATTTTAATGCCTACTCCAAACTTTTCTTTTGTTTCCTTTACTGCTTGCTCAATATACAGATTGAATAACATAGGGGAGAGACTACAACCCTGTCTCACTCCCTTCCCAACCACTGCTTCCCTTTCATAAACCTCGACTCGTATGACTGCCATCTGCTTTCTGTACAAATTGTGAATAGCCTTGCGCTCACTGTATTTTACCCCTGCCACCTTCAGAATTTGAAAGAGAGTATTCCAGTCAATATTGTCAAAAGCTTTCTCTTAGTCTACAAATGCTAGAAACACCAGATGGTAGAGTTTTGTCAGGATTGGCTCTCCCAAGGCTGTCAATAGTTCTAATGGAATGTTGCCTACTCCGGGGTCCTTGTTTCGACTCAGGTCTTTCAGTGCTCTGTCAGACACTTCACGCAGTATCATATTTCCCATTTCATCTTCATCTACATCCTCTTCCATTTCCATAATATTGTCCTCAAGAACATCGCCCTTGTATATACCCTCTATATACTCCTTCCACCTTTCTACTTTCCCTTCTTTGCTTAGAACTGGGTTTCCATCTGAGCTCTTGATAGTCATACAAGTGGTTGTCTTTTCTCCAAAGGTCTCTTTAATTTTCCTGTAGGCAGTATCTATCTTACCCCTAGTGACATAAGCCTCTACTTCCTTACATTTGTCCTGTAGCCATCCCTGCTTAGCCATTTTGCACTTCCTTTCGATCTCATTTTTGAGACGTTTGTATTCCTTTTTGCCTGCTTCATTTATTGAATTTTTTTTTTCCTTTCATCAATTAAATTCAATATTTCTTCTGTTACCCAAGGGTTTCTACTAGCCCTTGTCTTTTTACCTATTTTAGCCTCTGCTGCCTTCACTATTTCATCCCTCAAAGCTACCCGTTCTTCTTCTACTGTATTTCTTTCCCCCAGTCGTGTCAATTGTTCCCTTATGCTCTCACTGAAACTCTGTACAATCTCTGGTGTAGTCAGTTTATCCAGATCCCATCTCCTTAAATTCACACCTTAGCTAAAACTTAAAACAATTACTTACAGCAGTCATACAAGTATAGCCTGATTTCCTTTTTCTGGTTTTTTCCCCTCTACTTCCACCTCATACTCATGTAACACGTTGTTTTCGCAGTGTTTTGTGGTGTTATCCCTTCACATTTATATATCATTTAACTTTTTTTTATTTATGTTACGATTGCACTGTCGAAGACATTGCGGTATTTTCCTTGCATTGCACCTGACGCGTCATGTGTTATAGCTTTTTCAGAGTTGTTCACCACTACTGCTTCGTGTTTGATGACGAATCTGTAAACGGAAAATGTAGTCGTCTAAATAATTTCATACTGCAGAACATTGTGCTTGAATTAGCAATACTAAGCAGTTAAAGAGTAATAGATTAACATAATATTTTCGTAACGTACTTTCCCATGTGTTTAGAAAACATTGCAATCATAAATTTCAAAATAAAAATAGGAAAAGAAGACGACTAGAAAACTATCGATGAACCATCAGCGTTTCACAAGGTGGCGTGCTTTTTGCTCCCAGCAAGATGAGTTACGCAGACACTACTTTCCACCTGTCTAAATAACAAGCAAAACAATTGGGGTGTATGCAAACCTCAGGAATCTATTTGTTCCTCAGTAAAATAGTTATTTTTACAAAGAGCCAGTTGCAAGTACCGCCTAACATAAGCGTTTGTGAAAACGGAATTGCTAGGTGATAATTCGAAACATTATTCAGTTTTAAAGAAAAATTTAATAAAGCTTCGAATTATTACCTCCACAAAGCAAAAATGTTTGCTTTAATTACTGTAGAATGTTGTTTCTAGAATTTTCTCAGCGGACACCCTCTCAAGCAAGACCTGGTGTAAGACCCTATCTAGAAACCAGCGCCACATGTGTCACGTGTCCTACTTGTCCCAGAAAAGGCATCTTCGTTACCTATTTTCATTTCGAACTTTATACATACTGCCTGTACTTCAGGAACAGCATTTAGTAGAGTTTCCGCAATTGAGAGGTCGCTTTAGGTCGATCTCTCCCTGATACAACTTCCATCTATTGAGCTAACTTAGTGCGCGGGTGTTTTCAGTTAGGAGCTCACGTTTTTCAGTACTCGTCGTTTGTGAATTCAGTACTAATGTTTCGCTATTCGAGGACTCAAAAATTGTGAATTTTTGCTGTTGTGGTACTGTAATTAAAGTCGTTCTAGCGATGACACGGCCGCTAGTTGCGAAATCCATTGTAATAAGCTACTTTGACAAATAGCAGATCTTTATGGTCTAGCACTTGGGAACGAGCATCTCGTAAACGGCGAAGTTGGTCAGCTGTTTGCGTGCTTCTTTTATGAGCATTTACGGAAAGCGGTTGAAGCACGACGAGACAACGCATAGGCGACGCCTTATCACAGAACATAGAGGGCGGAGTCTTGCCCGCCCTTTATACCAGAATGGGCGGCAATCTGTGGAAAATTAAATGACAGAGTACAAAGCTGGTGCAGGCACGACCGTTTCAGAGCAAATCATTCCACC